>NC_053169.1:38300000-39002500 GCF_016835505.1 Polypterus senegalus | reverse complement strand
CTGTAAGGAATGAGCCTGCCAAATTTCAGCCTTCTACCTACACAGGAAGTTGGAGAATTAGTGATGAGTGAGTGAGTGAGTGAGTGAGTGAGTGAGTGAGTGAGTGAGTGAGTGAGTGAGTCAGTGAGAGCTTTACCTTTTATTAGTATAGATGAGGGTTAGGCTTAGGGTTTAGGAGCTGGAGCATTTCATATAAATAAATTAGGAGACATCCATTGCTGGGCCTATTTAATTCATCAGAGAGTCACAAAGATCTTACCACTCCAGAATCAGGCACAAGGAAGAGCCCGACCTTGGACAGGATTTTAGATCATCACATAATAAACTTGTGCACATACTCATGCCAAGCTTATTTTTGACATGTTCTACAGGATGAATGAAGTGTCCTATTGGACAAATATTTTAGTGAGAGGCAGAGGTGTTAAAAGGTTTTTCTTTGTGAGTTTGCCAGGAGAAATAAATTAACTAACAGAGTAGTTAAATGGAAGTCATTTCTATTCTTTCTTGCACCAGTGTTACTAGGACGAAAACCAAACGCAAAGTAAAAGTGAAATGTAAATCAAAGGCAGGGTAGTTTTCCCAAATGATTGAAAATAATGGTTAAAAAATGGCTCCTTACTGGGTTGTGTGAATCCTCATTGAACCACTGCTTGACAAAGACCCAGTTCATTCTGAAGGGTTCTTTGCACTTTGAAAAGCTTCCTAACTTGTAGGAAATAAGAGACATCTTTAATGTATGGTAGGCCGCCTAGCAGGAAACAACAGATGAAGAACATCTGAACTAAGCCTGTGTTATTTTATGCGGCAAGATCCTTTTTAAAATCAGGAACCCACCCAGATTTCACATATCTGTTATCACCTGTTAGAGATCTAAGTAAATGAAGGTTCTTTTTGGGACATTCATATGGATGGTTCTTTTGGGAAAGAAAAATAGTTTCATAATGGCTTCACATTCAAACAACCACTTTGGCATGTTTATTTTTAAAGAGTGTGCTTGTTGGTGCATTTTATGCATTGATTGCTGTGCAAACTTCTTTTTTAAAATAAAAATTTTAAAAAATACAGATGTTATAGACATAATTGTGCTTACATTATCAGACTGAATTAGGAAGGAGTCCTAATTTTTAGTTTTACATTTCATTAAAATCATAGTGTTTTGGATGTTTTCATTAAGTCTTTTAAATATCTTTACGTTTTATTCATGTAGCAAGATTGAAAGCAGTCAAGATTTTGTGACAGTGTGAAATGTGACAAGAAAAGGTCCAGGGTATGAAATCCCATTGTGATTTATTTTCAACTTAATAATAATATCCACTGTTGGTGCTGTGACTTGGGAGTCAAAAAAGCACAAATGTCTCAAAAGTACTTTAAAAAATTACCCTTTGGGAGGAAATTACTGTTGTGAACGAGCCCCGGACAAAGACAGGCAGACATGTTGTACATCCACCACCACACGTTTATTTACAATATATACACAGTTCAAAAGTGTACACAAACCCCCACAAGTCCCCCAAAGTCCAGGCCTCTCTCACTCTCTGCCTTTCTTCTGCTCATTTTATCCATACCCGGATGTGCTCCAGGTGCTCCCCGGCAATCACCAGCCGACACGCCCCAGTGTGGCGGAAGTGCCGGCTGTACTCCCGGAAGCACTCTGGGCGTCCCTGCTTCTCTTCCCCCCAGCACTTCCTGGTGTGGCGGAAGTGCTGAGGTCCAGGGCTCCCAAGGCATTGGGGTGCCCCCTGGTGGTGACCACGGGCCCCTACAGGGTTTGGCTTCCAAGCCCTCTACCCGTGGACCCCAACACAACCAGGGCGGTCGCCCCCTCGTGGTCTGGAGGAGGCGCAAGCCCTCTTTCGGGCCTCCTGGGTGTCCCGGCTGGGTACCACCCCCAGCCGTCCGTCACACTGTCCAAATCCCTACTGGATATTAAGGGTCCCAAAAGAATGTTTATAAAATAAAAGGTCTGTTTCAACAAAAGTCTCTTTAGTTTAAAACACTCTAAAGAACACAAAAGGAATTTTCTGAGAAGGCAAGGCAAACCACAGAAATCACAGTTTCAATAGAGAATCTCAAGGCAAAGTCAAAAAACAGAGCACAGATTCAAAATTTCAAGAAATCACAATAAGCAAAAGGGCACAGCAAATCACAAGTAAACAATCCACTCCCTAGCACATTCAATATGAACTGCCAGGGACTATGGAAGGCCCTCTAATTTATAGGGTGGAGGGCAGTTCCTGGTGGTGATTGGCAAGTGGCTCCTCCTCTTGGGGGACCATCCACAAAACACAGGGGACATAAACAAGGCATTTTAAAGTTACAAAAAACCCACAAAGAATAATGCACATAACAAACAAAAGAAACATTAACATAAATAAATGTCCCAAAAATGGACAAAACAGACAAGAAACATCACTTTGAACTCCTGCCAGGGAAGAAATGCTGTCTGAGACCTGATGGTTGGGAATTTCTGAACTCTGTGGTAAGCATACAATGTATAAAACTACAAAATGTTGTGGCAGTAGGGGGCAGTAGTGCACCCTTGAACCTTCAGGTACAACTCCAGACACCAGGTAAAAGTCCAAGACCTTTTTATTTTCGTTTAACACCGTGCACAAAGCACCTTCCACACTACTCAAACTATTAACTATAATAAACACAATTCCCTCAACAATAAACTCTCCTCCTCGCCCAGACACTTGCTCCTCTCCCTCTCAGCTTAGCTCAGTGTCTGGACTGAGGCACCATCCTTTTATAGCCCCTGACCCAGAGGTGTTCCTGTCCCATCAATCCATAGTTCCTAATTCCTTCTGGGTCAGGGCAATCAGTCCTTTTACTCAACCCGGGAGACACGACATTTCTTCCCGTCACGTGACCGTGACGTGCTCCCGGGTCATACGGCCTCACAGGGCCCATAAGCCCCCCCACAGCGACTCCTGGAGGTCCCCAAGGTATCCAGCAGGGCTGTGTATAGACACTACAAAGTCCATAAGGCCCTGCTGGACCTCGGGGCACGATCCTGCTGTTGGGAGAGCTCCTCCCGGCGGCCTGGGGGTGCTGACCGGCATGAGAAGCCGGCAGTCCTCCACAATGTATATAAAAAACTGAAAGTACGTACCTGTATACTGTAGAAACATTGCGATAGGATAAGGGGAAGTGGAAAGCCATGGCTGTGGTGGGCTGGCACCCTGTCCGGGGTTTGTTTCTTGCCTTGCGCCCTGTGTTGGCTGGGATTTGCTCCAGCAGACCCCGTGACCCTGTAGTTAGGATATAGCGGGTTGGATAATGGATGGATGGATGGAAATCCATGGTTGCCAACCGTCTGATGGAAGAAGGCACATAAGAAGAAGAAAGATTAAAAAATATACTTGATGTTGGAAACTTGCAAAAAGGAACATCAAAACACAAGTAAATACACAACTCCCTAGCACATTCAAAATGAACCACCGGGAACTATGGAAGGCCTCATGCCTTACGTTACGTGGGATAGGCTTCAGCACACACAACCCTGGTTTGGATTAAGCAGTTTAGATACTGACAATGAATAATCAGTGATGTTGACTTCACATGATAATTACAACATATAACAACCAACCTATTTGTTAAAGTATACTAATGCAACTGCTCTGCAATTGACAAAAAAGCATCAGTTTGAGTCTTCTTTAAAATACTGCAAGCTGAAGCTTTTCCTGTGTCTACAGTATATATGAATATCCTAAGCCGTGATGCTCTGCCACCATTGGACTAAAGATTATCAGTGCTCAATTTTGGAGTTCCTTACTGTTAAAAAATTCACAAGCTATCAACCATTGAGGTTGTGATGTGGCTTTTAATGAAACTAAAACAAAGACAAACATCTACATGGTCAAAATAAGATAACCAATAATGCATTAAAGCACAAACATAATTAATGTCAAGGTGAAAAAATGGAATTTGAGAAGCTAAATAAGTAAGTGAGATTCATGAGAAACCAAGAGATATGAAAAATGACATGAAGAACTACAAATAAAAAGATAATGCTAAGGTGAGAGGGACCAGGCTGGCTCAGACACATTTTTAAGGGACTCGTCACGTGCAAGGAGTGTGCTGTAGTAAGCGTTTCAGCAAAATTTCGCTTGCTGAAATAGACAATGGTAAATGGTTACTTTCAATATTCTTTTATCACTTTAGCACATTTATTAAATAATGTACTTATTTTCAGTCATCTAGTTATCCTTTACTTTATAATGTCACTTTCCAATACTGGGAATCTCGGACTTAAGGTATGAGGAACCGATTAATATTTGTTTTGTTTCATTTTACATTCTTTATCTAAATTTACTGGTGTGATTTTCTTATTTTGATGTTGTCACATTTCCAAATTGTTTGGCATTTTCTTGTGGGTGCTGTGCACCACCACAGTGTTTGTTCCAACAACCTTCACTGTTTGTCATGCAATGCATTAAAAGGTGGCAGTGACCCCTTGAAGACATTTGAACCTTGAAATATCTTAGGAAAGACCCAGTCCTTAGCACTTTTTTGTTCATGAGTCACTGTCTTGCACCCCAAAACATGAGGCTAAGTATCAGTGCTTTAGCAAAACCAGCTTTATTGTACTTGAAGCAAGAATGGTGCAGTTATTTTTTGTAGTGGGATCTACCACTCTCTGATATATAGACACAGCAGTCAGTCAGGGTCAGAACCAGGTCAGTGGCTAAGTTATACTATTCCTTGCATTTGTAATGTTTTTTGCAACACCCATTGACGACAGGTGCTTATAGCGTGACTGCGATCGGCTCGGAGCTGCTTCCGTGGCGCTCGGCTACTGCGCTACGAACCTGAAGTTGCCTCAGTGACAGACAAGCAGCCCTCCACAAATGCAGCAATTGCACTTCAGTGTGTCATTCTGTTGGGGTGGGGGGTCCCAAAATAGTTCAGAAAATTCACAACGTAAACTACATTTAATAGGACTCAGCCTCTCTGTCACTTTCCCCACATGAGGTCCCAGGGACATTTATGCACAAGTGCTGGTTTTACTTTTCTTGGTCTAATGTTTTGTTCACTCTCTTTGATGTGATCAGTTCATATTTCACTCTCATATTCCTAGACCTGTTCTTGTGTTTGGGCACAGTAGATGATAAACTTCACCTTGCTTCAAACTAGAAGACCTGATTACGATCTTCTTATATAATACGGTACCGTGGTTGTCCGTTTGTCTATCCAGGATTTTAAATCACCTGTACCTCGCAAACCGTTTAAACTTTTGACCTGAAATTTGGTACACATATACTGCGTGACATCTACTATCGGCTTTCAGGGTGATGATTGACCTCCAGGGTTATTCATCTCTTTATTTTTATTTTATTTTATTGTGGAATCAACTCTCGGCAGCAGCCAGCAGGGCGGCCATGCAGTACATGCTTACGGGTGTCGTTCTCATTCCCTACCACCTTCGCCGTCACTTCCCCTATCTCTTCATATCTTAAATCATTCTTGAGGCAGATTGAAGACGTAAGTGCCAGCTTAAGTGAAAAATTAAGGAAACCGTACAAAATAATTGCAACACAAAAACTGACTTAATCAGTTTTAACGTGAAAAGATGCAGACGAAAGAAGAGAAGAAGCGGGCCGCTAGGGTGGAGAAAAGAAGAGCTGCTCACTGCTCTGGTTATTGGTGGCATGGTGTGAGACATTGGATATTGGTGGTAGAGGGGTGCCATTTGGGTTTATTTCACATATTGATTGCGTCTTGATCTGTCAGGTTGATTTGCTTTTGATTTGCATTAATAAAATATTGATTGCAAAAACAAAAATACTGTAGTTAACATAAAATGATGCCCCACACAGCACTTTTACTCTAATCAGTGTGCATTGTGTATGCTCTTCCCAAATATGCATGTTCAGTATGTAGAGCAGAATTCTTGCAAAGACCACAAACAGTCAAGCCAACAAGTGACACGAGTGGCAAACACACGCCAAGGAACTGGTGTCCCATTAGATGTACACCTCCTGGTACATAGCCATGGTTAAGATCATCTGAATATAAGAACACAATGTCTGATTGCAAAGACAACATCCCTGGAACCATAGCGTATTACTCTAGAATGACTAAACCAAATGATTCAATTCTATCTTCACTTCATGGAAAGAATGACAAAAATCAGAGAATAATTACTACATTAGATTTATAACAGAGTAATAATTTGCAGTCAGTCGAAGTTCATGACAAGACAGAATGTATCAATCCGTCCATTCAGCCCAGTGTCACAGACAGCTGGTGCTTGTCCTGATAGCATTGGGCACAAGGTAGCAAACAACCATTGCTTGTCACCAACACGCACAATACACTGGCAATTTAGGATTGAAAGTTAACATAACAGAGAGAAGATAACTAAAGTACCCAGAGCAAAATGCAGGCAGTGATTCAAATAGAAGATTCTGGAGCTGTGAGGCAGAACTGATAATCGAGTGCAAACTAAAATAGAATAATTGTTTGTTAGAAAACAATGACTCTTGGATTGGGTATAAAATTTAAACCACAAAAAGTTAAAATATGAAAGTAGGAGGTTCATACAAACAATGAAAACATGAAAGCTTTCCATCCCCCACTTCAAATAATTCCCAATGCAAATCCCCCCCTCAGAAACAACCAAAAGGCAAAGGATTAAGAGTTGAGAGGAATTATAACTTGCTTAAAAGAACATTTTTAAGTCATTTTTATGGGAATCAAAGAGGCTTAATTGTAGAACATACGAAAAGAGACTTTGGGAAGAAGATCAGGGCCACATACTAAATGTTAAAAGATCTAAGGGCTCTGTGTGCCTGCAATACTACTGGGTTAGATAAACATTAGTAACTAAGAAGAATGCCATGACTGGACCTTTTGTGAAAACATCACCACTTGAATTAAACAGAGTTAGGGCCAGACTAATAAAGATTGGAGCTGATATTTATTGTGTGCCTTAAGCACCTTTTCCTGAAAAAGGAGTGTGGAAGTCTTGGAGACAGGACACTTGAAGCCAGTGGAATGTAACAGAGAGAAATAACAAAAAAGGGCCCAGCAGGACCAGAGCTTACACATCTGGACACTTGTTTGATCTTTGTGTAATTTTGCATAACCCCTGTAGTCGGCTGTTAAATTATGACTTTACACCGCAGAGCTGGACTGGTTCTGTTTGAACTTTCTAATCGGACAGAACTGATCTGATTGTTCCAATTCTGGCAGCGCTCTTTAGCTGTTAAGAACTTGTAAAGCAACTGAGCCCTAGCAGATGTGATTGAAATATAATGAGATTATCGGCCCTGCAAAATGTTTCAGAGTTTTGTTCATTGTTTCTATAATCTGGGCAGGTCAGCTGCCGCTTAAATGAGCAGAAACTCTTTTTTATAGATTTGTGATTTTCCTAGAGGTTAACACCAAAACAGTCCAGACAAATACAAGACAGGTCAAGTGGCACTTCTTCTTTCACTTAGAAAAATTGTTTTTACATAGACATATATGAATTTCCTTCATTTCAAACAATAAAACTAATCATCTTAAAGAAACGGAAATGAAACATTTTATCATGATTATATAACTGTGCCCTCCAAATAATTTCAACAAAACAAGCGTGAAAAAATAATAGGATTATTCTTAACCTGCTAGTCATCCCCATAAGCCTTAGTAAAAAGCCTAGTTTAAGCCATTATTTGTTTAGAATTTATTCTAAAAGCAATAAGCTTCACAGGAGAAACACATTTTGTAGCATTTCACTGTCCTTCTGCATGGATTGAAATCAACCATACACAAGTGTATTTGGCAAATCTGACAAGTAAATACTAAATAGACTGAATACTTGAACCACACCACACATCGGACTGTTTCACAGGCATTTTGCTTTTGGCGGCAACTTGAAACATAAAATTCTTATCTATCAACTGATGTATTTTTGTGACAGTTTTTGTGAGGTTCCAAACTTATCTATTTACTCACAGAAATTATTAAACATTTACATATACAATGTATTGCATACAGTTTATACTGACATTATATAATGTTGTTCAGTATATTATGTTGTTAAGTTAGCTCACTTTAATTATGGATTTTATCTATCTATCACCTTCCAAAGAAGCTCCAGCTCCTTCCAATTCATATTTGTTGAGGCCACTGTGCTCCTTGGAACACTCAGAGCTTTCGAAATAGTTTTACACCCTTGCCCTGATCTGTACCTCACCACAATTTTATCTCAGGGGTTGCTTAGATGACCATGATTTAAAACCAGAAGAACCTCAGTCCTGGTGTGCTGGTTCTAGTCAGTATCAGAGGTCTACAAAGAATTTCCTGGAATTCATGGCTTGTTCTTTGTCCTGAAATGTAGTGTGAACTGTGGGACCTTATATATGCATGTGTGTGTCTCTCTAAATGATGGTCATTCCTTTCAGTTTGCCACAGGTAAATGCCAATCAACTAAAGCAAACAAGATGCAATTTGGAGTGCAACAGCAAGGAGTCTGTATACTTATATAAATGAGAAAGTTCAGTATCAGATTTTTAATGAATTTGCCAACCTTTCTGAACACATGTTTTCACTTTCACTTTATCATTAAGGGTTAATGAGTATAGACTGATGGGCAAAAATGGCAAATTTAGTCATTTAATATAAAATCTACAACACAGTAAATTGTGCAAAAAGTGAAGGTCTGAATATTTTCTGATTCTCTCTATCTGGTATGGATTTTACTGAAATTATTTCAAAGGAAAAAAAAATTTTAAATGCTTTTTCATGTCATTCAGATTGTATTGTAGTTGTTTAGTGGGGTTGCTTAGAGGACCATGATGCAAAACCAGAAGGTCCTTGGTCCTGGTGTGCTGGTTTTAGTCAATCTCGGAGTTCATGGCTTGTTTTTTGTCCTGACATTCAGAGTGAATTATTGGACCTTATATATTAGGTGTGGGCCTCGCTAAATGATGGCCATCAATTCAGTTTGCCATAAGTGAACCACAAACAACTAAAGCAAACAGGATGCACCTGAGCACAGTTTGGAGTGCCACAAAGGGTCATCATACTTATATAATTGAGAGAGTTTGGTTTATGATTTTTAATTAATCTATCTATCTATCTATCTAGTCTGGATTTTACTGAAATTAATCCAAAGGAAAAATTCAGTCAACTCTTATCTAAATGCTTATTTATGTTGTTCTGATTATACTGTAGATGTTTAGTCTGGTTGCTTAGAGGTCCATGATGCAAGACCAGAAGGTCCTTAATCCTGGTATGCTGGTTCCTATCAATTCAATTTCCCTTTAACAGAGAGGAGTTTATATTGCCATACACACCTATATGGCAGTTTAGTATTCTGCAGTAGCCACTCAGGCCAAATTCTTTTCAGTGTAGAGAAGACTGGTGAATGACTGGCTTTTGGACAACTTTTGTTACTGCAAATGACAATAAAGGAAAGTTTGCTCACCTTCTCTACAAGTTTTGTAGACTGCATTTTCTCTTTTATCCATATTGGTATGGCTGTTGGGATGTTTACTTCACAAATGCACTTCAGGTCCCCTACTGAAAACGTAATAAAATTGGTTCAAAAGCATCTTATGATTTGTGCTCCTAGCACACTTCATACAAGAAGATGGCGTAAGTTATCACAGTCTGTACTTGTTTGCAATTATAACTCATCTCTCTGTCTATTTAGGGCATACATCTCCTTTCATATATCTATCTATCTATCTATCTATCTATCTATCTATCTATCTATCTATCTATCTATCTATCTATCTATCTATCTATCTATCTATCTATCTATGCAAAGTAATGACTTGGAGTTTTAGTTTTGGAAGATATTACCACATTGAGCAACTTTTCCGGCTGAAATTCATTAAGAAATTCATGTCTGTTGTGGAATATTTTTATCTGAAACACAAATATACAGCCACACAAATGAACCAAATAATACAGCAGGCTTGTAAAGTAGGTAAAGTGCAACATATCCAAAGTTGCAGATATGTGAAACACTAAAATAACAATTGAAAAAATTACTAGGGTGCTCATCCCAAGCAAACAATAATGAAGATATTTGAATTAGCATTTTCCACCATCATCATCAAAACATCAAGTAATGGAATGTCTTATACTGTAAATGTATAGTGTTCCATCCTGCCACTTCATATCCAGATATTAAATGAACATATGCTTCAAATTTTGTGGTTTATTTAGGCCACACTTTGGGCCAAATGGAAGAGACTGATGGGAAACTTCAGAGGTCAGGAAGCACATCACACACAGCAGCTCTCGTAACTGGTGGCTCACAGCAGTGGTTCTAAACCGTGGAGTCATGGCCCATTTGGGGACCTCAGTAATCTTTCAGAGAGGTCACAAGATAACTGAAAGTAGTTATAAAATTGTAGCAAAATACTCAAATCACTAAAAATCATGCTATTGATTTACTTTAATTGTCAAACTTATCTTTTTATAGGGCGTCGCTTAATCAGTATGCAAAATATGTTACATATGGAGCACAATGACTGTCAGTTTTTTTAAAGAACCCCCATTGAGATTAATTTCACATATTGTATCCATATATAACTGAGCCAGAATGCATTTACACCAGTCAGTAAACTTCATGCTCAGTGTTCACTTGCATTAATCTATGCAGCACAGCGTACTGCAGCTACTAGCCTGTAGTTAAAATGGGAGCAGGCTACTCAACACAAAATAGTGAAAAGAAAATGATATGACTCTGCTCACTTTGCAAAGCTGCACATGTGTCATGTCTGACCACTGGTCCTCTCGTTATTCACCTCATTACTGCAACCGCCTCACACGACTATTCTGACTTTTTTTGTTGATTTGACTATGGTATGTGGAAAGAAAAAGCCTTTGTATTTTCACTCATGTTTAGTGTGGTTATTGCTGATGAAACAGCTCCAGTGTGGCATCCACAGGATAACAAATAGCTTCTGTTATTAAGTTATGAAAGAAAAGTCTGCAATGATTCATTTCATACTTTATTTTCACAAAAAAGTAGGCCTTTTCTGTATAATTTAAGAAGTAATACTTAAGCCAATTGAGCAGATTTCGTCATCACAAATATCTGCAGTGAAAAATTCTGTGTTGGAAGTTAGCGATTATTATTTATCTCTAAAATGATGGCAACTCACTTTATGTTATGATTACGAAATTCAGGTACTAGTAAAAATAACTTTTTTTAATAAAATACTGTTTATGAAATGGCTTTTTAATTTTATATTATGCTTTAAAAAATACAGATATAGTAGTAGCACTAGCAGCAAATAAGGTTTTGTTAATAGTTTCAAGTTAAAAAAACAACTTTGTCAAGGCTGTAGCAAAAATACCAGAGGGTAAATGTCACGGCCAGTATATGTCACAGTCTCACATACTGTCATAGTTCACTGGGTGACCTGGAAGGAATAAAAGTTGAGAACCACTAGTTCACAGACAAGAATGATCCCTCAGCAGCACTCAGTCAGTCACCACCAAATCAGTGTTAGGGATCGAAACATAAACTGGTGAGGCCTAAAAACCTAAACAAAAAGAGATGCCTATAAAGACAAGTCCTCTTACTGAAAGTCTAGCTAAACTGTATACTGTGTATTTAATTAGAGATGGATCTCCTAAGGGAAACTAACCCAGAAGAAATACGTAAGTAGCTCAGAATTAGGTTGAAGATGATGTGATTTATTGTTCATAATTAAAAGCAATTCCTCCCTTGGTATCCAATAAGGTGACTACCTTTCTCGTAACATCCCGACTCTTAGCTCAAATATGCCGATGATAGAGCAATCATTAAATCCTATTTTAAGGTTTTGTTTTTGCTATTCTGGAGTCACTGTCAATCTCCATAAACCACTGCAACCCCTGAGCTCTGTTTAGTCTTTAAAGGTCCAAGCCCCCCATGATAGTCTCCAGACTGTCAACCCTTTATTTATAAATAGCATGGCATGTTCTGTCCTGTGGAGTTTTTTTGCTGCCACCTAACATCCTATAGAAACACTGCAAAAAGCCTTTCACTGTAGTGCTTCCAAGGGTCCACATCCAAGAGTTTCTGTCAGGCCATGTCTACCTACAGTGGCTTGTTGAGTAGCTGACCCATTATCAGAGGGGTATTCACACTCAGATGGCCATAAGTAGGGTGTCTCCCTATCCTCAGAAGTACAAATAAAAAATGTATTCTTATTTTTGGAATGTTATATATTAATTTCAGATTATAGTTGCTTTTGACATTTTTGGAGTCTTTGCCTTGTTTTCTGACTTTCCTTTAATAAAACACATTAAATAATAAATTGGTTTGTTTCTTCAGTCAGGAGTTTTCCAAGGTTCCCCTCTCCCTTATGTATAGGCCACATGCCTATGCAGAGTTTTAGGTTTAGGCCCTTTAAGGTTTTGAGCGCTGAACAGTACCAACACTTTTGTAAAGAGCTATTAATAGTTTTGCAACAATCCAACTATTATTAGAGTTTCAGGGATAGTTTAAGAGTAGTAGTAGGGTGTTGTACCGTGTCAGCCATTATGGATGAAATGAGAAGTCAAGCAAAATGACACCTTTTATTGGCTAACTAAAAAGAGCAAGCTTTTGAGGCAACTCAGGCCCCTCCTTAGGAAGTAGTTTAAGACTAAATATAAATGTGTTTTTTTAAGTGTTAAAGATACAGGTATGTGTGGTTGTGGTAGTGGCTTTGGGCTATTTTTTCTTTGACTATTTAGTGTACCGACTGCACACCCTTCATCAGTGTTTCTTCTGTCATGACCAGCTTTTTCCTGTGTACAGTAACTGTCTTCACCACCCAGCAATCGAGCCAAAATGGTGGGAGTGGGCCCTTGAAAGGTGACTGCCAAAGTGGGGGGTCGGATAGAGCCACCCATTGCAACCCAACTTTTTATTATAAACAATAGCAGCTCTAAATGGGTCGTTTACTCAGTGGCTGAGAAGCCCTGCCATATATCACAAGTGCTTGTTTCCTATACCAGCTGAGACTCAAGGACTGAGTTTCTGATATGGATGTGAGTAACACTGGAACACCTCAAGGAACAGACTTGTCTCCTTTTCTCTTTACTCTGTATACCTCAGACTATAAATACAGTATAACATCAGGTCATGTCACTTGCAGAAATTCTCAGATGACTCTGCACTTATGGGGTGTATTGATAATTGGGATGTGACAAAATATAAGAGTCAGGTGGAAAACTTTTTTTCTTGGTGGGGAAAGAATTGTCTGCATATAAACATTAGCGAAATCAAGAGGCTGGTTATTGACTTTTACCACACCAAAGGGCCTCTATATCCGGTAACTACTCAAGGAGTGGATGTAGAGGTGGTCCACTCCTCCAAGTACTTGGGGGTATACATCAATGACAGGATGGACTGGTCTTGTAACACAGAGGAACAATATAAGAAAGGACATAAGAAACTGCGTTCTTTTAATGTGGAAAGTGACATCCTTCACATTTTATACAACTCTGTGATGGGCAGTGTCATTTTATGCTGTGGTGTGCTGGGCTTGTAACATCACATCAGAATTTCAGCACCAAATCAGCAAGCCAATTTAAAGTGCAGACTCAGTTATGGGAAACACTCTGGACCCTCTGTAGGTTGTAGAGAAGGAGAGAATTAAAACAAAATTGAGTGCCATTATGAACAAATCTGCATATTCCCTTTGTAACAGAATAAGACTGAGCACTTTCAGCTAACAAATTATTCAGCAGAAGTGTGTCAAGAAATGCTATGGGGGCAATATGTCTGCATAATGCCTCACTGAGATTGGGACTGCCAAGTCATAACTTTTCTTTCTTTTGAACTTTACTTGCTTTATAGTCATTCCAGTGCGTGTTCAGACCAACGTCTGTGTATTTTTATTTACCCTCTTATTTATCTACTTATTTATGTATTTATTTAGTTAAAAAGCCATATTTCTCCTTGGGGACAAAATAAAGTTTTATCTATCTATCTATCTATCTATCTATCTATCTATCTATCTATCTATCTATCTATCTATCTATCTATCTATGTGATGAAAGAAGGCTATATGACATACAAAATTAATTGTACAATATTGTATAATTGATTATTTATTTAATAATGATGTAATAGGGAATAACATTTCTAAAAGAAAGATTTGTGTTTTGGATTGCATAATTGATATGAAATCATCACATAAATATGCATTCAACACATTTTAATTTTGTGTAGTTAACATTTGATGACTTTGTTAAAAAGGTCTTTACATTTGAGAGTTAGCAATTAAGTTAATTTTAATGACTTTATTAATTTATAAGGAATTGAATAAAGTTCTTTTAACAAATCCCTTTCTGCCTGTGCCAGTGGAAGAAATTGAATTGACAGCAAGTATGGGCATAAAACAACCCCAAAACACTATGCCGTGGAAGTAAAATTAAAACCTGCAAAATTGAAGGAAGTACCTGGTAATGCAAACTTTTTAATTATGAAAACAAATATACTTGAGGTCCTGCACAACATGAGTCACCATCTTTTCTCTGCGTGTGAAGCTCCAGTGCATTTGAGATTCAATATTCTGCTTATCACAGTCCTACCAGTATTTGTCATATGAGGACATACCCGTCTCATCATTGAGGAAATTTACAGCATTAGACGAAGCAGCTTCACTAAAAGGCAGCAAACTTCCTTTCTTATTTCAATCCAATTAAATCTGCATAGTTAAAAGCATAGCTGTAGTAACCGATTAAATTCTGCTACCATAGATTTCTTTTTCTTTTTCTAAAAGGTGACATAAACAAATTATTTTTTTTTACTGGTATGTAAAAGATTTGTTAAAAAGGAAGCTAATTTGCACATTACTAAACAAGAACCAGAGAAGCATAGGGATCAGTTGTTTTAGAAATTTGCATAGACTGACAGTAATAGTACACTTTATGTGACTGTAAATAGGAAAGCAGTTTAAGAAAAGTCAAAGTTTAATATTAGTGATAGTACAGTATTGTTACCTGTACAAATCACATAAAAATAATTACCAACACGTAGCACATTGCCACTATCAAGAGACTTCCATCCATCCATCCAGTGTCTAACCCGCTGAATCGGAAAACAGGGTCACGGGGGTCTGCTGGAGCCAATCCCAGCCAACACAGGGCACAAGGCAGGAACCAATCCTGGGCAGGGTGCCAACCCACCGCAGGACACACACAAACACACTCACAGCACACACTAGGGCCAATTTAGAATCGCCAATCCACCCAACCTGCATGTCTTTGGATTGTGGGAGGAAACCCACGCAGACACGGGAGAACATGCAAACTCCACGCAAGGAGGACCCGGGAAGCGAACCCGGATCTCCTAACTGCGAGGCAGCAGCGCTACCACTGCGCCACCGTGCCGCCCATCAAGAGACTTGATTAACTTAATTTTATTCAACAGATAGAATAAATCAACTTACCTGATATAATTTATTTTCCCAGTTCATGAAAATACAAGAAAGAAAGTCCAACTAAATAATTCTAACATTTTAGGACCAGCTTATTTCCATTATAGAGTATTTAAAACAAATATGGCATATCTAGTTCTTTTCTATCACACTGATTGCTATGGATTCCTTATTGACTTTTTAGATATTTGTTTGGAATGGCTGTGCAAGATCAAGTCGATGAGTCAAACATTTGTGCTGATACATGACATTTCATGCTGGAGCAGTTCAATGTAAGAGTGTTGCATGTCAATTGATAACCTTCGTTTTTTTACTTGAATTTTAATTCACAATTTTGTAGCAGTCTACCAAAACATTTTTTGCAAATATATTAATCTGGGGGTTGGCTCGGTGGTGCAGTGGGTAGCGCTGCTGCCTCGCAGTTAAGAGACCTGGGTTTACCTCCCGGGTCCTCCCTGCATGGAGTTTGCATGTTCTCCCCATGTCTGTGTGGGTTTCCTCCAGGTACTCCTGTTTTCTCCCACAGTCCAAAGACATGCAGGTTAGGTGCATTGGCGATTCTAAATTGTCCCTAGTGTGTGCGTGTATGCGTGAGTGTGCCCTGAGGGAGGCTGGCGCCCTGCCCGGGGTTTGTTTCCTGCCTTGTGCTCTGTGTTGGGCTGGGATTGGCTCCAGCAGACCCCCGTGACCCTGTAGTTAGGATATAACGGGTTGGATAATGGATGGATGGATATTAATCTGGGATTTACACAAAAGCTATGGTATTCAGGCCACTTCTTGTTATAGTGCCTTTTTATTGCTACTTTACAATGCAACATTACTATTCTTATTTCCAGAAAAAATGTCTGCAGTGCCTGAATGAGGATTTAACTTTCAGGCTCAGTATTCTTTTAACTTCTTGTAATCTTCAACCCCTTCCACAGTGACGTGTTCACTAATTCTGCTTTTATTGCATACTAGCCGAAGCCCGCCGTAGCATACGGCGGTGTAAGAATTGGAACAGAAAATGTTGAGAAAGGAATTCAGTATAACAAAGGCTTAGGAATCCACCGTCGCAGTATAACGAAAATAGCAAGGAGCGAAACCAGTGCCAATGGTCGAGAGAGTACCTTCCTGTAGCAGGCTATGGAAAACATAGACATATATAGATAGACGGCGCATTCACTGTGTTGCCCAGTCGACACGATAAGTCAGCGCGTCTGCACTATTGCGAGTGGCAAAAGTGCCATTAAAACTAATACAGGTAGATGTGGAAACAGGGTTTTCTGATGAGAAAACAATAACGTTTTAAACAGTATCGTTTACCTACAAAAGATTCTGGCAAATTGTTTACATACAATTATTTATATCCATTTATACACTAAATGCGTGCGTATCCCATGGTCTTAGAGTTGGTGGGCGGGGCTCTGTGAGTTGGTGGGCATGGCTCTCTGTCTTGCGTGTGCTCTCTGTCTTGCTTGCCCTTAGTTAGAGTTGGCGGGCGGGGCTCTGTGAGTTGGCGATCGTGGCTCTCTGTCTTGCGTGCAGTGTAAAGTCAACGTGGCTCAGAGGTGCATGTGGACTTTTGTACAGATGAAAGCGACTGATGCTGTGTTTGGTGAGTTGTTGCGTGCCCCGAGAGCGACGCTGGACTCGGGAGGATGGTTGCAGTTGGCGTGCGTGGCTATGTCGTGAATATTCCATGACGTGGTAGGAGGGTTAGAGTTGGTGGGTGGGGCTCTGTCTTGCTTGCGCTCACTGTCTTGCATGCCCTTAGTGAATTATATATATATAGATGGTTCAATTTCTTTCTAGTGAACATCTTGGTAGGATTTTGATTGTCCCACAAGGTGGTGGTCTGATATATCAAATATTAGATTTGCATCAAGCATTTGAATCCATAGTTGGGTAGGATCTAAGTTATGTGGAGAACAGGCTTTGTTTCCACTGATCAGAAAACGAATGGTGATGCCATTCTAGTCTTGCAGCGACCAGAGCCTTTTTGGCTACACCTTGCACAAGGCAGTTACTATCCCTGGAAGGATGCCAGAGTATCATCACACATATGCCCACCCTACCTGGCCAACTCAGTGTCTCCAGTTAACTAACCCATGAAGGTCAGACTTCCCAGAGAAAAATCCATGCAGAGTGAGTAAGCAGTAAGCACCGTCCACAAACCACTTAACAGGAAGGAATACTAATGAGTAAACCAATGTTGTCAATGCTGAGCATCTTTTGTACGTCACATACAGTAGACGACACCATTCTGCCCATGATAATAATTGAGTGGATATCTAATGTTTTGAGAGTAGCTTGTTAATAACAACAAGGGCTGTTCAAACATTCTGGACAGCTCCATCCATTTCTGACCCACTTAAGCCAAATTGAGATCACATTTTGCTACAGCACTAAACAAAAAAAAAAACGGAAACCACCATGTCAGTCCATGAAAGAGCACACCGACACATGGCTTCTCACACAGGGCCAGATCTGAATCACCAATCAACCTAACCCTCATGTCTCTGGAATGCTTAGAAGAAAAAAAAAAGGTAATTCCTGGAGAAATAACCCAGATGGACACTGGGGAACATTCAGACTGCACACAGACATTAAGCAGACTGAGACCTGCAACTGCCAGGCAGCAGCTTTAACCACTGTGCTGCCCTGCCTGTCTTTCTTTAATATTAAGAAGCCTTTTTATTACAATGGCATTTAAAGCCATTAAATGTTCTTGTAGATTAGATTAGATTAGATTCACTTTATTGTCATTACACATGTATAAATACAGGGCAACGAGATTCAGTTTAGCATCTAATCAGAAGTGCAAAGAGCAGAAGTACAATAAATATAATATGTGCATATTATGTACAGTTAAATACGATATTTATAGTTAAATGCGATATATACAGTTAAATACGATATGTACAGTTAAGAACACAGTGAAGATGGGAATAGATATATAGATATATATAAATAGATATACAAATGTTCTAAATGTGGATGGCAAATATACATATTTTTCAATATACATTTATGTACCTATACATGTATTTGTATGTACTATAATACTATAAGTACTATATATATATATACACATACAGATGTACAACATACAGGTGTGTTATGTATGTGCAGTAATAATATAAGTACTATTATATATACACAGATGTACAATATACAGATGTGATATGTATGTGCTGTAATACTATGAGTATTGTAATATATACAGATGTACAATATATGATATATGATGTACAATGTACAGGTGTGCTGTGTGTGCACAGGTATGTACAGATATGTACAAGGAAGGGAGGAGGAGTAGTGTAGAGGATTAAGTGTGTGGATGTGAAGGTTCAATGGGGGACTGAGTTCAGAAGTGTGACCGCTGTGGGGAAGAAGCTGTTCCTAAACCTGCTGGTTTTAGTTGGAAGGCTCCTGTAGCGCCTTCTGGAGGGGAGGAGCTGGAAGAGTTTGTTGGCTGGATGAGAGGAGTCCTTAAGAATGCAACAAGCTCGGTGTAAACATCTCTTCTTGTGAACGTCCTCAATGACCGGAAGTGGAGTCCCTATGATGCGTTGTGCGGTTTTCACCACCCGCTGCAGTGCCTTGCGGTCAGTAAGAGAGCAATTCCCATACCAGGCTGTAATACAGTTAGTCAGGATGCTCTCTATCGCACAGTGGTAGAAGTTGCCCAGTATGACAGCAGATAGTTGGCTCTTCTTCAGTATCCTCAAGAAGAAGAGGCGCTGATGGGCCTTCTTGACCAGGCTGGAGGTGTTGTTTGTCCATGACAGGTTCTCCGAGATATGTATCCCCAGGAATTTAAAGCTGGAAACCCGTTCGACAGCCATGCCATTGATGTGAATGGGGTGGTGGGTGTCTCCCTTCTCCCTTCTCCCTTGTAAAGGAGTATGGTTAAAAAAATGATAGCAACTATGTGAAGAGCAAGAGTTTAAGTGTGAAAAAGTATTAGAAGAGAGGTGATGTTTGAAATGTGTATTAGTTCATTTTTTCATTATATTGCAATAATTGTTATCCCATGCCAAATAATCTGAAATCTAATATTCACATTACTTTCAACTCCCTCTTATATTACTGCAACCATTCAAGCACTGGAGCATTGCCAGGCTGAAAAGAAAAACATTCATAATCTATGAAAAGATGTACCTGATTAACAACAACCTTAAGACATGCTACAGTATAGCACTCAAACACTGCTCCACTCTTATCAATTGGCCCAGTATACAGTATGCTATGAAAACACCACACATGCCACACCACCAGGCTACATTTTGATTCCTGGTGTCATGAATGACGGAAATCTAGGGGTTTACATGATATTCTGGTCTTCTAAACAGTGTCCTGTACAATATACCTATCATGGGGCATCTGGTGCCCATTACTCTGTCATGCAGCTTGGTCAAGACAGGCCAACACGCCAGTTCAGAAAAGAAATAAATAGGCAAATATTCAGAAATGCCAGATTCAAGGTAGTAGGGAATTAATAATAGCAAGAAAAAATCCATCTATTTTTACCTCAGCTTCCCCTTATGAAGCTTGCTTTGAAATAATAATAATAATAATAATAATAGCACAGTGGCACTTACTGTGTTCTTCCCCATATCTGCTTGGGTTTTTCTCTGGATACCCCAGGTTACCTCAAACCAAAAGACATGCATGCTAGGTTAATTGGCAGCACAAATTATCCAGGTCCTTGTGATAAACTGTCATGCTCCCATTAGTAACTCTAGTCTGCCATCCAATCATTGGAATAAATAGGTTTAAAATGTAATAGATGATAGATGGATAGTAAATAATATCAGTAAAAATATCAGATAGCAATAATTGCCCCAACTTACTAATTACAATTTTCCTCTTTCCCAATGTTTGATTGAATTTTTTAATTCTGTAAAGCCTGCCTTGTAAGAACACAAGGAAGACCTTTAAAAGCAGCATGAACTCAGCATGTAAAGGATAATAAATTGAACTCAGGGCCGCATTCACCTGCCTGCCACTTTCTGACATACTCAGAACATCGATATTCTCTGTGTTCCCTGTAGTTTGAGTGAGAAAAATGTCGATCTCCTCTCGATGCCTTCTGGACCACGTGTGTCTTCCTGCACATAACCATCTGGCACTTCACAATACATAAAGATGCCAGCTCCATAGACAATAATTACAAGGGCAGCTTCCCTCCCGAGCTGTGATAGCCTTTGAAAAATCAATAGGTGTTTCTTTTCTCAGCATGATCTGGTCGGCAATTAAACTAGATTGGCACTATTAGCACTTGAAGATAAGCCAGCATAATGCACTTCCAGAAAAGAAAGGCGTGAAAAACACTGATCATGTAAGGGTGTCTGGGTCCTTCAGATTGACTGCATAATGTAAGAAACCAATTTGCTATTTTTTTTTTATCCCAGGCATATCATGCAACCAGTTTTGCCTTTATTATGTTTGACAATATCTACTGTACATACTTTTATGATGACACTGAATGTACAACAACAACAACATTTATTTATATAGCACATTTTCATACAAAACAGTAGCTCAAAGTGCTTTACGTAATGAAGAAAAATAAAAGACAAAATTAGAAATTGAAATAAGACAACATTAGTTAACATAGAAAAAGAGTAAGGTCCGATGGCCAGGGAGGACAGTAAAAATAAACTCCAGAAAGCCTGGAGAAAAAAAATAAAATCTGCAGGGGTTCCAGGCCACGAGACCGCCCAGTCCCCTCTGGGCATTCTACCTAACATAAATTAAATAGTCCTCTTTGTATTTAGGTTTCTCATGGACAGACCTGATGATGATGTACAGTACATATAAAGTCTCAGAGAATGCTGTTTTACTCGATACTGCTAGGTAACTTTGTTTCATAGATCAACATTATTTTATGTGAAATATATACATCCATTTATCTACTTTCATATCTGTTTAAACCATTTCAGGACCACTAAGACAGCAACTTATCTGAAAAAAAAGTCAAATATACACCCACTTTTGTACATTTAGCAATATATTATGGAGCCAATGCTAAATCAAGACTAAAACCACCATTTTGCTACCTAATTTGTCACTAAAATCATTTTGAGAATTTTACATTTTAAAAAAGTGTTTTACCCTATTTAATGTTTGCTAATTTTGCATAATGTGCCAATTGTTGGTGCTTTTGATACTATTACTATGAGCAGTACAGTCCATCAGTCCAACTAGTGCGTACACAGCCCACTTTGAAAATCTTGATACAATCAGATGACCATTTGAGCATCACTGGATATGACCAGCAGACATACCACCTGCTCTCCAGAACATAGCTATATGGGAAAAGCTTGGGATGCTGCTAGAAGAGGGGTTATTCAGGCCGTTGTGTGTGCTCACCCTGTGATCTGTGTTTAGGGGTCCTAATGCTTTAGTGCAGTGATGGTGACACTGTGCTGTAAAAATTAGTGCCATCCTTCAGATGAAATATAACACTAAGGTCATAAAAGATACCTAGTCCGTCTTACTAAACAAGTTGCTGTTTCCGAATGTCCTGGCTAAGTTGTCCATCACAGCCTTGTCCATTCTGTCCCCCTAATCACCTCCTGGCCTTTATTGGCTAACTATCTCTCTCACCCCTTCACTACCTAATAGCTAATGTGTATGTTTACCATTGCATCATCCAGGTGGATGCTATACATTGGTGGTGGTTGAAGTGCTTCCCCACCCTCTATGGAAAGCATTTTGAGTAAGTTAGAAAAGCACTATATAAATGTAATTCATTATGATCAATTATTGTCATAATGTTAACATCACTGCATATCAGGAGCAATCAATACTTCATGGAAGCAATGTGTCATTGCGGTAAATAGCTTCTTCCAGAAGGACAATATTCCATATCATTAAAATGGAAAATCTGTGAATAATTTTGAAGAACAGAACACTGAATTCAGCTGAGAGAGATGGAATGAGATGGAAAAAAATACTAAGTGCAGAGATCCACCCATTAGAGCATCAGCAACATCTTTGTAATGCAATGAAGTCAAAATGGGTGAGCATCTGTCAGCTCTCATTTCATATCTTGTCGAGTCCATGCACTGACAAATTTAGACTGAATGAGGAACAACTGTAAGTTAGGTATATTGGCCTAAAAGTGCCCATACACTATATTGAGCTCATTCAAATATTATAATCAGAACTTTCTTGATTTCCTATTTGCTCCAATGAAGAGGTGAAAACTGAGAATATCCATGGGTTTTTGAAGCATCGTTATCAGGCTTTCTTCAGCTTACGGTATTTTAAGCACTTTCTTCTTGGAAAGGCACAGTGGTGCAGGGGCATACATTGTTGCATCATGAATCCATTTCCATAGGTTCAAACATTCCTTAGTTGCTGTTTATATGGAGTCAGGATATTCTCTGTGTGACTGAATGAGTTTTTTCCAGATTTTGCTCTCACATCCCAAAGATGTATTTTATTTCAATTTTCTACTGTAAATTGAGAGTGAGGATTTCTGCACGAGTGTGCATTGTGATGGGTCCATAGCTGATTTTTGATGTTACCATTTTAGGCTTCAGCTCATCTCTGAATTGGATTATGCAGATTTCTAAACGCTACCTTATGCATGGACTTGCACAAGAAAGGTCCCAAAAATTCCTGTAATCATGCAATAGCACAGGAGTAGTGTGTAGTTCTTGAATTTGCTGCTATACATTATATGACTACAGTCTGGTTAATTAGTCTGCCTAGTGACATCATGCTGAGATGATCAAGTGTGTTGATCAACACCTGAAACATGATAACTCCTATTGGGACAATTTCACAATAACTTTGGCAATGATCAGTCATAACTCTTCGAAATATAAAATAAAATAATCTTCTCAGCATAAAAACTTAACCATGGATTTGCACTGTATTTTTGTTACCTGCTTTTAATGTTTCCTTTTCCTTTTATTTTCATCAGAAATGATTTGAGATATTTAATTACAGGCAACCTGGTAGCGAGGCAGTTACAGCTGCTGCTTCATGGATCCAGCACCCTGCATTCAAATATCTTACCTAAGTTTTTTCTGTGTGAAACTTGTACATTCTTCATGTGTTGGGATAAATTTCCCTCTGAGCATTTGGTTTTCCTTCCTGCATCCACATAACTGTGCAGGTTAGGTATACTGCTAATTCCAAAGATTGAACCAGGCTTGTAATAGACAGGTGCACAAGCTGAACAGGAATGCAGTGCATGCTGGGAAAGGTAGAACACAAAGTGGGATTCTAGAGTGTTTCATATAGGTAGTTTTTAGTCCAAGAAAAATAACCTTGAGCTGAGATTGGGGAGACGTTTTTTTAATTTTTGCTAATGACAATGATGTCATTGTACTTTTTTCTGGTTTCTTTTCTGTACATACTTTCAATGTGTTTTGGTTATTTGTAAAATCTTGTCACACACCACTAGCAGGGATCAGATAGTGAGACAGGTTGTTAGGACAAAACGTGTGGTTTTCTCTCTGTCTCTCTATCTTAATTTGTATTGAGAATACATACTCTGCAACAAATGGAACTGAGCCACCTGAATATTCACCAGCATCTTGCAGGTGCTGATGGGACTGCACACAGATTGTATGACTCTTTCTATCACGTTGTACTTCCTGTTATTGGTTTTGGTGCAAATAAATATTGCTGTTGAGTGAAAGCTTAAAGCCAGTGTCTCTGCCTGACTACTACTAATGGGAAAGGAGGTTAGATTGTTCATTCCTTGTTCAACTGTAGTCCCTTAAGGGCACAAAATATGTTTTTGAGAAGCCCATTATTTGTGGTAAACAGTATTGAAGTAAAGGTTTGAAAGTACAGTAAGTGAGATACCCTGGGTGAAACATCTGGGGTGCAGCACAGACAGTGAAACAGGTAAGAGGTTACAAATAACAATTGCAAGATCATTTTGACATTTCTTCTTATCCCCATTTAGAAAAGAACCTAATTAGTTGGTACCTTTTGTGTTAATTACATGTTATAGGTGATCTGATAACATGATTAAATTGCTGCTGATGTTAGTCTTTAATTGCTTTTGTGCATGTCATGTACCCATTCAACACAGGTCTCATGTTTCTCCCTGAATCCTGACTGGACCATAATGATGTGAGAGGATGAAACAACACAAATAGTAACTGTGACAATTCCTGTAGAAGCTGAACGAATCTTAATTAGATCCAACGGGACCCAAAGACTACAGCACTGCTTCCTCACAGCTCCAAAGTTCTGGTCTGAAACTTCAGCCTGGTCTGAATGTGTAGGGTTTGTTCTCCTCCTTGCCCATAACTGTTTTCCCCCAGTAGTCCAGTGATTCTCCACACCTTACAATTGTGTATCAGATTAATGGACACCTGTAAATTGTTTTTATATTTGTGGCCTCTAGAATGCTGACGCAGCACTGCTCCTATGTTGTTGTAATTTCCATTCAGTGACTGCACATCTAGCAAAGTTTACTCAAGCTCATCCATAATGCCAAGCTGCAAGTAAGTAGGGTGAGTGCAATGGAAAGGGTGAGCACCACAAGGCTGACAAAGAGCCAGCAGTTGTATAAGAAGCCCCTTTTATAGTTATTAGCCCAATGAGCCTTTAGCAAGTTGACAATGAAATATGGTGTCCCGAGTTCAGTCCCTGTAATTGCCACAGCCTCTTGCAGGACATGTGGAGGGTAGTGAGGGTACTGTCACCCTAAGCAAATTACTGAGCAGAGACAAATGGTGTTGTGGGCTGAATTCGCTGAGCAGAAGCTGTTGTACAAGAGGCCTCTTCATAGGTAGCAGGTCAATCAGCTATTTATATTTACATTTAGATTTATGTCCTTGGCAGATGCTTTTATCAAAAGTGACTTACAAAAGAGGTAAACATAATTGAATAACATTAGGCCTGGTTTTTTTTTCAGTAGGTGTAGTAGGGCAGGTAACAAAAGATGATTGCTACAAGTGAAAGTGGTAATAACTAATAATTTAAAACCATAGATTATAATTGATAAGGCAATTAAAACTCAAACAACAAATAACCAACAATACACAAAAGATCACAGAGCATAGATTTTTTTCCTCTTCAATCAATTAGACAGATATTCAAAGAGCAGATGACCTTCTCAAATACATTGAGGGAGTCAGCAACAAGGGTAATAATAATACGTTTTAATTATATATTACCTTATCCATGCTCAAGGCTCATAAAGAAACAACAGTTATATGTAGCATTGGACACAGATGTTTCCTGAATAGAACATTAAAACAGATAGATACAGGATATGCAAAAGCATTAAACAGAATAAAAGACAATAAACCAGAGTAAAATATTCAATTCAACACTACACAAAAGCCTAGCAGATAGCATTATTTGTGACATAACACACACAAATTATACTGAGCATCTGGACAGAGAGGAAAACTGAAAGAGGAGGCAAAGAGTCAGGTTAAGGTAGACGCCTTCCTGAACAGCTGCGTTTTAAGTTGTTTTTTAAAAGACTGAATGGAGTCAGCTGATCTAATCAATCTAGTGAGGTCATTCCAAAGGCTGGGCGCTATATACTTCAAGGCCCTGTCACCCATAGAATCAGAGGACCTTTGTGGGCGAACAGGAGTAGAGCAATGGAGAAGGTCACTGATGCAGTCTGGTGCAAGGCCATTTAAAGCTTTGTAGGTTAATAATGGAATTTTATATTCACTTTGGTAAGACGCAGGGAGCCAGTGGAGGCAAAGCAGGATGGGTGTGATGTGCTCACTGTTGCTGGTTCATGTCAGGACTCTTGCAGTAGAGTTTTGAATCAGCTGGAGCTGTGATATAAGATTTGAAGGGGCCTCTGCCAGTAGGGCGTTACAATAATCGATGTGGGATTTGATGAAAGCATGGACAAGTTTCTCAGCATTAGAAAAGGAGAGGAATGAACAAACACGGGATATGTTGCAGAGGTGAAAGTAGGAAAGTTTCTTAGTGTGGTTTATGTAGGTGGGTGGAACAGGAAAAGGAAAAATCAAAAATGACATCAAGATTCCTTGCATTAGATGAAGATGTGAAGAGATTATTGCCAGAGAGTGATTGAAAAGTAACTCATTTTCTTAAGTTGCAGAATTTGCAGAAGTTCGGTTTTGTTGCAAGTTTAATTTTAAATACAGTAGTTCTGCTCCATAGAGGTTTTAACTTCACTGAGACAAATTGTGAGCTGTGAAAGCTCTGATGAAGTTTCTCTTTCAACCCTGAAATAGAGTTGAGTATCATCTGCATAGTAATGATAACCCAGTCCATAGCTATGAGAAATATGGCCAAGGAGAAGCATATAGATACAGAAGAGCATAGGGCCAAGGACATAACCCTGAGGAACCCTTTGTGTGACCAGCACTGAGCTGGTTCCGCTGTTGCCAAAGCTAACAGACTCTTGCTTGTCAGTCAGGTAGGACTCAAACCACTGGAGGGCAGTGCCAGAGATACCCAGCATGTTCTCCATTCTGGACAGTAGAATGTCATGTCTGACAGTGTCAAGTGCTGGATTAAGATCTAACAGAGTGAACATGCTAGTGTGACCAGAGGCTGTTGCCATAAGCAAATCATTAGTTACCTGAAGCAGAGCAGTTTCACAGCTGTGTTGTGCCCTGAAATAATACTGAAAGTCTTCCATCAAGTTATTAAAAGTTAAGTAATTGGTAAGTTGAGAGGCTACAACACTCTCAAGAACTTTTGACAGAAAAGGAAAGTGAGAAATAGGCTGAAAATTGTGAAGACTGTCAGCATCAAGACCAGACTTTTTCAACAGTGGGGTTACAGAAGTGATTTTACTGGCCCAAAGCCAGTGTCAAGGGATGTATTTATTATTGTCATAACACTCAGGATTATGGCATGAAGGAAGGATTTAAGAAGTGTGGTGGGGATGGGGTCCAGTACACAGGTAATGGGCCTCATCTTATAAAGCAGATCATTAACAAATGCAGATGTGACTGGTGAAAATGTATTTAAAAAAAAAACTAGATAGAGTGGGAAGATGGGGGAAGATATAAATGGATGATGGATTTGTATTAGTTGAATTATTTAGATCTTTAACTTTATTGCCGAAACAATGAAGGAATTTTTCACAGACTTCAGTTGAGGAGGTAATTGGGCCAGATGCAGGTTGAAGTAGTTTATTAACTACAGAAAACAAAACCCTTGAGTTATCATGGCCACATTCTATTATTCTGTCATAATGTGTGTTCTTTGTTGCAGTTAGAGCATCTCTGTAAGCCCTCTAATGGTCAGAGAAAGCCTGGACGTGCATGGTGAGGCCAATCCTATGTGACATTCTCTGATGGTGTCAGCCAGCTGTTTTCATAGATTATAATTCTGAATTGTACCATGGAGCTGAGTACTTAAAGGAAACCTCCTTCTGCTTTAAAGGAGTTGTTTAATCTAGTGCTGAAAGAAGGGCTGTGTTATAATAGTCAACACGACTATTTAGTGTTGATCGAATAGGTGAAGACAGAAGAAGATCAGAAATGTAACTAGCAAGGTTAGGACAGATATTTTTAAGGTTTCTTAAAAACATTTGACATTTACAGGTAAGAGGAGGGAGAGGTAATGAGATCGTGAAAAATACTGCTTTATGATCAGAGTCCCAAATTACTGCTATAAGTGTTGCCGACAGATAAGCCAGATGTACAGATAAGGTCCAATACACGAATATAATCACCAGAGTGAGTAAGAAAATCAACATGTTGCACCAAGTCAAAACAATCCATTAAGGATAGGAATTCATTTCTCAGCTTACATATAGATATGTCAATATGGATGTTGAAATTGCAAAGAAGAATGACTCTCTACAGAACGTAGTGAGAAGTCAAGCAAAATTACACCTTTTATTGGCTAACTAAAAAGATTACAATATGCAAGCTTTCGAGGCAACTCAGGCCCCATCTTCAGGCAAGATGAGAAGGGAAATTAAGTGAGTTAATAATTGAGTCAGATCAGATAAAAAAGACAAAATGAACGTTTTGGGGAATGATAGAGAACAATGAGTAAGACAGGAAGGAGATGGGCAGCCCGTTACACCAACTCAGAACCATATAGGAAAAGAGTCTGGATTGAAAATTGATGCCACATAGTGGTGGCATCACCAGACACTGTCCACTGGCAGACCTGAGTGGGTGAGAAGGAACATAGCACTTCACAAGTGTCTCCATATACTCAGTTGCTGACCCATTGAAAACTCTGTAGGCAAGCATTAGAGATTTGAACTTGATACGTGCTGCTACAGGGAGCCAAAGTAGCCACCTGAAGAGAGGAG
Organism: Polypterus senegalus; assembly: GCF_016835505.1. NCBI lineage: Eukaryota > Metazoa > Chordata > Cladistia > Polypteriformes > Polypteridae > Polypterus > Polypterus senegalus. The sequence continues at coordinate 38,973,886 of NC_053169.1, read as the reverse complement.
CAACATGTGCTCATCTTGGCTGGTTAAATAAAAGAGGTGTCTCTGCATTCTGCATTCTTCATCTGAAGCGGCTTGATAGAACATGTGGATACTCCTGCCAAAATCAATTTGCAGTAATGGACACGACAAGACCAAAGCCTGGACCAAAAGTCTTGCTGCATACTCTGTCTGATCTTGCAAATGTTATATGATGTGAGCCTGCATGAATATGAAACAGTAGAAATTTTGTCAGAAAAAGATAGCTGCTCATAAATGACCACCCCAAGGTTGTGTACTGAGTTGGCAGGTGTTAGCAACAGTGAGCCAAGCTGTACAGAGATGGGGAGTTGAACAGACTGTCTGGCAGGTATCACAACAAGCTCAGTTTTTGCCAGGTTGAGCTGTAGTTGGTGGTCCTTCATCCAGGTTTAGATATCAGTAAGACATGCAGAGTCTCTAGCAGATACCTTATTGTCCTCAGGAGGGAACGTCAGGTAGGCTGTGTATCATCCTCATAGCACTGATAAGAAAACCCATAGGACTGGATGATGGAGCCCAGTGTAAAAGTAGAAAAGTAGAGGACTCAGCACTGATCCTTGGGGTACACCTGTACACGTCTGGTGCACCCTTGATAAGTCTTCTCACCAGGACACACTGTAGGATCTTCCCGAGATGTTCACCTATACCGAATCTGCACAAAAAGCTGCTATGTGATCCAGGGGCCCAGGACTGACCAACACCACTGTTGCTGTCCCAGGGAGGATGTATGGTTAAGAGAGGAGGTGTCTCCCTGAACAAATTTCTAAACAAGTGAATCCAAACTGAACCATGCATATACAGGGTGAATCAAAATTATGTTAACATTTGAATGGTGGAAATGATTTATTCACAAAACATACTTCATATCTGCAAGATGATTTACAGGAATGTTTCAACCTGTTCGCCATCATGTTCAACACACAAAAACCAACGAGCAACAGTACTATTTAAAGCCCGGGCACACATTTTGTGGGGAGTAGATGATACCACAGTCCATATTCTGTCCTTCAGGTCATTGATATCATGAACTTTCCTGCTATACAGCCGCTCCTTCACCATACTCCATAACCAGAAACCACAGGGTGTCAAATCAAGAGAGTGTGGAGGCCATGGCAATGGTCCACCACAACCTATCCATCGACATAGAAAGGTGTGGTCGAGATAAAAATAATCCATTAGTTTTAACATAATTTGACTCACCCAGTATAAATTGGCTCTACAATGGACTATTACCCCATCCAGGCTTGTTTTTGTCCTTGTACCCAGTCTGCTGGAATATACTCCAGCTTCCCATGACTGCAAATGGACTGAGTTGGTTGAAGAATATTCCATATCATTTTAGACATCATTTTATATGGGTTCTTTAAAGTCAACTTCAGATCCACCCTGAAAAACCAGAACACAGGATATCTATAAGAGCTGAAGATCGGTATGGAAAGCAGGTGAGCAGCAAGTCACAAGTCAAATGCTTCTTCACTTAGTAGGTAATGAGTGTGATAAAAAAAAAAAGAAAAGCAATCTTTGGAGATGAGAAAGGGAGGGATCGCTGGGCTGACATATGCTTTGGGGCCATTGAGAGGTGTGAAGTGCCGGCCCCAAACACGTGATGAGGAGATAGCCTTCCTGAGTTGGATACACACTTGTGACTCTGGTTAGATGAGTCATGCTTTCCACAAACTACAAAGCCCCAATCAATTCCCATTGTGCTTGTTTCAATGCCGCCTGTTTCCTTTGTGTGTATGTGTTTCTAGGTTTACTCAGCCAAATCCATTTGCCACAGACTAAAGGCAGTTTTAAAGAACACACAACTGTTTGTCTTCTAACTTTGTTAACTTTTGAACTTAAATCTAAATCAGTGCTCTGTTGCTAAATTAATCTCAAATGGACAATCCCTTTCACTTTGTTTCCAGCAGCTTTTTAGCCTTTTCAGACCTTTAAATGGTAAGGAAAAAAAGAAAGAAAAAAGAGGGTGTCAGAGGAGCTCAACTTTCAGTGGGTCAGGAGATCTTTAAAAAGTACACATATGACTGGAGTGTATGTCACTCAATGAGGATCGTATTTATACAGCACATTATGGAGGAAAAATTTCCACAGAGTGAATTTTCAAAGGCTTCCATTCACTCTTTGCCCCTCTCTTCTTGCTGTTGGTTTTGAATTTTTTTCCATTTGTCCTGCCCATTATTATTAACATTCTTGACCAAAATTATAATAAGGCTCATTTTCATTGGTCTCTTTATTGGTAAAAATAATTGGTAAGGTAAAATTTAACTGAGGGACAAAGAAAAGAGGACATAAAGACAGGTCACTAAATTAAGGAAATTTTGTGAAAATAAGGAAAATTAGGAGAGACTACATTTTTTGAGGTGACTGAACTGAGCGAGCCTCATATCTCCCATTCTCATTACATTTTTCTATAATCTATAGAGTGTTCTGACCAGCTCCATTGCAGTCTGGTATGGCAGCTGCAGCATGTCTGACTGCATCAGATTGCAAAATATAGTGAGACCAGTAGAAAATATTACTGGGGACCCTCTACCTTACCTGGAAGACAGAGTTTCTCCAAACTCTGTGTCCATCAAGCCTCCTGCATCATGCAGAACCCTTCTCACTCCTCTCAAGAAGTCTTTATGTTTTGCCATCTGGAAAAATATATTGCAGCCTAAGAGCCAGTCCTGTCAGTTTATATGATACCTTCAACCCCAGGCTGTCAAGATTCTCAACGCAATGTGAGCCCCCGACCCAAGATCTTCCATCTTACCTTAACATGTTAAATCACCGTTGCTAAAGAGGGCCAGTACTCACCCATACACAGTAGCATCACATTTTCAGTTTTTACCGTATGTAAAAAAAAAAACATGTATTTCCAGTATCTGCACCTATTCTTAGCATGCTAGTGAGTACCAGCGGTGCTCAATGCTTTTCTATTGAATGTTATTGTATTGTGCCACTCAAGGGGGAACCTCCTACTTGTCAATCAAATGCTACCATATCTCCAGAGTATGCACGAGACACTTGATTATTGCATTGATCTGTTGAACTTGCATTTAATGAATCTTTGTGTAATCATGACATTTTTAGTCACTCTTTTAAACCATTTTGCTTAAACAAATCTGTTTTTCTTGATGAATTTTGAATGTGTGCATAATTTCTTTCACACATACCAGTGCACATTATCCATTCATTTATCTGAACTTGCTCAATCCAGGTTCAGAGTCACGGGAAGGTGGAACTTATCTTTGATAGTACATTAAATCCATACTATCCATGGATTCTGTTTTCGTGGATTCACTTATCCGCCTCTATGAAAGTGTAACCCATTTCACAAAGCTTGTGGTCTAATCTGCCATGCGCAGTACAAACATTTTTTAGAGAGGTTTATTGTGCAGCAACAACACATGAAACTGAGCAGCAATAGCCCTGTGATGAAATTAGATGTCTGGGGTTGTATGCGTGGTACAGTGAATGCATCCATATGTGTCTATCTAGCGCAGAAAGGTGTGGGTTAGTTTTTGAACCCCATTCATGTTGGGGACCAGGGCTTGTATTTGTTCCCAATGAACAAGGAATTCCCAGTATGCACACCTCCCATCACTACTACCAATTGAATGGGGGTCCTCTGATCAGCCTTGCCACAGTCACTCATGGCCTCTGGCAGAGCACCAGGAAGATGATCAAACTTGACTGTCTACAGGAAGTAAAAGTAACAAAACGTCCATAGGTGAACCTGCAGAAGGATCATTGCTAAGCTTTGAGGGGCAAAGCCAAGAGCCAACATGTCAACCCCTTTCTGCCCTTGCCATCCTTGCCCTGGCATGTCCATTCTCATAGAGTGAATTGAATTGGTGCATTCCAGGATCCAGTCATGGACATGGCAACAACCAATTTGAGGGCAGAATACCTCATACTGGGGTAAATACAGAGCCATTAATAACATAAGACACATGTTTGTAGCTGGAGAACAATCCAGGTAGACATTACGAGATCTCCACAAAGACTGGGACTAGGCAAAGGATTTGAACTCAGTGTTAAATTATTGGCTAACTCCGTTACCCATTACAAATGACAAGATAAGGGCACAGGGTAATTGTATAAATTCACATTTTATAGTCAGAGATGAAGCAGTTTAAATGACTTGAACAGGATCACACAATAAGTTGGAGACAGGAACTGAATCATCAGCCGGGTGGAGTGCTTTTCCTTTCCTAAATTAAGCTAATATGTTTGACAGGTAGCTGCATTTTAACATTAGACACAGTAATTCATCTTTATTTTAAGCCCTTTTCAGACAAAATAAGCTTTCAGGATATATATCTGTAATCTCAGTTACCACACAACACATGCAATTTTTAGAATTATCATTTACTGTTATGCAAAGTCATCACCTCAAAACAGGCGCATATGTTGTATTTGCAGAACTATTGCTTCTTCCTATACCATGAAAAGAGCCATGGTGGCCACCAGGGTAATGAAGAGCTGAAACTCTGTGCCTCATCTCGGTTTGGGGTGATCTGCGTTATCAAACCCAGTTTGAAGAAATGGTGCATAATGATTCAGTTTGGGAGAGCATATTTGAAGAGTTGTGTGTCCCCCTGTCAAGAAGAGACTGGACTTAATTTTGAGAATGTATCAAGTACCTGAAATGAAAATACAGAGGCGCAACAAACACAGTGGAGGGGACCCTTTTCCCCAACTGCCTCCACGTTTTCCACAAGGTGGAAAATGCTGTTTTTACAGGAAATGATGAACTTTTACTGACATGTTGATTCGCACAGGAGTAGTTTAACATGGGGTTATTTTTTATGGAGTTTTTATAGAAGGTGAAAGGCTTCATAATATTTACTGAGTCATGTATATGCAATCCGAAAAACAATTACAGAAATGGGGCTATAATGACAACGGTCTGGTTAAGTACAATGCTATATACTGTAGACCAAGCTGTTCTTTCTTAAACTCTGTGAAGTGCCTTGAGCATGGGAAAGGCACTATATAAATAAAATGTATTATTATTATTATTATTATTATTATTATTATTATTAACAGTCTTTCAGTGATAATTGCTTTCCATCACCTCAAGGCGTAAAACTAATCCCACCTGAATAGGGCTATAGAATTGGTTGTACGAAAGCTTTACAGTAAAAGCAATACATTACATAATCCTTTTGAACTAGAATGAATGAATTTTGTTTTTGTTTCAATAACCACATATACATCATTTTTCTACATTGTGCATAAACATAAGGCATTTAAGATAGGAAACCCCAATGCCAACCTCCAAAATCCTTCCCCATTTTTTTTTATTTCCCACTTGCCTCCAAGGGCTCCACCCTCTCCTCGGCTAAATGCCTTTTCATTATCGCCTTCATTCTCACACAGCTTTAGGTATTTCACACCATCAGTACAACAGTGAATTTGATATCTGAGGGAAGGTTTTCTATTTTGGTTAACGTCCCAAATTAATCTTTGTACAGGCTTAATTATTTTCTATTTCATGAATTCAGAAGGGAATGCTAAATATTTCTATTTTATGATTATCATGTTGTTTCAACTTTCTATTTAAAATAGCAGTGGTGGAGTGGTCAGCAGTACTTCCTGACAATTTCAAAAGACTGCGTTTGAATCCTGTACCTGAACACTGCATGGAGGCAGCATGTCTTCTTATACTGTATCTGTGTTGGTTTTTTCTGGGTACTCCAGTTTTGTCCACATAGTGACATGTTTGGTTTGTTAATGAATGATTCTAAACTCAGCCCTATGAACAAATATGAGTGCGTCCATCAAGATAATCATGTCATGGTTGATTTCTACCTTGTACTCAATGCTACCAGGATAGGCTCGAGCCCCTGCAACCCTGAAATAGATTATGCATATTGTGGTCAGGCGGTGGAAGGACAGACTGGAAACAGTCGGAATGTTGGGACACCAACCGGGTCATCCTGTTTAATCATCATGAGACGAACAGACAAAATAAAGAAAAAGTAATGAAAATAGCACTTCAGTGCTGTCCCGTACAGGGATTTCTTTCACAACAATCAGTCCTTTCGAAAGTCATCAGTTCCAGCATGCGGCTCATTCTGGTATTCTGGCAGAAGCCAACTTTCTCTTTACTGGAGCTTCCTTTATAACTGTATTTCCGGAATGGGCGGGGTTAAGTGCCCTTGCCGCGCGGCTTCTCGGAGATGTGGGGGAAGAGGAAGAACAGGACAAGGTCAGCGGTAGCCCCCCCTCTCTTCTCGGCGGGCTATTGTGTACCTTTCCCTGGCCCTTAGAGAAGTCCTTCAACACCCATGCGTGACAATATTGATAATGGTTGATTGTATAGATTTATAAAAGCTAAAATAATCAGCATTGTTTTCAGGTAAGAAAGGATTATTACTGTATCTTTACTCTAAAGTGTGTTTACAGTTTTATATTACTTGTGATTTTGTCCCTGACCTTTTTCTAATGTCCATAACAAATAAAGTGTTCTTCTTCTTCCTAGCTTTTATTCTGCACTCATGCAGGGTCAGCCATTGAGCAGGAATTTCACCATTTTGATCAAAGGCATCTTCAGAAGCAACGTCGACTTGTCGCATATCTTCCTTGACTCGGTCGAGCCACGTGGGCTCAGTCATTAAGGTGTCTTGGCCACTGAGTTGTCGTCACTGTGGATTTCAGGGCCGCATCATTGGAGGCGTACACTGCATCTCTTCTTGTCAATTGACTCCACAGTCATGATCTTCCATACATCTTAATTCGTGATATGGTCAAATTGAAGTGTTCAAAATTATGAAAAGAATTATTCCAGTAGCTTGAGACAGACCAAGAACATGGGGACATAGTTGGAAACTAGGAATGTTTTCTTAACACTAAGAACCATAAACACATGGAATAAGTTACCAAGTAGTGTGGTAGACAGTAGGGACCTTTAGGGACCTTCAAAGCTAGACTCAATGTTATTTCAGAGTAATTAAGGTCGGTAGGACTGGTGAACTATGTTGGGCTTTATGGCCTGCTCTCTTATAAATCTTTTTTTATGTTCTAATGTTCTAATTAGGATCATCAGGTGTACCCCAAAGTGTTCTATTAATCCATTTGTTTGTCTCAGCTCTGGCCTGAGGTTTCAGTACCTGCTTTTGGTGTTCAACTTTCCTTTGTCGCATGGATTTAGATTTTGGATTTGAAATTTATAATTGATAGTTCTTGATCTTATGGTTTTCGGAATCTTTGCAATGTTTAAAGATTATGATTATGGATTGGTTTCATTTTGCTTTGGTTTGCATTTTAAGGTATACCCTTATAAAATTATTTTTTGCTTTATTCCAGTTTTGGCTTTTGAATATTTTTCTTAATAAAATCTTTAAATATTCATAATCATTGTTTCTGATATTTGGTCCAGGGGTTTTACTGTTGCCTGCGGTGGGTTGGCAACCTGCCCAGGATTGGTTCCTGCCTTGTGCCCTGTGTTGGCTGGGATTGGCTCCAGCAGACCCACGTGACCCTGTGTTCGGATTCAGCGGGTTGGAAAATGGATGGATGAATGGATGATTTTACTGTTGCCCTCTCCCTTCAGATACATATAAACTTTAGCTCCCTATGGGTGTGAATAGAAGGCAAAGCCTGTTTTAAATTTAGTGAGCTGGCAGCTTGTTAACATGAACTATAAAGTAGGAAGTTAAAAAGATAAAAACTTGTGCAGACGGAAGACAAAATGTGTTATGTTATAACGCCTTGGGATTAAGTGCTTTTTCACTATTTTGCAAGGGTATAAAATGATTAGTCTGTCTCTGGAGTTTAACTTTGTTCCACTCTTCTTGCATACTGTGGTAAAAGGCTGACACAGTTAGAGAAGTATGCCTACACTTGAATTTTAAATTAACCAAATATTTTGCAAATATACACATACCAGTGACACAGAGGAGATGTACACATTGTCATTCAGCAGGAATAGGAAGAATCTCTTTGAAAGGTGGCCTTCTTTGTAATGGCTCATAATCCAGAACTCACACAAAGCATCTCAGTTCAAAGATGTGCAAAGTGATGAACTGCTGGTGGCCAGCAGCGAACCCGCATGAAATGGCTCAGACGCGAGCTCCTTTCAGCAGGAATTAGATGGAGAGCTCCTTTCAGTCAACCATGCAGGGTCTGTATCTGAATACTGCAAGTCGTGTTCCTTCTGGTGATGTCAGTAGGTCTGTCACTCTGTGTCAGTCTCCGCTTTTTCTGTATAGCGTACACACTATAATGGTGAATTGCTGTGAATTCACACCATGAAGCATCCCAGTTCACTGATTTACTCATTGGTGAATGCCAGTGGACAGAAACAAAGCCCTGGCTTAGAAGCGATCTCCTTGCAATGTAAGCCACAGGAGTATCTACATAAGACGGAAAAACAGACCATTTCTGAACACTGTGAGGGGTGTGCTTCCTGGTAATGTCAGCCCCCACCCTTTCTGCGCAGCGTCACAACTACACTCCACCCTTTGAAAAGTGCAAGTCTTCAAATCAAGATGCTTTGTGGTGTGTTTATGGCAATTTAGAACTATATTCTATACTGCTTACATTATAAAGATTAAAATACTAAGCTTACAGATTTTTAAAGTTATTTGATAAATCCTGTAGACTGTTGCTGGCATTTGGTGCATAGTTGCAAGTTACTTGACTTTTAAGTTCTTCATTTTCTGAAAACTAGACGTATCGTGCAAGAAATAGAATTTATCAGGAGGAAGCCAGACACAATCACAACTATTTTTTAATTCTCCTTGTTGAACTCATTGAATTTCATGAAGTCAGTTTTCCATGTTAGGAACTCATATCTGGTCTGGGTTGACTTTTGCCTGAGTTTCAATAGTGCAAAATGCACCCCAGCATACAGTGCATCCAGAAAGTATTCACAGCGCATCACTTTTTCCACATTTTGTTACGTTACAGCCTTATTCCAAAATGGATTAAATTAATTTTTTTCCTCAGAATTCTACACACAACACCCCATAATGACAACGTGAAAAAAGTTTACTTGAGGTTTTTGCAAATTTATTAAAAATAAAAAAACTGAGAAATCACATGTACATAAGTATTCACAATACTTTGCTCAATACTTTGTCGAAGCACCTTTGGCAGCAATTACAGCCTCAAGTCTTTTTGAATATGATGCCACAAGCTTGGCACACCTATCCTTGGCCAGTTTCGCCCATTCCTCTTTGCAGCACCTCTCAAGCTCCATCAGGTTGGATGTGAAGCGTCGGTGCACAGCCATTTTAGGATCTCTCCAGAGATGTTCAATCGGATTCAAGTCTGGGCTCTGGCTGGGCCACTCAAGGACATTCACAGAGTTGTCCTGAAGCCACTCCTTTGATATCTTGGCTGTGTGCTTAGGGTCGTTGTCCTGCTGAAAGATGAACCGTCACCCCAGTCTGAGGTCAAGAGCGCTCTGGAGCAGCTTTTCATCCAGGATGTCTCTGTACATTGTTGCAGTCATCTTTCTCTTTATCCTGACTAGTCTACCAGTTCCAGCTGCTGAGAAACATCCCCACAGCATGATGCTGCCACCACCATGCTTCACTGTTGGGATGGTATTGCCTTGGTGATGAGCAGTGCCTGGTTTCCTCCAAACATGACACCTGGCATTCACACCAAAGAGTTCAATCTTTGTCTCATCAGACCAGAGAATTTTGTTTCTCATGGTTTGAGAGTCCTTCAGGTGCCTTTTGGCAAACTCCAGGCAGGCTGCCATGTGCCTTTTACTAAGGAGTGGCTTCCGTCTGGCCACTCTACCGTACAGGCCTGATTGGAAGGTTCTCCTCTCTCCACAGAGGACCTCTGGAGCTCTGACAGAGTGACAATCGGGTTCTTGGTCACCTCCCTGACTAAGGCCCTTCTCCCCCAATCGCTCAGCTTAGATGGCCGGCCAGCTCTAGGAAGAGTCCTGGTGGTTTCGAACTTCTTCCACTTATGGATGATGGAGGCCACTGTGCTCATTGGGACCTTAAAGGCAGCAGAAGTTTTTCTGTAACCTTCCCCAGATTTGTGTCTCGAGACAATCCTGTCTCGGAGGTCTACAGACAATTCCTTTGACTTCATGCTTTGTTTGTGCTCTGACATGAACTGTCAACTGTGGGACCTTATATAGACAGGTGTGTGCCTTTCCAAATCATGTCCAATCAACTGAATTTACCACAGGTGGACTCCAATGAAGCTGCAGAAACATCTCAAGGATGATCAGGAGAAATAGGATGTACCTGAGCTCAATTTTGAGCTTCATGACAAAGGCTGTAAATACTTGTGTACATGTGTGTTCTCAATTTTTTTATTTTTAATAAATTTGCAAAAACCTCAAATAAACTTTTTTCACGTTGTCATTATGGGGTGTTGTGTGTAGAATTTTGAGGAATTAAAATGAATTTAATCAATTTTGGAATAAGGCTGTAACATAACAAAATATGGAAAAAGTGATGCGCTGTGAATACTTTCTGGAGGCACTGTATATATACAGTATGCTACATGGATGTAAATCTTAGCATGAAGCCAGAAACAATAACTAACACTTCTTTATTTATGTTTTGAAGTAACTTAACTTTTTGTTGAGTCAGTTCTTCCACACAGAAAACATATATGTGGTCTGGGTTGGGTTAGATAATATTTTGTTGCACTTGATAGACAACAGTCACAGTTCCAATCCGTGTGTTCTGCTCAGTGTGAATAGAGAGCAGGTTTATAGTACAAATGCAAATCTTCAGATTCTGTAGCCTTTAACAGAGTAGGATTTGATCTTGGACCAATACAGTGTAAATACGTAGAAGAGCACCCTCAAATCCACTTCAGTGTCACAGAGCATCAGAGCAAATCCCAAATGTATTGGGTACATTGCTACTGTATCTGACCTTGGACTGCATTCCAGTCCAGTGTAGTGTCAGCTCATGCACATCGTGACTGACACACAACCAAAGGAAAATCAGAGTACTTGGGGAAAAACTCACACAGAACATACTGACTCACAAGAGACAGTAAAAAGGAAACAAGAATCTAATTTAAAAACAACTGGTCAAAGGTCAAAACCAGGAAACAAGGAGCTCTTTCTTCAAAGCCACAACACAACTGAAAAAAAATACATAGCCAGGATTCATAAAACTTGGAAGGACTAAATAAATATCCTTTAATGCAGTGAAGTATGCTTTAACCATCAAGCTTGAATACCCTAGAAATGCTTGAGTTGACTCGGGTGAAAGTTCCCTATGGAGACAGCAGAAACATAAACTCAGCTCAGTGGTGCCTAAACAGGGAACTTTAAATTAAAGAAATTAAATTAATAAATTGGATAGGGCAAGAATGTGTAACCAGTGAGGGCCTATACAGTAACACCAGCACTGGATACCCACCGTAGACAGCTGTTGCTGTATGACAAAGCTGGTCCTCACCATGCTGCTCATGCTGTTGAAACAGACTGTGAAATCTTAGAACATCCACTATGTAGCCCTGACCTTGCCACTGGCCATGAGCTGAATTAAGTTGGCTTGCCATCTGGCCAGTGACCACTAAATCCTGCCTGACAGGCTTTAAAACTTGGGGCCTTTTTTAAAAATGCAGTTGTGAAGTCTGTATTGATACTGGGCTTAATTTGAATGACTAAACCAAAGTCTGTATATAATTTGTTATTCTAATCAAATATATTTGAAAGTGGTAAGCAAATTTTACTGTTTTTGACCTTTTGAATAGTTTTATATTTCACCACATTTGCTAAGCCTGAGACTGCTTTTACCTTACCAATGGACAACCTATCAGCTTTCAATGTAGGAAACAAAAATGAATGGGATGCTATTGTGTCACAAGGCACACACAACTACCAGACCAGACCAGAGTAGCCAAAACACATCATTGAGGTGGGAGAAGAAAACAGAAGGATACTGGTATTCTGGAAAAATGAGGAGAACATATAAACATGACAAGGGCCTCGAGCATGGATAAAGGTGCTATATAAATAAATTGTATTATTATTATTATACTTTAACCATGTCAGGGCATTCAGGCAACCAGGTAAAGAACTCACAGTTCAGCCACTCCATTACATTAACAGGATTTATTTAACAATGTTTAAATATTACAGGAATAGACCTTTGCAAACCATGACCAAGCTGGATTAAAGATAAATTTGAATATGTAGCTCTTGTAAGTGCCACATGGGTTGGACGGGCAATGGGAGGCTTCAAGGGGTCAGTCAGGCATCCCGATCAAAGAAGGGAAAGGGGCAATACCCAAGAGGATGGACTGATTCCTTACCCGGATTAGAAGCCCCTGACAGATGCACAAGTGTCCCAACCAGACATCTTTACAATACCTACCCTGGCTAGGAAGAAATGAAAGGATGGGGAAGGACTAGATGCACTGGATGGCAGCGGTCCTGGATATGAGAATCCATTCGGAAACCAGCCAGGAATGCTGGGAAATGTAGTTCAGCAGAGCAGCCTTGCTGAGCCCCATGGGTGCCCCAAGAGGGTACTGCAGGGAGACATACTCCCTATTATACTTCCGTGTTACCCGAAATACTTCCAACGGACAACAACCCTGGCACCAAGAGTACTCCCAGGTCCTCAATAAAAGGAACTGCACTCGCTTATCCAGGCGAGTCAGAGCTGGGAGGAAGGAAGGCAGCACTCGACTGGAGGAGGGCAGTGTGATGAAGAGAGGAGAGGTGCATTGGAGGAAAGGTTACTTGTGCTTTTGTTACTTTTTGGAGGTATTGTGTTTAATCAACTCCCGTTTATTTGAACCTGGGATTGTATTTGTGTATTCCTGCTGGCGCCCTGGTTCCATCACATTCTAGACAATCTAACCTGCCTAATGCATTTAAAACACAACATCTCCTATGCAGTATGGGAGCCTTTCTTAACCTACATTGATGCTGACCTTTGTGCCATGCTGACAAAAGGTTTTACTTCAGGTAGTTAATTGGCCCTTTATCTCATTAAAGTAGCTTGCTTTGTTCATGGTTTCTTCTCTGTAATATCTGTAATCTTATCTTTTCTTGAACCATGTTCCCACACCCCATGTCCAATTTGAATGCACTTTATAAAAGAAAAATTAATACAAATGTTTTCCAAAACAAAAAAGCCTGTCTTTTCAACCTTCCAAATAAAACAGCAAGCCAATGTTTTTAGAAGCATATTGCACTGGAGGGCATTTTTATAAGTCTCTGTTTTTGATGGGGGGTGAAAAATGAAAGAATGGTGTGGATGAAAGTCAAAAACAGCAACTACTGTCTGCATTTTTAGACGAAAACATACTAGAGTGGATATACCCTAAGTCGCATTCAAACTGTGAACAGAGTGCGTGGAGACTCGTTACAAATTTCAGAACACTTTAAGCAGTCATATTTCTATCAAATATACAGCTTCAGTGACAACAAAATGCCAACATTAATACTACCGGCCATAATATTAACATTAACATAACATTAACTACCATTAGAGGATGGAAAATACACATAATAAAACTAGAAGGCCTTGTGTCCATTTTTAAAGACACAAAGTCAGCTTAGCCATGCCTCTTTAAAGAGATCCACTTTTCAAACAAGTGTTCCACTCGAATAAAGGCACTAATGTATTCAAGAGGAAGTCATTTGAAAAGCAAAGATTAGGCTAAGCAGGATCTGCTGATCATTGACAAGGGGGCACATGGCACCCTTCAAATAACATTAAATAAAATCAAAACTAAGACTTGCCAGCTTAAAATTTCCAAGTCTTACAGATTAAACCTCAATTCATTCTTCTTCCTGACCTATTCCTTGACCCGCTGAAGGCTTTTTTACCTTAGGGATTGAATGCTTGTGCAATTGGAAGCCTCCATTCCACCCTCTTCCATGGCAAGAGTTCATTTGAAGTATCGCCTTAATGGCTGACCCAAGCTGGAAAAAAAAAAAAAAAGTGCTGACAGACTGAAGGACCCCACCTGAGCACCAGCAGCACCGCTTTCACTGCACTGATTTTCACTTTAAAGGCATACCAGTTCTTCTCTGATTAAAACCAGTTGGAGATTTAATTCACACATTTCCACTTCATGAGGCAGAGGCCTGCAGAGACTTGTCTTTGAAAGAAGCCCAGGGGAAACTCAAAATTCATTTATTGATAAGCTTGCAAAGAATAATGGGCTCATCATTAACCCCTAAGGCTGGAGTAGGTATTCCCCCAGGTGATAACAACCGATATATCCCACCTCTTCACTTTCAAGATGATAGAAGTCTTCAGATGGCTATGGATACTTTTGAAGCCATGCTATGCTACATTTTTATTAAAAAAAAATCCTGAAATCTATTTCAAATAATAAAACAGAAAATCAGGATCTGAAGTAAAGATGATGTATCATAGACCTGACCTTTTCACACACCATAATAATTCAAACCCTCAATCAGGTTTTGCAGTAGATGTACGAGTCGGTTCAGGTGACTTCTAATGAATAGCATGCATTAACATCCGCACATTCTGCTTTGTGCATATTACATCCCATAATAACAAGGCACTATTCATCTTTAACGGACAGTCTAATGTGAGTTCAGACACACAGCATTCGTGGCATAAGCAAGGCCACCGACCACAGAAGCTCTCGTGTTACAAATCCTTTTTGACAGATAAGCTTGTTTTGGGAGAAATGTTGAAAAGTAAAAATGAAACTTTAAAGAACAAAACGATTAAATATTCAGATGCTTTTTTTGGTGTCTCATAGATTTCTAAAGACGGCATGGCAGAAAGTACACAAAGTAAATATGGAGGCATACACATTGAAATGTATTGAAGCTTTATAATTCAATTTGCTTTACATTTGTATAGCACGCTGTTCACTGAGTGCTGACGCAGAGCACTATTGGCGCTTTTCCACTGCATAGTATGGCACGACACGGTTCAGTTCAGCTCACTTTTGAGGGGTTTTCCACTGGGAACAGTACCTGGTACCTGGTCCTTTTTTTAGTACCACATTAGCCGAGGTTCCAAGCGCGGCGAACCGTTACCAAAACGTGACGTGTAAACTCTGCTGGTCACTGATTGGCCAGAGAAAATCGTCATTACTGCGTCACTGAACTTGCGACACGAGACACAACACCATGCCGAGAATGAAGAACACCATTCCGTCGATATGCTCCATTGTTGTGTGTTTGTTTGTGGCGCGTTTACGATGATGTCACGGCAGTAGAGGCGGCGCAACTATAACGACACGTGAATAATCCCACCCACTCTAAAGCAGTACTAAACTGCAGTCGAAACGCAAACCGAGCCGAACTGAGCCGAACCAAGGTGAGCTGTACTGAACCGTGCTGTGCCGTACTATGCAGTGGAAAAGCGCCATATGACAATGCAAATATAAACTTTATAGATTACTAGTTACATAATGAGAATGCACCAATTTGTTTAAAAATGTGTATAAATGTGAAGTAAAAACTGAAGAAAACACAATGTTTTATATGGTTTTATCAAGAATATACCTATATAGATGTGTAGCAACTTATCACAATGAGCTTATTTCAAGTTCCTAATTCTAAAATTATTTAATTCCTTTGCCTTCAGTATACATAACTATAGGTATTGTGGCTCACTGGCTGACTGCTGCCTAGCAGAGCCAGAGACCAGGGTTCAACTCCTGGCCCAGTTAGTCTTTGTCATATCTGTAACTCTCCACTATTTTTAATATGGATATTGTCCAGATTTTCTGCATTTCTCCCACATTCCAAACACATACATAACAATCTCAAGCCTGCTAAATCCAATTCACGGTCATGGTGGCACTGGGAAGGGAGCCAGTCCATGGAAGAGCCCATTCTCACATACACTCACATAAGGAGAATATGAAATCTTCACTTAACCCAACAAACATCTTTGCTCAGATGTAAGGAAAACTGGAGTACCTAAAGAAAAATCCAAGCTGACACAACATGAACATATAACCCTGAACCCAGAAATCTGTACATCCATACTATTACCCTCTGTGTCACTCCCATAGACATACATATTGGATAAATATTGTGCCTTACTCAATCAATGTATCTATCTGGTGGGTATAGTTTATTCGATATCAATCTATAACTTGATCTAGTTTTTAAATAAACCTTTCTTTGCAATTATACAACAGACAAACTGTATTTGTTTCTTACATAGAAGCAATTACAAGCCTTTCAGAAAGATTCCAAAATTTGACATTCAGATGTTCATCTTCGGCAAAGCATCATTAATTTCTCGACATTTCTTGAATGTCTTCCAGTTGATTGACCATTTTATAAATAAGTAAATTCCACTTTTCCACTTCTAGTCTGCTGTGAATAAGAACTTAAAGCATTAACAAAACATCAGTGGTTAGTGTGTTCTCCATCGTATTACGCCTTGTTTTCGCAACTGGCAGTTTAGCTTGGGCCAGCAAAAAGTTACTAAGAAGAGATTGCTTTTTGTTTTTTTCCAGAGATATCAATTACAGAAATAAAAATAGTTTCTGAAAATGCAATGTCATGTCTGTGCTTGGGCAGCACGGTGGCGCAGTGGGTAGCTTCCCGTGTCCTCCCTGTGTGGAGTTTGCATGTTCTCCCCGTGTCTGCGTGGGTTTCCTCCTGGTACTTCAGTTTCCTCCCACAGTCCAAAGACATGCTGGTTAGGTACATTGGCATTTCTAAATTGTCCCTAGTGTTTGCTTGGTGTGTGTGTGTGTGTGTGTGTGTGTACCCTGTGGTGGGCTGGCACCCTGCTGGGGGTTTGTTTCCTGCCTTGCACCCTCTGTTGGCTGGGATTGCCTCCAGAAGACCCCCGTGACCCTGTAGTTAGGATATAGTGGGTTGGATAATGGATGGATGAATATCTATCTATCTATCTATCTATCTATCTATCTATCTATCTATCTATCTATCTATCTATCTATCTATCTATCTATCTATTGTGTATATACTTTAGTGCCTCACATTATCTATTGTCACACATGCATGTCAGAGGATCATCTTCCAGGTTTCTCTGAGGAAACACTGTTGTCTTTTTTTACACCCATAGTGGTGAAACTGAGCCTCTTCCGCTGGAGTCCTGTAAAAGACTGGACACCGGAGAGAGAAGCATCTCAATTTGGACCCAAATTGCTACCGGAATGGAGCTCCTGAGCAAGACTGACTATCGAAATTCTAGTCTTAGATGAGGAGAGAGTCACGCGCTGAATTTTTTTGATATTACTTGCGTGGGATTAAAAGGGGTGACCATGAGTGTCCTTCCACCCATCCACACTATCTATCTATCTATCTATCTATCTATCTATCTATCTATCTATCTATCTATCTATCTATCTATCTATCTATCTATCTATTTGTACTCTTCTATTTGCAAATTATTTTGTTGGCTGACTAGGTGTGTCACAGATTCTGGTGTTTAATATATGCAGAAACTCTGATAATGACAAAGAACTCATTGCAACCCTCCACACACAGAATAAGAACAAGTAGGCCTAACATGAAAAATGCTGAGTTCACTTGATTAAACACACAAGGAATTGATGCCAAAAACCAAAAAGTGCTAAGCATAAAATAAAGTGGAGGAAATCAAAGGCTGCTCCTCTTCAAACCAAGTTTTGTACCTTTCAAACTTGTGGGGTGACGTACCAACTTCCCCATCCCCATTAAACACTCAAGTTACTCACCTTCTCTCTGTCTCTTTCCCTCTGTCTAGTCTTCCCATCAGTATGCCAGTGACTTGAGGTGGCATCAAGGCAACTCCCAGCGACTCCCACCTGCTGTATGCCTGGAATCACTTCAAGAATCAAATGAAGGTTTATAAAGTCTAAACTGTTTTATGGCGGTCTCTAAAATCATTGCATCCTTAAGCTTGTTGAGGTTTTTAAAAGGCCAGCTCTCAACAGAATCTTTCCATTCATGGCCCATGTGCTGTGTCTTGCTGGTCTTCGACGAGGCAACCACCTAATGCAGTACTTTGATCAGGGTGACATTTTCATACATTAGTATTTATGTTTGCAAAATAATAATATAATAAAAATGAAAGTTCTGAATGAATCTCATTTCAAGGGTTTAACATATCTCAGAGCTGTAATTTCTACTGTGAGCTTTCAAGCATTAAAATGGCGCGTGCATATTTCAAAGCTACTTGTCAGTAACTGATACATTTTTATTCATTGTCCTGATTTTTGACATGTCATTTGGTGTATATATTGATGTTTATTACATAAAATGTTAAATTTGGTTAATTTCTAAAAAACATTCTTAATGTGTTTGCCCCGCACCTGTTTCATTAGAAAGCGTAGGAACCTTTCAGTTTGCAGGACTGAGTTTGACGTATTTACAGATATTTACATTTAATTTTGCATTCATTTTTGTCATGTGGGTAAGCAGCAACAAAGTGCCTTGCCTCAGGTGGTATTATTTAATGTGCTGGCCCTATCTGTCTAATGTGGCATGCAGGCACAGTAGTTAGCATTAGTATCTTAAGAGCCTAGGTTTAAACCCTGCCTGTGTGGACATTGCAAATTCTACCCAAGCTGGATTTTAATCCAGCTATTACAATTCTTCTTCTACATCCAAAAGACATAAGTAAACACGGAAGAGTCTACACTATCAGCTGAAACTACAGAGTCCACTTTGCATGGTGCTACCATGTTTGGGAACCCTTCTGTATCTTCAGCAGGTATCTCAGGGTCAAAAGCATTTTGTCTCTTAACCCAAATGCCTTGCCTGAGTGGTGCAGTGAAGACAACATTAGACTTCACCTGCAGAACGATTCCAACTGCAAACTCCTGTCAGCCATAATCTTGAGCTGGTCTCAGCATCTCCCTAGTGGCTTTCTTGAACTGCTTGTGGTTTCAGCTCACCACCACCACCTGGTCAAGGTGCCATGCAGTCCCTACATCGATGGATTAAAGGCCAGATATCAGTAGCGTAGCTCGGGGCGGGACAGGGCGTTCTCGGGGCTTCGATTTGCTGCCCTCCAACATATCTGAAAATGTTAAACTATTTAAATAGAAAATTAAAATGATGTATAGAGAAAAATTAAGATACATTTTGCATAGATTTCTTCATATATAAAGAAACAGCAATCATTTTTTATATATATTTATAAGCATCAACTAGACAAGAATATAGTATAGACGCACTGATAAGCCGTGTTCTTATTATTAGTTTAATATAATTACGCTACAAAAACTAGAACCAAAGTAAGGTACAAGTGATTGGTGGGGATGCTTTCTGCTCAAAGCAAGAACGCATTCGGATTGATAATGAAATGATATTATAAATTGTAAATTAGTTGTTTATCTTCTTAAAAATTATTATCGGTGTAATTTTTTTAATTTTTGTTATTGCCTCATAAATTTCAACTGCTCTGTCTGATGCCGTCACAGGAGGACAGTCTGAGCATTATTTTTCAAGCATTTGTGTTTAAAAATCAAAGAATTTGACCATTTTCATTAATGAGTGATATTTTTCCGAACCCTGCCGCCCCCTCTGCCACCCCCTAGCTACGCCACTGCCAGATATTTACATGAGCATCATCATCTAATTCTTCCACGTGAAGTCTGAAAACCATGAGGACTGATTGAGATCATTGAAGTTAGGTAGAATGCCTAGTGGGGGCTGGGTGGTCTCATGGCCTTGGAACCCCTGCAGATTTTGTTTATTTTTCTCCAGCCATCTGTAGTTTTTTTTTTTTGTTCTGATAATCGGACCTTACGTTATTCTTTGTTACTTAGTATTGCCTAATCTTTTTCTTTTTTCTTTCTTCATCTTGTAAAGTTTGAGCTGCGCCATTTGTATTAAAACATGCTATAGAAATAAATGTTGTTGTTGTTGATCTGCTTTAAAAAAATAGTGCACTGATATAGCTGGAAATACACCGCAATGAGATGTGATTGAGAATAATGTGCCATACCATCCTTTGACAAGAGTCCAATCAATGAAATTCTGATATTTCCAGATGCTTTCCTGATGTAAGCTCCACTACCAGGATGGATTTTGTATTCCTGGATAGCAGGATCAAATTTGCCTGGAGTGTAGTTACTGCTGCTTTTACTGGAAAAACAAATTTCTTTTTTAAATCCAGTCTACTCGTTTCTCTCAATCTGAAGCAAGATACTAAAAGGATGTGGGGATCTCGACAGTTGTTCTTACACTAGGAACCTTATATCGTTCCCTTAAAGATCTAGTATGTTAGGCTGATTGGAGATTCCAGATTAGGCTCTGTGTGTGTACATGTCTGTGTGTATGTAAGTGGGATAATTATTGACTGACACTCCATCCATAGAGGGTCCCTGCCTTGCAACAAATGCTGCCTGAATAGGATCCGTTTTCCTGTGAATTGTTTAAACAGGTTGGAGAATGTTTTCTTATTTTAGGTTACTTAATGACTAAAATGTATGAGCTATTCAGCAGTCTCTAGTGTACTGGCTTTGATCACCTAGCCTTGAATATGGATATGGAAACAGCAGGCTTCAAGGTGCTTTGATCTGACAGGGAGGCCTTTTACCCAGCATGCCTAGCACTCAACATTGTTGCAGACATCAAAAAAGGGATATGCACCATGACTGAAATCTGTGAAGACAGCTGGGTTTTGAATTCTAGCACTGATGGAAATGTCAGGTTGTATAAAGTGAGATTTGCTCTCACCACTCAGAAGTGGAGGAAGTCTCAACTAGCAATTGCCAGTGTGTCCCCTCCTAGAGAGGAGGATTCCTTAAGTATACTGTAACCAATCTTGACACACTCCTGTTGCATCAGCTGCTGTCAATGTCTTCCCCCTCTCTATGGCTCAATTGCCTCTGATCTCTAAAACACAGCCTGTCATGTCACCATTGTAGTAGGCTTACAAGACATACAGATAGAGAGACATGCAAGTAAGAATTTCACTGTACTCTGTACTACTACCACCACAACTACTACTACAGATGGCTGGTTACCACAGTATCGTTGGTTAAACAGCCTCTGATACAATGTTGACATTCTCAGTTGACATTGCATCTGCTCCTTGGCCCTAACTCTCTCTGCTCCCAAGACTGTACCCAACAACTGCTGAATAATGGCAGTTTGTTTTGCTATAGGCAAGTGTGATTAATAATTCCAATATCCATGTCATGTACAGCAAAGAAATGCTCTCAAAACCTTACTAAAACCAGGATAATCCAAGAGGACCAGACAAAATGGGAAATGTAGTGGGCTAGGCCATACAGAATTAGCATTAAAAACAAAACAATCAGTCAGTCATCCTCAAACTATCTTGGCAGTTCTGGATGCAAGATATCTGTATATTGTAGAACCTCCTCATTTACCTGGGATGATATAACATGACAAGTTAGCCTAACTAACATGTCTATAGGGATGTGGGAGGAAAATAAAAGAACCTGAAGGTAAACCCGGAACTACACAGGGAGAACATATACAATGCACACAACATCTGGGAGTGGGATTCAAAGCCAGGATTCTGTATCCAAGAAGCAGTAGTTTTAACGAATACACTACCATGCTGCCTAACAAAACAAAATTATAAAAGCTATCAACTCTCTGGGATTACCAAAACACACAGAGAGTCCCTATTTAGTTCCGTGGTGATTGTAGTCCACTTCTTGCTATAAAATACACCACAACCAAAGCACTCCTTCTTAAATTCTCTTCTTTTTCTTCTACCACACTGACCACCCTATCTTCCTCCAGTCAAGCCCTTGCCTGCAGCTCTGTTCCTGATTTAAAACTCAAATGGCTCAATGATGGAAGAGGCTTTTTAGCCCTGGCCATTTGCTACGTCTTTGCCAAGTGCATAGATCACTTTAGGGGTGAGAAGTGGCCTTGGAAACTCTTGGGGACAATTTTATAGATCTCTTCCTACCATGTGTCCCTCCGGTCCTGAGTCCACAATAACCTTAATGGGTCCTGCCAACCCCAGGACATGTGTCCATTTCAAGGGTCGGAGATTAGCCTATCAATGTGTGGGAGCTGTAACTTCTCTATTGCTGTTCACAGCTCTCCTTTCATTATCAAACTCTGGATATCTTTCCATTTTTCATAATACTAACATCCTTTTACTCTCAGATATTTATTTCTGAATGCATTTCTTTTAGTAAATAATCACTAGGGAGCATCAAAGTACCAAATATCACATT
The DNA here is from genome assembly GCF_016835505.1 of Polypterus senegalus. Taxonomy (NCBI): domain Eukaryota; kingdom Metazoa; phylum Chordata; class Cladistia; order Polypteriformes; family Polypteridae; genus Polypterus; species Polypterus senegalus. The sequence goes on along the minus strand of NC_053169.1, from coordinate 38,951,791 downwards.
AATAAAACAGTGAGCTGGAGTTTGTGAATTTTCCCTTGGGATTAATGAATTATCTATCTATCTATCTATCTATCTATCTATCTATCTATCTATCTATCTATCTATCTATCTATCTATCTATCTATCTATCTATCTATCTATCTATCTATCTCTATCTTTAAACAGGTGCCTTATGCCTATTCTTTCTGAGGGACAGCTAACATGTTTTCCCCTCTTACTCCCAGAAAGTCTGCCATTTTAATTCCTTCTCACTTGCTGAATTTGGCCATTCTCCCCCTGCCAAAACGTGGGCAGCCTCATCCTTAGAATTCTGAGTCCAGTGGTTTATCATTTCAAATCCTATCCTGATTTCATTTCTGAAGTCAGTGTCATCTCTTCAGCCTAATAGGGTTAGAGGCCAGAGCCGTAAGTATCTCTGTACTCCAAGCCCTACTATTCCATACAAAAGGCCATACCAGACCTTACCTACATTAAGTTATTTGCCAATAGACACTGGAAATCTAATAGTGTCCTCTTTGGAAACCCTGCTGCCATCTAATAGGCATTCATTGGGACTACAACATGTCTTCCATTGATATATATGGGTATGTCCTTGAAATGTGGAAGGAAAATTAAAATGGACAAAGAAATCTAATAAATCACAGAGACAAACATTTGCAAAAGTTGGTTTATTTATTACAGAGAAAGAAACAAAATTCAATCATGGGCAGTTATACATTGCGTTGTCATGATGTAAGTCCAAACACAGAATTAAAATTCAATATGATATTGATGAAAATGTAATTAAAAAAAATGTTTTTACTGAAGTTTTACAGTAAAAGTGTAAGTTTAAAAAATATTTGTGTGTTAATTTCAAAGCCAAATAGAACGAAATCATATAACACAAAAAAAAACTCGAAACGCAACATGAAACATACTGTAAGTTACCCTCAAATTATTACATTTTACTATTTTTTAATATGGTTAATTACTTACTGTAATGTAAAATAGTTAGTTATGCTATGCTATTATGCATATGAAACAATTCCCATGTAAATAACAATCATTTTAAATTGTATATCTGCATCCCCATATACAGTTTATATGAAGTGATGGTTTCTAAACATGGAGGAAGTTCACAAATTAATTCTTAAATGTATGCTATTCACAGACTTCTCAAACCATTCTATATGCAGCTTTCATCCATCCATCCATCCATCCTCTTCCGCTTATCCGGGGTCGGGTCGCGGGGGCAGCAACTTAAGCAGAGAGGCCCAGACTTCCCTCTCCCCGTCCACTTCTTCCAGCTCTTCCGGGAGAATCCCAAGGCGTTCCCAGGCCAGCCGGGAGACATAGTCCCTCCAGCGTGTCCTGAGTCTTCCCCGGGGCCTCCTCCTGGTTGGACATGCCCAGAACACCTCACCAGGGAGGCGTCCAGGAGGTATCCTGATCAGATGCCCGAGCCACCTCATCTGACTCCTCTCGATGCGGAGGAGTAGCGGCTCTACTCTGACTGAGCTTCTCATCCTATCTTTCAGTTAATTCAAAATTCTGCTGTATGAATTATCACAAGAACTAGAAAATATGACCACAGAAATCCATTTCTTAAGTCTGTACACTGGCTTCCAGATAAGTTTAGGGCTAACTTCAAAATCCTTCTTACATACAAAGTGTTAAATGGCTCACCTCTCATTCCAAACCAGAGTGTGCATTAAGATCCCAGATTATCTGCCTACTAAAGATTCCAAGGATTAATAAAGTAACAGTGGGAGGTTGAGCTTTTAGTTACAGACCCCAAAGCTCATGAACAATCTACCTGCTTCAAAAAGAGATGTCCCTGTGGTCTCAGCTTTTAAACTAAGACTAAAGACTCACCCTGACAAGAGCTGCTGATAAATTATGCATATTGCATCTCTATTTGTTAGCCATTTGTACAAAAATATAAGTAACATGATAATTATGAACTGCTACAAAGCCTCCCATATTCTGGTTCTTTTCTTGGTGTCCAGCTATGACGCTTGGTGATGCTACTGTGCTGCTAAGCTGTTTTCCTGTGATAATGAGAGCCTTGAGATCAATGGATGAAAAGATTCTGTCTTTGTATTTGACAGCCCAGCACAGACTCAACTGTAAAATGCCCAGGAAGGGTTGGGTAGCCATTTGGCCAGAAGGTCTCCCAGGACTGCGACTGCGTCTGACTTGGTCTTTGAGTTTGTCTGTAATAACTGATTATGGAGCCTGTAGACGTTTATTTTCTCCAGGGATGGTATTGACAATTGTTTTTTATTTTTCTCTTCTTCATTGTCAACTGGCCATAGTTCAACAATAATGTTAATGGACAGATATTGATAAGTTTCATTTACGTTAATCAGTTTGGAACTTCTTTGTCTTACTGTGTATTTGCAGAAACTTGTATATTTATGCGTTTGCATTTTGTAACTAGTAATGTATTAAAGTCTGTAACTGCATTTTACATGAGAACTTGTGGCACTGAAGAGCCCTATACAAGAATAAACTGAATTGAACTGAATTTGTGAAATTAACCAATGCGATTCTACCCGTATCAGTCACAACAGTGAAAGGTAATACAGGCAAGATGGCTATAAGCCGGCAATAATTTCAAAATGCTGTATGCTCCACCTGCCAGCCCTGCTCAGTTGATTTGTTTACAGTCCATTTTGAAAATCTATACACCCATTGCCTACCTCACTTAATCCAAAGTATGGTGGTGGAGGATTGGAGCTTATCCTGGCATTACTACACACAAGGTGAGTCCATCACAGGGCACATTCATCCTACACCAGGGGCACACTTTGTGTTGTAGATTTAATTTTAAGTGGTTAAATTTCCTATTTTTGCCCATTAATCTACACTAAAAAACCCATAATGACTAAGTGAAAACATGTTTTAAGAAAGGTTTCCAAATTTGTTAAAAATTCAAAGTGAAAAATTTAATTTATATATGTATTCAGACCCTCAATTCAGTAGCTTGTAGAACCCTCTTTGGCAGCAATTAACCCAAAACACTCAAAGCTGTAAGTCTCTATGACCTTTGCACAACTGGATTTGGGAAGTTAATCCCATTTTTCCTGGCAGATCCTCTCAATATCTGTTAGGTTGGATGGGAGGTACTGCCACTCTGTTTGGTTTAAGTCTGGGCTTTAGCTGGGCCACTCAAGGGCAATCAGAGACATTTCCTGAAACCACTTCAGCATTACTTTGAATGCATGCCGTGGGTCATTGTGGTGCTGAAAGGTGAACCATCACCCCAAAGTGTGCATGCGTTCTGGAAAAGATTTCTCCAAGGACCTCTCTGTATTTGGCTGCATTCATCCTTCCCTCAGTTTTGGCCAGTTAACCTGTCCCTCTCACTGAGTAGCATCCCCATAGCATGATTCTGCCACCACTATGCTTCATTGTAGGGATGGTATTAGGCAGGTGATGAGCAGTGCCTGGTCAGCTTCGATTTGGCTGTCATACATCTAGTCTTGTCACTCTGCCATAAATGCCTGATCAAACTGAGTGTTGCTGAGATGACCATTTTTCCAACAGCTTCTTCTATCTATCCTGAGGACTCTTTAAGCTCTCTGTTAGAATGACCATTGGGTTCTTGTTTACTTTCCTGATGTAGAAGAGAAAAATTTTTAAATTAGCATAAAATAGCAAATTAACATAAAGAGGCATTAAAAGTAATTAAAATCTTCTAAAACATTACATTAGATAAATTAGAATGTTAAGTATATAAGATAGGTCAAGTAAATAATTAACTAAAAAATCAGTCATATTGCATTATTTTTTAAGCTTGAAGCAGAATTGCTAGTGTGGGATAAGAACAAAACAAGAACAAAAATGACATGCAGAAACCAATTTAGAACAGGATAAGGTGAATGAGAACACCTGTGTTCAAGGCTGGGAAGCTAAGGAATGATACCACACAGAGAAAATGGCTCTGGTAGGCACATAAGAAACCAGCTGGACTGGTGAATCAGAAGAACAGCAACAAAAGGCTTTTGCTGTAAGCGCAGTCACAATGATGTAATGCATGAAAGAAACATTAGTAATAATACAGAAGATATATAGAAGAATATATCAGAAATTAACTTTAGCGTAGAAATTAAGACAAGTCAAGCATGCCAAGTAAATGATTAAATAAAAGCATATACCATATTTCTTTTTAATTAAAGCTTAGCTTCAGGCCACCATTATAACATAGTTCGAAAGGCTTAGAAAAGGAAATGACACCATAATAGCCCAAATATGGGAAAAGGAAAACATCTGCCCAGCCAAAGACCAATCAGAAATAAGCAAAACAGAAACTAGAGATGAATAATGGACAGTAAGAACAGGCGGAGAATGAGCTAATTGAACGAGGTCAAAGTGATAAGAAATGATATATAAGTTTTGGGTTTTGAACTGTTCAGGGCTCAGCTCAATTTGGCCGTATTGGGTTGAGTCCGTGTTGTTATTTGTGTTGTTTTATTGCAATAAAGCTTTAAAACTCTGTCTGTCTATCTCGAGTCCTAATAGCCTTCATTTTTAGGTAAAAAGCCTTCTGGTGATGAATTTTTCGCCACGACACTTATCAAGGCCCTTCTTCCCTGGTTACTGAGTTTGGCCAAATGGTCAACTATAGGAAGAGTTCAGGTGGCCCCAAACTTCATCCTTTTCACAATTACTGAGGCCACTGTGTTCCAGGGAAAACTTAAAACTTTAGTCTTATACCCTCAATCTGATCTTGGCCTCACTTTAAATTTGATCACAGAGGTCTACAAAGAGTTCCTTGGACTTCATGCCTTGATTTTTAACCCTGATATGCAGTATGAATTAAGGAACTTTATTTACACAGGTGTGTGCCTTTCTAAACAAAGTACAATCAATTCAATTTGCTACTGGTGGATCCCAATAAAGTTCTAGAGACATCTGAAGGATAAATAAACACATCAGATCTAAATAAACTTTTTTGAGCAGTATATATATATATATATATATATTAATTATATTTACATATACAGTAATTAATTTAGATCTGATGTGTTTTCGGGTGGCACGGTGGGTAGCACTGCTGCCTCGCAGTTAGAAGACCTGGGTTTGCTTCCTGGGTCCTCCCTGCGTGGAGTTTTGCATGTTCTCCCTGTGTCTGCATGGGTTTCCTCTAGGTACTCCGGTTTCCTTCTACAGTCCAAAGACATGCTGATTGGGTGGATTGGCATTTCTAAATTGACCCTAGTGTGTGCTTGGTTTGTGTGTGTCCTGTGGTGGGTTGGCACCCTGCCCAGTATTGGTTCCTGCCTTGTGCCCTGTGTTGGCTGGGATTGGCTCCAGCAGACCCCCGTGACCCTGTAGTTAAGATTCAGCGGGTTGGAAAATGGATGGATGTGTTTTCAAAGTGTTCCTTTAATTTTTTTGAGCAGTTTATCTTATATATAAACGTCTACACATGGAAGTGTGCCTGTCTGTCCGGCCTGAAAGTGAGAGGTGGAGTTGGGGTAAAAACTCGTCCTCCAAGGAAACAGAAAACTTGCTTAGCCGCTAATAACACAAGTGAGGCCAGCACGTCAGCAAAATGAAACCTCCGAAAAAAGCCAAAGTCATTTAGCCGCTAACATCGCCAAAACAGTATCCCTTTTACTTTTCCTCCTGCTGCTAATGCACAAGCGATGCGAGCATGTCAGCAAAACGAATCCTCCTAGGAGAGAGATGCCCAGAATAGTTCCTTTCAATTACCTGTCATCTCTACATTTCAATTTTTTTTCTGATGATTTCAGTAGTTTCTAGGACACCATGCTTTTTACAGCACGGGCTTACACAGCTAGTATATATATGGGCCAGAGTCGTGGCTTTCAGGCTAGAGATCTCTGCCAGCAATTGGAAGGTTACACTCTGAATCCCATAAACACCAGAAGTGACTCTACTCTGTTGAACTCTTGAGCAAGGCCCTTAACCTGCAATTTCTCAGTCCAAGGTATGACGTTAATGTGCATTCAGCCCTGCAAGCAGGTTCTCCAATTTACCAGGAAAACATGGGGGTTAATGGCAGGTTTGGCACCTCACACAATTCCAGTGTTGTGCTGAGTTGTCACCTGCAGCACTCAGGTCCCAATCCAGGTGGTTCATTGTATGGTGGGTGCAGCAATGCGCTGTAATCAGAGTGCATGCTCCCAACCACTAAAAAAAATGCATTCACTTGACCAGCTGCATCACCATGTGGTATGGCAGCACTACTGCTATGGACCGCAAATGCCTGCAGAGAGTGGTAAAGACTACTGAGAAGATCACCAGGACACCACTGCCCTCTCTGCAGACATCAACAACTACAGAGTCCGCAGGAGAACTGCCTCGATCCAGTGGAACCCCACCAACACAAACTGTTCACACTTCTACCCTCAGGCAGGAGGTCTAGAACTATGAAATGCAGGACTTCCAGGCTAAAGAACTCTTTCTTCCCCAAGGCCATTAGACTCCTAAATAACTAACTGGAGTTTATAACCATGGTCCACCTCATTCCATCTACCTCACACAACTGTATTTAGATAGATAGATAGATAGATAGATAGATAGATAGATAGATAGATAGATAGATAGATAGATAGATAGATAGATAGATAGATAGATAGATACTTTATTAATCCCAAGGGGAAATTCACATAACCCAGCAGCAGTATACTGATACAAAAACAATATTAAATTAAAGAGTAATAAAAATGCATGTAAAAACAGACAATAACTTTGAATAATGTTAGCATTTGCTCCCCCGGGTGGAATTGAAGAGTTGCATAGTGTGGAGGAGGAACAATCTCCTCAGTCTGTCACTGAAGCTACGCCTCTGTCTGGAGATGACACTGTTCAGTGGATTCTTCATGATTGACAGGAGTTTGCTTAATGCCCGTCGCTCTACCACTGATGTTAAACTGTCCAACTTTAATCCTACAATAGAGCCTGCCTTCTTAACAAGTTTGTCCAGGCGTGAGGCGTCTTTCATCTTTATGCTGCCACCCCAGCACACCACCGCGTAGAAGAGGGCACTCGCCACCACCATCTGGTAGAACATCTGCAGCATCTTATTGCAGATGTTGAAGGAAGCCAACCTTCTAAGAAAGTATAGTCGGCTCTGACCTTTCTTACACAGAGCATCAGTATATTTGACTTATTCATCACACACCTACCTGCACAATTACACTTTATATTTCTATTTTGTTTTTTATACTATATGCTGCCTTTGTTACTTATTATTTATTATTTATGTTTATCTTTATACGTTGATTTGTTAACCATTGGCATTTGGTGTGGACAGCAAAGAAAGAATTTCATTGTAGAGGGAAACGTGTTTCCTTACTGTGCAAATGACAATAAAACTTTGAATTGAAATTAATTTAATTTGCTGCAGTGGGCTGGCGCCCTGCCCGGGGTTTGATTCTGCCTTATGCCCTGTGTTGGCTGGGATTGGCTCCAGCAGACCCCCCGTGACCCTGTGTTACGATGTAGTGGGTTGGATAATGGATGGATGGATGAATTCATTTTATCTTCATAGGTAACTGAGAGTAGATTGATGGGCAAAAATTGGAAATGTAGCCACTTAAAAGGAAATCTACAACACAACAAATTGTGCAAAAAGTGAAAGGGTCTGAATGCTCTCTGATTCCACTGTAGACAGCAAACTCAATAAGTGTTTAATTAACACTTAATGTGTACAGTGCATGTGGAAAGACTCTTTTCATTTAAATGTTTAGGGTTACTATACAGAGTAATTTAACACTAACAATTTGATGTATAGGAGTACCTAAAAAGCATGCAGATACATGGAGAACATGCAAACTCCACATAGAAAGTGATCGGCCCACTTTACAACATCCTCGTTAACCATTCAGCCATCATGCCACCAACCATTTAACACAGGCAGCATTGGCGCTAAGGTGACAAGAAACGGAGATTTTGCTGTTCAGTAGCACGCAGAAATTGTTCCTAATGTAACAGCTGTTCCCCAAAGCTCCCAAGAAAGATCTTTCTTCCTTCGTAACAAAAAGCCCCTGAAGAACTGCCTGCAGCGTGCAGCAGGTAACCTGCTGCTCCGAAGTGAATGCGCGTCTGCGGCGTAACACTCCTCGTATTGTTCATTCACTTCACACATTTGTCTTCAAGCGATGTCAGGGAGCTGTTCTGTCAAGTAGCTACATTCAAGTGGCTCAACGGGGATGCTGGTTTCCTGGATCCATTTCTCTTGATGCGCCTCTCGGAGCAAAGCGTTTAAACGCCAGCTGCTACTCTATTTTTCTTTCCTTCTTTCCTTGTTCAGTATGAAAATGATGGGCTTTGAGGCCGATCGTTTCCTGCAGTGGCAGAGCCTCGGGTGAATTTGCTCACAGGTGAAATGTCCTGACGTTACCACATAGGTGACACAAGAAAAATGGGAAGGTGGGGGTTTGGGAGAGGAAAGAATTCGCACGTAGGCGTCCGCTTGTTTTAACCTTTCATTGTCTTGTTGTTTCCTTCTGTTTAAATGAGTTTACGGCGCTTTTGTTTATGGTTCATGGTTATTTCAAAAGTGGGCATTACGTCATACAGTGGCCAAGACCAGGCAGGATAGCGTGTTAGGCGATAGCTCAAACCTTCGTGAATCCATTACACTCTCATCTGTGGGATGAAAGATGAGAAAAGCCAACGCCAATTGTGGGATTAACTTGCGAACTTCACACAGAGAACGACCGGCCGTCTACTCGATCTCACCCGTCACCATTGTACCGTCCACAGATGGATACGTCAATTCATGTCACATCCCACTCTCAAATTCGCATTAATCCAGAAGCCATTTCTCTACAGCATTCTCCGCAAAGCAGGAAACTCACACGTTCGCCCAAACTGGACCAATTTAGAATCACCGATTACCCTGTAAATCATAAGGGATGTACGATAAGGAAACCATGCGCATCTAAAGAAAGAATGTGAAAACGAAGCACAGTCAATATATTGAGGATAAATTGGAATCTCATTCTTCCATCCATTTTACAAACTCGATTACCCAGGTGTCCCTTGAGCGAAGTCGACATCCTTCACTGGTTAACATTTTTATTTTTCATTTCATTTCAGATCAGGGTGACGCGGAAGATGGAGCCAACATCAGCAAGGGCGGTGCGCAAGGCAGGAACAATTTCAGTCCATTGCAGGCAGCGGCACACGCACACACCAGGGGCCAGTTTAGACAGGCCAATTCGTCTAACCCTCATGTTTAATACCGAATTTACGTTTATTTAACTTAATCTTGTTAACTGGTATTATATTGCCCTTTCTAGATACGCTTTGATAATTCTGATTTTGAAATAAAAAAAATAAATTATTACTTTTTTAACAGAGGCACGATTCACCTCAGGGTCTGTTATCATTACTCGCATATTTTATGTTACTCTTGCTCAAAATGAACACTTTTAATGCTCGAAACATAACATTTGATTTTTCCCTATGTACTGCTGAATTAAAACGAGATGTATGTACCCGATTGGCCTGTTTTTGCATTAAGTATGCTATTTTGCATAATGAACCACAATATGTCGCCGCATGTTTCGACGTACCCCCACACCTCTGTAACAGTTAGAAAGAAAGCTAAAAATCGGAGTTTATTTTTTCCGAACATCGTGGGTTTTGTGCGGTTGTGGATGCTGATTTTATGATACATCGGCAAATTTGTCGCCCACCCTGCTTCACAAAAGTATATTTTTCTTTGCTTCTAATAGAACATAATAATTTATATTAAAATGACATAAAAAGTGGAAGTAACCTAAGTAAATGAAAAAAGCATTTTATATATTTTTTTTTTTGCTTGTGTTGAAATAGTACATGGATTTTTAAATGTAAATTACACCCAATGTACCCGGTTAGTCAATGAATTACGTTGGAGAATTATTTATTTATTTAAATGTTAAAGGATTGTATATGCGGATTCATTAGTTTTATTCGATTGAAGTAAATGTTTAGAACAAAAACATTTATTTCTATAGCACATTTTTCGGATGTAGCTCAGAGTGATTCACAAGACTTCAAAGAAACAGTTACAAGAAAAGAAAAGAAATTAAATTAGGTAGGAATAATAATGAAGAAGTAATAAAAAAAAAAAGCAAGTCAACGAGCTTACATAACAAAGACGTAAAATTATATATAATATCGTATTCAAAATAAATACTACATCTTATTTTAAGGAGGATTTATTTAATTTGTTTAGGTGAAAAACGACATAAAATAAGTGAGTCCGAAGATTTATTACTATATTTTAGAAGGAAACGCCGTACGTGCATCCACGAGAATGTGCAATCTCCACTCGCTGGGACAGCTCGATTTATATGTTAAGATTATTTAAAATAATGTGCTTAAATTTCCTTAAGAAGGAAACGGAAAATAATACACGATTCATTAATGAAATCTGATTGTGTAAAGCATTAACCTAAAATCGACAAGTATCGCTTTATAGAAAGTTATTTCAGAATCTTGGACAAGCGATTTTCTCTTTTTTTTTTTTCTTAGTAAAATAATGAAAATCAAAAGCAGAATCTAAGGATTAAAAAAAACAAAACACTAGCATGTCCCCATAACGCATGCTTAACGCAGATCAAAAGCGGACCTCCGTGGGCCGACATCTGGAGAAGGGAATTCACAGCTCAGAGTCCCTTGAGCGAAGTCGACATCCTTCACTGGTTAACATTTTTATTTTTCATTTCATTTCATTTTGCAAGCGATAATGTGTGCTACCAACCCCGCTGATTCAAATAGAAATGTGATGGAAGAAATCTGTCTCGGTGTCATCTCTGTCAAAGACCTCTTTCCGTTTTATTGCAGATTAGTGATTAATGATTAACATTGAATAAATTGTGTCATTTCCTCATTAGATGATACAACGGCTACACAGAAAAAAGAGCAACATTCAAAGCTGCACATGACCAAGCGAAAATGCTATTATTGTTCACGAAACATGAAGAAAAATAACCCATCTGTTCACTATTTGAAGGCATCAGCTCCGTTTTGTCTCATTCTAAACCCAAAACAGGGTTATCTCAACTGTGCTGTAATGAGTAACCAGGCTGTAATGAGATCCTGACTTCAGAGGAGATTTAGACAGCAAGGCTTGGATTAACCGTGTGTAAAGTGAAACCACTCCCTTTTGAAAACCATACTTTTTAGCTGTGCAAACAAGCCTGCTGAGTGACTTTTCTATTTTTTTTTTTTTTTTAGTGTTTTAGTTGCACTCAGAGGCAAACACAATACTTTACACCTGTGTGAGGCATGGGATTGATACCCCAAATACACGGAAAGATGTGATCTTAATTAAGTCTGCCTGTGATTTATTTATTTATAACATGATACCTTATAAAACAGTTAAAGGTAGCATAACGACACAGTAGCTGCCTCAAAGATCTAGCATTCTGGATCTGAATCCTGCACTCAGAAGCCATCTGTGTGGAGTTTTCATATCCTCCCCATGTTCAACTTCTCAAAATCATGCATGTTGATTTGGTGAACACAGCACAGCAGATCACGGGCACACAGCTCCCTGTGATACATGACATCCACACTACACGATGTCTCAGGAAAGTGAACTATATTAGGCGGGACCCCAGCCACCCTGCACTGTCACTTTTCACCCTCCTCCCATTGGGGGAGTGACTAAAGTCCATTTGGACTGCAATCAGACTCATGAACAATCAGTAACCTTGTGTCACCTCCACTGCTACCTGCACATATACTTCTGCCACTGTCTCTATTTATTCCTAGGATTCTGGTTTTATTTATTTACTTATTATATTCATTTATTTATTGCGTGTGGGGTTTTTTTGTTTGTTTTGTTTTTTGGTCTATGTTCACTGTCTGCAGAGGCACATGCAAGTAAGCATTTCATTGTACATGGTACTTGTACACATGACAATAAAGAATTGAAATTGAAATTGGTTTAGTTTAAATGCTAAACTGACACTAAATTGTGTGGGTGAATTTGTAATTGGGTGCTACAATGGACTGGAACCCCATCTTGGGTTGTTTGTACTGGATGCTGCTGGGATAGACTCAGGATTAAGCAGGTTTAATAATCTTATGTTATGTTACATGATGACTAAATCCTACAACCAGCTTAGCCTCCCTGTGAATTGTATGTTTGAATGTATTGTGGGTGTAAAATGCTTGCATGATGTAACAACATTTTTAAACTCTTTTACTCCAATTCAGGGTTGTAGAGGATGGGGTCTTTCCTGATAACACTAGGTGCAAGGCATGAAGATGTCCTGGACAGGATGCCAGTCTATTGTATGGTCCATTCACATAGTCACATTGTTAATCCACCCAAACCAGCTTGTTTTTGGGTATATGGGAGGAAAAGTCATTACACCACCATGCTTCCCTATAATATAATATAATATAATATAATATAATATAATATAATATAATATAATATAATATAATATAATATAATATATAAACATCTACGTGTTGCCCTGTGGTGGGCTGGCGCCCTGCCTGGGGTTTGTTCCTGCCTTGCACCCTGTGTTGGCTGGGATTGGCTCCAGCAGACCCCCGTGACCCTGTGTGAGGGTATAGCGGGTTGGATAATGACTGACTGACTGACATCTAGGTGTGGAAGTGTGTCTGTCTGTCCGCCCCGGAAGTGAGAGGTGGAGTCGGGGTAAGGGCTCCACCTCTGAGGAAACAGAAAACTCACTTAGCCGCTAACAACACAAGTGAGGCCAGCACATCAGCAAAACAAAACCTCAGAAGAAAGACAAAGTTGCTTAGCCACTAACATCGGCAAAACGGTATCCCTTTTACTTTTCCTCCCGACACTAATGCACAAGCAATGCGAGCACATCAGCAAAAGAAAACCTCCTAGGAGTGAGATGCCCAGAGTAGTTCCTTGCAATTACCTGACATCTCCACATTTCAATTTTTTTTCTGACAATTTCAAAGTTTCTAGGATCCCAGGGCTTTTTACAGCACGGGCTTGCACAGCTAATATAATCTATATATATAATTCACTAAGGCAAGACAACCATGGAAAGCACGCCGGAAGGGGCGTGGATTCAGTAAGCCACCGACAAGTGAGACACCTATGGTGCACACAGGAAGGAGCCACGCCCACCAACTCCAAGACCATTGGATACGACGACAACTCGCAGGGCCACGCCCACCAACTCGACGAGACGACACAGAAAAAATGGCGTCATTTATATTCGTCTGTCGTAGAGGCCAAGCAGTGCAGATCAGGTTAATGTCATGTGCATGTCATGCACCTCCAAACTATGTTAACTGTTCATAGAGGCATTTTTACGCGGAGGTGAATCGCCATATGCAGCGTGTGAAACGGTTTGCGAGGGGTATCCCATGCGATCCTTAAAACAATCCTTTACAACTGAGGTTAAAGCACAATGAAGTAAGCAGTCTTTAAAAACCGAGTTTTCGGTTACGACGCACAATCACGTGCACCATAGCAAACTGTTTTACACGCTACATATAGCTATTTGCATCCGTGACAAACATGCGTCATCTTAGATGCTCCTGCAGGAACATGGAAGACGTTTCCCTGCCCACCAACATTCCTTTTTCACCAGCCGGCGTCTACCCTCGCTCTCTAGGCATTCACACTGCCTGCCCATTTGCCCGGACGCAAAAACTCACCGACCACCCAGTTAGTCCCTTTCGTCTGTGCTAAGAGTCCACATGCACGTCTGAGCCACTTGGCATTTGTTATGCCGCGGGTTCACTATTGTGTTGTATTTTGCTCTCTCCTGACTTCCATCTTTTCATTCACTTACTGTTTTATTCTCACACCAACCCGTTTTAGACAACCGTATCTTTCCAGAAGTGTTTAGCATTCAATAAATAATTATGCATGCGATTGAGTGTGTGTCTACCCGGCGCGGAGAGGCGTGGGTAAGCCGTTGAACCCCATTCGGGCTGCAAACCATGGAATTCCCGCTAAGTGCGACTCATACGCTCCCACTCATTATGTCCCTACCCCTTGTGCACACCCCCCTCCCACCTCGCTACTACCGTGGTCGGGTGTCTTGGTGGATTATATATAGAAAGGCAGCCAAAACCGCACAGAGCAATGAAAAATCTACGTGAGTCACAGGTGCATCTGGACTGTGCAAAGACGACAAAGACTCGAGTGACAAGTTGGAGGTGGGCACATGAGCAGGCAGTACATACTGAACAAGAAATCAGCAGACTAGCATGACGGAGGAAGCGGAATGGACGTCCTTCTCCTCTCCACCTGTTCCGCACCATATGCAGCGTGTAAAACGGTTTGCGAGGGGAATCCTATGGGATCCTTAAAACATGCCTTTACAACTGAGGTTAAAACACAATGAAGTGAGCAGTCTTTAAAAAATTAGTTTTCGGTTACAACGCATGACCGTGTGCACCATAGCAAACTGTTTTACACACTACATACAGCAATTCACATCCGCGACAAACATGCGTCTTCTTAGATGCTCCTGCACTTTGTACACACCCCCCTCGCTACCACCGTGGTCGGGTGTCTTGGTGGATTATATATAGAAAGGCAGCCAAAACCGCACAGAGCAATGAAAAGTCTACGTGAGTCACAGGTGCATCTGGACTGTGCAAAGACGACAAAGACTCAAGTGACGAGTTGGAGGTGGGCACCTGAGCAGGCAGTACATACTGGACGAGAAATCAGCAGACTAGCATTGACGGAGGGAGCAGAGTGGACGTCCTTCTCTTCTCCTCCCGTTCCACCCTCTGCGCCTGAGCGCCGCAAAGATGATTGGGTGTTGGTTTGTTCCGTGCATTATTACAGTGTTGCTTTTCTTGCTGATTTATTACATTACCGATTTTTCAAATGTTAATTTTCTCCCTGTGCTTAAAAATCATTAAAAAACCGGCCTGATTATGCGGCGTATGGTACGCCGCGGGTTGGCTAGTATAATATAATATAATATAATATAATATAATATAATATAATATAATATAATATAATATACAGTAGATGATCTTTCATTCAATGCTTCTACCCATTTTTGGGTAGGCTCAAGACCCCTTGACAAAGAATTAGATTAAATGAGTTGCATATATAATATAATATAATAATATAATATAATATAATATAATATAATATAATGCATTTTCCAAACCCACTTATCCAGAGAAGGGTTGTGAGGAAGTCATATCCTACTATGCATTTGGTACAAGGAAGGGGCAGTGTCCAGACAGGGTGCCAGTGCACTGTAGGATGACAAACAGACACATCACTACCCCTCTAATAATATAACATAGGATGGCACAGTGGTTAGTAGAGCTCCATGGACCCATCCTCACCACCATTTATGTGGAATCTGTGTGTTCTCGTGGCGTCTACCTGAGCTTTCTGCAGAGTCTACAGCTTTCCTGCTACATCCTAAAAGTGTCCATATTCAGTTAATTTGTGATTCTTACTGGCCCGGTGTGCATGGGTCCTACAATCAACAATGGTTCCATATATTGATGTCTGTTATTCAGTCAACACTGCTAGAATCGGCTTCATCTTAAAGTATCTTACTGTAACATTTAATGTATGAATTGTATTAAGAGATGAATAAAAAATACATTTTCTGCTGTTATTATTTTTCATATTGATATGTTAAGATGAAACTGAAAAATTGTATGTCAATGTACTGTGTTTTTTTTAACAGCTACAATTTTACTTAACTCCACAGTCAACCATATTACAATTTTATTTTACGATGATCTTGGATATAATTGTGGCTTGGCAGTATGGTGGCTCAGTGGTTAGTGCTGCTTCAACAAGGATCCAAGATCCAGGCCTTGGTCCACGGTCGCTGTCTGCTTGCAGCATGCAAGTTCTCTCAGTTTATGCGTGGATATCCTCCCACATTTCCAAGATGCGCATGCTGGTGAACTTCCCAATTGTGAGTGTGAGTGTGGTTGTGTTTTGATAGACTGATCCTTGGTCAAATGCTGGTTCCTGCTTTGTTCCCAGAGCTGCCATGATAAGTACCCCACTACCCTTGGATAAGCGTTCTAGAAATTGGATAGATATAACAAAAGAACTGCCAGGGCTTACCCACATACCTGATGTATTCTGTACTCCAATTCTTTGTTTGACAAGAGATTTCTACTTCTCTTTATAATTGAGCAAACATCCCAGCCCATTAGCTTGACTAATTATCCATCTTATAAGAGCTGCAATTTACAAATAAACTAATTAATCAAAATAATGAGGCTGAAGACAGGCATTATTTCTTTCTGTGACCATATACAGATATTAACTTACCCATGGTGACACTCAGTCTGCTCTCTGCATTCAAATCAAATTCCAAACCTGGAAGGCTGTAAAATGCACTCCTTTTGTAACTTCTACCAAAGTCATAACACTAGCATTTAGTTTTGATCTTATTATATTCCAAAGCTTGAGCACAACTTTGTTTTCTTTGACTCCATAACTATGTTTGCCCATTCATCCATCCATTATCCAACCCACTATATCCTAACTACAGGGTCACGGGGGTCTGCTGGAGCCAATCCCAGCCAACACAGGGCGCAAGGCAGGAAAGAAACCCCGGGCAGGGCGCCAGCCCACCGCATAACTATGTTTGGATTTACATGTAATACAATAGATGTCAAATGCATTATTTTAATCTTTCTTCTTGCTCCAGTCTTTTCAGATGTAAAGCACTCTACTTACTCAAATTACTTTGTGACCGCTAATGAAACAGATACTGCATGAAGGAAGGCCAAAAGAGATCTCTCAGATTAATAGATGGCTGAAGAGGACACCCATGGCAAACAAGTCCTCCTTAAGTCCATGCAGAAGAAAAGTCATCAAGAGTGCCCAGACTTTGTGTACTGCTGGTAAGGAATTCAAAGATACCTGGTTACTAGAAAAAATGACCCATCGACTGCAGATTGTCATTGACGCAACCCATTTGTGGAGTTTTGAATTTCGCTACCTGCTGTCACAGTGGTTTACATTTTTCCATTAACAGAGAATATCTGAAATGCAGAATGGTTAGTGAATGGTCAAGAGAAGGTTTTGTTGTAGAAGCAGAGCAGTCAGACATAGCATGGGTTACACTTCAAGGGATAAGAGATCCGCAACCAACAATAAAAAGGCTGAGTGAAACTTATCACTACACAGGCAAAAACTTTCCTTAACACATTATTGTTTGTATTATTTTGTTTTGTTGATTTTGTTATCATTTATCTTGTTTTTTGTTATAATTGTCATATTTATCATTAGTTTTGTAATAACATAGTACCATTTGTGTGTGTCATTTTAATGTCATTGCCCTCATTATGTGTGTGGTTTTTCATGGATGCCACCATATTGTTTCTATCAGCAATATCCAGCCATCCATTTTCTAACCCGCTGAATCCGAATAGGGTCACGGGGGTCCGCTGGAGCCAATCCCAGCCAACACAGGGCACAAGGCAGGAACCAATCCTGGGCAGGATGCCAACCCACCGTAGGACACACACAAACACACCCACACACCAAGCACACACTAGGGCCAATTTAGAATCGCCAATCCACCTAACCTGCATGTCTTTGGATTGTGGGAGGAAACCGGAGCGCCCGGAGGAAAGCCACGCAGACACGGGGAGAACATGGAAACTCCACGCAGGGAGGACCCGGGAAGCGAACCCGGGTCTCCTAACTGCGAGGCAGCAGCCACCGTGCCGCCCTCAGCAATATCCATTGCTGCTCATATAGGAGAGATGCAGGGCATCATCATATCACCTCTAAAAAAGATGTTAGTGCACTCAAGAAGGTGTCTAAACATTTGATCTTCACAAAGAAATTACCTCTCTAAAGAAGTATGCAATACATTGGACATTTCATTTCATTTTTACTATCATTACAGATTATGCCTTGATTTTGGTTGTTAGTCTCTTGTTTTACCTTGTTATAACCTTTGCCTGACTTTGACACTCCATTTTGATATCCTTTAAGCTACAACACCACTTGAATCATTGAATTTATTCACTAGTGACCCCTTTCCTGGCGTTCTATACACAATTTTTACAAAAAAGACATAGGAGCACTAGAGGAAGAACAGGCGAGAGCAACTTGGCTGATTCCAGGACTGAGAATTGTGAGCTATGAGGAGAGACTAAAGAACACAAAGATTAATAGGTGACATGATCAAAGTGTTCATTGTTATGAAAGGAATTATTACAGTAGAGCACAGGTGTTACTTTAAAATAAATTCTACAACAAGAACACAGGGACATGGTTGGAAACCTCTTTAAGGGAAATTTCACAAAAAAAGTTAAAATGTTGTTGACTTATTCTTCTTCCACTTCTTCATTTTTTCCAACTTCTATGTGGAGTCAATGTTCCTAATCAAACGTCTCCATATACTGTAGCTCAGTCCTGTACCTCCTCCCCAGTTAGACCCTTTTCCTCCAAATCATTTTTTATTTTATCCATCTAGGTTCACGTTGGCCCCTCCTGCTTTTGCTGCACCTGTTCTTTCATTTCCATCACTCTTTTGTACACATTTGTATTGTCTCTTGTCATCACATGTCCATACCACTTAATCTATTTTCCCGCTACTGTTTTTGATCTCTCTCCTTCTTTTTTTGTGTCTCTGATTGTCTTATTTCTTATTCTGTCCCTCTTTATAACTCCACCTTTCTATCTTTAACCCAGATAAGTAGAGAGGGTTAATTTTGGGCTTCTTGATCTAAAACATTAGCCAAGACCTTCGATAACACAAAAAAACACAGACCTGTAGAATGAATTACCAAGTAGGGTAGTGGAGAGTAGAATTTTAGGGACCTTCAAATCTCGACCTGATGTCATTTTAGACCATCAATGTGAATAGAATGGATGAGCTGGTTGAACTGAAATGCTTGTTTTTGTCACAACTGTACTAATGTTTCAAAATTGCATGAGTTTACAATACATGTTGAAGCTCCTACCACCCAGCACAAACTTAACAAAAAGGTAAAAATAAAGCTTAAAACTAAAGAAACAAAGATATTACTTTATTTACCACAAAGATTGAGTAAACTGTCAATGTTCAGCTATAAATTATAAAGACATACTGTACGCCAGATTATTTCGAGTGCATATGTTTCTAGCAACAATACTATAGTAATGACCCAGCTAAACAAAAGCATAGCTGATGTCAACATCAAATTGCCACTTGAAACAATAAAAAATAAAGAAATAAAAATAAAAAGTAATGTGGTGGGCTGGCGCCCTGCCCGGGGTTTGTTTCCTGCCTTGCGCCCTGTGTTGGCTGGGATTGGCACCAGCAGACCCCCGTAACCCTGTAGTTAGGATATAGCGAATTGGATAATGGATGGTTGGATGGAAACAAAAAGTAAAATGTCAACATTTCACTTTAAATGCTGACTCTTGCCAGTGGCTTATTAAGTTTGGAGCTGGAAGAAGAGATTGGGCAAAGAATCAACCAGAAAGAGAAAAGAGAAAGAGTGAATGTGATAAATACAGAGGGCTTTTCTGTACTTTAAGCCACCCTTTCGGAGTCTGTCCAGGGACTGATATATTTTCTGATTTACATTAATAGCAGAGATTTTGGTATAGTTAGTAAGCTTGTGAAATTTGTAGACAAGACCGAAATTTGAGCAATCATAGAAACCGAGGAGGCAGAAAAAATTATTCAGAATGACAAGCTTCAGAACTGGGCAAACACTTAGAAAATGCAGTTTAATGTAGAAAAGTGTAACATTCTACACGTGGGCAAAAGTTACATCAAGGTTGAATACGCTGTCCTAAAGGAAGTAATCTGTGAAAATGAGTTAGAACTTTAGGTTGACACAACATGTTCATCATCTAAGCAATGTATAGAACTGATTCAAATGGCAAATAAAATGTTAGGTTATATCATAAAACATTAAATATTAACCAAATGACATTGTCCTCAAACTATATGATGCACTAGTGAGACACTATCTGAAATCTTGTGAGCAGTTCTAGTCACCAGACTGCAAAAAAAAAAAAAACATAGCAGCACTTGAAGCTTTGCAGAGAAGATCAGCCAAGAGGCTTAAGGAATTGCCGTACTCTGACAGACTCAGAAAATAAAACTGTTCAGCCTCAAGCAGAGGAGACTGTGTGGGGACCTAGTTCAGGTCCTCAAAATCCTCCAGCAGAATCGTTCCAACTTAACAGTGAATCAGGTACTTGAGGACACCAGTGGAAATTGAGGGAAGAGCATTTAGGACTGAAGCCAGGAAGCACTTCTTCATGCAAAGAGTTGTGGAGATCTGGAACAAACTACCAAGCCATGTAGTTGAAGTAGAAACCTTGACAACATTTAAGAAGTACCGGGTTGAGATTATGAGACAGCTTAGCTATTAGCTAAACAAACAAGCCTGATGGACTGAATGGTCTTCTCTCCCTTGTCATACTTCCTATGTTCTTATTGTACAGATAGACAAGATGGGGAACAGACTTGTTGTTTTGCTCTAATTTCATTTCTACTGTGTATTTTCCCTGAGGTCATCCTTACTTATTCTGTTTTACAGTAAAGGTACCATTTTGATTTACTTTTTTGCCTTTTTCTCTTAGTATGGAGGATGTCCTCTTATTATTCATAATACTAGTTAAGCAAAAAAACTCAAAAGATAATGCAGCCCATAATGGTGCGATGATTAAAATACTGAGAAACCTTGTGGTTTTTTGTTTTTTTTCTTTTCGGGTGGGGGACACAGACTTCTATTAGCAGAGTATTGAGTTACCAGAATATGATAAAAAATAAATTTTGAATATTATACGGAAAAGAAAGTCCTTTAGTATTTAACTCCATTAAGAACAATGTTAAAAGGACATCATCTTAAATAAAGCAAAGTAATGTAAGAGTTTGGACAGGCACCAGTGATCCTAAACTGTTAAAGTGGGCTAGTAAATGATGGCATTGTAAAAATGTTGCATTGAATTTCAAAATCTCAAGATTATGGAAAGATTTTTATTGTGGTTCATCTGCAGTTTGAAGAACATAAACCTTACACTGTGGACAGGCCAGTATTAAAAATAAAGCAGCGATCTTCATTCGTGTGTGGTTAGATTGTCCTCTGAGAACAGGCTGCATTTCTCTGATGTTTTAAACACAGAAGGATCTAATTCTCACCTTTTCACATTCTTCTGAATGAGCAATAAAACAAACATTTTACAAGGGAGATCCCAAAAGCGGGATCCCCATCTTGTCCGGGAATCTAGGTAGGCTATGAATGTGAGACCGCACTTCTAAATGATTATCTACCATTTATTTGTACATTTCATTTACAGCTGCAAGGAAAAGCAAATATACCCTTTGGAATTACCTGGATTTCTGCATTGATTACTAATAAAACGAGGTGTGATCTTCATAAAAGTCACAATTACAGACAAACACAATCTGATTAAGCTATCAATACACAAACAGTTGCAGTTTGTATGCCTTTATTGAGCACACTGAGCAATCATTCACAGTGTATTCAACTTGTAGCTCTTCCTTTAACAGCAGACATTACCGGTAGCTGCTTAGAAGACTTGTATAATGTTCATCCATATATAGTTCTGCTTCCGTTCATCAATATTTCTGGGTGGTCTTGATTGCATAACCCTCTTCAGTGCATAAAGCAGTATTTCAGTTGGGTTAAAGTCAGGACTCTAACTTGGCCATTGCAAATCACAAATTTCTTCTTTTTCAGCCATTCTTTAGTTGATTTACTTGTGTGCTTTGGGTCATTGTCTTGTTGCTTCACTCACCCTCTTTTAAGCTTAAGGTCATGGACTGCTGCCCTTACATTCACCTGTAAAATGTCTTGATACACCTTTGAGTCCATTGTTCCTACAATGATTGAAAGGTGTCCAAGGCCCTGAGGCAGCCTAAGGAGGCCCTAGCCATAATGCTCCTTCCAGCATGCTCTACATCTGGGATGCGGTTTTGGTGTCGGGGTGTAACTTTTGTATCATCTGTCTACAGGACATTTTGCCAGAAGCATTGTTGAACATCCAGGTGGCCTTGAACAAACTTGTGACATGCTTTAATGTTTTTTTTTTATTTTTTTTTGAAAGCAGTGGTTTCCTTTGTGGCATCCTTCCACAAACACCATTCTTGTTCAGCATTTTTCTGAATATGGAGACATGAACAGAGACTTTCACAGTTTGTAGACTTTTTTTGCCTCTTTCAGGATTGTCCTTTGTGCCCTTGGAGTGATCTTCACAGGATAACCGCTCTTAGGAGGAGTAGCCACAGTCCTGAATTTTCTCCATTTGTAGTCAAGTTTCTTAACATTAATTATTTTACATTCTGGTCTTTAGCAATGCGTTTGTAGCTTTTTGCACGTCTGTTATGTGTTTTCTAAGATCCTGTGACAGATATTTGGATTTGAGGTATGGTTCACACTAACCAATCTTTCTTGAGGAGAACAGATTTGTGACTAACTAGGCTTTGTGTGCTGTTATTGAAAGGGTGAGGTGCCTGTGTAACCTACACTTCCAATCTTATCTCCTTAATTGAAACGTCTTCCTCCAAACAGCTTTTGGGGAAGTCATTAACACAGAGGTTCATTACTTTCTACAGCCGGCACTATGAATGATTACACAATGCACGCCATAAAGACATGAAAAGTAAAACTGTTTTGTATGTTATTAGCTTAGTGAGATTGTGTTTGTCTATATTTGTGACTTAGATGAAGACCACACCACATTTTTTAAGTAGGCGATGCAGAGTTTGGTTATTTGTTCCTGCAACTGAACATATTTCAGTGCACTCTGTTGCTTATGCACTGTACATAGTGTAATACATCCTATAGAATCAGTCATCTTTACAATGATTTTTATGAAAAAATACAAGAAAATGTCTAACTACAGGAAGAAAATAATGATAATAATTTAATTCTCAATATTTCTTCCAAAACTGCTTTCCCCTTTAAACTATCTGGTATAATGCAGCAACAAACCCTGGATGGGGTGGCAAACAGTCTAATTAACAATTAAAAGTCAGCAATACATTTGATGGTGTAGCAAGTGAGAACTGGACTGCCTGAAGAAATTCCACACAAACAATGGGAGGACCTGCAAACTTTCCTCAAGGAGTGACCGAGCCAGGACTTGACCCCAGATCTTAAGAACTGTGAGCACTGTGACACTTATTATTGCTGTAAAAGATTAAATGCGGTATTTGCCACACCACACTTTGATATTCTATTTTATAATTTCAGCATGTTATAACAGAACATATTTAAGATTAATTATCACACGTGTCTATATCATAATTATTTAGGAAGTAAGCACTACAGAATGAGACTTACAGCCTTAGAGGCAAAACACCAGACAGGTGGGGCTCATAGCGTATTAGGTTAACGACTATCAATACACATGTCCACACCTCGGCCATCATCTCATAAGGCTTCGACTACCTAATGCAGAACCTGTCTCTGTCATCTTAAGGACATGCTGTTGAGGAGGCTTTGTCTTGCTTCCACTGGAAACCCCTAAACCATGTCCATTAAGCAGGAGTCAGTTAGATTGAGATATCGCCAGTTGTAAGTGTGAAAGCTTCTTCTTTCTTCTATTTAAATTCCAAGATAACATATTTCCTTTTTTTTCCTCAAGAAGCCAAAGTAATTGACACCTATGATTGAAGACTGATGATCTCAACAAACCATTAGAGCAAAGCTTTGAACTCAACTCTCACATGCAAAATCTTTCAGGCTCCTGTCTGCAGGGCATACCTAAGGCATGTTCTGGCATATGAACTTTAGACAGCTGAAGTCACATTATAACAGACAGCCATCATTTACTGTAGATGTGTACAGTGATATGGAAAGAAGAAGGAGAGTGTGAAAATATCATATACAGTAAAGACTGCAAATCTATATCTGATGTTGGAACATCAACTGGAATTATTTGCATTTTATTAACTTTTGTTAGAGTGGGTTCGTAGTACTAGGTTGTTGTACCGTGTTAGCCATTATGAATGTAGAGAAAAGCCAAGCAAAATGACACCTTTTATTGGCTAACTAAAAGATTACAATATGCAAGCTTTGAGGCAACTCAGGCCCTTCTTCAGGCAAGATGATCTTGCCTGAAGAAGGGCCTGAGTTGCCTCGAAAGCTTGCATATTGTAATCTTTTTAGTTAGCCAATAAAAGGTGTCATTTTGCTTGGCTTTTCGTTAGAGTGGGTTCAAAATACAGTTTTAAACTAACTTTTTAGAAGTATTTGCCATAGTGGTTAGTACTTAGTTTTAGAAGCTGAGGGTCGGTCTGCCAAGGCAACTGCCTTCAACCACCACCAAAGCCAACACCACCAAAGCGAACACCTTGGTATCCATCAAGAGGATTTGGAGAAGGTGTTGGAGAAAAAGCATGTCTTGGCATCTTTGCTTAGACTGCTGCCCAAACATCCTGTGCCCAGATAAGTGGCAGAAAATGGATGAATGGATGGATGAATGGATGGTTGGATGTTATGGATGGTTATTTTTGCTGCCTCATAGATATAGAGGCATGGGTCAGAATCCCAACCTGGTCAGCATCTACTGTATGTGGAGTTGACAGGTTTTCCTCATGCCTTCATGGTGTTTATTTATATGGGTACTCTAATTTATCAACCACATCTCCAGGATGTCTCTTAGGTTAACTTGTTATTCTGTATTGGCATTGTATGAATGTGCGTAGATACATTTGTAAGGAACAGGCACATAAGGTAGTTTTCCACTTTGGCCTAAGTGTTGAAAACAAATGGATGAACATTTCAATGCAACTTTTTATCATACTGTGCACAGCCATAAACCACATTTTAAGCCAATTCATTTAACATAAGGATAAAGCAATGTACAATGTACAGTGGGATAAAGTTTATAAGTGACATTTGACAAAACATAATGACGAGATAGGCAAGCTTTATTGAGTTGAATGGTCTGTTCTCATCCAAAATATTATAATGTTGAAAAATAGTATTTTCAGACCCATCTTGATCCAGTTCATTACTTCAGGGACTCAGCAGCAAATCCCAGGAGCATCAGACATCAGTGGCGTCACCAATTAACCTAACTTGTTATGTACAGTATATGGGAAAACTAGAATGCCTGAAAGTTATAGCATCAATCTACCAAACTGCACGGAGATATCTGAGAGAAAATGAAATATTTTCAAGCCATGTTTATTGACTTGACTACTGGGTTTTAGTATCATCAGTCTTTCCTTTAAGATCATCTTGACAGCTGCATTAACACTTAAATTCTTCCTAGCATTTTCATTTCCATGTATTTGCTTACCAGACACATTTATGCAGAGCATCTTACAAAAGAGGTCAACCTAAGTCTGGGGGGCTGTTTAGGATCAAGTGTTACAGGACAAGGTTACAAAACTGGTCACCATAAGTGAAGAGTACAGAACAAATACAAGTGAGTTAAATTTCCTAGGTTACCTAAACTATACTGTTAGATAGAAATTCATCAAACTAGAGAGTCTTCAAACACTTCTTAAACACATCGAGGTAGTCAGAAATTCAAATGGAAGGCAGCTTGTTATTCCAGTTAAGAACTACATGGAAAGATATTGGATTTAGGTTTGGTTCCATGCATAGATGGCATCACCCGATGCTGTTCATCAGCAGACCTGAGTGGATGAGAAGGCCCATAGGACTTCACAAGTGTCTCCATATACTGTAGATTGCTGCTAACCCATTGAATACTTTGTCTAAGTATTTGAAGTTAATATGTGTTGCTACTGGGAGTCAATGTAGTGATCTGAAGAGAGCAGTGTCATCTGCCCGCCACAGCTGGTTGAACACCAGAAGTGCCTCTGCTTTTTGAATCATCTGCAGTGGCTTGGTGGCACAAGCTGTACTCTTATCTTGCAGTGATGCCTTCCTCTGTGTCCCTGTAAGCCCCACACCAAATCATGTGTAGTAAATCCATTAGCATTTGGATCAAGATTTGGACTGCAGATGCTTGCTTTTTGGGCTTAGCTGTACACAACCAATTCCGTGCAAAATAAAAGATTTGTCTCAAAGCTGTGAACGATTTTAGCACGAGTGAACTTTTGACCACTTGAAGGTATCTGTAATGTCCCAAAGAGAGCCTAGAGCTTGTCAATTCTTGTCAGGCAACTAGGCTTTTGGGCAAATAGCAGGTGCATTGGATCAATCCTGACTCATAAATACTGGAAAAGACAGTGTGTTCTCTTTCAGTCCCCCTCTGTCTCTCTTTGGGCTCCACACAAATCCCCTTTCAAGTAACCAGAGTGAAACATGCAGTGCAGAAGGTGTTGCTGTATGGTCTGCGCTCCCCACAGCCAAATGACCCTGCAATCAAACACCAGGCTGGCCATTCACATGCGGGAAATGGGAGATTCCTGCCTGGCTCTATTCATATGTACAGTAATCCCAACAAAGATCAGGCAACAGAAGGTTTCCCCTTTAAGTACAGAGGCTCCGAATTCAAAGGGGAAGTATAACAGATTAAAACGGCAACACCTATCACCGAGGAGATAACAAAGCATTTGAAGGAAATTTCTTGCCCTTGCCATTGCCTATTCACTGGCAGGCAGCGTACTAAACATTTCATTGGCTTAAAACAAGGGCTCTGTTACTTTTCAGCTTTGTGCTAAGTTTAGGAATTAGAGCCATAACCCAGCTTTGCTGTCCACATTTAAGGCTGAATTCATTTTCATTTTGCTTTCTAAATATGCTAGTTAAAAAAAAAAAAAATCTTGTGTATATTTACTGTAAAATATTAGAATATAAAAAAAGTATTTAGTGCAGCTGTTTCGAGCACAAATTTGAAAAGTAATGCTGCACTTTTTTTAATAAAGTAACTACAAAGCACAACAGCAGTTTTTCCTTCTAACAAGGCCATAAAAGAAGTGTTTCTAAGTCACTTCAGCAGCTTATGCAAGTGTGTATGTATACTGACATCACCAAGTGGGGTATAGAAGCTTTAAATTATCTTTCAAAAAGTAACAGAAATGAGAGCCATTTGTTTTAAAGCAAATTTTATGTGACTGGAACAAAGAGTAGAAAAAGTGAAATAATGAATCATTATTGAAAGTGAAAAAGGGTTAGACACTGACTGCAAAAAAATTTAGATTTCTGTTTAGTGTCGGCTTTTTTTGTGAAATATCTGTGGTTTCTGACAGTTTGAAAAGCAGAAAAGAAACTGTACTGGAGTGCTTAATTTGCAAGGTAGATTAAACCCATTTAGGATCCATTCAATTCCAAATTAAACTATCGGGGCAACTATAGTTTTGGCTAACATCTTCTACAGATGAGGTATCTCTAAGAATTAGACTTAATATTCTTAGGCTATGTCCACTCTATTTGAAAAAAAAAAAAAAACTTGCCTGAAGAAGGAGCCTGAGTTGCCTCGAATGCTTGCATATTGTAATCTGTCCAGTTAACCAATAAAAGGTGTCATTTTGCTTCACTTCTCACTAAAGACGTGTGTGAAGTTTATTGTGGAGTCTTGATTGCTCCTGTATGAATGAAGGGGTTCTTGTGATTAACTAATGTCCTTTCTCTAGGCCTGTACCCACCCACCCCCCATTGCTTCTAAATGCCACTGGCATAGGCTTCAGTCCCCAAAAACCTTGAACTGGGTTAGTGGGCTTGAGAATGTTTTTTATGCATCCCTGTAACCTAACTTTCTTATTTCTAAGCATTCTTATTTGAGATGACTGACTTTTGGCGATGTGAAATAGATTTGCCCTTTGCAAAAAAAAAAAACTGGTATTTGCAAGGTAACAGGCATTTCTTGAACTACTGTTGACACACAACACAAATGCAAAACAGAATATTTGTTAATATTGTTTATTCTACAGAAATAACCTTTGTCATTATCCATTTTTTTCCCCATGTAAGCGAGAATGAATCAAGTACAAATACAAACATCATCCCACTTGGTACAACCCATCATAACTCACTACCATTATAAACAAAAGAAACTCACAACCCTCCAGCAGCAGCCTGCAGACCCAGAGGTTAAGAAACACTGGTTTTAAGGAACGACTTTCCATCAAGGGATCTAGAGCACTGGCTTCAAATCCAACTACTGACATTCTCATTGTGGAGTTTGCATATCTCCCCGTGTCTATGTGATTCTACCTTGAATAGGATGATCTTGCTCTCATGTCCTTAAAGATGGGCAGGCTGACTATTGATTCAAAATTGGCCCCTATGTAGTGGATCTTATGAAGGAGTGACATCCTGTCCAGGAGTGTTTGTTGCTTTGTGCCCAGCATTGCGAGCCCGTGCATCTCAGCTGGTTTCAGAATGATAGGATATGAAATGCTAAAATTAGAGACCTTGGACAGCTACATACAGCAAATACTTTACAGCATGAACTCTTTTCCCAACTCAACTTTTTTCTATTGCCCCCTTCTTTAATGATAGATAGATAGATAGATAGATAGATAGATAGATAGATAGATAGATAGATAGATAGATAGATAGATAGATAGACAGACAGGAAAGACAGTATAAATGATAGATAGATAGATAGATAGATAGATAGATAGATAGATAGATAGATAGATAGATAGATAGATAGATATTTTAATAAAAAAGACTTTATGATTAACACCCTCCAAACCCAATCTTTTTGATCCACACCCCCCTCCTTGCACTCCCACCCCCTCATTTGGTATATATTGCCTTTGATTCCTGAATGTCTAATCATTTTCCTCTGATTATGACATCTGGTAGGTTTCAGAAAGCTTAGGAATAAAAAAACAATTTTAAGAGACTTGATACATTTTCTCCTTTTGTGAATTATTAGCTACTCATTTTCTCCTTTTGTGAATTATTAGCTACAAATATGCAAACTGCATCACAGACCGTCGCTTCCATAGATTGATAGATACTATATTTGTCCCCAAATAAAGGGGAAGGGGAAATTAAAATTAAACTTGTGCCAACATTATTTGCTTTTCGCCAATTCAATGCACTTGACACTTCAGCCTACACCATAATTTAGTGAGTTGCTTATGCAAAAGACTTCCATGAAAGATGCTTTATAAAAACAACTGCCTGAAAGGATTGTGTGAAGCTTTACCAATCCAATGATAACATGTTAAATAAATAAACTGTGGCTTGACTTTCTCATCTAATATCCAGCATTGCTTACTCAACAGGACAGGCTGGCATCCTGTCTGTTCACCTCAGTTTGTACAGTAAATACATAAAGCATATTGTACATCTTTAAATGTAATGAGATGTGCCATATTTTGGTGCCCTAGGTAACCACATAGATTACCTAATGAGTCCAGGAGCTCTGAACTTAAAAGCTTTTGGGTTGCTAAGCACTTTAGAGTAAATAGTTTCGTTGATGAATATCCAATTTTATGACTTGCTAAATCACACTGAACATTTCTGAGATCTTGACCAGAAATACTTTAGAAAGGGAGCTTCAAGGCCTTCCTATGGTGCACCTATAATACACACTGGTAGTTTGTGTAATACTTTTGTCACACAGACAAGAAATTAATAAAAGCACTCTACAATAGCCCATATTTTCATGCTGTCACTGCTGTTTTGTAGGTCTTATTAATGTCAAATCTTGTTGCATGCCAATAACTGACTAATAAATGCAACCAGGTAGTCCCCAATATAAAGTGTAATAAAAAGTTCATTCTCTTTTCCATTGTGAAGAACAACCTTTAAAGTTCTACACTTTCATCACATTTGCATACATTTTACTAAGGAGATTGCATTTGATATGAGGTACAAAAAACTCAATCAGGTAGCCCGTGGCATTTAAACGATGCCCAATTGGCACTAAGGGGCCAAAAGTGTGCCAAGAAAACATCCCCCACACACCATTACACCACCACCACCAGCCTGCACAGTGGTAACAAGGCATGATGGATCCATGTTCTCATTCTGTTTACTCCAAATTCTGACTCTACCATTTGAATGTCTCAACAGAAATCGAGACTCATCAGACCAGGCAACATTTTTCCAGTCTTCAGCTGTCCAATTTTGGTGAGTTTGTGCAAATTGTAGCCTCTTTTTCCTATTTGTAGTGGAGATGAGTGGTACCCGGTGGGATCTTCTGCTGTTGTAGCCCATCCGCCTCAAGGTTGTGCGTGTTGTGGCTTCACAAATGCTTTGCTGCATACCTCGGTTGTAACGAGTGGTTATTTCAGTCAAAGTTACTCTTCTATCAGCTTGAATCAGTCGGCCCATTCTCCTCTGACCTCTAGCATCAACAAGGCATTTTCGCTCACAGGACTGCCGCATACTGGATGTTTTTCCCTTTTCACAGCATTCTTTGTAAACCCTAGAAATGGTTGTGCGTCAAAATCCCAGTAACTGAGCAGATTGTGAAATACTTAGACCGTCCCGTCTGGCACCAACAGCCATGCCACGCTCAAAATTGCTTAAATCACCTTTCTTTCCCATTCTGACATTCAGTTTGGAGTTCAGGAGATTGTCTTCACCAGGACCACACCCCTAAATGCATTGAAGCAACTGCCATGTGATTGGTTGATTAGATAATTGCATTAATGAGAAATTGAACAGGTGTTCCTAATAATCCTTTAGGTGAGTGTATATATAGTATGGAAGGACCAGGGAAGAGAGTATTTGCAAGATCTTTTCTCCCCTGGACCAACTGAGGGCACCACCCTTGGCTTGCAGTGGGGCTATGGGTTGTGAGCATGGAAGCTCAAACCTGCTGGGGCCCATGGCCACTGCCAGGGGGCACTTGGACTTTTAAAGGGCCCTATTTGGCAGCACTTCCACCATACCATGAAATGCTGAAATGCGGAGAAGGAGTGGAGGCAGATAGACTGGCAGCAAAAGGGACTGAGTGGTTTTTTACTGTGTGTGCTGGAAACTGGAAATAAACCGTGTGCTGTGTGGCAATTGGAGTCCTGCCTGTTTGTGTTGGAGATGGGGCAGCTGTACATGCCCTGGGCTTCACACTATAAAACTCTGACTTTGTGGTTTCAAGCAGTAGTTTGGATACTTTCTGGTCCCATCCTGAAGAAGCTTCACCAGGCACGGCCCACTGGAATGATGAAGGCCTTCTTAGGGTGTATCTCTCAATTGGCTTGGGAGTATCTGGGATTTTCTTGAATGAAACTGTAACAGCTTGCTGGGGACAGAGTGGCCTGGTAAGTCTACCACACGATGGTGCAACCACAATCTTCACCAGGAAAGCAAAATGGAAATAATGACAAATATAATAATTATAAGAAAAATGGATTGTATGAGCTAAGGCCAAACTTGAAATAGAGGAGAAAAAATAAAACTTAGGTTTATAAGAGATTCCATCCTGAAAGCAGAGCAATCTAAACAGGCCAAAAGAAAGTCATGGGAATTACACACTGTAATTTAATCAAATTAATAAACTAGCATTTTTAAAACTGAAGACTGAAGAGCACATTTATTTTTGCTATTTTTATTTTTCTGTCCACCCTGGCCATTGGACCTTACTCTTATTCTATGTTAATTAACGTTGACTTATTTTCTTTTCTTACTGTGTCTTTTATTTTTCTGTTCTTCATTATGTAACGCACTTTGAGCTACTTTTTGTATGAAAATGTTCTATATAAATAAATGTTGTTGTTTATTAGAAAAGACAAATAGTGAGTTGCTTTCAAACTAGCACTTCGGTGTGTGTTGTAACTCATTTTTCTTCAGTTCAGGTGCTAACTTGGAGTTTTACAGTATAATTGATTTTGTGGTTTTTTTTTTTGATCCTTTTTTATTGAATCACAAAATGATGCAATGCATATAACAGGTTAGTTGGAAAAGGGAAAAAAAAACTATGTAAATTTTATGATCCCCAGTTTCCCCAGTCACTTACCCCACCCCTTCCCATCAGACCCCTACCCAAAAGAGAGGCTAGGAGCATAGTCAAAACAAGTGGGGTACCCGGGTGGAGGGAACAAGAATACAGTAAGCAAGTCTCTATCCATACTTGTGTTTTCACATTGTTTACAAAGTGTCTCCGCCGACACCAACACGACTAAAAATATATAAAATGTAGACATTCGCCTACATTGGGCATGCATGATTCAACAGAACAATTCATGACTAAAAGGTAATCCTGTTTAGTGTGTTGTATTTACCCCATTTTACAACACCCATTGCACACCCAGCCTACCTGGAAAGATCTCTATGACTTGCCTATCCCAAGATTCCTTTCCATTTTTTCCTTACAAGAGTATTTTTAGGGAGATTTTTCTTGTCTTCGTAGGGAGTCAAGGCTGGGGAGCTGTCAAAAAATGGTCTGTTAAAGCCCATGTGTGATTTTGGGCAATACAAGAAATACATTGTCGTTGTTTTTAGAAGTAAACACCTCTTCAAAATCCCTCATTGTCAGGGTTAAACACCGGGATAGTGACGACAAAAGGCAAAAAAGGAGACTAGTGTCTGAATTTTTAAGAAATATGTAGTAATATAGACGTAGCCTAAGTTGTCTGTGATGGTGATGTCAAAGGGCCCTAAATAATAGCGTTTTCATTGTTGAGACCGAGGTGGACCAATTAGTTCTCCAAGCATTTCAAGGGCACCATTTTAATTTGAAACATGGGAAGTTGTAAGTGAATGAGATTAAAAAATGAGAAAGAAGCCCAAGACATTTTAATCATGAGGCAAGAATTAATTTACTATGCCAAGACAGCAATTAATGTGCTGGAAGTGAGGGAAAATACGAAAAGGTCAAGTAGAAGGAGACTTTGTGATATAGGAGTGCTATTAACAGACAGAAACCAAGAGAGAAACCAGCTTATCTGCAACCAGAAAGAGAGGACAGCAGAGCATAAAATATTTTATCTTATAATAAAATATTTTATTTTGAAAAAATACCCTACTAAAGAGTCACCAAAGGATGATGATGATCAAGGAGATTGAATGAATCACTTCATAAATTAGCAGATATAGACATTAAACATGAATCCTCTCCAGTTCTTGACACCCTGTTTTAAAGGGTCCTTTTGTACTATTGTTTCAAATCAGAATTCCACAATGAATATAAATTAATGAAGTTGATGTGCTGTGTAGTTCCTCTACCTTCCTCACACTCCCACATTGCTTTCAGACATCAATAAATAGAGTTTAAACAAACTGTGTTATGAGTTGACTCCATTCAGCACTCACCCTCTTCCAACCCAGTTAAGGGGCTTTCATACACTGCAGTTGGAGTAGAAGTGTGAGGGCAGCTTTAGCTAATGCAGTAAAGTGAGGACTAAAAGCTAGGTCTGTGTCAAAAATAACACCTAAATTCTGAACAGATTCAGTAAAGCCAAAATTCCATCCTGTTGAGTTTACAGTTAATAGTAGGCTGCTGTTGTTGTCTTCAGGTCAACAGATTTAACATCAGATCGTTCTTTAGGGGTTTCCGTTTGTAAATATTCACATTGTTAGGTCAATGTTTGCAGTGAACTTTCTTTAAGGAGCCACTCAACATTTTACTCTTTAGTTGTTAATTGTGACACGGCATCTTGTTAGATTATTCTGGACATTTTCTGATGTTGGCACCTAATATCATTAGTGTCATCTTAATTTTAAAACATATTTTCTAATAAACGACTTTCTTAGTAGGCAGGAGCCAAATACTCGTATGTACAGTAATTAGGAAGCTCAATTAGATTCTTCATCTCACAATCCAAGTAACACGTTTCATCTGATAATTTCACACATGGTAATAGCTGCCACCAAGATGCTAATCTTTTGAATTGTGACTACGGAGACCATTGTGGTCTGCCAGTGGTGTTCACACACTGATACCGCATGCTGATTTCCTGCTTGAGCTTATTTGGTATGAGTTTATGTATGGTTAACAGTACTAAAACTCAACAAAGTATGAACATGTCCATTTTTTGATATTATGAAGTAAAGACGATCTGTTATTTATAGCAAACTCTTTCAAATATAATGTACACACATTATCTGAACCTCATTATTCTACCACAGGCTCACAAAGAGCTGGCACCTATCCCAGCAACACCAGATAGTGAGGAACCAGCCTTAAATGAAATGATCTAGCACTCACATGCATGTAGCCACACACAATCTGTGCCGACAATAGAATTTAAAGCACGTAGGTAAATATCAACACATTGTGTGTGTGTGGATGTGTGTGCAACAAAGAGGAAGAACAAGTAAGGTTAAAGACTCCAAAGCTTGAATTAGTTTATTAGGAACAGAAGTGCTAATGCTCAGCTCTATCGTAGGTGTATCAAGAATGGTCCACCACTCAAAGATACTTGACATAAGGTTAGAAACAGACTTTTACTGACACTGACACGCCTTGTGCAGAGTAACAGATGGGCCACAGTCTGTCACTTAACAGATGATATCAGCAGTGGTGTTGAATGAGGTATCTCATGACTCTCAACTTATCTCAGAATGGGCAAAGATATCATTGGCCTAACCAAGCTCTGGTCCTGTCAAAGAAAAAATTTAAATGTGTGGTGGCAGTGGGTTAGGGAACACAAGTACAGGACCTGGGGAAAAAATAACAGTTGATATAATGAGTCCCAGCTCCAGTTGATGTGTGCTAATGGGAAAACATTTTGGCAAATTTCTAATGAGTCTATAATTTAATGATGTTGGATTGTGTTCATGGTGCACACTAAATCCTTCTGTAGAAGCAAAGACATTTTGAGTTCCCGAGGATATCTGCTTATTAGGTACAACCCTTTATATGTGTTTTTACCAGGATACTGTCCCATGACAGTAAATTCAATGCAGTCTTAGGATGACAACCCATTTGAAAATCAGTAGGATGAGCTGGAACAGTCTATTTAGAGTGGAGATTTCACCAGTTAATCTGTGACAACTGTGCGTCATATTGGAGTAGTCATGTGACTCCAGATTATACTTAAGCTGTATAACTCACTAGCGAGGCCTCATCTGGAGTTCTGTGTGCAATTTTAGTCTCCAGGATACAAGAAAAGACATTTTAGTGCTAGGGAAAGTCCAGAGAGGAGCAACTAGGGTAATTGCTGCACTGACAGATATGAGCTATGAGAAGAGATTGAAAACGTTGAGAGAGTGAATAAGAGTGATATGATAGTGAGAAGTCAAGCTAAATGACACCTTTTATTAGCTAACTAAAAAGATTACAATATGCATGCTTTCGAGGCAACTCAGGCCCCTTCACATCTATTTTTTTTGTTCTTCATTTTACCTTATAGAATTTCTTGTATTAGGAATTTGTTAGTTTTCGTATACCCCTTGGGGTCAGACATTGTACAGCACCCCAGGAGCAATTGAAGGCCTTGTTCAAGGGCCCAGCAGAGTAGGATCTCTTTTGGCAGTGACAGGGATTTGAACCGGCAACCTTCAGGGGACCAGTGCAGATCCTTAGCCTCAGAGCCACCACTCAGCCTGAAGAGGGGGCCTGAGCTGCCTCAAAACCTTACATATTGTAATCTCTTTAGTTAGCCAATAAAAGGTGTCATTTTGCTTGACTTCTCACTACATTCACAGTGGCTAACACGGTGCAACACCCTAGTACTACAGGGTGATATGATCAAAGTTTTTCAAATTATGAAAAAATTAGTACAGTAGATTACTTTAAATTGCTTTCTTCAACAACTATATTGGGACACCAATAGAAACTTAAGTGCAAATTTCACACAAATGTTAGAAAGTTTTCCTTTACACAGAGAAACAGAGACACACAGAATAGACACCTTCAAAAATTTGACTTGATAGTATTTTGGAGACACAGGCTGTGGTTTGGCTAAATGGTCTGTTCTTGTTAAAAATGTCCCAACAACCACATGGCGACATTTATCATTTTTGATACTTTTGTGAGACCATACTCCAGGGACCTTTGAGGTTCTTAGTAAAATCATTGGGCCAAGATAGTATAAATAAGTATTACATATTAAAATAAGGTCATCCAAACAAAATAAAATTGCAAAAAAATATATATTACCAATTCCCTTTTGTGTTGCACCTAATACTCCAGACAGCAAGTATACTAATACTGAGTAGGCTAAATCTTAATCTGACTCACACAATGTCCACTTCCAGTTTGAGAAAAAGCCTTTCATCAACAGTTCACTCCTGATATTGTTGATTAAATGACAACTTGAAATATGGTGAATGAGAACACTGCTTTGTTATTCTAACTGGGTAATATTTTAATGTCTGACAAAACTTGTTAAACAAGATTTTACAGCTATTAATGCTGTATCTAATTACAATGATTATTTTAGATCTTTATCTGATGGGTAAATTAATATCCTGACCTGAGGCAATGCCCTACTAAAGACAACAAATTTTCAGCTAAATGTAGGCCTCAATGGAAGCCCAAACATCCATAACTTAAAATGAAAATAATAATTGTAGTGTACTAGGCATTTAAAGGAAAGAGGCCTGGAAAAGAACCATGATAATTTACTCATTTAAGGATATTTCTAGATATGTATGTGTAAAATATAAAAAGCAAAAATATATTTTTATTTGTTATATATTTCAAATTTTTGATGTCTAGATAAATTTGGATATGTGGCAAATGTCTGGAAAATAGCAAAATAACGTTAATAAAATTAGAACGGAACACTAATCTAAGTGACCAGTGAGTCATATTTATAAGTATCAATTAAGTTGTCATTGGCTTAAATGAATTTGAATGATTTATAATTTTGAGTTTGGTGGTGTCTGACTAGGAATGAAACAATAATTAGACACTTAATTGAAACCTTAGATTTGAACATTTTAAAAATGTTTATTTTTATTTATATGTGTATACTGTATGTGCAACCCTGTGCTTGAATTTAAGCCTCTTTGAAACATTCATAATATAATATAATATAATATAATATAATATAATATAATATAATATAATATCATTTAATCTGCAGGGGGCTGGCGCCCTGCCCAGGTTTGGTTCCTGCCTTGCGCCCTGTGTTGGCTGGGATTGGCTCCAGCAGACCCCCGTGACCCTGTAGTTAGGATATAGCGGGTTGGAAAATGGATGGATGGATGGAAAACATAATATAATATAATATGGACAGCACAGTGGTGTATTAGGCAGCACTACTGACTCTCATATCTAGCACCCTGGCTTGTAATCCTTGAAAAAAGAAATTGACAGAAAAACATTTTGATTGACTGAATAATCTTTTTAAAATAACATTTCTCACTGCACTTTTTGCCTATATCATGTTATTGGGATGATCTTCTCTTTATATTTCAGTTCTACTGCTAATTTACTCTTCAGCACAACCTGTCTAAAGAAATAAACAAGTCAGCCCAGTCCCTCTAGGAGCTTTCTAATATCCAGCAATGTTTCTGATTTCCCAGGAGTGCTATTTATTTCTAGTGGTTTTATTGTTTAGAAGTAATTCCCATTCCAACCCCCACTTTAAACTTTTTCAGATATCCTTATTGTTTTTAAAATTACAAGAAAACAAACTGAGTCATAAAGCTTCTGTGCCACCAGCATAAACAAGAACTCCCAGCATAAAATCCTAAGTGAGATGCGTCAATGATCTAACAGAAATGCTTTGTGGAAAAAGTGTCAATGCTGCATTATCACGTTCTCCATGTGACCGATCCTCAACCTATTGAAGCCATAAAAGATAAAATGAAGAAATAAGCCTTGCTGCAGATGAATACAAAACTCTCATTTTAGGTAGATAGATAGATAGATAGATAGATAGATAGATAGATAGATAGATAGATAGATAGATAGATAGATAGATAGATAGATAGATAGATAGATAGATAGATACTTTATTAATCCCAAGGGGAAATTCACATAATCCAGCAGCAGTATACTGGTACAAAAAAAAAGAACAATTAAGTATTTGATGTTTTGACCAGTAGATAGATAGATAGATAGATAGATAGATAGATAGATAGATAGATAGATAGATAGATAGATAGATAGATAGATAGATAGATACTTAATATTAACACCATCAGAAAGGACCAACAAGTTCTAATAAGACCACATTTTTTGTTTTAATTACATAAAGTCAGTCAGTCAGTCAGTCAGTCAGTCATAGCCAACCCGCTATATCCTAACACAGGGTCACAGGGGTCTGCTGGAGCCAATCCCAGCCAACAAATAAAGTCTTAAACATAAAAAACAAAATCTACAGGGGAAAATACATATAGTACATCTTCATGTTTTCAAGTTCTGTAAATGAACAGTAAAATGTTCTCTGTACCGCTCCTGCATTATAACAGGCATCCAACCAAGTCTGTTATTCTTTGCTGAAGGCAGCCTTTGCAATGGCTTGAGGCAGATTTAGTGATGCCGGACTTTGTCATTCCAAATTATTTCTTTTTAACTTAAAGTGATAAGATATTTGTTGTTCAACACAGTTGTTGAGCTAATGGTACTTATATGAATTGAACATTACACATCTGTAATAACGCTAAACAAAGATTCTAGCATAATAACTGCAAACAATGCAATCTTAGGTTTTTGAATTTTACACAGTACTTTTGACTCCACATAAATGTTTCTTCAGAAGGAGAAGTCTGCATTTTTCATTCATTATAAAAGTCGTGCCAAGAGGTCACACTATCAGGTCAGTGTTTCTTTAGCCTGAACTTGGCAGGAAAAGTCAACCCAGCAAATGTTAATTACCTGAACATGTGTGACCAAAAAAAAAAAAAGATCTTGGGAATACTGCTTCTATGTCACTTACTTTAGACCAGAAAGAAAAAGAATGTTAGAGATCTAAGCATCCTGAATTTGAAACTGGTATTTATTTAGTGAAATGTGTATAAATGCACACATTTTTAAACTCGCTTAATCCCGTTCAGAATTACATAGCCACAAAGCCTATACCAGCAGCACTGGACACATGGTTGGTATGAACTCTGATCATGGTGCCATATGATTGTAGGGTTGAAACACATTCAAACTCAAACATAGTGCCTATAAAAAATATTCATCTCTTGGAGGTTTTCACATTTTATTACCTTGTGGATTTAATTTCGCTTTTCTTGACATTAATCGATAGAAAGGAACTCTTTAACGTCAAAGTGAAAACAGTTCTCTGCAAAGTGGTCTTAATGAATTACAAATGTAAAGCACTAAATAACTGATCTCATAAGCCTGGAGTTTGCATCATGATGCACCAACATTGATGGACTGAAAGCCAGAAGTCTACGTGACCATCATCATCAGGTCCTTCCATGAAAACCATAAATACAAAGAGGACTGTTTGACTTATGTTAGGTAGATTGCCCAGAGGGGACTGGGCGGTCTCGTGGTCTGGAACCCCTAAAGATTTTATTTTTTTTCTCCAGCTTTTGGAGTTTTTTTTTTTGTTGTTTTTTCTGTCCACCCTGGCCATCGGACCTTACTTATTTATGTTAATTAATGTTGACTTATGTTTATTTTTTATTGTGTCTTCTGTTTTTCTATTCATTTTGTAAAGCACTTTGAGCTACACTTTTTGTATGAATATGTGCTATTTAAATAAATGTTGATTGATTGATTGATTGCACAGGTCTGTCTCTCTCTCTCTCTCTCTCTCTCTGTCAGCTTTGCATATCTGCACACTGCAGTTTTTCCTCCCTTCTTCTTTGCAAAGTTGCTCAAGATCTATCAGGTTTCATGGCAATCCTGCTTGAACAGGCTTTTTTAAGCCCTGCCACAAATTCTAACTTGGATTGAGATCTGGACTCTGGCATGGCTACTCCAGGATATTCCCAATGTTGTTTTCAAGCCATTCTTGTATAGCTTTGGCTTTATGCTTTGGGGTAATTATCATGTTGGAAAACAAATCTTCTCCCAAGGTGTAGGTTTCTTGCAGACCACATCGGTTTCTCTTCTAAGATTTCCATGTATTTTACCTTGTTTATGTTTTTTTTCCCTCAAAAACCTTCCACGGCCTGCTGCACAGAATCATCCCCCACAACATGATGCTGTCACCACCATGCTTCACAGTGGGAATGGTGTGTTCTTAAAAATGTGCAGCATTTGGCTTATGCCAACCATGGAGTGTGATAGCTAAAAAACTGAATTCTGGTCTCATCAGACCATTGATTCTTTTTCCACCTGACTACAGAGTTTCTCATGTGCCTTCTAGAATATTTTAATGTGTGGTTTTTAAAGAGTGGCTTTCTTTTTGCCACTCCCCCATAAAGTTGCGACCGGTGGAGCACCTGAGCAGCAGTTGTCCGCACAGTTTTGTCAATCTCAGACACTGTAGCTTGTAACTCTTTGAGAGTTCTCTTATATCTTTTGGTGACCTCCCTCACTAGACTGCTTCTTCCTCGATCACTCAGCTTTTGTGAACAGACTGCACCAGGCACATTTCACATTTATGTATTCTATGTGTAATGAACCAAACTGCTTCTTAAACATTAGATTTTGTGCCAGATTCATTTTGAATGATTATAATAAATTACTTGAATTGACAGAGGTGTAAGCACAATATAAAAATGACTGTATGACTTGTGCAATAATTATTATATGGACTTCCAAGACACCTCACACTTAATGAATTTAAACAATATTTATAGTAGAGCCATTCAGCTACTTATTGAAGTCATTATGTTGAATGAGTTAAATAAGTTACCAAGTAATGTGGTGGCTAGACACCTTCAAAAATTTGACTTGATAGTATTTTCCCAGCAGCACTTGGTACAAGGTATTAACAAAGCCAGAGCGAGTTGCCAGTCTGTTGCAGGAGACACTCACTCAAATGTTAACTATGAAAGGAAAATAGTATTGCAATACAAAGCCAAATTTGGAGATTTCTTTTTCTTTCTTTCTTTCTTTCTTTCTTTCTTTCTTTCTTTCTTTCTTTCTTTCTTTCTTTCTTTCTTTCTTTCTTTCTTAGAAAATCATTGACTTACTCTGGCTTGTCTTATGTGCTACACATCATTTACACCAGGAGGAAGCTTAAACTTAATTTCATGGCTGGGCACACGAAGGTGTTATGACAGGAGAATGAGCTGACCCCAGAGGTCAGTGCTAACAGAGGGCTGTATTAACACCTTTTAGATGACTTTATTTCAAACTGTAAAAAGTAAACCCCTCACAGACACTTGTGATGTGTAATAACCTTTATTTCTATTGATCTTCTGTAATACTTTATATAAACAATACAGATAAATAAGACACTGACAATGTGCAAGAAAAACATTCCTGCAAACAAAAAGTGCTGAAAAAGGTCTGATTTCGATTAGTTAGGCATAGAAACATAAATTTATAGGTAATGTAAAAATCACTAATGGATTTTTAATTGATAATTGACATAATAGTATTTAAATATATGTTACTTAAAATTGAAAAAGGTAAACAGAAGCATGTAACAGACAATTTGAGCTCCCACAGTGTTAACAAGTTAATCTGTACAGTATTTGAGTTACCTCAGTTACTTGTATTGCTTTATTTCCTCATGGTTAGTAAAATGTTTTTCTAAAGTAACCTTTGACACCATCACGGGGGATCAATAAGCAGTAAATTAGCCTATGCTCTAAAGCAAATGACCTAATTTTTGAATTGCATTGACATCGCTGAAGACAGAGAAAAGAATTGGTTTCTTAAAAGCACAAAGTATCACTTGGCCTGCTCTGTGATTTACTGCATCCCTTTAAACTGCAGGAAGCTGCCCTGACCTGGTACTGATATAACGTACTCCCCACTGGGTGCGAGACATTTTGCTTGCTCCACTCCCTGTTTCAGTTTATTTACAGTATTACAAAATAATTTCAAGAGGTGAAGCGCTGCCGTGCTTTAACGATCAAGTTATACTCCTACTGCTTCCAGATTTAGATTTAGATAATGAGTATGTAATCTGAGAAAAGAAAATGCAGTCGAGATTATTTTAACATGACCGTGTTATTTGTGTTTGTGTGTTTCTATATAAATATGCACAAACCTTATAATCAGCCTTCAGGATTTTATTGTTTGGACCGCACCCACACTGCAAGACTATGCTAACCT
Organism: Polypterus senegalus; assembly: GCF_016835505.1. Taxonomy (NCBI): domain Eukaryota; kingdom Metazoa; phylum Chordata; class Cladistia; order Polypteriformes; family Polypteridae; genus Polypterus; species Polypterus senegalus. The sequence continues at coordinate 38,909,976 of NC_053169.1, read as the reverse complement.
ACAGCACAACTTCATGCTAAATGGCCCATCCACAAAATGGACAAGATAAAGTAGCCTCCACAAAGCCTGGGAGGTTCACTGAGGGGATCATATCAGTATTCAAAGCCACTGGCTCACTTAGTCACTGGTTACGTTATTAATTTACACATACTTAATACTTAATAAATATAAGGTTCCATGATTCTGCAGTGTTATGTGGTGCCGCCTCACAGATCTAACATCCTGGGTTTAAATCCCACTCCGAGTCTTTGTCTGTGTGGAGTTTTCATTTTCTCCCCATGACTCCCCAAAGACATTGAGACTAATTCTAATTTGGTCACAGTCTGGGTGCGTACATGATTGGTCTATGTGATGGATTGACCTGCCTGTCCAAGGTTGCTTCCAATCTTTGCACCCCCAGTGTTGCTGGGATTGCTTTGGTCACCCACAATCCCAACTTGGAATAAGCAGATATGAGCAGGTTATGCTTCTAACATTATAAATGATATGCTGGTGCAGTAATGTGTGCTACTGTGGCCTCACAGCCATAGAGATCTGTGCAACGACTGCAAGCAATCAGTCATTGGGTTCCTGGGGATTTCTTACGGGAATCTCTCAGCCAAAATATGATGTGTTTTGTTTAATTGTCGACTTTAAGTTAGCCATTTATGAATGAGTGCTGTGGTGTGCACCTCATTTGTGGTGGTCTCTGGCCTTTGTGACCCACAACTGCGTCAAGTAGATTTAATAATGGACTAAGACTACCTAGAGGTTCAGTTGGATTCTAAGCTTTTACTTCGTTTTAAAATTTTAGATTTAGATTAACCCTATTTATACCTATTCATATAGTCCATCCATCTTCTAAACCTGCTTTATCTTGAGCAGCTGGAGCCTTTCCTAGCAAACATAGGGCGCAAAGTAGGAACAATCCCTGGACAGGGCACCATTCAATCATGGGGCAAACACACACACAAAACGCCAATTCCCCTAACATGCATATCCATAGCCAGAAATAACATATAAGTGCCACACAGGGAGGACCCGGTATATGAACCTCAGTTTCGAGGCAGCAGCCTCTGTAAAGAAATGCTACATGGCTGAATTTTCTTTACTTGGCCAGTGTTTCAGGGGCAAATCCTACCTATAAGGCTCAAACTTGTATTGTAAAATGGTCCAGACAATACAGGAAAGAGGTTTTGGAGGCAGCCGGCTGTATTCTTGGAATTGGCTGCCAAAATCATAGCAAAAGCTGTGGTTCAAAGTGGTACAGTCCAGGCCATAACAAAGAATGAAGTACACAGGCAAACATGGTGGTTATATAGAGGGAAACAGGAAATGATGTCATCAGACAGGAACCAGAAGTGACGTCCACGGGGCAGGAAGTGACGTCTTCGGACCAGACCTGGAAATGACATCCTCAAGCCCAAGCGGAATTTCCCATGATCGGTCTGTCATTGGAAAAGAACAGGGATGAGTGGACTCTGCCGTCCCCTGGTTTGGTGAGGAATTAATGTCTTTTGAGCCTTTTAGCTGCCTCCCATGCGCAAGTGTGTGACAGTGTTCATAATTTGCACTCTGTGTGTTTTGTTAGAAGAGCCACTGCAGATTCTCATTTTGTAATTGGTTTGCTTGTGAATCACCTTCCAATGATCCCTGTACTTTCTAGTCAAATATTTAGTTTTAAGGGAAATGTGAGCCTGTCCCATCACACTGTGTGGCATAGGGAATAAAACTTTGGACTTCAAAATGAGGTTGTGGGTTCAGGTCCTCTTATTAACACTGTGTGACCCTGAGTAAGTCTCTTCTGCCTGTGCTCCAATCAGATCCACAAAAGAAATGTAACCAATTGTATCTCAAATGTTGCAAGTTGCCTAGAAAGGGGGCATCAACCAAAATAAGAAATATTATTGAGTATGGATGCACACCGGTTACGTAGGTGTGTAGATCTTTATGATGAAGAAAACATGTCCATTCTGACACAAGGAGAACATGTCAAAACCATACAGTGGCCGGGACACAGATTGAACCCAGTCTGCTAGAAAAATAAGACTGTTCCACTAAATACTGCGCTTTCAAATCACTCTTCAACAATTTAGAAAACAAGTAGCCGAAAGAGCTTCAAAATGAAATATGTCTCTGCATGTCACTGCGCAGTCTTTCCATCTGACATATGGTGATAGCTTTGACCTTCTTTGCCAGACAAAGTAATTTTTTTTTGCTGAAGCTTTCTTGTCGATATAATTTTTATTTCAAGGATTCAGTTGCATTCATGTATTTAATGTTTTACAGGGATGAACTTCTTTTGTTTCCTTTAAAGTTTCTTTCGCAACTGGTTGTGAGATCTTCTCAACAATCACCTCATTCATTTTGTACCATTTATTGCTCCACTTTCCTGATAACATTTCAGCCTAAATAACTCCTATAGGTGCATGAATTGTTTTGTTAGTTCTTAATCTGCTCTTCAGTTTTTAGATAGCTGAACATGTTCATTTGCTTTTCTTTAAATTATTAACATCTTCAGCAGGTATTGTTTCCAGAACCTTAAACTTATGGCTTCTCTGTGGTACCTGCATGCTCTCCCTGTGTTTTTCTTCTGCTTCTTCTCAGAGATTTGCCAGTGTGGGTGTTCAAGAGTGGGTCCTACAATGGACTGGGTTTGTTCCTGCCTTTTTCCCCAATGCTGTCTAAATAGGTTCTACCTGCCAGCAACTCTGCAATGGGTTAAGTGGGTTTGAACACGTAAGCTTCAGTTATCTAATCTCTGTTACAACTGCAGTATTGTTTTCCACCTTTGAATCCTCATCATTCCTTATTGATATTTTGCAGTATCCACTCAGCCCTTCATTTTCCTAATCCACTTAATCCAATTCAGGGCCAGAGTCTGTTCTAGCAGCATCAGTCGCAAAGAAGGAATCAACCCTTGGAAATCCTGCTGGTTACTCATTTCAGGGTTCATTCCTCATCTCTGAACCTGCTCCAGCCAGTCTGGCTCACCCTGAACACCACTTTTGGTCCGAATGTTGACATCAGCACCAGGGAGCTCATTTAGTTTTGTGAAGCTTTCTCCATAGGCGTGTGCATAAAACTTCGTCAGTGTTATTTAAAACCCTCCTTCAATCAATCTCCTGTGTTTTGTACCGGCTATCCCTTGTGCTTATTTTCTAATGGGCTTTTATATGCCAGCCATCAAGATGCCAACTCCACTGCTCTGTTCATCAAACACCTCTTAATGTGGTCCTTGACCAGTAGTTAATCATGTATTTTCAGTCATCGTGTATTGTACTTGTATGCTTGTGAAGATGAGATCTCTGGAAAGTACTATATAAAAAGTCAGCAATAAATAGAAAGCAATAAATAAAGTAAACATTGATGAGATGCTGGCTTCCACTGAGCGCATGGAGGCCCATTCAGTTTGATGAATATCAGTGCAGAAAATCACGTGGTAAAAAAAAATCATGTGTGTCAGTGTGAAACTCAATTTAGTCTTAATCTTTATATCGCATCTTTCTCAATGGAGTGGCTGAGAGTGCCATAAAGTATTGATTGGTTTGGACAAACTTTTTTTATGGATAATTTATTGAAACCATGGTCTCACTATGCTATTCATATTATAAATTACTTAATTAAATGACTGGAACTATTCAGTTTTACATTTTAAGTTCCATATTTCAAGTGAGGACACAGTTGAATAGTGAATAGTGATCCAGCATCTTGTATTCAAATCTTGCACTCGAGTATTGGTCCTTCACAAACATAAAATATATATTGTAATATGCTCAAAAATAGATGTGGGCCTTCCAATATAATGTAACATATATAGTGTTTAAATATATTTTTTTAAGATTACATCTGAAACATAAGGAAACATATATTTCCCGTAAAATATTGTAACAAACATTTTTCCATATTTATTGTATATAAGACATTCATTATGCTGTGTGTCCAGACCCAAGACCAATCATTCATCCCTCATCTCTTTTTACCTGGAAAAAACTAAACCCAGTATTCCCAATTTCCATTTCCTTTTACAATGCCCTCCATAATATTTGGGACAAAGGCACATTTTTCCTTGATTACCCCTCTGCTCCACAGTCAAAAGTTATAAATCAAGCAATTCAGACGGGATTAAAGTACACATTGCAGATTTTCATTTACTGTAAGGGTATCTGTATACATTTTGGTCACACACTTTTAAACTTTCTAGTATACGAAGTAAAGGGAAAGTATTGGAATCGTCCAAACATTTTATTTTGAGATTTTGAAGAATCTCAAAGTTTTAGACTTCGCTGAGTTCAAAAATACCATTTTTGGAATTTCCTTGTGTCTGTGTGTGTCTGTGAGTGTGTATGTAAACAAGATAACTTGAGTATGATTTCACTTAGGTCAACCAAATTTTGCAAACAAGTATTAAGTACAAAACGTAGATTTCTATCAATTTTTTGGGCTATTTCCATTAATTGGAAGTGGTACTTTATCTTTTATTCATGCAGCTGCAGAGTCTGATTTATTCAACTTTACTTTTATAATAATTGTTCAATATATTATAAATCAATATTATAAACATTGTCTTGCGGTTTACTCCTCAAATATCCATCTCCATATTTGAGTATATCAGAAAGTCTAGGGGAGACCACTCCTGATGTTTTTATACATAGTACCTCCATTTCTGGGCGCCATAATCTTTGGGACAATAGGCATCACAGGTGTTTGTGATGCCTTAGGTGGGTTTCATTGCTTCGTAGGATGCCTCGGCTGGCTTCTACCCTTTGGATTGTGTAGTTGCCATTGTTCAACATGAGGACTAGAGCTGTGTCAAAGAAGGCCAAAGGAGACATTATGAGGCTGAAAAACAAGAATAAAACCATTAGAGACATCAGTAGAACCTTAGGATTACCTGAATCAACTGTCTGGAATATCATTAAGAAAAACGAAGGCACTGGTGAGCTCAGTAATTGCAAAGGGACTGGTCGGCCAAGGAAGACCACCACTTCTGATGACAGAAGAATCCTCACTATGGTAAAAAATAAAGACCCTGACAGATCAGAAACAGTCTTCTGGAGGGCAGATGTGTGTGTGTCTGAGACTACTATATGCAGAATGGGAATTTCCCCTTGGGATTAATAAAGTATCTATCTATCTATCTATCTATCTATCTATCTATCTATCTATCTATCTATCTATCTATCTATCTATCTATCTATCTATCTATCTATCTATCAGAAGACTTATGAACAGAAATACAGAGGCTACACTGCAAGATGCAAGATGCAAACCACTAGTTAGCTACAAAAGCAGGAAGGCTAGATTACAGTTTGTGAAACAGTACTTCAGACAGCCTACAGAATCCATATGGACAGACAGGACAAAAATGAACCTGATCAGAGTGATGGCAAAAGCAAAGTGTGGAGATGAAAAGGAACTGCCCAAGATCCAAAGCAGACCACCTCATCCGTTAAACATGGTAGTGGGCGTGTTATGGTTTGGGCATGTATGACTGCCACAGGTACTGCCACACTTATATTCACTGATGATGGAACTGCTAATGGCACCTGCAGAATGAATACTAATGTGTGTAGAAACATCTGATCTGCTCAAATTCCAGTAAATGCTTCCAAACTTATGGGACACTTCATCCTACAACAAGATAATGACCTCAGACATACTGCTAAGGCAACACAGGAGTTTTTCAAAGCTAAAAAATGGTAAATTCTTTAATGGCCAAGCCAGTCTCCCTATTTAAATCCAATTGAGCATGCCTTTCATATACTAACAAGAACACTTTCGGGGACAAGCCCCCAAGACAAGCAGATCCTGAAGATGGCTGCATCAGAGGCTTGGCAGAGCATCACCAGAGAAGATCCTCAGCACCTGTTGAAGTCTATGAATCGTAAACTTCAAGCAGTCATTGCATGTAAGGGATATGGGACAAAGAACTAAATATGACTGGTTTAATAGACCTGCCATTGCTATGACGCAAACATTATGTTGTCCGGAAATGGCGGGGCACGTAGAAAAAGTGTTGTCATTTCTACATGTATGCAAGTACCCTTCAATGAAAGTCTGCCATGTGCACTTTAATCACATCATAATTGTTTGATTTATAATTTTAACCTGTGGAGCAGAAGGGTAAATCAAGAAAAAAATGCGTCTTTATCCCAAACATAATGGATGGCATTGTATTTGCTCAGAAGATGCTTTTATCCAAAGCAAATTAGAAAGGAGGGCAACATAATCATGTAAACATCCATCTAGGGGACTGTTTGCAGAACAAGCATACACAATCGACCATCACACGTGAAGAGCTTAGAACAAAATACAAGTTATGATTCCTTGGTTAGAAAATCTAACAGCAATGTTAATTTTACAGAAATTTATAGAAACAAGAGAGTCTTCAAACACTTCTTAAACACATTCAGGGAGTCAGAATTTCAAATAGAAATGTCTGTTTTGAACTCATGAAAAGTAATTCAAGCAGGCTGCTCCATCAGCATATCCAGGCTTCAGTTTAAAACTTTATTACTCACTAGTACTCAGTTCTTCTATTATGGACTCCCATTGTTAACTTTTATTTACCTTCTTTTATCTTTCTGATCCATTCCATCTTTAATAAGATCAACAGAATGTTATTTATAGATAGACAATTTTAAGCTCCTTTCTCTGAAGCTATTATCTCGAGAAGAAGCACAACAGCAACTGGACAACATAAACATCACACGAAAGGCTGTAAATGTGACATTTGGTCTTTGATAAGGAAACCTCAAAGAAGAATTTTCCTTTCATCTTTAACCACAAGACCAGCTTAATTATAGCAACTGGTAAACAAGAGTTGTCAGTGGCTGCAAAAGATTATTTTATTAGGTTAAATTGTATTAGATGAGAAAGTAGTGTCATGGGATTGATAAATTAGTAAATAGACATGCAAGGTCTGTTAGAAGACAAGGCTTTTTTGTCATAAATCTCTATCTGATCACATAACTCAATTGAGATCATTCCATTTTCATAAATGACCTGACTAAGAGTCTTCCAATTGACAATGCAATAAAATTATAGGTAGCATGAATAAGATCACAGCAGAAAAAAGGCAGGCAATAGACAGGCTAAGAGGGAGATAAAATGGAGGGGTGAAATGGCAGAAGAGGGTTGTTTTTTGCTTACCACATCAACACAGGAGAAACACATTGGTAATGGTTGATGGGAAGGAGTTGTGAGTTGAAAATGTAGTGACCCTGAGAGTAACCATTGATGGCTTTTCATTCCATCTTTAGTTATAAGCAGGCAAAGGGATAAGTAGATAAGCAGGAGATGAATTGAGATGGGTTGTACAAGTCAATGGGAGGCCTTACATCAGCATACAACAAGAGTGCAGAATTAATTGAGGAGTGCAGGCCATGTTAATGGATGTGACTCAATCTGTATAAACCTTGGGACAGGAAGTAAGCAAACAATATAAGCAAAGGCTGTGCTCATCCAGGTAACCATCTCTTTCATTTATTACCAGCACAAAAAAAAATTAATGGTGATTCTGAACCAGAACCGATGGCTCTATGTCCCAAGATTAGCAGACACCACTATCCAACTAAAAATCTGACTACGTAGTGTCACAGACAGTCCTTGCCGGGCCGGGATGCCTCTTCTCAGAGAGGACCAGGGGAGCAAGCGTGGGCAGAACATTACTTCCCCCACTAGATGGCACCCCCATGGGTTGCAGAGGCACCTCAGATTCCCACAGGGCTTCATGGGAGATGGAGTTGGATACAGCCCTGTTGGGATCCGGTGGTGCCACCAGGGTGCAGTAAAGCCATTCCTGTGGCTGTGTGAGCGGTTCTTCCGTCACACCCAGAAGTGCAGTCAGAAGTGAGGCAACGAGTACCTGGAGTACTTCCGGGTGATTTACTGTATATAAGTGGCCAGCAGACATTACTCGGGGAGCCAGAGTCAGGAGGAGGGAGACGAAGCATGCTGAGGAGGAGAGAAGAAGAAAAGGAATAGAGGAAAGTATTGCGCAGTGTTGTGATTAGTGGGATTGTGTGTGCCTGTGGGAAACGGAGAAGGTGTTGCCCACAGATGAAGAAAGAAAATAAAAATATTGATGTTTTTATAAGTGTGCCTCCTGCTGTCTGTCTGTGTAGGGTTGGGTGGCTGCCACGCCCCCTAGTGGTCCTGTCACAGTATATACAGTGGGGTATTCTGTATATTGTCATATTCATTATGTATTATGAGTGCTGTGATAAATGGCATGGTGTCCCATCCGGGATGGAAGCTGGTTCCTTACTAGGAAGGGAAGCAAAGAGATGGACTGGCCTGCTCAAAACAGCAGCACAGGAGGGAAGGCAGCATCCCACTGGTGGGACACCTGTATAGCTGGGAATTGTTTTCCCATGGGACAGCCATTTCGGGATTCCCTGCTGCCAGGGAGAGCTGCAGGAGATCATTATGCCCTCTTTGAATGGCTTCCACCTGACCTGGAAGTGCTTCCAGTGTGTAATGCTGTGGCACCAGAAGTAGTTCAGCATAAAAAAGCCATTTCTCTTTATCAGGAGTTAAAGTCAGGAGGAGTTGGATGAGACAACATGGGAGGCGAGGAAAAAAAAGGAAAAACGTATTACTTTATTGTGCAGCCTGAAAAGGAGAAGATTGGAAACCTAAGAAAGTACTGTGTGAAATAAACACCTTATATTTGAACCCAGGACTGTGTTGCGTTGTTGTGTCTGGGAATTTGGGGCATTGCTACACCCCGTGGTGGTCACAGTGTAACCTGTATTATTATTCCTGTAATTGTATATAATGTTGGGATAATGTAATTTATTGTGCATTGTATTATCTATTGTGTTTTACTGTTGTTATGCAATGGAAAGTATTCTGACCCTTCATGTTCTTCACATTTTGTTATTTTACCCCCTTGTGCTAAAAAGTATTTAAATTGATTTCTTTCCCACATGCAGCCACACTCATTACCCTAGAATGAAGAAGCAAAAACATGCTTTTTAGAAATGTTTGCAAATGTATTAAAAATTGAAAACTGAAATCTCACATAGGAACTAGTATTCAGACCCTCTGCTGTGAGAGTTGAAATTTTGCTCAGGTTGCATTCCACTCTATTGATCATCGTGGAGTTGTTTCTACAGCATGTTTGGAGTCCACCTGTGGTCAGTTTAATTGATTGGATGATATTAAGCACACACCTCTCTTTAGAATGAATGCCCCAGAGTTGAATAAAAACAATGAGGTAAAAGGAGTTGCCTACAGAGTTTAGAAACAGGATTGTGTTATGTCACTCTTGCTGACAACCATCACTGCATCACTTCACTGATCTGGATTTTATGACAGAGTGCCTAGACAGAAGCTTTTCCTCAGTAAAAGACACAGCCTGCTAGGAGTTTCTGAAAAGGCATCTAAACAGTTCTCGGACACTGAGAAACAAGATTATTTGGTCTGATGAAACCAAAATTAGTGTAATTTCAGGAAGAAACCAAGCAATGCTTGTCACCTTTTCAATACCATTCCAATAGTGAGGCATGGTGTTGGCAGTATCCTGCTGTGGGGATTTCCTTTCGGTGGCAGGATCAGAAGGTAAAGTTAGAGTTGCCAATCAACCCACCACACTCATTTTTAGAATGTAGGAGGAAAACCAGAGAAAACGTTACACGGACATGGCAAGAACATACAGACTTTATAAAAATACCTACTAGGCCAGAAACTGAACCAGGGACTCTGTGCCTATGAGTCATCAGTGCATCATCCTGTATTGTTCCAAAATGTTAAGTATACGAGGTGTGATAAAAGAAACGTACGGTGAATGTTGATGCAGTGTACCATCCAAGAGCAACGCAAAACAATTCAATGCAGGTTCTGACATGTCCATCCTATCACCTAGTTTGTGACAAGTTTCAACTTGTTTGACACTGTCAGTCGTTTGTGAGCCACTGTTAAGTTCAAGTGTGTGTTTGTTGTTAATAATGGATATTGAGCAACACATTAACATGAAATTTTGTTTCAAATTGCAAAAATCTCAGGAAACCCTTCAGATGTTAAAATCGGTTTATGGTTACACTGCACCGACAATTTTGACTGTTTACAAGTGGTTTGATCGATTTTGTAATTGAAGACGAGAAAAGATCAGGACATCCCTCAACATCAATAACCGAGGAAAATGTTGAAACGGTTTGATTTTTCTTCATCATCACAAAGCTCCTTGTCACACATCCCTTCTAGTAAGACCATTTCTGTTGAATAAAAACATTATGCTGTGTCCGCATCCACCTTATTCGCCGGATCTGGCACCGTGTGACTTCTGGCTGTTCCCTAAATTGAAAATGACCATGAAAGGCAAACAATTTTAATCCATTGAGAACATCCAGGCAGCCATGACACCCCAACTAAAGCACTCTAGAAAGAAAACTGCCAGAACTGCTTCGCAAAGTGGCAGGAGCATTGGGATAAGTTCATTCGAAGTGGAGGAGAGTATTTTGAGGGTAACTAGTAGTTGTAAATCTTTTACTGCTGTAAAAGTTTCTTTTTTTAAATATTCACCGTATTTTTTGATCACACCTCGTATGAATGAAGTGTCATTTAGGTGAGGGTTGTGGGCAGTCTTCTTATTGGCATTATAGGGTGCTGACCAGCATAGGTGTTTTAAGGATAAATACAAGACTGTCATTCCAGTGATGCCAGTGATAAAAAATAGGAACTTAATTGCATGTTTTCATTGTAGTTTACAATGCTTTAAATAGAGTATGGACAAAAGAACCAATGGCAGCCCTTGACATAACTAACAGTGAGCTGAAATGAGCTTTTCATGCAATGCCTTAATAGAATAACAATTTTCAAATTTGTGGGTAAAAGAGAAATGGCTGTCCTCTAGTTGAAACAATTTGTGGTGTAGTTAATAGGAGAGCCTGAGAACTGGAACACAATAACAGACCAGGAACAGGGTGAGGGCCACATGGTGGCAGATGAGTTCAAATTGGTAATACATTTCTAGAATGTGTGTTGTTGTATTTGAGATGTAAACACTTCACTTTCTCACATCTGGCACCCCATCCACAGTTGGCCCCTGCCTTATGGTCAACTTCATTATACAGATTAGATAATGGATGGCTAGGTGGACTGATAATGGGGGCCTCGTTCTTAAAGGTATCACACTATGCTGGACTTTTTTCCTTTGGAGTTTTTTCCAGAAGGTTTCAGAGATAATAAATTATAATTCATTATATAGCACTTTCTCAGTACTCAAAGCACTATCCACACAGGGAGGAACCGGGAAGCAAACCCACAATCTTCCACTGTCTCCTTACTGCAAAGCTGCAGCACTACCACTGCACCACCTTGGGAGGGATAGCTGATCAAGTGAAATCAGAACATGGGAGTACATCAGGTATGATGATTTCTTTTAATTTTTCATTAAATAAAATGAAGTTATGCCTTTTAATGCAAACTTGTTTATTACAAAAAGTGGCAATGTGTTTACTTGTCGCTCACTCATGCAAGTAAGAGTTTCACTGCTACCACTACTAAGAGAAGTGCAATCCAGCATTCTGGAAAGTGTGATATGTGGAGAAATGTGTCATCTTATTAAAGAAAGAAACATCCTCTAACAGGACAATTCAGTACTCAGGCAGGAGAAAAGCTCTTCATGGTATCTTATAATTACTCCTCAGCCAAATGCCTTGGAGGGAGCATTCTTCTAAAGCAGTCTGTTACAGCATGGTGAGAATGATCAGAGAAACAAAGAACAGAGGTTCATTTTATAAACTACTGAATTTACATACAGTGTCAATCAATTCATCCATTTTCTCTGGTTGGTTCATTGGTTAACACCAAAATGATTGATATAAAATAAAAGTCTGTTATATTATATTCTGGTTCTTCTTATACCTTTTGAGTTGCACCACCACCCTTGAAATTTCTGTGCATATAACAACTGCCCATTCTCGTTTATAGGACATCTGCTGATTTCTTAGTCACCTTTCAGTACATTTTGTATATTACATCAACCTTTCTTCTGGTAAATTCTTTATTTACTTGACCATCTCAGTATTTTTCCTAAACCAATTCTTATATTTCTTCAACTGGTTTCCTGGTGTGCCTGAACAGGTTTCTGACATTTATTAAGCCTTTATGCTATTTCTTTAAGATGAATGCTATGTTACCCTAAAATTATTCTTCTACAGGTATGAGAAGTCATGTGTATTTGTTCAGGTTTAGAAGATGGTCCAAACTGAGGAAGTATGTGGGCTGATCGTAACAATGCCTTGCAGTTTAAATCTGCAAACCAATTCTATTAATTTAATTTAGGCACTTTGGCAATTCATTCTTCTCCCTGATTTCTCTGCTGTGTTCATTTTTCCTTTACGCTCACAAACCTTCCATGACTTGCTGCGGACAAGAATCCCCACACCAGATGCTACCACCAACATGCCTCACAGTGGGGATGGTGTGCGTTTGGTAATGTGCTGTGTTTGGCTTACATCAAACATGGTGTATAGTCTGATGGCTAAAAAGCTGAATTTTGGACTCATCAGACTATATAGCCTTCTTCCAAGTGACTTCAAAAGTCTCCCATATGCCTTCTGACAAACTAACCAAGCTGTCATATGTTTTTTTTTCTCTTTGCCATAAAGCTGCAACTGCTAAAGTACCCAGAAAACAGCACAGCCTCTCCAATCTTAGCTGCTGTAGCTTATAACTCCTTTAAGGCGCTTTTCCACTGCATAGTACGGCACAGCACGGTTCAGTACAGCTCACCTTGGTTCGGCTCGGTTTGCGTTTCGACTGCAGTTTAGTACCGCTTTAGAGTGGGCGGGATTATTCCCATGTCGTTATAGTTGCACCGCCTCTACTGCCGTGACACCATGGAACTTTTACAACAACACGCAGACAACGACAACACTTTAGCTCGACGACGCGCAAGGGTAAGCATCTAAAAAAAGCACATCACTAGCTAACTTTTATCACTGTTGTAAAGCATAAAATGAACTTAATTGCCAGTGTAACATTAAAATGGTGATTCTGTATATTACAGATCTTCCACATTTTGCAAAAAAGTCGCCGCAACAGACCATCTGTTTGGACATTTAACCGTGCTTCAGAGTGGTGGGATGTGATTGTTCCCGGTTTTACAAACACTCAGTGGCTGGAGAACTTTCGAATGTCTGAAGAAACATTCATCCACTTATGCAACAAACTGCGTCCAGCGATGGAGAGACGCGACACAAACTTCCGCGTGTGTGTACTTAAAAGAAAAGAATAGCCAGTGAGGCAGTAATGACGATTTTCTCCGGCCAATCAGTGACCAGCAGAGTTTACACATCACGTTTTGGTAACGGTTCGGCGTGCTTGGAACCTCGGCTGAGGTGGTACTAAAAAAAGGACCAGGTACCAGGTACTGTTCCCAGTGGAAAACCCCCAAAAAGTGAGCTGAACTGAACCATGTCGTGGCGTACTATGCAGTGGAAAAGCGCCATTAGAGTCCTCAGAAGTATCTTAGTGGCCTCCCTCACTTGTCTTCTTCTTGCACAATCACTCAGGTTTTGTGGACAGTCTGCTCTATGCAGATTAACAGTTGTGCCCTGCTCTTTCCATTTTTTTATTATTGCTTTAACTAGACTCTAAGAGATATATTTAGTGACTTGGAGATTTATTTTCTTGTCTCCTTCACCTGATTTGTGCTTTTTAATTACCTTTTTTATTGAGTTCCTTGTGTAGGTTCAACCACCATACTGACTCACCACAAGTTGGACCTTCAAGATTTAGATGCATTTATAGATCAATCAACTGAAACCCTAGACAGGTGATCTCAAAAAACAACTGACTGCACCAGGAATGGTTGAAGGATGTCGTATAAAAGGTGAATACTTATGTGATCGATTATTTTATACTTTACATTTCTGACCACTTTGCAGAGATTAGTATTCACGTTGACATTAAAGAATGTCTACCAATCGCTGTCAAAAACTCCAAGTTAACTACATTGGGATTCAATGTAGTATAATTATAAAATGTGTGACCAGGTAAACAGAACACAAATTGTTGCCAGGGAATGTTGGGGCAGCAACCGGCAACCCTGTTTAATAAGAAAGCAAAACAAAGAGCGAGCTGTGGCACAACAAAAATGCCAGCCATTTATGGTCAAAAAACAAAAGGTTCTCTGTCTGGAGCAAAAGAGTTATATCTTGCAGGAGCTCTGTCCTTGGTGAAGGTCTGGTCAGAATGAGACGTCACCTTCCAGGAGCCGTTTGATTTTATGGTGTTCGACTGGAAGAGGCAGAGCATGCTCTTGGCACCTGGTGTGGGGTTAAGTGTCATCGCTTGACAGCTTCTCAGAACTGTGGACAAGAGGAGAAAGAGTTAGTGACAGCGCCTCCTCTCATTCCAGTGCGGTATCGTTTATCTTAACAGAGCTGGCAAGATGATCCCTGCGTGCACATGCATAACAAATGTCAAAATTTCCAAAGGGTTGAATAATTGTGTATAACAAATTTTGTAATACGGCCCACTCAAGAGTGTCACATATTAACTATTAATAATTAGATAGCGTGGCACAGTGGTTAGTACTACCCTTTCAAAACTCTAGAGACTCAGCTTGACCTCCTGGATTGCTCACTATCTGTCTGCGTTCTCTCCCTGTGTATCCTTGGATTATACTTTTTTCCTACTCCAAACGCCTTGGCTCATTTCCTACCTTGGTTAATGGTATCTGCAGTCTGAATGTTCTTACTGTGTTTATTAGCTTTTGCTTTTTTATAATTCCAGTGACCTAGGTTCAATTCCCGCCTTGGTCACTACCTGTGTGGAATTTGAACTGTCTCCTAGATTTGGAATTGCTTTCCTGATGGGTACTCCTGCTTTCCCCTACATTTCCAAGTGACAAGCAGTTTGGGTTAATGGCATCTTTCAGCCTGCCTGATGGATTGACGTGTAGAGCTGGCTTCTGTCTTGCTCTAAATGCTGCTTGGACAGAGTGACGCTTCTGGGACCATGCAATGGAAGGCATGACTCCAAAGAATTGATTTAAGAATATAAGCAATCATGGTGGCCCAATTTAGCAATTATCTGGAGATCTTGGTTCAGTGTTAAATTTGGGACTTTTGCTTTCTTGCCATATTTGCTTGCATTTTCTCTGGAAACCCCAGAGTAATTGTAAATTCCAAAGATGTGCATAAGCTGATAATGTTCTCTAAACCGGACCTCTGTGATTATACATGTGTGCATGATTGGCATCCAAAGTTGGTTCCTGTCTTTTCCCAACTGCTGCCAGAGTAGGCACTGGTTTATTGCGGTGACTATGCATTAGAATTTAATGATTCATAAAAGGAAGGTATGGATCAGTATACTTAGATGGGGTGGCACAGTGACTCTCCATGCATTTTCACAACTCCAAGGACATGGGTTCATCACTGTCTATGTGGAGTTTGCGTTTACTCAAGATATTAAAAGGTTCTCCAACATCTCAAAAACACACATGTTGATAGGCATTTCTAAATTGGCCTAGTGCATGTGTGCATCTGCCAGCATAGCCTCTGGTTCCATGTGATCCTGTAACAGAATATGCTGATAATCAAACTGGATGGACAGATTAATATAATTAGATGGAATGGCAGCCAAAGGGACTGGGGTTCCACTCCTCATCTGGACTTTGCCTGTATGGAATTTGCACACACGTACACAGAAATCTCAGGTTAGGCCTTAGGTCCCTATTTGTGACCTTTTCAGTGGAAATGAACAAAGGAAATAAATGAGCTGGATGATTAATGAGAAGTGGGAAATGTTAGCCAAGCCAGGTTGTCAAAATTAAAAGCAGTATTGTCTGCCAAAACCCTGAAGACCATCTACTGGAGCTCCTGTTGTTTTACTAAAGTGTGGAGTGAACCAGGAGTTCCACAAACCACTCTTGAATGCTTTGTATAAAGCATATTATGTGAAAACAATGTTGACACTGTCAAATTAACTGTAAAAAGTATTAGCATGCATTAAAGACTGTATACTAAACTCCTGGCCAAGAGCTGAAATCAATCACGCACCCCATAAAACAAACAAAGCAAAGCAATTTAGGAAAGGTAAGTAACATGGGGGACTGACAAGCTCAAAGGTAAGAAACATGAAAACACAAGACAGAGAGCACGGAGCAGGCTTAACTTCCTCAGTGCCTACCTGACTGCACAGATGGATGGGAAGTGAATGAGCCGGAAAGTTAAGTGGCTGGAGGTGGGCTTCCCATCCCCCATTTTTACTGCTTGCTTGCTTTGAATTGCCCTGCCACTTTCTCCCCAGCCCTTCACAACAGAGTGATGGCAAAGAGAAGCCAAACAGTGGCGGCAGAGCTACATTTCCAGCATCTGTAAGAGAGCCAACTGTCTTCTTCACAGGACCCCTGGGGTTCGCCTTTGATGCTTCACCAGCTGCTTGCTCCCAACATGACTCACTCATGTTACTAACAAACTGATCATTTCAACTTTGAAGATCCAACACAGGGAAGTCAGTTATAGCCATGTATGTGATTTTATGTACATTAAAGGGTTTAGTAAATCACTGCAGACAGAACAGCAGACACAAGATTGGTGGAGTCTAATGGAGGGTGCACACTGATCACACACACACACACACAATCTGATTACACAATTTAATAAAATGGCAGAAAAATCAGCCATCATTGAAGTAATCCAGAGAAGCACCACAAAAACTACCCACTTTAGGCAGCTCTCCACAAAAGCACATAACAAACACCACTCTCAAAGAGCTGCTTATTTTTATTAGAATGCCAATTCTGGACAACAAGGCACTGCTGTGTCACAGTGTCCGGGGTTCAACTCCCAGCCGTCACTGTGTTTGTGATGTTTGCAGATCCTGCACATGTCTGTTCAAGATTTCCTCCCACATCCCAAAGATGCACAATTTGGGTTATTTGGAGCCTCTATGTGAATGAAAGTGGTGGTCAGTGTGCCCTGTTGATAGTCTGGCACGATGCGCAGGGATGTTTCCTGCTTTGAACCAAATGGAATAACTGGGTTCGAAAATGATGAGTGGATTTATTCCAGACTGGTCTGCTTCTGCAGTTCCAAACAACATATGTTATGTAAGATACTGGAAAGGAGCTATACAAACCTATTCTTCTCAGGCAAGCACCAATGAGGAGAAATCTCCCAAGACTTCTTACAAATGCTATTAACCTAAACTCTTGAAATTTTAATAAAGATCACCGCAATTTTGAATTTCTCGGGTGGGTGCTACTGCCCGGACAAAGAAAAACTTAAAAATATTACAATGTGCATCTAACTTAAAAAGGAAAATTATGAACCAATTTGTCAGACATAAGAAATAAATTAGTATTTCACTAATACTTAAATAGCAGTTTATTAAACACTTTATAAAAGTGACTTTCAGAAAAATCATATTAACAATTATTGTTAAAAAAAAATACAAAAAAAAAAAGATTTTTACATAAGCTGATATATCTGAATAACAAAGAAAAAAAATCAAATTTAAAAACTTTATTAACTTGCATTGTAACATATAAAATAATTCAGTTTTGGTTGTTTAAGGTCATCTATAGGTCAGGGAATTCCTCAGATTCTTCTTTAAGAAAAGGAAAAAAACAAAAAAGTTGTACCCATTGTGTTTTTAAAGAGAACAGAAGCAGCAGGGAGTTGAAAGAAACTGCTGGAAACTACACCATCGTCATAACTTTCAATGCTGCAGGCTGAAATCGGCGAATCTTCTTCTTTAATGCCTTTGAAGCTTTAACGCGGCAGGCTCTTGGCTCAAGGTGACTGGGCTTGGTCAGAGAGATGCCGGCCGCCGTTGGTCCCATGGCTGCTTCGGCCCACACAAGCTCACTTTCTTCAGTGCCGTCAGTGTCAATGGTGAGGCTGCTGTCACTAGATGCCTCAGACTGACTCATGCTGGACTCGCTGTCCCCAAATCGGTTGGCTGTGTAATCGCTCTGCTCACCTTCACTGGTCTCCACAATGGTGGAGTGAAAGAGGGAGGAACATTCAGCAGAGTACTCCGACTGTTCCGACTCACTCATTGCATAGCAGTAAATGCTGGGGTGGTTCCGGTAATTTAAAGGCCGGGGACGCATGCTGGACGCCCGGCTAACCCCGGCTTTCCGCAGTGGCTGCTGCAGAGCATGCCCGGTACTGGAACCATACGGAAATTGCCCTGCCGACTGCTTTGCAGAGATTTCCACTGCCGACTGCCATTTTCGTGTCTGCTTTTTCTTTATTTGTTCAACAGAACCGCTGAGTGCAGACAGGTAGGGTTTTGAGACTTTTTGGGGTTGCAGCCGGTGGAGCTGTTGAGAATGTCTGGAATGGGCAGGAAACAGGCTAGACTCGGAGCACGAACGGCTTGTTTCTTCACCCCCAAAAGTTGCTTGTCTGACAATAAGCTTCCCACTGTGGTGTTTATTAGCAGGACCCCTCTCAGCAGGAGACCTGTTGACCTCAGGGAAGTCTTTAGGCTTTTCACAAGGCAACTGTTTTACACTCCTGTGTTTGTCACTACTTTTTCTCTTCAGTTTTATGGCCTTTGTCTTCCTGCCGGCTTGTCTGACTTTCATTTGATGAGACTCGGCCGGCACAAATTTGGCGTGAACAAATTCTGACCCAGGAAGAATATCCGCACACCTTCTCTCCAGACAGGCTGAGCCACTGCTACATTTACGCATGGATTTTTTCACTGAAGAACTTTCTCGGAAGGTGTGTCTCATGTCCTTTTCTGGACGAGATTTCACCTGATGGTTTGGCACTTGTTCCGGAGCTTTGGCAGCTTGTCTAACTGGAGTGGAATCCTTTTCTTCGGCTAGAGGAGGGACTGATCTGAATCTGGAGTCTTCAAAGTGCTTCAGCGACTCAACACGTTTGAGGCAATTAAGACACTCTGGCTTCACATCATTATCTTGCAGTTTCCCCATAGAAATTATCTTAAGGTCCTTGAATTGTCCCTGAATTAAACCAGTATCTTCTTCTGCATTCTGAGGGCCAGAGGATTCACTGCTCCCCACCACAGCATAGGAAGGGGTGTCTTTCACATAAGTTATGGATGGCTCCGCTCTGTCTGCCTTTCTGTAACTACTGTCATAGTAGAAGTTTGCCTTACTTCGGTTGTAAAGAAGTCTATTGATGTAACCACCAGGACTACTTTCAAAATTGGGCTTTTTCTGGGACATGTTAATTGGAAACCCATCCAGCTCCTCACAGGATTTATGGTTCACAGATACTGAAAGCTCTCCAGTGACAGAAAACAGGGGGCTCTGAAGAGCGACAGCATGAAGAGGACTGGGATAAGGGTACACCTCATTACCACTGCGGGACACCAAATTACACTGGTACTTGGGGTCCAGACTGGCAAGTCGAATGTCACCGCCCTGGCACAAGGATGAAACTGACTTCATGTCAGGAATCTTCGGGCACCCCAAGCCTGACATCATTATATCCAAGTCACCTAAAATTCAAACAATACAATTAGACCCAATTAAGGACATCCTGAGAACATTGATCAAGTAAACAGCAAGCAGAGTGAAAATACAAACAGCCAGACAATTCTACCGAGGAGCTACAGGTGCAAAGGTGGAACCCATGCTAGGAATGTGCTGCTGCAAGCTACAATCCTACTGGGGCAGCTCAAGGTAACCATTAAGCCTGAAATTTGGGAATGTGGTAGGAAAATGGAGCACCCAGATAAAAAATGCAACTAAAAAGTGAGGGGAAAATAATCAGGTAAATAAACCATA
This sequence comes from Polypterus senegalus, assembly GCF_016835505.1. NCBI lineage: Eukaryota > Metazoa > Chordata > Cladistia > Polypteriformes > Polypteridae > Polypterus > Polypterus senegalus. The sequence goes on along the minus strand of NC_053169.1, from coordinate 38,890,265 downwards.
AACACTAAATATTAAAACCTCAATACTGGGGTCATTGGGGAAGGAATTTTTTGAAGGCAGAAAGCAACAACAAGTCCCAAATGGAATGCCTGTTCATTTCAGGGCCCAATTACACACACACACACACACACACACACACACACACACACACACACACACACACACACATTCTCATACTAAAAATGGACCGCTTTAGATAGATAAGATAGATACTTTATTAATCCCAAGGGGAAATTCACATAATCTAGCAGCAGTATACTGATACAAAGAAACAATATTAAATTAAATAGTAATAAAAATGAAAAAATGAAATAAAATTAAAATTAGCATTTACTCCCCCGGGTGGAATTGAAGAGTCGCATAGTGTGGGGGAGGAACAATCTCCTCAGGATTCTTTAGGGTTGCCAGTTAGCCTAACATGTACACACTGGAAAAAAAAAAAATGTATCCTCCACAAAGATTTGAACTCATGATGGTGGATCCATGAGAACCTTTGCTAATACCATGCCAATACAACACCTTATACCATAATTTTAATCTATTGTCAAATGTGTATCACTATAATTTATTAAACTGATTAAAGAAAACAGAAAACATATTGTACATTAAAACTCTGTATAGAAGCGAATGCTAGTCAAAAATAACAGTAATCTAGACCTATATGGGCTCCATCAACAAATCCTTGTTTCCCCAAGTTGCAAACCAGAAAACAACTCCTGATTTTTACCTGCTGACACAGGTCTCTGACGTGACTTGGCAGCACTTCCAGAAAGATCAGCGCTTGTTCGGATTCTGGATCCAGTCCGGATATGCAGTGGTTGCTGTCGAGAGCTGGCAGCTTCAACGGTTGTCTCATCAGCCGATTTTGGTCTGTACTCAAACATTCCAATCCTTGAAGCAGGCTGCTGGCAATAAGGGGGCAAACTGCCTTGAGAAGAGGACATGCATTCACTATACACAGACGTGCAGGAGTTGGAAAGGGAACCAGAACCTCCATCGCTCAACTCGTAGAAACCTACAAGTCACAAATCAGCAGGTAAGTTCATGTGTACACTTAAAGCTGAATGCTCAACAGTAGTTTTATATCAGTCATTCTGAAGAAAATAAAAAAAAAAAAAAGAGATAACACTGAACTAAAAGCATTCTCTATTAAGCAGCAAACATATTAACACATTAATTTAGAAATTGTCTTATCTAATGCTGGGTTATATGGAGTTACAGCTAATTATATATATATATATATATATATATATATATATATATATATATATATATATATATATATATATATATATATATACATACATACATACATACACACACACACACACCCCCCCCCCACACACCCCAACTGTAATGAAAAGTATGATAATATATTGAAACGTCACTTTTTTTGTTTGGCATATAGTTTACCAGTCCAGCACATACCGTTCAAAGCATGGGAATGAAAAGGGTGCTTAGTGGTTTATAGTTTAGCCTCTAGACTACCATTTTCCACTAAATATAAATAATTAGTAATAAAACACAACCGCACGGAGACAGGCCACCCCATTATGACTCCTTAAATCTAGAAACAAAGCCTGGGAGAACATGCAGGAAAATATAATACAGTGACAATGGCAGTATTTAAGCGCTAGCCTAACATCATTTCCATGTGCCAGAACACACCTCCACTAATAACAGTCCTTTAACTTTGAATAAGGCAAGGGCGGCAACCTAGAACAAAAAAAAAAAACCTGAAGCCACTCAGAAAAGAGCCTAAACATTCAAGCAGGCCTAGTGTTTCGAACATCTGGAATCAATGGCTGATACAAAAACCCCTAGACATTCCAGATTTCCCAGGATGCTTCCTGACCGTACAAATTTCTCCACAAGGAGACTCCAGATGCGCTCTGTCAGTCTTTGAATGGAAAAAAAAAAAATGAAACAATCCAACTAATGGGCCATATTTTAAAGACTGTCTACTTTTTCATGCTACATAATTCTATTTCTCAACCTACAACAGAACTTTTTGATAGAAATTAAATATGCTCAATTTTTTTTTTTTTTTTTTGTGGGGATTACTACTTTAAAAACTTGCAGGATTTTCTATAGGGGCAAAAAAATAAGATAAAATAAATATTAATTTAATTTGAAACAATTTTTTTGAAGTTGCACTCAGGTTTACTGTTTTTGCAAGTCAAAGAATGCTTTAAAAAAAAAAAAAAAAGACAGCATATTATACAGTAGTATTAAAAAAAAAATTCTACTAGCCACTTCAAAAGATAACTTATCAGTCTTAGGCATATAAATCATAATTCAAAGTCAGCTTTATTATTAAACAAATAGTAAAATAATCCAAATATCACAATGTAATATTTGCACAAAATATGTGAAAATCACCATAATTCTGCACAAGCAAGAATGGTAAGTAAATAATGCGTAATGGTTCTGTTACCTGAGCTGGGGCGGCTATCGCTCTCCAGATGCTCTGTGGACGCTTTGGACACATCAAGTTTGAGTTCACTAATCTGCTGATCAAGCTGATGAAGGTGACTCTTAAGACCAACATCCTGCCTTCTTAATCGGGACTGAAAGACAAAAAACAAACTGAGAATCCACACGTCTTCTAGCTACTGGGTTGCCATTTAACTGTACTTACACAATTCTTTACTTCATTTGACTTTTTTATTGTTCAAAAGGAGCAAAATATAATTTTCCACCATTATAACTCAGTAAACAATCAATCTTTAATGCATTGCCATGATAATCCAGTTAAAATTATTGGTTAATTTTAAGTTACATATATAATCTGAACAAAGCAGTTAGTGTTTTCTCATTAACAGACACAAGTAATCCATTATACAGGAATGCAATATGGGGGCACACCACTCAAGACACTTAAAGCAGCACTGTCACAATTCACTAACAAATCCTATTAACAAATGGTACCTGGCTTGGTGGGACAGGGAACCACTCTCTGTAACTATTAAGAATAAGACCGATGGATTGATAACAACATGAATAAATCAAGAAAGAAATTAAAAAATAACTAAGTAACCAAGGTAGGAGGGTAAAGGTGCAACATTCCTTGTGACGTCTGCTAAATACAATACAGGATCACCTTTAATACCCCCTCGCCCACCAACTCTTCATATATGAATCTGACAAATGAACAAATCAGGAAAATGGCTTTAAAATGTCACTTCTGAGGTGAGTTATAATCGTCTGATAATTAAAATGTTATGGGTTATTCCGGTTTTGGATAGATGTTACAAGGTCATTTCGTAAACCAACTGAAGACAATGTCAGAACCTCAATTCAGTCCATTTGTGGTCTCCTCCGAACATCGTGTTCAAATGACAGACTGAAAGGTCGTACATGGCAAGTTCTCATTTTGGTGTTTTCATTTTAAAACTGATACGGTCTGGGTCACAAGTTAACTAACCGCGCACAACTAAATATCTGAAGATCGAAAATAAAAACTTCTGTTTCTCAATCCAGTTTGCATTGTCCGTATTGATTTTAGCGCACACCCGTCCCCTTAAGCAACTGCTGCGGTTAATTTGGTTTAAACATTAAAAAGTTCAAGTAAAAACTAGTTACTGGAAAACTGGTGCAAATAATTCATGGATTACTGAAACACAAAACCAAATTGAGGAAACGACGTGAGATTTTTAAAATCGGCAAATAAAAAAGGAAGCTAATCTTATAAAACCAGATTGGTCTGAGTTATTCATATAGCAAAAACTGACCGCACACTTAAAATGCCCTCTGCACTCAAGTAAAAGGATAAGTGAATTCGACTTTAACAAAACTAGAAAAAAAACTAATTAATCGACGGATAACAATCAATAATTGCAGTGTAACGAGATCGTTTATATTTGGCCACAGAGGATGAAGCAAGCGAAAGCTTACCAGCTGCTCCTTCAGCGCGGCTAAAGTGGCTTCCAGCCGCATCTCTTCAGAGTAGCTCTCGTGGCCCCTTCCGGACCCCTGAGGCGGCTGCTTCGCTCTCTCCGGTTCCATTTCCAAAGCTTCCCTCACAAGGCTCTCCTGTTTCTCCTTCAGAAGATGCAGCTCCTGCAGTCCGGCAAGGGCAGCTTGCAACCGTTCGCCAATCCTGCTACGGTCAATCCCTGCAGCAGAATTTAAAAGCACGGATCCTGCGTCTACTTTCCTACTCAGCATGTTTCCCTGACAGCGTAGCTCATGTCATAAGAAACAGACTGAGAACGGATGGCAGGCTGAAGTCTAGGCGACCTGCTGCTAATGCTGCATTGTTTTCTACCACTTGCTTGGCCCTGCTTACTAATTCAATGTGAGTCGAACAATCCGCCTACCTGCGACCTAGAATGCTGCACTTAAGGGCCCGCCCTCTCTTTAACCACGCCCACAAAGCCTGAAAAGAGCGCACCAATAGCCGAGGCCGGCTGCCAAAGGCCGAGTGCCCCTAAGCCGGTGGATAACAGGGGGCGGAGGACTGGGGTGATAGGAATTCAAGGTCGATTTAATATTTGCACGGCTAATGTGTCACCGCGAATTAGAACAATGCTAATTAACTGTAAACAACAAAACATTCCTGAAAAATGCCACGGAGGTTGTCGGGGAGGATTACGATCATTATTATGTAAAATAACACATCTTCAGCATTTTAAGTCGAATCAAGGCTTTTCCTACATTTAAATATAACTATAATTTTTTTTTTTTCAAATTGTTGTTATTTTAAAAATAACTATACACCTAGTATCACATCAGCATCCATTCTAGGGTTGTTTCCTATATTACCACTATAATAAATCAAAAAAGTGCTACTATATATGTCTCCTGTGCATTTTTAAAGCGATCGTTTTGTGGTAGTTGGAATTAAATGTGTTTTTCTGTTCAAAGAGTATCATTACCTTTACTTTCATTGTTTAACTACCTGGAAATTATATATATATCTTTGTATTTATATATATATATATATATATGTGTGTGTGTGTGTGTGTGTGTGTGTGTGTGTGTGTGTCTTAACAATATCCTAAAATAACTGATCCAAATGTTTTGCTGGTGTGCATTTTTATGCTCCTAATGTAGGTTTTCCGAATCCACATTTATACGATGGGGTGTCACGTGAAACTGGATCATCGGGGTCAGAATAGAAACCAAACCTACTCAGAATATCAACCCATCACAGGCACATTCACACCCTCGCCAACACCGAGACAAGTTGCACTAACCGGTGGTCCTTTGTAGTATGGGAGTTTAGGGTCACGGTGGAGAGAACCACCAAGAGCACAGGGGGAGGTAGGGAATCGAATCGGGTCCTTGTTAGGCAGTAAAGACAACTAATTCAGTACTTTAATGTGATGCCAGTGAAATCGACTGCGATGATTAAATGGTCATCATTTGTTTCTAATATTACATATAAAGCAAGGGGTCCCAGTCGCAAAACATTAGCACAATAAACCAACGTGATGAAAAAAAGCGTTCTCTGACGCACAAACGGTAAAAAGTTCAGTAGACTATGGTCACTATGTGCTTTAAAATTTCATGAACAACATTTATATTTGATTTAACCTGGACTTTAATTAGGAGTCTTAATCCACAGCATCTTTATAAAGAACTTTGACATGTCATTCAATCCATTCAGTTTTTCTATTAGGCAGAAAGAAAAATGAACTCACACATATCTCATAAAAGGCAGGTCATATAAAAACCGGTGTGCTTACAACCTTTATTGAAAGATATCCACAGCCGTCCCTTCCAGGGTTTGTTCCTGCTTTGGCCAGAGACAAGCAGTGTGGTGTAATGGTCAAGGCTTTGGACCTAGAACTTCAAACCCTGAGGTTGTGGGTTTAAATCCTGCTAGTGACCAGGAGCAAGCCACCTCACCTGCCTGTGGCCCAAATGGAGAAACAGCACCAATTGTATGTCACATGTTGTAAGCTGCCTTGGAGAAAGGTGTCAGTCAAATGAGACAAAATAAGGTGTCACTTCAATCAGCAGATGTTTGCATACTTAGCCAGTAGGTATATAGACTCAGCACATCAGTTGTCATTATTATGAAATGTCTAATCAAGGGGAAAGCAGAAAGGGAATTTGTAAAACAAAAAAGTGACCATTTTTAAAACTGACTTCTAAAAACTACACATTTACAATCTTAAAAATAATGTTCCTTGTAGAACCACTACTTGACAAAGTACCTTTTCATTCTGATGAGGGTTCTTTGCACATGTATTTGGTTCTTTGGACTTTAAAACAATTCCCAATATGTGGACAAAATAAAAATGTTTAATGCGCAGCAGGCTGCCTAGCAGAATCTCAAGATAACCTGAACTTACGCGTTATTGTATGGAACAAAGGGCAGCACGGTGGTGCAGTGGTAGAGCTGCTGCCTCTCAGTAAGAAGACCAGTGGTCCGTGTCCCAGGTCCTCCCTGCAAGGGGCTTGCATGTTCTCCCCGTGTCTGCGTAGGTTTCTTCCAGGTGCTCCGGTTTCCTCCCTCAGTCCAAAGACATGCAGGTCAGATTAACTGGTGATCCTAAATTGTGTGTGTTTGCCATGCGATGGAATGGCACCCTGTCCAGTGCCATTGTGCCTGCCTTGTGCCCTATGCTAGCCAAAACAGGCTCCAGCAGACCCCCCAAGACCCTGTTCAGGACTAAGAAGGTTAGGAAATGACTGACTGAATTCTTTTAAAATCATGAACCCACTGGTATTTCACAAAGCTGTTATTACCTAATCATTGTTATTTATGGATTCTTAAGGGTGATGCCATAGGGGAACACTTTTGGATTTCTAAAAGAATTGTCCACATGAAGGTTTCAGAGAGAGAGAGAGAGAGAGTTAGGAGCATGTGTTATTTAGTTCCTTAACAGGTTGCATAAATAACCATAAACTGATGATATACAGATTAATTTATTGGCCTGTTAATATCCTGCAAGGCAGCCTATTATACATTAAAGATCTAAACTTGGTTCCTTCACAGACCAAAGAACCAATTCCATATGTGAAGAACACTTCACTGAATGAATTGGAGGTCTTTGTCAAGCAAAGGGATGCACACAAAACAGTAAAGTGCCATTCAAGAACCTTTACATTACATTTAGTTATCTGGCTGAAGGCTTTATCCTTGCAACATTTATGATGCAATTGGTTACATTTCTTTACTTAATTTCTTACTATTTTTAAGAGTGTAGGAGGATATGGTCGCTGTCAGTGTGAAGTTTGCATGTTCTCCTGTGAACAGATCCTGTGGCCCCTCCAGGGCTAGCCCCTGTTTTGTGCCCTGCCAACTGTGAATTGAATTATACAAGCACAAAAATATTGTGTTATTATACTGGGTTTTATAATAAGGGCTATACAGTGTAAAGCTCCAATCCTTTGGACCCCAATCTGGATCAAACAGTCAGGTGAAGTACATTTAAAACAACGAATACTCCAAACATGCTTGAATACTTCGACTTAAGAAAACCCTGCATCCTTCACATAAGGAGCTTAAACAGTGCCAGTCTTCAATCTTTTAAGACATTCGTGTAAAATAAATTTGCAAACGTAAGCGGAGCAACTTCCAAAAATAGCGCTAACTTCATATAAACCTGGACCCCCGCTTTATTGATGAGATAAGCACGCGTTCCTTTCGGGTCACGAATTGTTTATTTGTTAAATGGCAGCTGTTTATGTTGTCTGTCACTTACTTTCTGCCCAGGGTGACTTCTTCCAAACACATCCGTCAACTTTTCTTTTTTTTCTCTCCATTTTACGGTGACCTTCTAACCTTGTCGGCATCGAATGCCTGGCTGGCCTCAAGTCCTCGAGGCTTCTTACGAGCGCCCATATAAAGCTTTGAAAGTTCACTGACATCTTCTCTGACCTTTTCATTTACGTAACATTTCAAAAATAACGGGCAGATTTATTTATTTATTTATTTACTGTATTTTTGGTCATTTACAGCCTTTCCCTCAGTCGTGTTGCAGGATGAAATCGCTTGAGTTGTGCATAGGCTGCCCTCTAGCGTCAGTGTGCAGCTCCAACCGATACGTGTGGAATCGCTGCTAAAATTCGTAACAGTTGTATCCCCCGAAAATTCATCCTTAGGGATGAAAACTTATTAAAGCAAAGATCAATATATAGTAATTGTATTGTTTTAGTTAATGTTTGACCTGCACACAGCTCTCGAGAAAATCTGATTAAAGATTGCCAATCGGGGCTGCTCAGTGTGCATCCATGAACGTCCAACCCACGGACGTTTGAAAACCCAACAATCTCGTGAGCTCCCGTTATGCAATTTATGATCACGGGGGCCAGGGGTGTACAGCAGGGAGTAACCCGAAAAGGACTGCCAGTACATCGCAGGGAACACACACGTACACATGAGCACTCACTCTCATTCGCATTAACCAGCCCTAATAGTCTCGGATATGAATGTAACATTAGAAAAACTCTAGAAATTATACATTACTTTATTGAAGAGCCTATTTGTCTTTTTCGGTATACCGATTTTACAGTAGTGTGCAAATAAACCTGCAATAAATTGTGGCATAACGAAGACGAGCAGCGGCCCCACGGTGTCTTGTTCTGCTACACTAAGTTAATGTAAACTGGCAACCTAAAAGTGAGTCGCGCTTTTGTGCCGAGTATTTCATTGCGTCCTCGTGCAGTGTGTTAAAGGAAAAGGTTCAAAGCAATTGACAACTGAAACAACGCTCAGTAAAACTTTTTTTAAACAATAGCCTATTCATTTTGCTCGCAGTAACAAAAAATACGTTACACTGTTTATGATACAAGACTGACCTCTTGTGGTAGTGTCGCGCTACGATAGTCGGGCAGCATTTCCGTTAGTGCAGCCCCTAATGAACCCGTTATACTGTAGTTTGGATGTAACATCCATCCATTATCCAACCCGCTATATCCTAACTACAGGGTCACGGGGGTCAGCTAGAGCCAATCCCAACCAACAAAGGACTCAAGGCAGGAAACAAACCCCGGGCAGGGCGCCAGCCCACCCCAGTTGGATGTAACAGCAGCAATAAATGTTAACATTAGTTTCAGCTTTTGTTATGACACTACGATCCATCTAGCCATCTGTTTTTCTAATCTGCTTGTTCTGATCAGGATCCTCAGGAGTGGGAACCTATTCCAGCTGTGCCATGTTGGGCTCATCTGGGCAAGCCTGGATGAGGCAAATGTCTCCATTGGGCAAACTAACACTGACACTGGACCGATTTAGAATTGCAAATTTAAGTAACCTGCCAAGTCTTAGTTGTCCATGGTAAAATGATTGCATCCAACTATCAAGGCCCTATACCTTTTTTAATATTCTGGATGAGATTACAAAGGAATCTGCATCCAGAGTCTAGTGTAGGAGCATCATGTTTTATTTCAGGAGTTTATTTTAAGTTACTGGCACAACACCATACAATCTTACAATAGTTAATTTTATACAGTTGTGGATTTCAGCATGTTTATTAAATTATCCATCTATCTATGCATTTTATTTCCACTTATATATATCACAAAATGGGAAAGGTGGGGAGCTGTCTGACCCTATCATGAATGTATGTGGACCTCCTTATATATTCATATTTGCCAGAGCCTCTTTTAACACGATTGTTCATTTTCCTCTACTTTGTTTTCAACTGGCTGTGTCTCAGTTCTTTGAGCCAGTATTCAGCAAAGAGTGTTATACAAGGAAAGATTAGATTAGATATACTTTATTAGTCTTCAAGGGGAAATTCAAATGTATACCACCACAAAAGTACAGAGTATACAGATACCAACTAAAAATACAATATAAGACAATGGAATAAAAATACATAAATACAATAAATATTATTTGCTAAAGTTATGCTCAAATTGTGTTCAACTGAGTGTCAATCAAGCCAATCGGAAAAGCACGGGGGAAAATATAAGAATTTGGAATTTCAGCGAATACCAAGTGGCGGCAAGGAAAAACGTATTATTTGTTGGTTTAAACAGTGGTATAAACAACATAAGGAAGTTGATCGAGTGACAGAGTGTCGGAGAAACTCGAAAGCTCAAGTTCACAAAGTTGCACAGTGCCCGAAATAAAAAAGAAGTCACATATCAAAGTTGCCGTGAAAAAGCGAGTCGTAGCCCATCGTCTGAGTGTCATATTAAAACTTATTAGAGTACAGAGAAAAAAAAATAGGCACACAGTGGGGAAAAAACAAGAAATGTCAACTTTAATTTCGAAATTTCCACTTTATTCATGTAGTTTATTTTGTCATTAAAGTAGAACATCATAAACTTCATCTTAAAATCATTAAATTTACTAGTTTCTCAAATCCCATCATAACTAAAGTGTCACATTAAATGCTTTGTTTTGTATTTGATCTTCTATGTGCTCTATGTATGTGACTTACTACGTGCTTCCGTACTTTCTCTTTCTCCGACAGGACACAGAATCCATTACATTTGTAATATTACAGCTCTCTGAATAATTCAAATACTGAGATGTATACGTGATATCATTTTCATGATGATAGGAATGAAAGAATGTTATTAAACATCGGAACACGGTGGCGCAGTCATTGTTCATGTCTCACGCAAGATGCTGCTGCGCCATGTGCGACCTTCGATGAAATACTTTATTGCAGCAGTACTGTCTCTTTGAAACATACTATCCTCCAATTCCTGTCCTTACTTTTCTTTCTCCAAATACCCAATCACCACACAATCAGCTCTGTAATAGACGTTAAGCCATCTGTAAGCTTAGAATGACGATTCTTTAAAACTTTTAAGGAACATTGAAATATCTTTGTAGTACGTGTTTAATTATTCTGTCCTTCCAGTGTCGCGCCAGCCCAGCAAGAATACAGCGTGAGGCAGGATCAAAACGTGAACTAGCTAGCGCTGCGGCACCGTGCCCTCACATGTTTAATTATTAACAATACAGATTATTTGAATGAAGTTAAAGTTTTATCTGTATAATACAATCAACATATTTTGCTGCATTTCACCTTAAAAATGATATCGTCATCATATGTAAATACACACTTTATAAAGTGGCGCAGGTTGTGCAATATTATAACTGTAGTACAAGTTTACAGTTAGGTGATTGTACTTAAAAGTACAAACAGTTCTACAAGGAGAACTTGATGGACTGATTGACTGTGTTTAAAGTTCTTTGGATGAAGCTGTTTCTAAACTGCAAGGTCCGTACAGGAAAGACTCTGAAGCGTTTTTCCGTGGCTGAGGCAGTGTGTGCTTGATGCTGTATACCGATAATTCTCTTTCTCAGCTGCTGTAGATCTGTGATTCCCCACTCAGATACAGTGATATAAATACTCTGAGTGGTGCAGTGAGAGTAATATGGAAAAAGATGATCCACTGTGGCAACACCTAACAAGAACAGCTGAAAGAAGAAGAAGGTGCAGTGAGAGTAACAACGCTAAAGCAGTTATGGTATTTGTAATACTATAGCTACTCCCTGGACCATTATATTGTTACAGGTTAATTACAATCAGATGCATTACACTAATAAACAATATGCAGTTAGTTTCAGTGTATTTATAAAGCCGCGTCAGGAATGTGGATCTAAGAAAGAAAAGGTAACCACACAGGAACAGTAGCACTGCTTCGACGCTGGGTGCCACCAGTCTGCAAAACCGAGCGGAGAACTTGCATACAACAGGGTATGAGGTACCGTGGAAATGTGCGTAGCTTTACTCCAAGTTAAGGTTTTATACACATGAGCGTGGAAACGTTCATAGGCAACATTTCTGTGCATATACACCGTTTATACATGAGGCCCCAGGAGAGAAGACATTAGCAAAGCCATGCCAGGATCATAAGATGAGAGTCAATTGTCACTTTTTGAAATCAAAGGGTGAACCAAAACTGTTGGTCAAAAAGGACAGAAATAACCCAGGACTTGTATTGTTGTGGTTGTATCTGGGAGTTTAGGGTGCTACAATATCCCCTTACTGGGAATTACCCTTAATATCCCCTTACCTTCAAAGTTATTGTCTGTTTTTACATGCATTTTTATTACTCTTTTTATTTTTGTACCAGTATACTGCTGCTGGATTATGTGAATTTCCCCTTTGGATTAATAAAGTATCTATCTATCTATCTATCTATCTATCTATCTATCTATCTATCTATCTATCTATCTATCTATCTATCTATCTATCTATCTATCTATCTATCTATCTATCTATCAAATAATGCCTTTCATATCTATCTATCTATCTATCTATCTATCTATCTATCTATCTATCTATCTATCTATCTATCTATCTATCTATCTATCTACTGGTCAAAACATCAAATACTTATTACCAAAAGTAGAAATGCAAATGAATATTTACAATGTTTATATGATTGTTTTTATTTTTTTACATTTACGAATGAACATGCTGATATTGTGAAAATAATTTGTTATCACAATAAAGTTTTAAATTATTTTCCCTCCCTCCATTCATTCTCCCTTCTCTCTCTCAAAATAGATTGTTGAAGGATCATACACTTTTTATTTAACATTTTACATGTCATAAATATACGAGTGGGAGCACAAAACATCCTGCAATCATTCAATACCACGGAAGGTGGGTGAAGGTATCAAATATACCACTAGGTATTTTATGAGTAAAGTCTGATTACTCAGTCTGCCGAGTGGAATTGTGCTGAGCTGATCGAGTACAAATTTCAAGCTTTTATTCAACAATCATACAGGTGACTTCAGCATTTTTTTTTCTCCAAGCCTCCATGGCAGAGTTTAAAGAAACAATGATGATCGCCTTTTTGACATTAACAGAATTGTTTATAAAGAATTTGTTCTGCTTGGACAGACGGTTAGTCAGCAATATTACACTTGAACTGCTGAGACATTTATGGGAAAGCATCAAGAAAAAAAGTCTGAAGAAGTATTTTTAAGGTGACTAAAAAGCATTTGCTATACTTTTTTTTTAACATTTCTGTAAATTTGTGGGTCTTACCTTGTGTATATATCTCACAATCTCAAAGGCTCTTTCTGTCATTTTGTGGTTTTCCATATCCAGTGCCTATAGTCTATTTTCTCGCTTTCTACTTATGGACTGCTCGCTGTTCTTGTGTAGTGGTTATTCACATCTCAGCTACCCCTAAGCTTTGACACTACATATTAATTTTTCTGTGGTTCCCTTATTATAGCTAAGTGGGGGTGTGAACTGAACTGAATTTAAGTCTGAAAAAGACAACCTGGGACATATCTTTAAGTTTGGAGATGAAGCAGTGGAGTCAGTTTAAAAGCACAGCACACATGGTGCAGGGCATCCCAAAACATGAAACATTGGGAAATTTAAAATAAATCAGGAGTGGATCAATAAAGAATTAAGAAAGAAAGAAATTGCATTAAAAAGCAGCTGTTCAAGTCAATTAACTCTTGCATTAACCATAGGGCTTATGAAGAATCAAGGGTAACAATTCAACTGTGTATTAGAACTGCCAAAAGGCTGTTTGAGAGAAATATTGCTGAAAACATGAAGGCAGACATAAAGATGCACTATTTGTTAGCATTAAAAATCTAAAGGTCAAAAAGTTGTGAAAATATCGCTGAAACACAGAAAAGCAAAGTGTAGCTGCGATTTCCCAAAATTTCCAAATTTCAGTAGCTTCACCTCAAAAAAAAATGGGATTCAACAAAAGCCTGATGCGCAGAAATGATTCCACAGACAAAATATCTTCGTTTTTAAAAGTTTAGTTAAGTTTCAAAGTAAAACAGATCACACAAAAAAGAAAATTAAAATAGCAAAAAAAATAATGTTAACAAAACTTCAGTTTAAAGCTTAAATCTTACATCTCAAATCGTTACTATTTACTTAACATTTTTGAACCATTTCAAAACGGTCAGAAAATTGTATGCTTATCCCATCTCTGAGTAGAAAATGGGTCTTTCAAGTCCCTCTTTACTGGGACCTGTTCTTGCCACAACTAAGCTTATTATCACACTGTTTCTCAGTTACAATAAGAAGGTTCTGTCTCTTACTAACTTATAGGGGGAAAAGACTATACCATAAGTTATGGCTAAGAAAGAAATTTATATTCTGTTCAAATTAAGCAAACTTTAATATGAGTTTAACTCAAAACTTTAACTTTCTAAGATTGGCTCTTACACAAAGAGTTATGGTGAAAGGCACCTTTTACAAATTAAGCACTGTTAAAAGTGGTGTTTTTCTATGGATCAGAAGGTCAGTTTAGGTCAGGTTGGAGTGCATGCACTGGTACAGCACATTTCTGCACCCACCACATGATCAAACAGCTCTTGATCTTGGTTGGCCACCCCCAGGGCAGGCACATGGTCCAGTCCCACCCTCTGGAAATGACCATTTATCTGCCGCAGCCAGCTGTTATGTGGGCGTCCCCCTGGCCTGGTTCAGCCACTTGGGTCCTCAACAATGATCCTGCAAGCCAGATCACCCTTGGGGAATACTGATGCTCCTTCACAATGCAGGTAATGTGACTCCTTTGGGACTCCGTGAACAACCGCTCTTTCGACACAAACCCAAACCAGCAGTACCCAAGGATTCTCTGAAGGGACACAGTACCAAAGGAGTCCAGTCTTCGTCTCAGGTCATTGGATAGTGTCCATGTCTAGCAACCATATAGCAAGACAGGAAGCCCCAGGACTCTAAAGACTTGGACCTTCATCCTTCTGCATTGATATCGGGAGCGCCACACACCCCTTTCCAGTGACCTCATGACCCCCCATGCTTTCCCAATCCATCTGGCTTCAAAAGAAGAGTCACCAGAGACATGAATGTCACTGCCAAGGTAAGTAAACCTTTCGACAATGTCGACACTCTCTCCGCAGACAGACACACTGCTGATAGCTGTGCCCAAGAGGTCATTAAAGACCTGGATCAAAAGGTGAAGTTATAATTAAATTATTCTTATTTGAAAATTATAATTTATGTAAATGATTTAAACTGAAATAATTATGAAGTCTAGCTAAGGTTTTTGACTACAATAAACGGGATTGAATGACAAATGCTCTAGAGCAGTGTTTTCCAACCTCGGTCCTTGGGACCCCCTGAGACTGAGATTTCTAAGCAGTGACAACACCTGATAGCACTTACCTCATTTAATTACTGTGTTTCCCCGAAAATTAGACCTACTCCGAAAATAAGTCCTAGCATGATTTTCAGGCTGCTCTGTAATTAATATAAGCCCTACCCCAAAAATAAACCCTAGTCAAGATCGTCAGCTGAAAAGTAAAGCACCTAAGGCCAGGTTTATACTTCTCGCAATGCGACGCATGTGCCTGACACAGCCATTAAATTCTGAGGACACCTTGCCATAATATCTCTGAAAAGGATGTTTAATGATTACATCCGGGGATGCACTCATTCCAGCAGCTTCTGCGCAAGACAGAAACAAAATCCCTGAATGGGGCAGCAGCTCGTCTCAAGGTGAACACAAGCACACACATACACTAATGTCATTGTAGCTTCACCAAATCCCCAAACCTTCATGTCTTTGGATGGAAAACTGAGCACACTGTGGAAACCCACCAGGAAAACATGCAAACTCCAGGCAGGGATCACAAGGGACATGACTCCCTGTGAGACAGCAGTGCTATGGCTATGGCTATGCCATATGTGTAACTATTAACAGTATTCATTATTTAAACAAATTTAACGATTTATCTGTAAAATGTAACACACATAGTTGAATGCATTTCATCATGAAAGTGATATCAAGTATGAATGTAAGAATTTTAAATGTGCAGAGAGCTGGAATATTATAAATTTAATGTGTGGCGATGCTGCTTACCGCTGCTTTGAGGTCAGGAGGAAGCCCCAGAAGCACATAGTGATTTAACAACTGGGTCGGTTTTAAGATGACGTTTACAAAAGTCTGCTTTAATGATAAACTACGAGGTTAAAGTGGACATTTCAAGTTTAAACCTGAAATTTCCACTTTAAGGAATTTACAAAATACACATTTTCATTATGTCTTATTTTTTTTCTCTGCGGCTCAAATACGCCTCCGTGCATTTTGATGGTATTGTGAAGGTGCAAAAAAAAAAAAAAAGATGGCACAGAAGATGGCATGTGAGACTTTTAAAATATATTGTGTCATTGCTTTGGGGAATATGCAAAATAAGCATTTTGCTTCACCACATCGAACCATTCATCAAACATCGAAGCACACACATCGATCCTGGGGGATCCTAAAAGCAGCTGAAGTAGCAAGAAATTCAGGCTGGAATTCAGGGCTTGAATTTGGAGAGTTATGACGATAGTCCAGAAGAAGTTGACTGTATTTGGATAAATGTAGATTGTTGTATATGAATAAATATAAGATATCCCCTAAAAATAAGCCCTAGTGCATCTTTTGGAGCAAAAGCTAATATAAGACCCAGTCTTATTTTCAGGGAAACACAGTAGCTGGTATTATTTTTCATTTTATTCTACATTCAGAAAAGCTCAGCAGCATGATTTTTACATTTATAGGACATTTAGAAATATTTCTGCTTTTGCCATAGATTTAAATGCTTAACTCTCTTTTGTTGATTTCATTATATTTTGACCTTTCTCTGTGCAGTTTTTCCCCTTTGTTATATCTTATTAATGACAATTAAAAATGAGCAGAGCAGACACACTGGCAAACAACATGGAATAATTAAAGGCTGCAACTACTTTAGCATCAGACCCATTAAATAGTATATAACTGATTAATTAAACAATTAGAACACCTAGAAAAGTAGAATGAAAATCAAGATGAAAATATTGTTAAAAATAAAAAATACATTATTCCCATATAACTGCTTGGTACATTTATATATACCAGAACTTGGGAAATAAACATCACTTAATTAGCCCAGGAGTCCAATTAAAAACAGAAGCTGATTGGAACAAAAATCTGCAGCCACAAGGGGGCCACAGAACTAAAGTTGGGAAACACTGGTCTAGCGTCAGCAGAATCATTACAGATGGCAGAATCCAGATTTAGGCAGATGTAGTATACTGCAAATTGAAATGAATGTAAATAAATGTAAATTAGAGGTCTGTAAGAAACTGATTTTCCGATGCTGCTCCCAACTGCTCCTGACAAAATTTAATCACACAACCAAATCTGTCCCATTTCTCACCCTCTCACTCCCATTCACACAAAAACTTCCACCCCACTCCAAACAGATTCTCATTTTCCAATCTAAATGCCTCTAATGGCCACATAGCCCAAATTGATTCTTAAAACAATCTATAAAGGGTGAAAACATCATACTAGTGTTTGTTAAACTGTTTATGACTAATTATCATGTTGCACAATACAATCACAGTCTTATTCTTATCAGTTAAAAAAAAAATAACAAGATATAGATAGAGAGAGAAAATGAGAGAAATGCAGAAAGAGAAAGTGATCAGACTTCCTTCTTTTCCCAGACTAGGCAGAGCCACATTGCAACTCAATACCAGCTTATAAGTACAATAGGTGCTCGAATGAATGTGTACATTTACAAACGACTTAAAAAAAATAATTACCCTTAGTTTTGAATTGGGCTCAATTAGTGGAAAGCTGAATGTAAGGTCTGTAGAGCTAGTACATGTACTGTAACTTAAAGCTCACATCCATTTTGCAAAGCACAAGACTGTTCTTAAGGGAGAAAGCTCATCCTCAAAATTGAAAGTTTACTTGCATCATTCTTCTTCTTCTTTTTTCTCTTCATCTTTTCCCACTTATATGTGCTTGATCAACCTTCTTCAAGCAGCTCGGTCCTGCACCTCCCCTCCAGTGAAGCCCTTTTCCATCCACTTCCAATTTGGCCTCCCCATTCTTCTCTTTCCATGCACTTCCATTCCCATCACTCTTTTTCCCACATATTCATTGTCTCTCCTCATCACATCTCCATACCACATCAACCTACTTTTCTGTACTTTCTTAGCTATCTCTCCCACTTTTGTTGTACCCGTGATTGACTAATTTCTTATTCTGTCCTTTTTTGTAATTCCAGACATCCATCTCAACATTCTCTTTTCTGCCACATTCAACTTCTTCTTCTGCTCAATTTACTGCCCATATCTCAGCTCCATACATCATTACAACCAGCACCAGAACCTTCACCTTAATTCTTTAATCACACAATAGTTCTGATACCTTCTTCCAATTGTTTCATTCATACTGCACTCTCTAGATTATCTCTAATTTTACATCTTGAACTACCACTGATCAAAAATATTAAAATGTATTCCCTCTTTCCAATGGCTCTCCCAGCAAACTAACTTCTGAATCCTGATCAGATCCCTAAAAAAATTAGAGCCCAGGACAGTTTAAAAATAGTGAATTTACCCAAAACAAAAGCCCAATATTTGATATACGTAAAATGGCATACCAGAAAATGGGGGAATGATGATGTCAGAGCAAGAGGGTTAGGTACACACCATGAAAGCCCTTGGTAGGACATGTCCCCTCAGATTTTTCAGAGTGATAGAATGGGTATATACCATCATACAACACATCCCTCTCTGAGATTTTACAAAGTGCAAATAGCAGTGAAAGGGGTGCCAGATGGATGAAAAATATGGTAAAAATGTGTTAAAGGAGGTTTGAACAATAGTCCAAGATACAGAGTTCTTTTTTAAAAAGTAGCCCAAAAAAACGCAACCCACTAAAGTCCATTTCTTCCTGCAGATGATAATCAAAAATATCCCAGATGGATGAGAAAACCTCAGACCTGGCAACACTGATCCTGGTCATCATTAAACTTTGTATATTCTGTTTTCCTCCTATTTATCCTCAATCATCTCTCTTCCAAAGACCTTCTCCATTTTTCCAACATCCTCTCCACTTCATCTTTCCTGGTGCTACACAACACAATGTCTTCAGTAAAAATATGCACCAAGGGGATTTGTTTTTACAACCATGATTCAACACCTCCATAGCCAGATCAAAGAGGTAAGGACTTAAGGAAGATCCCTGGTACAGACCTACTCTAAGTGGGATTTTGTCTGTTAACCCAACACTGCTTTTAACCTGAGTCCTCACTCCCTCATACTTATCCTGGTCAATTCTCATATACTTCTCTGGTACTTTTTTGTCTCTCATGTACATCCAGACCTCTTGGCAGGGCATTCATGGCACTCGTAAGCTTTTTCCAATTTAATTAATACTATATGCAATACTTTTGTTTATCTCAATGTTTCTCTATGAGCTGTCTCAATGCAAAGACTACATCGTTGTTCCTCTCACTGACATAAAACTATACTGCTCCTCCTCTGTAGTGGTCTCTTCCCTAAGCCTTTCCCAAATTCTCATTATGTGTGACATCAGCTTTATCCCTCTATGGTTTCAAAATCCTGAATATCGCCCTTCTCTTTATAAATGTGTACAGTCACACTGTTCCTCTGGAATTCTTTTCTGTTCATTGATATTCTGCATTAGACTCCACAATACATCTACTCCCTTTTCTCCTAAACCCTTCCACACTTCTGCTGGCATTTCATTATGTTCCATTAAAAATATTATACAAACAGTGAGGACTTCTCCTAAGTTATTCTGCATATAGCTTATTTTTACTTCAAATGGTTTGTTGTGCTAAAAAATAAAAATGTAAAACCTTAATATTAAAATAGGGCTATATTTTGGTGTGCATCATTTTTGCAATTATGGAAGATAAATAGCAACTCCTTACTGTTGTTTAAAATTACTAAGAAGTTGAATATAAATTAGGACAAGAGTGATGGAATTTTCTGATTAGAAAAATCAATAAAGAATCAAATTATATTAAGCCATGTGTTGAGTTTTGATTGCACAAGCGATAGATAGATAGATAGATAGATAGATAGATAGATAGATAGATAGATAGATAGATAGATAGATAGATAGATAGATAGATAGAAGGCTTCTGGTGTGCACCAGACAAGATACAAGATGTAGTCACATGAAGGCAATTTGATACAAATATGGAGAACACAGGGGCTCACTTTAGACTTTAGTGATGCTACGAAAGTAACTGTCTTTAAAAACACATGCAAAGAAGAGGGTGAGGACTAAAGAGGTCGTCTCATTATTGCCTTGCGCGGAAAGGGTGCTCACATACACCCAAACTATAGAATTCCATTTGTTTGAAGAAACAATTTAATTTAAAAGAATTCAGCTTATCCTTGTAACATTTCCTTAGCCCACCTGAGATCTTGACATTCCTTCTGCTATCCAAACACCGGACTACTTAAAATGAAGTGTATTGCATTATAGATGTCTTGCAGGGCCATTTAGGATGTGGCATTAATACAGTTTAGAGGTGGTTATAGCAGCCATTTGTCAAGAGCATGTCATTATCTAGCTACTCCTAAAATGTGGACTGATGATATTCAGTATTCTTCCTCAAGCTTGGCTTGCATTACATTATTTTTTTTTAATTGCTTTTAAAATCCTTTGTTTTCTATTTCTACAATTAGGAGTGTTTGACATGTTGCAGAACTGACAATATCACAGCCTTCCTGACAATCACACTTTTCAATTTTGGCAAACGTTGACTATATATGACACTTTGTCTTTAAGCTAGAGCGGTGTTTTGCCACACAAACTTGATTCCTAGATGCTGAGATCACTTGAATACTATTGGGACAGTTGAGCCTTACTGAATCTGCTCATGCATTCTGTAAGTCTTTCATAAGTAATTGTTACTGTCAAAATTTTGCAAACATTTTCTTTTTAAATGAAAAAGGAAAGATGTCTTTTAAAATGAATTTTTGTTATGCTTCATAAAATCTACATTATGAATGTTTATTTAGATTAAATTAGATTAGATATACTTTATTGATCCCCAAGGGGATGTGTTGTCAGACCAGTCCGGTTTGTTGTTCATATGGACCCCCGAACACTTGTAGCTCTACAGCATCCCCACTTTCCCTGGATGATGACTGGTCTCAGGTGCTCCTTAACATGCCAGATATCCTGCACCATCTCCTTTGTCTTGTTGAAGTTGAGCTGCAAGTGGTTCTCCCTGCACCACAAGACAAAGTCTTCCACCAGTCTCCTGTACTCTGACCATCATCAAAACAGCCTGTGATAAAGGAGTCATCTAAGAACTTCAGTAGAGGGCAAACGCTTGTATTATAGAGGATGTCCAAAATGTAGAGATTCCCCAGTGTTACACATCACCATTTTTGACACACTCTCCTTAAACCTCACAAACTTCCGTCTGTTGATAATCCTGACTGTGGTGCCTGCTTGTTCCAAGTTGGAGTAGACTTCTTGGAGCATACTGTATAAATCAGAGCATCCACCTATATAAGCTTGGTAGGAAAACTTCAGAATATCAGGATGGTTTGTAACCAGTGGGTTGGATTTGTTCAGGACCACCCTCTCAAAGGTCTTCATAATGTTTGACATGAAAGCCACTGGTCTAAAGTCCATGAGGGGCGCTGGAGTACCCCTTCTTTGGCACTGGGACCAAAGAAAATATTTTTCACCGCAGGGGAACCTTCTGCAAACTCAGAGAAATGGAGAACAGGTACAGAAAGATCTCACAGAATTGACTAATGCATGTTTTCAGCACCCTGTGGCTGATTCCATCATACCCTGCAGCCTTATTCATGCTGTTTTTCCCCAGCTCTCTCTTTACCTGGTCAACAGAGACAGCAGTATTATTAACAAGAAATTCTTTTTGTAAACCTTCCTTTTTCATAACCATTTTGAGGCAAGCCAGAACATACGTGCAAACTTTAAAAAGGCACTTCTTGGGCCTCAACCTTAACCTAGAACTCTGGAGCCTTTTCCTTGTAACACTAATCACTGCACTAACCAAGAAGCAAGTAGTGAAGTTACCATGGTAAAAGCATATTGCAAATATTTTATTATTTTTAATTTTAAAAAGAGCTGACTATTTGTGCTGAGTGAATTCAAACAACATCTCATACATGCCAAAAAATAAGTAGGATGAAATTTGGTGCAGTCACAATGTACATTATGTTCCATAAGATTGTTGGGAAATATACTGTATAAATCTGACCAATCAGATAGAATTCTGAGGCTGCTGTACAGCATTATGTTCATTTATAATGTGGAAGTATTGTTGCACATTTAATGGCAGAATTATTATTGACAGCCAAAGTTCTGAGACTGTGGTGGTAGTTTAGCCATTCATCATAAATTCTAGCTTGGGAGTTTGAAGGTAGCATGCAAGTTCTACTAAGGAAATCACATTAGAAGACATTTTTGTATCCCTGAAACCTGGAATTGAACAAAGCACTAAACAGAGTGAGTTGGGTAATACAGGTAAGTTGGGGTTGTTGCTGTATTTCTGACTGTTATACCTTTTAGTCCCAGCAGATGGCACAATATACTCACTGTCAACTCCATTAAAATGCTAATGAACCTTAGCAACTCAAGTTTCATGATACTTAAAATAAATTTGTGTAGATTTTCATTATTAATTTATCTAAACCTTAGTCACACATTATTTAATTAATGCTAAAATCATTTATACATTGTTTATAATCATTGAAACTAACAGGTATTTTAATAAAACATACTACCTTACTTTAATTCTGCGTCACAGGGACCAAAGCCTCTCTCTGTAGCATTGGCTGCGAGGCAGGAAACAGACCTTGTAGGGTGGCAGTCCATTGTGGTGTCCACAATCACACTCAGGGCTCTTTTAAAATATTCAATTAACCTTTCCTGGGGATATGGAAGGAAAACCAAAGAACCCACTGGAAAACTAGCATAGGCAAACAGAAAAAGATAGCAATTTGGCTTGGAAGTGAAATCCAGGACACTAGATTCATGAGGCCCCCTAACCACTAACATGCCCACTTTCTATAATTGAGCCAAAACAATATTTAAAAAAAACTGTGCACATATTATCATTCATAAGCATATACATCTGCATTTAATGTTCTATTATCCCATAACACAAAATGTGATGTACAGTGTAAGTAAATTCAGTTTCATAGTGATTTTCGACAATATAAGAGCACACTAAATGCATAGACACTTTCAGGAGGGTCCACCTTTCCAAGATGGCCTCAGTGTGTGGCTGCACTGATGACCAAGCTGTATGGCAGTGGAAAAGTAAAGATTACTTAGTAAAATGTGCCCTTCTCTTATGAGGACCATTTATTGTAGGAAGACCACTTAGTGAATAACCATATAGACATCTGATAACATTTCATTTCTGGATGTCATGTAAATTCATTGATGGAGTTTTGTCCCACCTGCATTATAGTGTTGTAGTCCAATCTCAAGAACTTCATTTGATCCTTCCCAGCCAATTTTGACACATAGACAAAATAAATAGTAATAATACATATAATTAGCTAGAACTAAACTTGGCAGCCATGACAATACTGTTAATAACACAGCAGCCCCACAGTACGTATTACACAAGTTCAAATCTTGGCCATGATGCCATGTTTGTAGAGTATGTAGGGTTTCTCTGATTTTATGTGTGTTTCTCCCTGTGCAGGAGATACTTTAAAAGTTTCAGGTGACAGTCCTTCATTATTGTCAAGTTGAACAGGAGTCCAGTGCATGCTGGGAAAGTTGGAAAATGGTGTGTTCTTCTTAGTTGGCTTTGTCTGACTGCTATTAATGGGCTGGGATGTTTGACTGTTCATCCTTTGACTACCTGTGGTCCCTTAAAGACACAATGGGATGCCTCTGTGAAGATCTCTATTGGTGGTATACTGGGATGAAATAAAGGTTTGAAAGTAAAGACAGCCAGAGTCAATAAGCACTCTGCCATTAGGGTCCTTAGCATAAAATAAATAGAATGCAGCATGAAGAGTAAGACAGGCATGTGGCTACAGGTAACATGTGAATAGCTGGTTTTGACATTTCCTTTTACCCCCCCATCTAGACAATATCCTAAAAGGTTAGTTGGTTTCATGCTCACAGGTAATCTGATAACAACACAAAGCATGCATTTAAAGTGATATCTGGACAGGATTATGAAGGCCCTGACCTGTTGTGTGAGACCTTTCACTATTTGGTGTGCACTTATCACAAAATAAAAGGGATATTCCAATCACTAGTTCACATTATTCAGCCTTTCTGGGAGAGCCTATGCCAAGATAAATTAATGGAGACTCCAATCAATAGCAGAGCTTTGAATCCAGGAAGAACAATGCAGATTTCACCCTGGATACAGAAAACAGTGGATTCATTCCTTGACTTGAGTTACTTGAGAGGTCACGGAAATTTGCTACTCATGTTGGTTTGGAAAAAGCTTAAAACCATTTACCCAGTAGTGACTTGTGGGAGATGCTTTATGGGGTTCCAAAGCCAGTGCTAGATCTTTTTGAGGGTAGAAGTGATTATGAAATTGATCAATAAATCTGTGTAGTGGAGGCAGTTTTCCAGGCATTACACCTGATCTTGGTGGGAAAGCTGGAATCAATTCCTCAGACAAACCTTTTCGTTGACCAGTAAATCTATATCCCAGTCCTCACCTATGGTCATAAGCCCTGAGTAATGAGCAAAACAACAAGCTTACCAGTATGAGTAGCTGAAATGAGGTTTCACAGATGCTGGTCTGAGTCTTTGTGTCAGAATGAGGAACTTAACAATACAGGACCTTGGAGTAGAATTGGTGCTTCTCTGGATTAAGATGTCCCATTTGAGACAACTGGGACATGTAGTTAGAATGCCTTGCAAAGCAGTACACAAGACATAGCCCACAGGCTAGGGACACATCCAGGACACAATAGCCCCTCAGGGATTAAATGTGGCCTGGGAGAGTTTTGGAAACTCCTCAAGAAGGTTTGGAAGAAGAAGCTGTAGATATGCAGGCTTGTTTAGCCCAGGTTTAGCATAATGTTACTGCAACCCTGGTAAGGATAAGCAGGGTGAAAAAGATGATTAATTTTTGAGTAATCCTGTCCAGTTAAACAAATATCACTCCAAAAGTAATTAAAATCTGTGGAGTCTTGTCTTCATCATGTAAGTTAGACCATGATACCGACTTGCCACAAGTTGGCCCTTCCACGTAAGGTGCGTTTATATTACAACGAACTGAAATTCCAGACAGGTGATCTCCATTGAACTAATTCTGTAACTTTTAAATCCAAATGACTGCATCAGTGATGAAAAAAACACTACTTTTGATCAAAACATTTATTTTGCATTAAGTCTTTCTATAAGTATACAGCTTTACGGTGTTAAGACTATGAACCAGTAAAATATACAAAACTACACTGACAATTCCCTTTCATAGCATGAATTGAAAGTAAAAGAGAAATCGACCAGACCGCTAATCCACTGCAGCAGCCCGTCATCAGTTCATGTTTCTTCTTTTATTTATGTTCAGTCCCCACTAGATGTCGTCATGTTAACACAGTAATCCACATTGTGCTTTTATCTTTGGCTTGGATGGAGCTCTTTAGCACAAACTACTTTTGTTTAAAATAGTTTTAAACTTTCAAAAGAGTTATGCTGTGTGGACTGATGCATTAAACTTTCCTCAGATTTTTATAACCGACTCCGGCTGCAGATTTTAAAATATTTCAGGTGATCCTCAAACTGCTAAATTACTTACAGAAGAGGTTCTAAATCAATTCTCTATATAACTGTAACCGTTTCCAAAAAGAAAAGGCAGTGTATTATTTAAGAAGTGAATAACATATACAATACATTTTCTTATTTTCTATAATTAATGCAACTAATAAGCACAGAAACAGAAAGAGCAAAGAAATGTTGCATATAAAATAATATACCTATATATACTAATGAAACAGATGCAGCTACAATACTAAAATAAAATGAAAATAAAAGCCTAGTTAAAGATAAGGAGCTGTTGATACTTTTTATATGCTATCAACAGTTACTTCTTTCAGTTCCTCTAGAAATCATAATGAGTTTTAACACTTCTGGTGGCTCATTTAAAACAAGCTGAATATGGGCATGCAAGTTAAAAATGAAACTATTGGGAAACACATGAAAAATATGTACATGAAAAAATAAGTGAAATATGTTACCATGTGTAGTCGACCAATATAATGCTGAACTTGATTATGAATCCTGAAAACATATTCACCATGTCCTGGGGGATTATACATTATAAAGAGGTTCCCATTGACACAAAAGATAAGTTGCTGTTGGTACTTCTTAGGATTTTAAAACAGTTACTTCCACTTCCTCTAAAAGTTATAATGTATTTTATTACTGATGGTAGTTCAAATAGTGCATGCTTAATTTCTCTATTTTGGCAACACGTTCTTTTATTGTCACTGTTAAACAAAATCCAGCTCTCCTAAAAAGCGATCTTCAAACAAACATTGATCTAAGAATGTAAAAGCTATGCTTGCATATGGTCAGAAGTTTCAAGTATTTGATGATCTTCTCATTTGTCCGCATGCATTTCTCTCTTGTCGGCATACTTTCATTACTCTTTCTCACTCTTTGTCACTTAAGAGCCTTCTGTGATTTGTTTGACTCTCAGCAGATGTTGCTGCTTTCTTCTACCTGCCATTATGGTGGTAGCACTTTGTTTTTTTGACTTTTGTGTTTACAGTAAATACACAGGCACAGGTCACTTTGCTGTCACCATGCATTTCTTTGTATATGTCATTCTTGGATTCTGTATACTGCACTTGAGGCTCCAGAGATGTCACTGCTCTTCTTCTTCTTTCTGTTATGGTGTTCTTTGTTTTTAATTGGCTTCTGTGACTTGCCTGATGCTCATCATTTGCTTCAGCTCTTCTTTTTCTTCCTGCTATGTCATGTGGTTTTGTGAAGTACATTAACATAGGTCACTTTGCATATAAGGTCATAAGCTTTCGATTAAGACCATGATCAAGGTTCTAGTCCCAGTAGTATGCATGGATAGACATTAGCATTTTATATATACTTTATAGGTACAGTGTATTCCTGATTCAATATGGGGTCATGGGGGACCAGGGCCTATCTTAGCCTCATTTGGTATACTGGACAGGGTGTCAGTCACAGGGCCCACAGACACAACCACACTGAAACACACATCTGCATGGGGTCAATTGTGACAAAGAGTGAAACTGGTATTTACTATAAAATAAACACAACTCATAAAACAAATAATGCTATTATGATAAAAAGTAAAATTCAGATCAGTTTTTGAATACTTATACAGTGATTTAAATTAGTAATATTTATTTCCCAATGAAAATTTATAGAACTGTTTACATTTTTAAATGTTTATACCAAAAAGCCCTAAAGATATAACAAGTGTAACGAGTCAGTTATTCATTTAAATTCAATTCAGCTTATTTTTGCATAGCGCTCTGCACTGAGTGCAGACACAGAGTGCTGCGATAAGTTCACAAGTAGATACAAATACAGATTTTAGAAATTGCTAATTACATAATGCATAGTAATTACATAATCATTCAGAATATTACAAGTAATTCACTTGATAAATTTTTTCATAAATTATTCTTTCATTCACATTAGAGTTAGAGTTTAAATTTCATTTAAAATAAACATTTATACTGGCCTCCTTGAGATTTGCCTTCCTGCTGAATTAAGTGCTATATGGAAATTTCTAAAATTTGCTTACTGAATAAATATATCCTGTTAATTTAAATTAAAAAGAGTAACAACACTACTCAGAGAAAAGAACCCTGACCAACCTGAAATCTCTTGCCAGCTTATGCTTTGTTTTCTTACAGTGGTGCTTGGAAGTTTGTGAACCCTTTAGAATTTTCTATAATTCTGCATAAATACTGTATGACCTAAAACATCATCAGATTTTCACTCAAGTCCTAAAAGTAGATAAAGAGAAACCAGTTAAACAAATGAGACAAAAATATTATACTTGGTCATTTATTTATTAAGGAAAATTATCAAATATTACATATTTGTGAGTGGCAAAAGTATGTGAACCTTTGCTTTCAGTATCTGGTGTGACCCCACTTATCAGCAATAACTGCAACTAAACATTTCCAGTAACTTTTGATCATTCCAGCACACCGGCTCGGAGGAATTTTAGCCCATTCCTCCGTACAGAACAGCTTCAACTCTGGGATGTTGGTGGGTTTCCTCACATTAACTGCTCGCTTCAGGTCCTTCCACAACATTTTGATCGGATTAAGGTCAGGGCTTTGACTTGGCCATTCCAAAACATTAACTTTATTCTTCTTTAACCATTCTTTGGTAGAACGACTTGTGTGCTTAGGGTCGTTGCCTTGCTGCATGACTAACTTTCTCTTGAGATTCAGTTCATGGACACATGTCCTGACATTTTCCTTTAGAATTCTCTGATATAATTCAGAATTCATTGTTCTATCAATGGCAAGCCGTCCTGCCACAGATGCAGCAAAACAGGCCCAAATCATGATACTACCACCACCATGTTTCACACATGGGATAAGGTTCTTATGCTGGAATGCAGTGTTTTCCTTACTCCAAACATAACGCTTTTCATTTAAACGAAAAAGTTCTATTTTGGTCTCATCCATCCATAAAACATTCTTCCAATTGCCTTCTGGTTTGTCCACGTGATCTTTAGCAAACTGCAGACGAGCAGCAATGTTTTTTTTGGAGAGCAGTGGCTTTCTCCTTGCAACCCTGCCATGCACACCATTGTTGTTCAGTGTTCTCCTGATTGTGGACTCATGAACATGAACATTAGCCAATGTGAGAGAGGCCTTCAGTTGTTTAGAAGTTACTCTGGGGTCCTTTGTGACCTCGCCGACTATTACACGCCTTGCTCTTGGAGTGATCTTTGTTGGTCGACCACTCCTAGGGAGGATAACAATGGTCTTGAATTTCCTCCATTTGTACACAATCTCTCTGACAGTGGACTGGTGGAGTCCAAACTCTTTAGAGATGGTTTTGTAACCTTTTCCAGCCTGATGAGCATCAACAACTCCTTTTCTGAGGTCCTCAGAAATCTCCTTTGTTCGTGCCATGATACACTTCCACAAACATGTGTTGTGAAGAGCAGACTTTGATAGATCCTGTTCTTTAAATAACACAGGGTGCCCACTCACACCTGATTGTCATCCCATTGACTGAAAACACCTGACTCTAATTTCACCTTCAAACTAACTGTTAATCCTAGAGGTTCACATACTTTTGCCACTCACAAATACAGTGATCCCTCGCTATATCGCGCTTCGACTTTCATGCTTTCACTCCATCGTGGGATTTTATATGTAAGCATATCTAAATATATATCACGGATTTTCCGCTGGTTCGCAGATTTCTGCGGACAATGGGTCTTTTAATTTATAGTACATGCTTCCTCAGTTGGTTTGCCCAGTTGATTTCATACAAAGGACGCTATTGGCGGATGGCTGAGAAGCTACCCAATCAGAGCACGTATTAAGTATTAAATAAAACTCCTCAATGATATACGATATGCTTCCTGCGCGGTGCTTCGCATACTTAAAAGCCCGAACAGCCGGTATTGATTTTTGATTGTTTGCTTTTCTCTGTCTCTCTCACTCTCTTTGACATTCTCTGCTCTTGACGGAGGGGGTGTGAGGAGAGGGGCTGTTTGCCTAGAGGATGCAGACGCTCCTCTAAAAAATGCTGAAAGACTACCTTCACATTGCTCCCTTCCTTGCAGCTGCTTTGTCGGGCGGTGCTTCGCATACTTAAAAGCCTGAACAGCCCTATTGATTTTTTGTTTGATTTTCTCTCTCTCTGTCTCTCTCTTTCTCTCTCTGACATTCTCTGCTCCTGACGCGCACTCCTTTGAAGAGGAAGATATGTTTGCATTCTTTTAATTGTGAGACAGAACTGTCATCTGTGTCTTGTCATGGAGCACAGTTTAAACTTTTGAAAAAGAGACAAATGTTTGTTTGCAGTGTTTTAAAGTCCCTGTCTCTACATCCTCCTGTGTTTCTGTACAAATCTGAGACCCAAGCATGTCAATATAAAAATAACAATATAAACATATGGTTTTTACTTCGTGGATTTTCACCTTTCGCGGGAGGTTCTGGAACAGGAACAGGTTTTCTATGCTCTAACTGTGAAAATATTTGATTTATAAATAAAGAATCCTACTTCGCGGAAATTCATTTATCGCGGTAGAGTCTGGAACTGATTAACCGCGATAAACGAGGGCTAACTGTATGTAATATTCAATAATTTTCCTCAATAAATAAGTGACCAAGTATAATATTTTTGTCTCATTTGTTTAACTGGTTTCTCTTTATCTACTTTGAGGACTTGAGTGAAAATCTGATGATGTTTCAGGTCATATTTATGCAGAAATATAGAACATTCTAAAGGGTTCACAAACTTTCAAGCACCATACTTCACTATTGTTTCTTTCCACCTAATTAATTTGTAATCCAATGTTGTCAAATTATCGATGATACTGTAACGATCAAACAGTAAGGAAGTCTGTAGAACACCAGTAGTTGCTAATGATTGCTTTATTGTTTGCCGTGCTATTGATGTTCAACCGCCATCTCAATCTCCCATCGTATGGCCACAGCAGATGACAGAGGCTTTGAGTGTCAGGCACTGTCCAGCAGTGTAGTTCCATTTGCTCCTCGGTCTCTTCTTAGCAGCTGCTCTTCAAGTGGGGTTTTTCCAGGTTATTGTCCTGATCCCTTTTTATGTCACTCATCGGTCACAGCTATGCTCCCTTCCCCCAGATTCTGCACAGACCTCACCTAGGCAGCTTTCTCAGAGGTCTAGCATTATGCCACCCATGGAGAGCTACTGAAATATTAATTTAATGTGAAGAACTAGAAAACCAATAAACTAAATCAAGTTCAAGTTCATGAATAGCATAACATTTTCAAACCCATTTAATCTAATTAAAGGTCACACTGGGCGCACAGCACAAGTCCATGGCAGGACTACTTATACATACCCACAAGAGGCTATTTTGGGTTCATCAGTTAATCAAACTTGCATGTCTTTGGGATGTGGGAGAAAAACCCTCACAAAAATAGTATGAATGTTTAAACTCCATAAGGACAACATGTGAGCACATAATCTGAACCTTAGACCAGTGTGCCATCATGCCATCACTTGAGTGATACATAATGTAATGTAAAATATCATTGTACACCATTTACTGATATATACTGGGACTACAGGAGGGTGACAGTCAAACTAAAACACAGGAAGCCAGGTGTGCATGGTAATTTTAGCAAAATTAAATTTGCACCCAATGAACCTTAGAATCTGACTGTGTGCAAGAATGAGCTTCTTGACTTCTGAAGGCAGTCCCCAGAGGCATTCCTTGTACTTCCCGAGGTTCCCACGGGTGGAGGCTGAGGAAGCTGTGGTTACATATCATGAAAATAGACGCAACATAACCACAGCACTTGAGTTAAGTTATCTTGCCACTCTTCATTAAATAAATTTCCCTCCAACTCATTTACAAGGTTGACAGTTGGGCTGCACTGAGCCTTCAAAACATTCAGTTAAACAGCATACCCGCCTGTAATGTAGAGTCCATGGAGGAGGCCATTGTGCAGGAATTGGACAACAATCAATCTGATTATTTTCCACTGTGTAATCTAAATTTAGAAATTGAAAATCATAAAGAAAGAAGAAAATAACAAGACAGCTTTAAATAGATTGACTGTGCTGGATTAAATGTTCTCAAAGACAATCTCTGCATAAAATAAGCAAAAAATCCATAGATTGTGGACGACTGGAGTGTTATACAATATTGAGAACGCTCAGAGGAAGTGTCAGGCATCAAACTGCATAGATAATGATCTAAGAAGAAGGGGCAACAGCATTAATGGAATGGAGATTTTATCAGTTAGGTGGGATCTTCAGGCAAGGATGCTGGGACAAGTGAAATAATGATGCATGTGGCTAATTGATCTTGGCAACAGAGAGTGGCGACATGTTGCATGTTGTCAGGACAAGCATGCAAGAACTGTACTCTATACACGTGACAGTATTAATAAGACTACTACTACTACTGTAACTGCGTTTTCTGATGTTTCCAAAATTGTTCAACTACTGGAACGGTTCTAGTATTGATTATGACACATAAAAAAGTTCCACATTACTAAGTGTCTTTGTTTAAAAAGTTTAGTGAAATACAAGGCAAAAACAATTTACATTAAATTGGAGTGAAAAAATAGTAATAATACACACACACAAAAAACTTCTTGCTTATGACATTTCAGTTTTAGGCTTGTGCATTTTATGTCTTTTTTGACTGATCAAATGTGTTTCAACATTTGATATGACATAAGTATACAGGCAGAAAACTTTATACTTCTATACCTTTCCATTTGTAAGCAAACTAATATAACAGTCTACATTTTATCATTATGTTGTTACATCAGAAATATCCATCCATCCATCCGTTTTCACACCCGCTGAATCCGAATACAGGGTCACGGGGGTCTGCTGGAGCCAATCCCAGCCAACACAGGGCACAAGGCAGGAACCAATCCTGGGCAGGGTGCCAACCCACCACAGGACACACACAAACACACCCACACACCAATCACACACTAGGGCCAATTTAGAATCGCCAATCCACCTAACCTGCATGTCTTTGGATTGTGGGAGGAAACCGGAGCGCCCGGAGGAAACCCACGCAGACACGGGGAGAACATGCAAACTCCACGCAGGGAGAACCAGGGAAGTGAACCCGGGTCTCCTAACTGCGAGGCAGCAGCACTACCACTGCGCCACCGTGCCGCCCCATCAGAAATATAGCAGAGTATTAAGAACATTCCATTAACCGCACCCAATGAGTCCATTCATAACTGGGAATCGGCTGCCTCCACAGTTAAATCTTCTATATATTTATCAATTCATCACAAAAAAGAATGTTCCATAAACATGTTATCTATATATATAAAAGTCAATGTGTGTATGTATGTATGTATGTATGTATGTATGTTCCAGCATCACGTCCGAATGGCTGGAGCGATTTTCATGAAAATTAGTACACATGTTCCTGATTGGTCGACTAAAAATACTGTAGGGTGAAATCATCTGAAACCCACCCTCTTCTGGGTAGGGTGAGGGGTGATCTTGTATGCATGTTATCATCTAGTTGACACTCAGAACGACCACCAGTGGATGAACTGGAGGCGACTGGCAGCATTCATTATGTTTGTGCGCCACGGCGCCCCTGTTGCTTTTGAAATTAAATAGAGTTCTATGTGTGCAAGTGTGTGTCTATCCGGCCCTGAAGTGAGAAGTAGAGTCGGGGTGAGGGCTCCAGCTCCGAGGATACGCAAGCGAGGCCAGTACACCAACAAAAGGAATCCTTCTAAGAAAGACAGTCGCTTAGCTGCTAATGCACAAACGATGTGAGCACTTTGGCAACATGAATCCTTCTAGCAGAGAGATGTCCAGAGTAGTTCTGACAATTTAAATAATTTCTAGGATCCCGTGCTGGCTTGCACAGTTAGTATATACCAGGCAACTGCCAGCATTCTTTATTTTTGAACAGCACTGCACCCCTGTTGCTTTTCAAATTAAATAGAGTTGGCCGGTTCTGAGTGTCAACTAGATGATCACATACATACAAGACCACAAGACAAAGACATTAATGAGTCTTTGTTTCTTAATTTATTTTTATTTTTAATGTTGTGTTTTTTTAATTATGTTTTTCTCAAACAATTAAAAAAAACACAAGGGCGAACTGGAGGTGACTGCCAGCATTCTTAATTTTTGAGCAGCACCACAGCCCTACTGCTTTTCAAATTAAATACAGTTGGCTGGTTCCGAGTGTCAACTGGATGATAACATACATACAGCACTGCAAGATAAGCACATTAATGAGTCTTTATCCATCCATCCATTATCCAACCCGCTATATCCTAACTACAGGGTCACAGTGGTCTGCTGGAGCCAATCCCAGCCAACACAGGGTGCAAGGCAGGAAGCAAACCCCGGGCAGGGCACCAGCCCACCGCAGAAAACCCACGCAGACACGGGGAGAACATGCAAACTCCACACAGGGAGGACCCGGGAAGCAAACCCAGGTTTATTGTTTGTTAATTTATTTTTATTTTTAAAGTTGTGTTTTTTTAATTATGTTTTTCTCAAACAATTAAAAAAAAACTTTATTTTCCTCCTGGGCAATGCTGGGTATTTCAGCTAGTAAGGGATAAATCTGAATCATCCATTATACTGTATATGTAGCTATGTGAAATGAATCAAACATGTATGTGAAATTAACATTCATATTCATTTACTGGGAGTTGCTCTTAGTACTACTAATGGATAAACCATTTACTGCTCTCTTATAATAATTTTGGACCCTGAATTAAAACTGAAAATAAGAGATAACATGAAACAAAGAGAATATTATGATGACTAAACAAGAGGCACCACAGCAAGAGGTGGTCAGCAAGTCCTTAAAAAAAGAGAAACTTGACCAACAGGGTCCTGAGAAAGGTCAACACACACACATTTAAGGTCAAGTTAAAGATTGGAAATGAAGGCAGCAAAATATTACATTAAAACAAGGTTTACCTAAAACAGGCTTCTGAGAGGTTTAAAAAGATGAGATTAATATTAAAGATAATATCATTTAAATCTCAGACCTAATGACATTAAATGTAGTAATTTTATACTATAATGGCCAGGATTACACTGAGCACTGGATTTTGATTAAGTTTATTTGAATTAAGCACACTTCCACTTAGCAGTGAAGCAAAACTATGTGAAATTTAGAAAGATGAGATTAATATTAAAGCTATTGTCATTTAAAGCTCAGACCTAATGGCATCTAAAGTAGCAATTGTATACTATAATGGCCGGCATTATAATGTGCACAGGATTGTGATTATCTTTATTTGAATTAAACCGATTTAAACATTATTAGAAACACAGTATGACTATAAAAATTTAGAACCGAAATTAGAATTGACATTTGAAAATATTGATTGAGATCTGGATAGCCAAGTATATTTATATTTACCCAAACAGATTTTTTTCAATTGTAGTGTCAGGGGAGTCATCATCATCATCATCATCCCTTAACAATACATTTAATTTTATATGTGCATTTAAATTCTCACATTAACTAAAACGGATCATCTATTTGTAGTGCATGTACTTAGTTTGCTGTTTTTTATACCCAGTGATTGTTCCTGATGCATGCTGGGGTAGGTTCCAGCTTCCCTGCGACACTGTTCAGGAAAAGCAGGTTTATGAAATGGATAGATGGATTGTCTTCAATATGAGACATCTTTTCCATGGCTTCTTTCTGCATGAATGGCCTTCAGGTCTCTTTGATATAAAACATGATTAACAAGTTCCAGTAAATTGATGAATAAATACTCAATATATTAAAATGCTGTGATGAACTAGTGCCCCATCCAGGCCAGGTTCCTACCTTGTGTCCTATGCTGTCGAACCTCAGCTCATTCCTACTTTGGATTAATCTGATTTGAAAATGATATTATGTTTTATTATACACAAGTTAACAGACTATATAAGAAAAAAAGAAGAGCCAAAGAAATAAACTCAGTTTTAAAGTTATGAGAAAATAAGATAAGTTATTATGATGATGATGATTATGATGGGCAGCACGGTGGCGCAGTGGTAGCGCTGCTGCCTCACAGTTCAGAGACACGGGTCCTCCCTGTGTGGAGTTTGCATGTTCTCCCTGTGTCTTTGTGGGTTTCTTCCCACAGTCTAAAGACATGCAGGTTAGGTGCATTGGCGATTCTAAATTGTCCCTAGTGTGTGCTTGGTGTGTGTGTGTGTGTGTGCCCTGCGGTGGGCTGGCGCCCTGCCCGCGGTTTGTTCCTGCCTTGCGCCCTGTGCTGGCTGGGATTGGCTCCAGCAGACCCCCATGACCCTATGTTAGGATATAGCAGGTTGGATAATGACTGACTGACTGACTATGACGGTGATGATGACGATGGCAGTTTTATTTTATTTGGCGAGCAGAAGGTATCAGAATGTACAAAACAAGGATAGAGGTTGGTTTGAGTGTTTATTTCAAAGTAATAAAAGTTCATATAAATGAATAAGTAGTAAGTAGATCTTTGTATAATCCATTCACTCATTTCTGAAGTCTCCTATTCCAGTACAGTCGAGGGGCTCCAGCCTCATCCTAGATGACTCCACTAACTGCAGTGTTTCATTCCAGCCAACTTTAACTGGACGTTTAATAAATTAAACATTCTTTGAGTTTCCAGGTTATACCTTTATTATGCCTATCCAAAAGTTAGCATTCGTTTTTGTTAAACTTTATCTATGAATTTCCAAAGTATGACTAGATTTTGTTGTTTTAAGATCTTACTTGCTTATGATCAACAAATTGGAAATTAACACTAAAATAGCTGTTCCTCTTTAGTATTCACTGTTAATTTGTACCCATGTCTGCTCTTTGATAATGGTCCCTATTTAAGAACAGTCAAGAGAAAAATCTCTAAAGAAAGAAAAGAATTGTATGGCACTTATAAATTAAAATATATAACACAAATAAAAAATTAATCCTGAAGATACTTCCAATTAGTTTACATTTGTGTTTTCATTTGCAGTAGCATGGATATTTAGGACATTTGAGATGTAATAAGTAAAATGAGGAAATGTTAGTCAGAATTGTTAAATTCCATTCTAATGTCAGCCAGTCTAAGATTTGTTGTGTTTTGAGCAGTACAAAGGAGTCAATAAATGGAAATATACCAGCAAAGAGAGAACTGTGACAAGCTACAGAGCACACTAAAGGTCAGAGGCAGATATCCAGAGCGGACACTTGATCAGATCCAGAAGGAGCTAAAGAACGTAATGAAGAAGCCACAGTGCTGGAGATTGGCAGTAATGGGTGGGCTTGGGGGGGGTTGGTTTGGAGGGGTCGACTGGAAGATATTCCACTGGGGGTCAATGGATGGGGTTATCACGCTGTTAAAAGGTGGAACTTTGTGGGAATTTGAATACTTCAGAGCCTTTAGCTTTTATTGGATTTTTCTTATCAGTACTTTGGTTTTCTTGGATTAAACAGATGTACTTTGTTAAATGTGTAGGTTTTTGATTTGCTTTGTTGTAAGCTGTAAAGGCAAAGGGACACATTAGCATACAGTACATCGTTTTTTTTAAAGCCACTTAATACAGGTCAGAGATGCATCCCATAGCATAAGGTACAAGGCAGGGTCACCCATTCATTGCAGAGCACAGCCACACACACTAGACGCACAGATATGGAGTTTAGAGTCACAAAGACACGTGTCTTTGAAGTGTGAATGGAAAATCGGAATGGAACCCATACAAACGCAAGGAGGACATCCAGACTCCTGACATTTTAGGATTCAAGTCTGGAACTCTCATGTTGTTAACTTTTAGGGTAAAACTAAAATGTATTGATTGCTTTATTGTTTATGACCAATGATCCAGCTTCTTCATCCATTTAATTAATTACAGGGTTGCAAGGACATGAAAGTAGTGGGCACAGAGCACGCACACACGTATCCACTCTCATGGGCACTGATACACATGTTAAGGTACATAACTGTACTTAATGGACCCCTCCTCAGCCTCAGTCTCAGTCTCACGATGTTTTAGCTATTTAAATTTAACAACTCCACTACTAACCCACATTATATTTTATTATTATTATTATTATTATAAGCCCTCATTGTCTTGAACAAGCCGGAAGATTTCATTCCGAGGACCTTATTTATGAAATTTTCCGTGGATTCGAGCATGAAGATATGCTTGCAGCAAAAAAACATGAAAATATGTAGTCCAAAAAAAATCTGATTTATAAAACCTGGTGTTTGCGCATTTCTATGCAATTTATAAATCACCGTCGCCTTGTAAACATGCATATGTGAACACACCTTGAACACTGTACTAAATAATCCATAATTGCAGCATGTTAACCAACCTCATACATATGAAATCACGATGCTGCAGAACTTCATTGGCTGGTAGAAGAGCCTCCCACCTGAAGCATCGAGACCTCCCACCTACATTCAGTAGTACCTGGCTGTGCTCCGCAAGACTGAGAGCGCAAGATCATGTGTGGCATTATAGTGCCTCTCCTCTGAGTTCTGGGGGTCCAGGAAAGGCGTAAGGTGCCAGCATCTGAGCAGGTAGCCACTATCACTTGGCATATGTAACACTGCAAACCAAATGTAAAAAAATAGCCTTTTAACATCATGTAAAACAACCAAAGTAGATAAGAGGTCATATCTTACAACACAAATTTCTACAGAATCCACCTCAGTGTTTTTGCAGTTTCAAAGTCAATAATTACAGTATACCAGCAAAACTCATTTGATCTACAAGACCGCATTAGATGGGCAAGATCGCAAGACTGTTCATGTTATATCTTTGTGTGTAAGCTGGACATCTCTCAAGGATTTCAGACTGCCGTCTTTAAGGGACCACTCAGTCAGCACAGTGAAATAGCTAAAAGTACTTTGGGGAACTAAGAAGCAGGAAGCTGATTTGCGCAATGGCATGCTCAATTCAAGTCATTACGCATTGCTGCATTCTGTAGCCCAACACAGTTGTCACCTTCACTGTTGCTGAAGCCCTGTGCCCAGGACAAGTGTTTCCACCCTACTGGTACTCTCTGTTCACACACATTCACACAAGAGAGTTATCAATTCACCAAACACACACACTTTGAAAGAAAAGCAATGGAGAATGTTCCAACTGCACCCAGGTCCCCGGAGCTGTGAAGCGACAGTCCTGACCTCTATATCCTAATCAGATGGGAAATATAAATGGAATAGATAGTTTTTGTTATAAAGTCCTGCATTTTTGTAACTTTAATGTAATCTTCATACAGTAAATGTTGAGTGGAGATGTTGAGATGAATTGCTGTCAGTGATAGCAGTACTGTACTCCTGCCTTGTGCCTGTCCTTTAGTTGTGTGGTCACAGTGCCTATAAAGTCTAACTAGGCCTACTAGCATATCAAGAAAATGGAAGAATGATTCAGCTAATGATTTAAAAGCAATAAAATTATCGCATAACCTCACATACTCAAGTCAGGTCTTGAAACCTGAAAAATTGATCATAAAATCAGACCCTGACTTATAAACCCATTCAAAAATTTTATTTTTTTTTTACATCTTCTTGCCTCCTCCAATCTCACACCAGTTTCTCAGATGCATTAAATTTTGTTGCAGCAGCGCAGTTACCGATTTCTTTCACTACTTCAACGATGTTTAATTTAAAACCAGCTTCATATTTTCTTCTGATCGAGCGCTCCATCGTCGATAAGGGATGCTCTTATGATAAACTGGTATGAGGGTGTGAGATACAAAAAACACAAATCAGTGCAAGCGTTGCTTCAGAATAGTTTGGGTATTACTGTGTGGTCACGTAGGCACAATACATAGAAAAAAAAAGGCAGCGTGCTCCATTACTTTCTTAGGTGGGCATTAGCATATCATAATCCCTTGTACCAATAGCGTGACTTTTCTGCATTCGATTTACACGACCGACATTATAAAATATCAGAAATTATAAGGTAAAATCAAGTCCTGACTTATCCGCAGGAGAACTTATCCGCGAGTATATACGGTAAATCATGTTTAAATGTTTACAATTAGATAAATTACTATATAGTGAAACTGGGTCAATCAGAATAGGCACAGTGCTTAATTTTGTGCTCACATTGCACGACGTTTAACAGCCCTAAATCACTGGACCCTTCACATTACAGTACATGACATTCTTTCCTGTGACCAGTTGTCTTGTTGCTTATAGAGGTGAGCGTGCTACACAATCATGCATAGACAAAGTTCACAAATTACAAGACCTTTCTCCTGATATCCAGTCTTGAAACTCCATTCCCTCAGACTTGTCTCATGGTTTCATTTCACGTGACGTTGCCATTGGGAATTTCGAACCACTGTTGTCACAACTTGTTATAGTCTGTGATGGCTTAACAACTAGCTCAGATATGTCTCTGAATTGTTTGTACCTAACAAATGTAGGCAACAGACACCAAGAACCAAAGGGATTCATATTTTTATCCGTGATCATAAAATAAACTTTGGGGCTATGATCCGGGCATACTGTACATGTGTCCGTTAAATTGATTGAAGAGCATAAATGATATGATGCAAATCTGCGCAGGACAGTGACCTACGTCTTGGACAGAGTTGCATTTTACTTTGCACCTAATGCTGCTATCACTGTAATGAAATTAAAACAGGCAAAAAAATGGAATTAATAAATCTACTTTGCCGCAGATTTACTGCACTTCTTTAGACATCTTAATTGTAACAGCAGTAGCATGTTCTCGAGGATGATGGTGTCCCATTGTTAAAGTCATGTGCCACTAAGCGTATTGCATGTGATCGAAGTTTACTATACAAGAAAAAATCAAAGTAGTAGAGAAGTGGGTGGCCATATAACAGATAAGAGAAACATAAGAGGTGTAGAATACAGGATGGAAAATGTTAAGGGATATCAAATAGAGAAAGAATGTAAGGAGTTCACGTCTGGGTGATCATCTGGAAGTCCCAGGGCTTTGATGGGTTAGTGAAGGGACTCCTGTATTTCATCCTATGGTGATAAGACGCTGCTCTCTCAAGGAAATGTGACAAGCATTCACACCCTACTACAAGTACAAGGTTCAGTTCTATTTGTAAGCACCTGGTTTCTCAAAAGTGAACAGTCACCCAAAGTTGAAAAACCTGTATGGTTCAGTTTAGTTTCCCGCGTAACTTCCAAAAGGCTGCTGATTGTCAAAATGTGGATTTTCGATGCACCAGCTATATAACTTAGGGACCATATATCTTTCATTTTGTTCCTGTAGTATTTATCCCAAATAAAACCAAGCACTCTCACATGTATCAGTTCCTTTAACAGTCTGCCACAACAAACATGCCAGAAATTCTTCCTTCCCCACATCCTTTATTCAATGAGTTTAACTTTTGCTCATAAGATAACTCACCTGACTTGCAAAAGATCATCCCTCACTGGCATGTCTATGAACTTTATGAAAGGAAGCTCTCATCCGCTTGTAGCTTGAACCTCATACCTTTAAACCGCTTTTCACACTTTGATTCTTTAGCTTAAGTTTTGAATATCTCTGATTTTAATGTATCTGATGGAATAATCAAGAATTACACCCAGTTTTCATTTATAAAGCCACTCAGTGGTATGGTGAGGCCAGACAGCATTAAACTTGGATGATTGTGAGTATAGCTGTGTCCCTGAGGGGGCCCTGCAATGGAATGGTGCCCGACTCCAGGACTGTTTTGTTCCTTGTACTTAATTCTGCTAGGATAGCCTCCAGAGCTTACGGGCCGCTGAAACATATTAGACGAGTATGACAATCATATGTTATGCTAATACGAATGGTTTATAGAAATCAAACACACGAAAGCTATAGATTTCACTTTTATTTACAAGTGTGCTTTTGTTAAATAGTGGCTATGTTTAAAGGAATGCTTCACTCAAAAATGATACTTTTTAATATGTTTCTTACCCCATGTACTTCCTAGTGAAGTTTTAATCTCATCTTTTCATCTATGCATTGTAATGGATGATATGAAGAGATTTTTATTCTGATGAGGATGAACCCTTACCCTTAACAAGAGCTTCATACAATGTGCCAGAAGGAATAGACTGGCATTCCTGGAAGGAAGTTGCTGATCTGGCCTGAATGGCACAACAATGGAAGGACCATTATTAGCCCAAGATAACCTTTCTGAAGTACATTCTCCCCCAATATACAAAGTGGCAGCACTCCTGTACTGCTGCTCCCTTATATCCTCCTTGCAGGGCATTCTGGGGATCCGAGTCCTGAGCATACGGCCATGCTTGATTCCATTGGTGCCATTGGGGGAACTGCATCAATGGACTGTTTGTACTTTGGGAAAATTCTACCTGACCCAAAAGTGCTTCCTTCTGGCATTGTCCTGACACTGGGATCATTCTCAGGTCCTTCTTAACAGGGAGTCTGCCACCTCACCTCAGGGAGTTGGACTTAGGAGAGGAGACTGACAACACTTGTCTGGGAGGAGTGGAAGACAGAAAGAGAGAGAAAAGAAGGATTGTGCTTTGTGAAAAGAAGCCTGTTAAAGGTATACTATTCAATAAAAGTACTTCTTTTGAACCTGGTGACTTGTGTCTGGGGTTTGGGGCTTGGTGGTGCCCCCTAGTGCTCACATGTATAATGCGAAGTTGACTCACTCACTCACTCACTCACTCACTCATCAACAAAAAATGCTACTTTTAAAAATGTAAAATTTGTCAGGATGGTACATCTAGGTCAGTAGGCATTGACTAGGAAAGGACATTTTGATATATCAATATTTAGAGGTGCGGTGGGCTGGCGCCTTGCCCGGGGTTTGTTTCCTGCCTTGCGCCCTGTGTTGGCTGGGATTGGCTCCAGCAGACCCCCATGACCCTGTAGTTAGGATATAGCGGGTTGGATAATGGATGGATGGAATTTTTAGGGGTATAAAAAACTAAATACTCCAAAATCTCAAAAGTGTTTTGAGTGATTTGAGAAAATGAACCGATAAGTGTTTTTTTCCTTAATAATGCTCTGGCGAGAGGGACATTCTAGTACGCTGAATCTCCTGTTTCATTATATAACTTACAGCAATCTGACAGAGAAATGTGGCGTGCCAGTTTATACAAATGGAAGCCATCTGCAGAAGTGGAGTGAAAGGAGAAAGTCAGCGTCATAGAGCTGTAGCAGCCAATGCTGGATGGCACAGCCCCCTTATTATATAAGTAGCTGTGTAAGCCCGTTCTGTAAAAAGCCCGGAACCCTAAAAACTATTGAAATCATCAAGAAAAAAAAACTGAAATGTAGAGATGTCAGGTAATTGAAAGGAACAACTCTGGGTATCTTTCTCCTAGGAGGTTTTGTTTTGCCGACGTGCTCACATTGCTTGTGCATTAGTGGCAGGAGGAAAAGTAAAAGGGATACCATTTTGCCGATGTCAGCAGCTAAGCGACTTTGTCTTTCTTTGGAGGTTTCGTTTTACCGACGTGCTGGCCTCACTTGTGTACTAGCGGATAAGCGAGTTTTCACGACTCCACCTCTCACTTTTGGTCCGGACAGACACACACACTTCCATGCGTAGACGTTTATATATAAGATGCTGATTCTAGTGGTGAGCGGTATGCCTGATTAACCGCTATAATGGAGTATTTTCTTCTTCCAGTATGAATTTAATAACAAATATTTTACTGGTATGTTATAATCTGTGGAAAACTACATTTAAACACAAAAGGAGAACACAGAAGGAAACTGGAAATGTGTCAATGTATGTGTGCCTTCAAGGTAATGACTTTTGTATGGACTTGTATGAGACTTGTGTG
Source organism: Polypterus senegalus (assembly GCF_016835505.1). NCBI lineage: Eukaryota > Metazoa > Chordata > Cladistia > Polypteriformes > Polypteridae > Polypterus > Polypterus senegalus. Next base: position 38,847,165 of record NC_053169.1, on the reverse strand, counting down.
GAATACATGATCCTACTCCTTTAATAGTATTTCCCAGAGCGCTGTACAGTTGATGCTAACAGGAAGGAGTGAAGAATTCACGTCATAGTGCTGGGATTATTTGGTAGCAGCTGCAGTGAGCAAGCAAGTGCATCAGGGTAAGGAAAAAAACAAACAAACTGCACTTTCCAGTTCTAGAGAGATAATAACATGCAATGGAATCTGTGGGGTCCAAGCCTTAGTGAGTTCATACTTCCTGTCTGCAAGAATTTTTTACTGTTCTGATATTTAAACCTATTCATATTATCTCAAGGGAGCATGGTGGTGCAGTGGTTATCATGGCTGCCTTACAGCTCAGGTCACTGCTTGGCCACAATAATTGGTCTAGCATAGTTGGCAGATGTTTCCCAAGCCCTATATATATATATAGTGCACTCCAAACTAATTCAGTTTCTCCTACCCCATTGTCTTCAATGCATTTTACTGACTTCAGCAAAGCTCCTGAACATTTCCTTGATTTTGCTGAACTCGAGGTAATGCGAATTCAGTTGGTTTCACTCATGATTACTCCCCAACCTGAAGTATAAAGCCAAAGGGTTGTCCCTCATCAGAGACATAATGGTGGCCACGTGTCTTGGAACACAGGCAACAGCATAAATACACAATATACAAATACTAAACAATAAATAAACTTAATAATACAAAACACATGAAAACTACTAATTCAAAATAACAAAAACAACAATAAAATGCGAAATAAACATCACATAGGGAACACACCCTGGTTCTAATGTAACAGTAGGGCACAGGTGGTGCACTGACACATTTTATTTTTAATTTTATTTGAAGAAAATAACATTCCATACAATCAAGTTAAAGAGAAAGAGAGGAGAGCCAACAGCACTGACAATGCTTTAAAAACAACAAAGAAGGGAGAATGTCCTTTTCTCCGATATAAATGCTTTTTCCAAAATTTAATTAATCAGATCTTCCATCCATTCACTATTCAACCCGCTATATCCTAACTACAGGGTCACGGGGTTCTGCTGGAGCCAATCCCAGCCAACACAGGGTGCAAATATGGCAGTTCTTGAAATATTTTAAAATAGTTTTGAACAGATTCTATAAGGAAGAATTTGATTTTTTTCCAATTTCAAATAGCATAGAATATGAGTTACCCACTGACTTAAAATAAGTGGGTTGAGATTCTTCCAGTTGAGCAAAATAAGTCTATGTGCTAGTAGTGTGGTAAAGGCAATTACAATCAATGTGTCCTTCTCCAATTTAAGCCCACCTGGGAGTCCACCAAACACAGCTGTTAATGGGTCAGGAGTGATTGTCACGCTAAGGCTGTCTGATAGTGTGACCCGACATTTGTGCGATAGACATATGCGTGCCGACAAAATAGCGCCGATTAAAACGCACCATCAAAATCTCCCCGACAAAATCGTGAAAGTTTCATTAAATATGAATTACTAGTTTAAAGCATATATAATAATGTTTATTTTAGAAGTCAATATTATGAGAGGCGGCATGCCATCAGCACGGCACGCAGATAGTCCTTAAGATCACGCCCTGTATATGTAGGAAGAATTGCAGCAAGAGTGTCCCACTCTCTTGGCCTCTCTCGCGATTTTATCGTGGCGATTTTGTCGGCGCGCATTTGTCGAAAACCAGTTAGCGGTTTTGTCGGCACTCATATCGCACTTTTGTAGGTGAACCGTCTGATAGACATTCAAAGATATGTGTCCAAAATGATGTTAATTTGTGGCACTCCAAAACATGTGGCCCAGTGAGGCTGGAGCTAGATTGCAACGTACGCAGGTTAGATCTTGCCCTGGATAAATTTTGGATGATTTTAAACAAGATAAATGTGATTGATGAAAGGTTTTAAGTTGACTGATTGAATGCTTTTTGAATAAGCATTGACATATTTTGAAAAAGTAAAATAAAATGTAACTTGCGCAATTTCCTATCACTCCATTAGTGCTCAAAATATTGATGTGATTCCATCATTTATTCTAATTATACTGAGGTATTTTCTCAGGGTTCTTTCCACAAAGTTCCAGAAACTGGCACCAGGGCTAAGCAGAACATCAGCTAAGTTGATTTGTGTCTTCTCGTTTATCATGGCCTGAAAGTGATGACATGATGCATGTTGGCCGGATATGCAAGTAAGAATTTCACTGTACTACTGCTACTACTGCATATTACTGAAATACAATGCTGTCTTATGATCTTCAAATGTAACAGTATCTTTCACAAAAAAAAAAACACTTAAAGGCATTGGCTCTCAAAAACTACACACTTTCTAAAGGCTTTAGTAATTGAAGGCCTGTCTGCGTTAAGAGGAGTTATATTATTGCATTGTATACTTAAATATGACAAGATGTTCACATTTCTTACACAACACAAATATAACCCATGCTTTAGAACAATGGTTTAAATTGCTTTGTTGCATGTCTTTTGTAATTTTATCCATAAAGAAGAAAACACTCATGGCCTTGAGACAGAAAATTATTACAGAAAATGGGCATGTCTTAATTAAAATCCAACAGTCCAGTTCAATCAATCACTGTCACAGCAGAGTATCTGGGATTGTTTGTTCATTGTGACCAGCTATAATAAAGCACAATTGTGTAAAACAAAAAAAAAAAGATTCTTTGTGACTCAAAGCTTTCTCACTGAAATGACACATTAAATGCATGATATTCATTTTCAAAATGCCCTCATGTAAATGTTATATTGTTAAGTGCCACTCTGTGGTACAATTCAAAAACAGACAAAAAAAAAAAAGCCCAGAAAGTATTTCGTGTCCATTAAAACAGATGTAAAATAATAAGTACAATGTAGTAAAACTTCAAAATGCCAAATTTAAGCACATGCTATTGGTTTTCCCCTAAATGCAAATGCAACGCTTGAAAATTGTCCACTTCCTTGTATTTATTCCAAAATTATTTTTCATTTCCATTCAAGATCATAGCACCTTTGAGACCATTCCAGCAATCGTTTACTGACTGCAACAGTTATACATAAATCTGGGGGCAAATTTAATTTTATATTTTTTTGTATTAAGCAGAAAGCCATGTAAAATAAAGTTTCACTATTTACTTTTCAGGATATTTGGGATGGCCACTACAATTATTCTCTTAGGCAACTTGTTTTTGTAATGTCAGGCACCCATGTTTATTGACAACTTTAAAGTAGCATTTGATGAGTGAGCAGGTTAGCATTGGACTGGTCCTGCCCAGGCATGGTTCCTGCCTTAATAATAATATTTAATTACATTTATATGGTGATTTTCTAACTTACTCAAAGCACTTTACATACACAGTGGTGAACAATTTAAAAACCACTGCCAATGTGCAGCATCCACCTGGGTGATGCAGTCCCAGCCATTCTTGCATCAGTGCGCTCGTCACACACTAGCTATTAGGTGGTACAGGAGTGATAGAGATGGTTAGCCAATAACCGACACAGGATCTGCCAATTTTTTTTATCTTTTATACTTCGTCAATGCATCGAGGCATTGGGATCCACACACAGATCATAGGGTATGCGCCCCCTGCTGGCCTCACCAACACCTTTCCTAGCAGCAACCCAAGCTTTTCCTAAATTGTTTCCCATCCAAACATGCTTTGGTGTCAGTTGGATTTCTTATTCTTAACTGCAGGTGGTATGGCTGCCTTGCACCATATGCTCTCAGTTGTAGCTCTGTCTTCCGACAACCCTGTGTAAGAATAAGCAGACTGAGAAAACAAAATATTTTTGTGAGCACTACAATTTTGAGACATCATATTTCCTCTGTGAACAGGCATTAGTGTATGAAGCTGTACTAGTGATTAATCAAGCTTTTTGTGTCTTTCAATGTATTAATGATATGGAAGTGGAGATGGTTAAAAATGTGGCATCCGGAACTGGAACAAGAAGGAGACAGATGTGCTCTTTTGAGTATTTTATAGTGCTGGACTGGCTTTAACCCACTGAAGGTGATATTACAAAATAAATAACTTTTTATTCAACCTTCAATCTGTGTTCAGCTGAGCTGTGTCTGGGGCTTAGGGATGCTTCCTAGTGACCACAGTAAGAAAATGTGCTATAGAAATAAATGTTGTTGACATTACATATATATACAAAAAACAACATTTATTTCTATAACACGTTTTCATAGAAATGATGTAGCTCAAAGTGCTTTATAAGATAAAGAAAAAATATAAAAATTAGGCAATGCTAATTAATAAAGAATAAAGTAAAGTCTGATGGCCAGGGAGGACAGAAAAAACAAAATCTGCAGGGGTTCCAGGCCACGAGACCTCCCAGCCCCCACTGGACATTATACCTAAAATCAATGATCTAATCAGTCCTCATGGTTTTCAGGCTTCACATGGAAGAATTAGATGATGATGGTCATGTGCATGCCTGGGCTTCAATCCATCAATGTATGGACAGCATGGTGCTTTGATCAAGTAGTGGTGGCAAAGATCGAGAACAGAAAGAGAACAGCAGAGAAAGTAGAGGTTAGTATTGATTGTGGAGCCATGATAAAAACGATAATTAAATGCATATACAGAATATCAGAGTTACACTAGGATGAAGCCATGAGAAAGCCATGTTAAAGTAATGGGTTTTTAGCAGTTTTTTAAAGTTCTCTACCGTATCAGTCTGGCGAATTTCTGTTGGTAAGCTATTCCAGATTTTTGGTGTATAACAGCGGAAGGCCGCCTCACCACTTCTTTTAAGTTTAGCTCTTGGAATTCTAAGCAGACACTCATTTGAAGATCTAAGGTTATGATTTGCAGTGTCAGGTGAAAGGCATTCTGAGATATAGGATGGTGCGAGATTATTTAAGGGCTTTGTAAACTATGAGCAGTATTGTAAAGTCAATTCTAAATGACACAGGTAACCAATGTAATGACATAAAAACTGGAGAGATGTGCTCAGATTTTCTTTTCCTAGTTAAGATTTTAGTAGCTGCATTCTGCTCTGGTTGCAGTCAATTAATGTTTTTTTGTGTGGTCCTGAGAGGAGTGTGTTACAGTAATCTAGTCAGCTAAAAACAAAAGCGTGAACTAATTTTTCAGCATCTTGCAAAGTTATAAGGGGTCTACTTTTTGCTATATTTCTTAAGTGAAAAAATGCTATCCTAGTAATCTGATTAATATGTGATTTAAAATTTAGGTCAGAGTCAATAATTACCCCTAAATTCTTTACTTCTAATACCCTCATTATATCCATTTTTGCCAATCACTACGATTTTTGATTTCTCCTTATGTAGTTTGAGAAAATTACTACTCATCCATTCAGAAAGCGTGAGACAAGAGAGTCGGGATCATCAGGCGCTATTGATAAATACAGTTGTGTGTCATCAGCATAGCTGTGGTAGCTCTCCTTGTGCCCTGAGATAATCTGACCTAATGGAAGCATGGAGATCGAAAAGAGCAGTGGACCCAGGATAGATCCTTGTGGACCAAGGTGAAGCCAACCCATGACTAGACACCAATACACGGCAGGTCACATTTACACACATACTCATACAGGGTACTGTGATTCACTTCATAAAAAAAAAAAAGAAATTGCACTTCTCTTCCAGAAAAATGTTTGCTATTGACACAAGAAGAAAGTTATTTAGTGTTGTCTGGAAGCATTTCCATGCTTTAATGCCACATATGTCTTCCGATTTGTAGTATTTTATTTAGTATGAAAAAAAATCCCATCAGATTCATTTCCTGGCTCTTATAGACATTTTGTTGTGCTGCCAAATGTGTTCTGATAACATGATTCTCTTGATCTTGGCAATCAAAATCCTAAAGATGCATAAGACACAGAAAAAAAACTTGAATCTCCATGGCACTTGGCGACTGCATGTCCTCAGCCTCTTCAGTGGAAATCAAGAAACAAGAAAAGGAAGCTGTTAGGTAACAGTATCAGTAATGGCAGAGTGGGGACTTTCTGCGCAGTGAAGAAAACACGGTAATGTGCATGACTGGTGCAGTTTAATATGTGTCTGTGTGCAGAATGTTACATTTAAAAAAACACGCTGTTCTCCTCCTCTCTGATGTGAAAGAGAGGAATATGTGCGGCAGGTTATATGCATTACACAGCTGCAAAAAAGAACAGATAAATATGGTAGTGTGAACAAGGCTTTAGGGAGAGGTTTTCTATGGTTTCCACTATAAGTAATTTCCAAACATTTTTAGTGAGTTTTGTGGTTCACAATTGTGTAAAACACATTTTCGAGTCCGTTTCTCAAAACTGCATGTAAATTGACCTACACAGATCCAATTTTCAGTTGCTAATTAGCCTAAAATGCACAGCTTCGGGGTGTCTGGGAGTTTAGTTTTGATGCAAACATGGCCATGCTGAAGATAGCTGATGCGTAGATTGAATCACAGGTTGACAAATTCAGTTTTAGTGTTTCTGTGGATTTTGCTTGGGGTCCAATTACTTGGCTGGCTTTCCTAAAACATCCACAAGATAAGCAGAGCAGGTATGGAAAATTGATCAATGAATTTTTAAGAAGATTTGAAAAATGCGTGAGTAAACATAACTTCTTGAGACAAGATATCATAATGAATCTGTGGTGCAGGTGAAGGAGTTTGCTAAATAAGTACTATATCACTTGTTGTACCTACTCACAATGTCACAGTGATGGGTGTATGTAAAAGTGCATCTTTGTAAGTGTGGCTTTGTATGTGTGTAGACAGAAATAATAGTTCTTTCTCTTGCCAGATAGTTCACATTCCCAGAGCTTTTTGGCTTGACTGCTCTATGTGGGATCCATCATCAAAGAACCAAATGAATCATATCATTGAACAACTGAGCACATCCTGCAGCTGGACAGACACAACCCATTTGTGCTTCACTGGCTTGAAAGGAACTGAATAAAAACTTGCACTGAGCCCATCTGAATTCAAATGTGAGAAAGGTGAAGTATTATAATTAGGCTTTATCTATTCAAAGCACTAGAAAACCGCCATCAATTAGATTAGACTGAAAGAGCAGGGTAATTCTACACCTGCACAAGCAGAGCTGGGAAATGGCCCGAGAGTGCCATTGTTTGTCAGAGTGCTGACGCGCATTGGCAATGTCAGCTTCTTATGGAAAACAGACCCTCAGCTACACAGTATAATTCTCAGGGTTTTGAAGGCGAGGTTGGGTTTTTTACCAAGCTGATCACTTAAAATCTTAAATGACCTTCCCACTTGAGATCAGCACTGACATTTTAGAATTTCCAGACGGCTGGGCTAGGTTTGTTCAAATTGTACAAGTTGGACTGGCACGTATTCAAAAAAATGAATTACCGTACTGTTCTGAGCAGTTTATATTCTTGACGTAAGATGGTCTGATTGACAATTTCAGTTTGTAATAAGGGGGAGAGCCCTGAAGTTGTGTTTTAAAGTCCTGCATTTCTTATTGTTATGCACACCAAAGTATCCAATTCTAAATCCCAGCCTGCCTAATCCATTTCAAGGTTGCCAAGGACCAGGGCCTGTCCTGGCAGCATCGGAGGCAAAGCAGGAACAAGTCAGTCCAACACAGAGTACATTCACCCACTGCCGCATCTACGTAGGGTCAGTTTAGAGCCGTTATTGCACCTATCTTGAATGTTGTGGGGATAAACCAGAATACTCAGAGAAAATTCTGACAAAGAGAATATGTAAACAGTAACTATATGTAGGGTTTAGTAAAATTAAACACAAAACCTCTGGGGAAAAGAGAAGGCATACTGGGGAATCCAGAGTTCATCTGTATGCTGCATAAGGATGGCAGAGGCTACACTATCACAAGACCAAATGGGCAATACAAGAAACAGAGCGATGTGTCCCAGCAGCTGGCACAGCAGATGCCAAAGAGATTCCAGTAGGATTCTATAAGAAAGGAATCCTCTAGATGTGATGGACACTTGACCCTCCATAAAGAAGTGGAGAGAGGATGTTGAAAGTTGGCAACAGAGTGGTGGGAGGGGGGGTTTAAAAGGGGTAATGGGCACAACTGTGGCACAATGGGCAGCACTACTGTGACAGAGATCCAACATATCCCAATGTCTGCAGGGAGTTTTCTCCAGGTACTCCATTTTGCCCCCCACATTGACAAAGACAAACAGGTTAGGTTAACTGGTGACTATAAACTATCCCCAGTAAATGCAAGCATGGGTGTGTGTGTGTGGCTTATGACAGGCTGGCACAGGTCTTTTTTTTCTTCCTTGTGCCCAGACTGGCCTCTGCCCTCTGCAACCTTGAGTTGAATTAAGCAGGTTGTAGAATGTGTTTATGTATGAAAGGAGGCGAAGTATGGTCCTAAGTCAAGATAAATGAGACAAGTAGCATTTTAAAATCCAAAATCCAGACTGTTTTGCAGGTTGCTAGCCATTACCCTCCAGACAGTTACGTAGCAATACATGATGACTGAAAGAAATGGGACAATGTGGCCCTATTAAGGTAGGCAGCATGGAGACTTGCCTAGCAGATTTGCCCCTTAAAGATTTACTGATCAGTCACCGTGACACCAGTTCAAACCTGGTGTCCCTGGTAAGTGGCTTTAGCCACCTGAGGCAGAAAGTGCTTATAAAAAGCATTCACCCCATTCGATGTTTTTAGATTTTATTGAATCAGAGTGAATTTAATTAGGTTTTTTTGAAGCTAATCAACAGAAAAAGACTCTTTAATGACAAAGTGAAAACAGAGCTCTGCAAAGTGGTCTAAATTATTTACAAATGTAAAACACAAAATAACTGATCTCAATTGTATTCACTTATTAAAGGTCAGTATATGGTAGATGCAATGTTGCCAGACATGACAGCCTTGAGTCTGTGTGTGCAGGTCTTTTTATTGGCTTTGCACATTTGGACACTCCTGTTTTGTGTAGCTTTGACCTTATGCTTCAGGCCGTAGTCTTGCTGGCAAAACAAATCATCTCCCAAGGTCCATGTCTCTTGTAGAATGACTCAGGTTTTCCTCTAGCATTTTCCTGTACTTTGTACCCTCTACCCCTCCAAGTCCTAAATGGCATGTTGCACAGAAGCATATACAACAACATGATGTTTTCATCTCCATGTTTCATAGTGTGGATGCTGCATGTTTTTGATAATATGCAGTGTCTGTCACATGCCAAACATGGTGTTTAGTCTGATGGACAAATAAATACATTTTGGGCTCATCAGAGTATAAAACCTTCTTCCAGTTGACGTCAGAGACCCCCATGTGAATTCTGGCAAACTTCAGACAAGATGTGATGTGTGTGGTTTTTCGTTTTTTATTTTAACAGTGGCTTACTCTTTGCCACTCTTCTATAAAGCTGCCACAGGTGAAGCACCCGAGCAAAAAATTGTTATCTGCAAAGTCTCTCCAGCCTCATCCAGAGTAGTTTGTGACTGCTTCAGAGTTCCCATATGTCTCTTGGGCCTCCCTCACTACTCTTCTTGTTGCATGTTCTCTCAGGTTTTGCAGGTGACCTGCTCTAGGCACGTTTATAGCTGTGCACTACCCTTTCAATTTCTTAATGATTGATTTAACTGGACTACAAAGGATATTCAGTGACTTGGACATTTTCTTGTCTCCATCCCCTGACTTGTGCTTTTCAACCACCTTTTCACAAAGTCGCTTGGAGTGTCCTTTTGTCTATGTTGTGCAGTTTTGGCAATGATACTGGGTCACCACAGGTTGGCCCTTACAGATAAGTGAAGTACATCCTGACTACAAACTGGTGAGCTCCATTGAGCTACTTCTGTTATTTCTGATACCAATTGGCTGCACCAGTGAAGGTTTAAGGGTAACGTATTAAAGGGAGTAAAGTAAACAATTATTTTGTATTTTTATTAAATTAGACCACTATGCAGAGATTTGTTTTCATTCTGACATTCTGAAGTTAAAATAGCCTTTTTTGTTGATCAGTGTCAAAAAAGGCAAAGTAAATTTGTTGTATTATAATAATAAAATGTGAAAACTTCCAAGGAGTCAATACCTTTTAGAGACACTTTATATATAAGATAGATAGTGTAGAAGATAGCCTGGCCACAGACACAGACACACGACACCAAATGTCCACAACACACATGTTTATTTACACTATTTACGATTCGTGCGCAATCCAGTCCCCACTATTCCACACAACTACTCAGTTCTTTTCTCTCTTCGGCCGCCTCCACTCCTCTCTCGCAAGCTCTTTCTTCCTCCTCCCGACTCCGGCTCCTCGAATGGAGTGATGCGGCCCCTTTTATAATGCCCTGGATGTGCTCCAGGTGCTTTGAGATGGTCTTCCGGCAGCACTTCCTGGTGTGGCGGAAGTGCTGTCCTCCAGGGCTCGGGAACCACCCAGGTGCCCCCTGGTGGTGGCCACGGACCCTGATGGAAACCAGGTGGGCTGCCCTCTTGCACCCAGGGGAGATATTGCCCCCTCTGCCAGTCTTTCCCTGCTCCAGGCATCCCAGTGGGGCAAGGTCCCTGGTCATCTGCCACAATAGATAGATAGATAGATAGATAGATAGATAGATAGATAGATAGATAGATACATACATATATACAGTATATATACTTTATATGTATACATATACATACATATACATACACACACACACATACGTATATACTGTATATATATATACTTATACATATTTATATACACATAAAGAGGGAGAGAGAGAGGTGAGCAGGTTTCTGTTTGAGAAGAAGGAAGGAAGAAAAGAATGAAATGAAGAAAACAGAAGAAGGAATATGACAGGCCAAGAATGCAGGACCTTTGGTGGCTGGCCTGAGTCTGAGAGTGCCACCAGGGGGCACTCCTGTATAATAATGGAAAATCCAAGGAAGGATGCTTCACAGTAAATGGCACTTGTATAAACTGAGCCTTGAAGTAAGACCCTGATTGAAATAATGGAATAGTCTGAGTGAAAGTGTAAAGCAGTCAAGTTAATCTTAAAGTTGGGAGATGAAGGCTAGTCCACAAATGGCAGAAGGTAGTGTGACCTGAGAAACAAATAGTCCCTTAATACTGTGTTGTGGGCAATCAATGAATGGAAAAATATCACTCCACTAAGCAAGAATTATTTTTTTAAATAATGCTAGCTTAAAGGCAAAGATTACAATTCTCATTCATTTAGCAGAGGCCTTTATCCAAGGTGAATTACAAAATCAAATTATAATGTGTATACTTTAGCCTACAGATCAGACAAAATAGCAAGTGAAATTTAGAAAACAGGAGTTAAAACCAGTAATTGTTTGATTGATCCATAACAAATTTTCTAACTCTTAAAAATATTTCCTAAACATATAGAAAGCAAAACAAAGATTTTCTTTTTTCTTTCAACATATATACAGTATGTGTGCATATGTTCACACGTATTGAACGTACAGAATATTTTCTCTAACCTGCTTTATCTAGTTCAGAGCTGCATGGTTCCAGAGCCTACACCCAAGCAGCAATGGGAGAAGAGAGGAAAAATGCAGACCGGGGCTCCAGTTCATCACAGGCTCCACTCACACACACATGCACAAAGGTCCAATTTAGAGTCAATAATTTAACCTAAAACACCCACCTTTTGATTTTAAAAGAGAAACTAGGGAATCCAAAGACAAACCCATACAGATAGAGGGAGAATGAGTAACCTCTAAACAGAAAAGAACAAGACATGGATTTGATCCCAGGACACTGAATCTAAGAGGCGGCAGCACCAGAACTGGCCCAATGTGCCACTCTCTACACACAATTTATTACATATTCATACACATATATGCATATCTATTGATAGGGTGCTTTTCATAGTTCACTGTATGCTAAAACGTACAGGGTCTTTTCTGCTCAGTTTGATTACATTAACAAAACACAAGTGAGGATTAAACAAGGAGGATGTCCATATTATTAAATAAATCAAATTAGAATAGCATAGTCTCTGCCCTCCTGGTCCTGGCAAAAAGAGGTTCTCCTGACTATTAAGTGAAACATCTTGCCTATGCAACATACTCATATATATTCTCTCTTCTCCTTATTTTTTCTTTCAAAAAAAAAAAAGGTGGCCAAAGTAATTCTCTGTTAGCAACTCCACTGTCTATATGCCTGTTCACCTCTGTTTTTTGTTTGCAGAATTTTTATCATTATTTATAATCCAACCTTGAATGGGCTGTTAGTCCATAACAGGTTCCTAAATCATTATATATTAGTAAAACAAAAAAGAAAACTCCAATGAATGGCATTAATTAAATAAGTGAGTGCTAAAAAGTTTAATGTTCATGCTTTAAAAATTGGCTTAGTTGATGCGGAGGAACCCTGGAGCTGGCTCTTAAAGTCATTTAAAGCAATTGCAGAGAACTATCAGCCACAAGGTGAGCTCAAGAGCGACAGGAGGCAGGGCACAATGAATTAATGTGACTTTTATTTATTTGGGCGGAGGGATCAGTCTTCCAACAGATCTTGCTCTGCAGTAAAGAAAATACAATGAAGGGACTATTTCTTCCCATAATTCAAAGATGTGGTAACCTATTGATTTGCAAGCTTGAATTTATGCTGTGGAAACCAGGGGCGCTCCAGCCACCCCAACCATGTCACAGACAGGCAGAGACACACGTTCAAGCACAGCACAAATTTATTATATTGGGGAAGCACTTTTCCCTCTCTCCTCACAGCAGCACAGTACAATCCACCAAGCACAATAATCAGTCCTTCGTTTTTTCTTTCTTTCTCTATTTGCCTCCACTCCTCCTTCAGCAAGCTTTTTCCACCTCCTCCCGACTTTGGCTCCTTGGGTAGTGGCAGCTGGCTTCTTTTTAAAGGGCACCCCGAAGTGTCCCATGTGCTCCACGACCTTCTTCCGGTGTGGAGGAAGTGCTGCTGCAAAGGGCTCAGCCGTGCCTACAGCATTCTATGCTGGTGCTCACAGAACCCAACGGGGTTGCTTCAAACTCCAAGTCCCAGCATGCCCTGCAGGAATCCGTGGAGCTGCAGCAACCCTGAGGGACTGCCCTCTAGTGTTCCAAGGAAGATAATGCCCCAAACATGCTCTCTTCCTCGGTCCTTGCACCCAGCTGGTGTCCTGGCTGGGTAATGGCCCTGGCCATCTGTCACATCACAGTGCATTATATGAGAGTATCTGCCCTTACCTTTTGTATTGTTATTTATTATTTATTATTATTGCTTATTTTTAATTGTTTTCTCTTGTAAAGCACTTTGGGCTACACTGCTATATAAAAATCCATCCATCCATCCATTTTCTAACCCGCTGAATCCAAATACAGGGTCACGGGGGTCTGCTGGAGCCAATCCCAGCCAGCACAGGGCACAATGCAGGAACCAAACCTGGGCAGGGTGCCAACCCACCACAGGACACACACAAACACACCCACACACCAGAACACACTAGGGCCAATTTAGAATCACCAATCCACCTAACCTGCATGTCTTTGGATTGTGGGAGGAAACCGGAGCGCCCGGAAGAAACCCACGCAGACACGGGGAGAACATGCAAACTCCACGCAGGGAGGGCCCGGGAAGCAAACCCGGGTCTCCTAACTGCGAGGCAGCAGCGCTACCACTGCGCCACCGTGCCGCCCCGCTATATAAAAATGTGCTACATAAATAAATGTTGTTGTTGTCGTGTTCTTCACAAAATGGCGTTCCATCCAGGGTTGGCTTGTGCCTACATTTGCCATTGCTGGAATAAGCTTCACCTAAAAATGAATTAAAAAATGCAGTTTTAGAAGGTTATTGGGTAGATATGTGCTCTTAACTACAGTAACATTACATCTGCTCCACTGTGAATCATTCCCATTGTTTTCTGCAATATGGTTACCATTTAAAACATTTAACAAGTTCAAATATCTGGCCAGCATTATGAGGAGTTGGGTATAAATTGGCAACAATAAGTAACCAAGATGTAATTAGGTGGCAACACTCTTTGGATGAAGTGTTGCTTTATATCTACATAAGTTAGAAAATACATCTCTATTTTGGGGGAGGAGCACATGGGAGTGGCTCTAAATTGTAAATCAGATTTTTCTCTCTTTGTTGAAGGTTTGTTTTCTCAAACTAATAGCTATCATTTTTATGAAACACAAAGGTTTCAACAACAAATCTTTTGGTTTCTCACTGACAAAGAACTGAAAATGATTCTTTCCTGTGGTATTTGAATAACCCTAAAGAATTAATTGCATATAAAAAAAATCCATCCCCTCTCTTAGGGTGGTCGTCTCAGGCACTGCATTTTTACCAATCAATTTGGGGTTTTTCACATCATTAGGGTTAAACAGAGAGCTTTGGACACCTGGGTTTCCAAACGCCACTTTTTATTGCCTTTTGAAATTGAACAGAAAAAAAAATCTAAGAGAAAAAAGGAAATAAAGATGCTTGATGATAAAATATTAGCTTATCAAAGAGGTCAATTTGTCTTCACTTTTGCAGTAACTCTGTTATCAAAGTTCCTTAACTATTCCTCATTCTAATCCCATAAATCTCGATGGCAGACTCACGTAGTAAAGTTCTGTGACCTGTGCCCAAGGCATTTCAGTAAATCACAATTCCTTTGATGCAATGAGGCCGCCACGCGGAGGAATAAAATCCAGATGTTCTCCAGGTGACCTTATAGATGCCGCAGTTTCCATGATTCTCATAAATAATGTCACTGTGAATTACCAGGCATAAATATTCAGATGTCTTTTTACAAAATCTCTGTGGCCCTCACCTCGAACTTTACTACCCAAGGATTTTATACAATCCAGAAAATTAGGGTTGGGGAGCTGAAAGTTGGGAAGGTCTGGCACTGAGCTGAGAGACAGCAGTAATAAGTACACATTCTTTAACCTATTAAGCAATTCTTTGCAATTGTCTTAAAAATGCATCAGTTTATTCAATAAATTAATAATTCAATTAGTCACATTGAATTGTATAATAATATATTACCTACTTGATATTCTTTTATTCATAGTTTACATTCCTACAGTCCTCCTTATGTAAAAATTCACGGCCTTACTAAGAACTCAGATCAATGTGAGCAAAATACAAAAAAGAGTAAACACTTGCATGATGCAGTTTAACATAAATGTCTACACACAGGTAAACTATACATTCATTTCAAATTCAAGATGGATGTTGGCGGTGGTGTGGTGGTTCACAGCTCTTTTACAAGGAGTTTGAATCCCAGCTTAGTCACTGTCTGTATTGAGTTCTCTCCATGTTAATTTAGACTTTTCTTCTGGTACTCCAGTTTCCCTTCCAAATGCAAAAGGTGTGTGGATGGGTGTTGGGTTAACTGGCTCCTAGTGTTGATTGATTAAATTCGCCAAAACATTTCTGGAAGTAAATTTGCTGTGTCCACCAGTGACATTTGTTCATCGAATATTTTCCTGAAAATTAATCATTTTGCTGGATCAGATAATTGTTTTTTTTCCCAGTGCCCCATGATGCTTTGCAAAGCTAGCAATATTAAAGATGTAGCAGCCATTTTTTGGATGGGGCAGCCTCCTCAGTATATAACACTGATTCTTGTATTGGACGGTATACTGGATCAACCAGTATATCAGAGGAAATTATTCTTCCTGTACTGATTTATTAAGAACTTTCTTACTGGTATACTAAAAATTAGCAGAAAGCTTGTGAACACATTTAAAAACTAAACACACATGCAGAAGGAACTGTGTCAGTGTATTTGTATATTAAAGGCCATGTCTTTTTGTATGGACTTGTATGAGACCTGTGTATAATATGTGAGTTGCCTCTTTAATAGTATTACCCAGAGTGTTGTACAGTTGATGCAAACACGAAGGACTGACGAATCCACATACTGTAGTGATACGCTAATTTAGTAGCAGCGGTGGGTGAAAAAAAACAAACTGAACATTCTGGTTTAAGGAAAATTAGTACCTGCTTTGAAAATTGTGGGAGCCATGCTTTCTGCTTCCAGTGCCACTGTTTGCAAAAAAAAATTGTACTCTTTTGATATTTACTGTAATTGTATTAATTTATCTAAAGGAGGCACCATGGTTAGCACAGCTGCCTCACATCTCAGGTCCCTATTCCAGTGGAATATAGTTGACTTTCGTAATCCTCAGGGACACTTAAAAAATACCACTGCACCATTATAATCCACTCTGAACTAATTCAGTTTCTCCTATCCTTTTTGGATTCATTGCATTTTGCCAAGTTTGGTGAAGTTCCCAAAGATTTCTGTGATTTCACTGAACTCAAAGCAAAGCGAATTTAATTAGGTTATGATTTGGTTGGTGACTTCAATTATTTCTGACTGCTCCTTGTTTTTTTATTTTAAGAACATTGTTTCTAGGGTTTTAAAGACCAAAGAATTCATCAGTTACTGTCTATTTTTTATCCTACATGCTTTTAATGCTTTTGAAAATGAATTACATTCTCCCGTGATGGCACTTATTTTCTGTTGATGGTTGCCTGGCAAAATGACTGGGAGTGTGCGACAAATAATGTCATCAACATACTGGTGTAAAGGTCAGCGTCGTGCATTTTCTAATCTTCTGAAATTTCAGAATCCTCCTAAGGAAAAACCTTTAGTAACTATTTATTTTTGTATATTCAAGTTGCAAAACTATCTTCTGTTTCCTTGACACAATTAACAACTTTTTAATCTGGCTCCCATTATGTGTCCCCCTTTTGGATGGAGAATTCTGCACTATATCCCAACTTCAATCCTTGATTAACTTCCTAGGCATTGTTTATTTATTGCACAACTTCACAGTTACACCTCTTGGCTTATTATTTTGACTACACAACTTCTCCAAATTCCTCTTCAATTTTAAACTGTTTTTTTAAATACTCATTTTAGTTGTTTGTCTGTTTTTCTTTAAGAAGTTTCTGTTCTGGAACGTTTACTATTCTAAGTTGTGTTTTTGATTTCACTATAATTTCTGAATGGTGTCTATATTTTGTTAAATTTTGTTTTCCATTTTATTTATTGCTTATTTTTTGTAGTATTTCCATTTTCCCATTTGAAAAGCGCTAGTTGTGATGGGCGCAGAAGCCGTTTAAGATGGCGGTACATA
The DNA here is from genome assembly GCF_016835505.1 of Polypterus senegalus. NCBI lineage: Eukaryota > Metazoa > Chordata > Cladistia > Polypteriformes > Polypteridae > Polypterus > Polypterus senegalus. The sequence continues at coordinate 38,830,198 of NC_053169.1, read as the reverse complement.
ATCTGATGTATCCAGAACTTTTTTAACTCAAAAGAAAAAATCTTTTTGGTAGCGAATGATCAGCTTAACTAACATTTTTAGGTTTGATTCTGGGTTTTGGTTACCAGTTTCTGTTATAGACAATCCTAAATCAAGCCATAAAAAACACACCTACAAAATCCAAAATACTAAAAGGATTCAATAGATGGAAGTTTAAAGCTAATGTCACAGCAGCCATCTTAAGTCTTCCAGGCTCTTAAGTAGCACTGGGGTGATCCTCCAGCTGCAACATCACACACTAAAAAGGTTCTGAATGCAGTGTAAAAGGTATACAGCCAAACGATAACATAAAACAATAATTTAAACAAAATTTTCATTAAGACAAGAAATAAAAAAGCAAACAAAACATGATAAATAACATTTTTTGAAAAAATTAGCAAAAAAGTAAAATACAAAGAGAACGCATTTGACGTTAATCTGCATCCAGCCCTGCATGTAGGCCCTCCAACCTGCAGGGAAAACATGGAGGTTGGTGGCAGAACTGGCATGCCGGCCACCATAAAAAAACCTCACACTGGTTCCATTCCATGTGAACTAGTGTGGTGCTGAGGTGTCACCCATTGGATGGCTGCACTCGGGTCCTAATCTGGGATCCTGAGTTGGTTCGTCATGTGGTGGGTGCAGAAATACGCTGTATCAGCATGTGCTGCTAACCTAACCTAACATTTGAGCCAAGGATGAAACCCTGGATGCACCATTACAGAAACAGAATAGCATTGCCAAATAATAATAAAATATTTCACACTCTAAAATACTAAATGTACAAATGCAAAATCCACAAAAAAAAGTATACAATTTGCAACCATCCTCAAGGTGTTTTACTGAAGCTTGTAGCAACATAAGCTAAAACGTATGCCACTGGTCATTAAGCATCTGTCAGAAATGAGGTAGGACATGCACTCTCACATTTGTGCGTGTGTGTATGTGGTGAACTAGTGAAAAAGAAAATAAGCAAAGGGTCACACAGCACACCACTCTGTAGCGTGCAACCAAATAAGAATGCAAATTTGGACAAGCTCTTGATGGAGGTGACATTATAAATGAAAAAAAAACTACATTTAAAATCCAAAAAGTAAAGTTTAAAATTTGAGCAGGGTTTTATAAACACACGACAAAAATACCAATAATACTACTGCTTCTATTACTGCTACTACTACTATTACACTAAAGCAGCAAAGACACAATCTACCTTTACGCAATTTAAAAATGTCTAGCCATTACTGCTGCTGCCTCACAGCTGCTGAGTCCCAGTTTTAGTGCAGTACAGAGTTTGCACATTCTCCTTGAGAATCGGCGTAGATGTTCTCTGTATACATCAGCTGCCTTCCACATCTCTCAAAACATACATATTAGGTTAACTGGCAACCCATAGTGTCCCCATATGAGCGAGGGGGGTATGAGGGTCAATATGCGCTGTTGATGGCTGACTTCTTCCTTCATGGTTCCTTCCTCCCTTACTCCCAGTGTTGCTGATTAGGAACCAGATCCTTGCGACTCCTGTTTTAACAAAAATACCAGAAAGATTGTTTTCAATAAAACCAGTAATTCATTTACATTTATTGCTGGGGAATTTGTAAGTTAACAGCTGACCACTTACTTATTTCCATACTGATACTATTAACCTACAATTCCTAAATATGGTGATTTTTCATTTGTGCCTTTTTGTCAAAGTTTCCAGTGGTGAAAACACTGCCACTGACAAAGTTATTCGTTGCCTCATCTCTTTAAAACGGAGTCTGCTGATGAACTTCAGAGATCTGTCTAGCCTATTATCAAAAATATTAATTGCAGGTAAAAATTTTCCAGGTTTAGAAAAACTGCCAGTGGGATCTAACTGCAGATCCAGCTTGTCAGGTTTGGCAGGAGAACCACATACAAAAATCTTCAAAGCAAACCTCCTGTTACATAATGGGTGGGTTTCCCAGTGTCATTGGTGATGAGACTTCTGACAAAACGCTCTTTGTGCATCCTCTATGCATTTCATATTTCAAAGCAGATAATGATGGTATTTGTTTATATTTGCCCTGAGACGCTGAAGAATACAAGAGTAGCATTTCACATATCACCTCCAACCAAGTACGGCACCGAGCAGATAAAAGACAATGACAAGCCATTGTTTAAGTAAGACATGTGTCTCATCTTGGCATCACCTTTATCTGCCTCTCAGTCTGCTAACCCAGAGTATTTCTGAGCGCATTATTATATTTTCTACTTCCTCGTCTTCACCTTTGCTGTGGTGTTTTTGCAAACAAAGATTCCCCTTGTTTCTTAATCTCCTCCACATATATAACAGACTTATTACATTTCAGAAGGTTTTCCACCATAAGTGTGTTTTGAAAAAGTATAATGTGAGATTGACAATAAAAATTACATGAAGACACCTTTCTCTGCTTTGCTATTTTAGACTTACCTGATAATGTACCAAATAACTGACACATACCAAATCGGTTTATCATGGTTTTCAGCTCACTTATTAGGCTGCCACTTTGATGAATGGCTTATTTACACATCATTCCTTCTGTCACTAAATATATAGATAAGAAATCTCATTTAACATTTTTCTAGGGTCCAACTGAAAGTGTTAAATGTTGGAAAAGTATTAAAGGCCTAAAACATGTTAAATAAAGTGTGGTTCCCGACCGGGCTCCGAGGAGAGGAGGGCTTGTGCCTCCTCCAGACCGCGAGGGGGCGTCCGTCCTGGTTATGTGGGGGGCCACGGGTACAGGGCTTGGAAGCCCAGCCCTGTAGGGACCCGTGGTCACCGCCAGGTGGCGCCCCGATGCCGGTTTACCCCGTGTGGTCTTTGGCCGGGGATGGAGCCCGGCCGGGACGCCTTGGAGGACCAGAGGAGGGCGTGTGCCTCCTCCAGATCGAGAGGGGGTGTCCGTCCTGGTTATGCAGGAGGCCGCGGGTAGAGGGCTTGGAAGCCCAGCCCTGTGGGGACCCGTGGCCACCGCCAGGCGGCGCCCCAGTGCCTATTTATCCCGGGAGCCCGGCACTTCCGCCACACCAGGAAGTGCCGGGGGGAAGACGACAGGGGTTACACGGACGGCTTCCGGGTGCGCAGCCGGCACTTCCGCCACACAGGGGTGTGGCCAAGACCAAGTGCCGGGAAGCAGCTGGAGCTCATCCGGGTTCCCATAAAAGGGGCCGCCTCCCTCCAGTCATTGGTGGAAGTCGGAAGGCAGAAGGACGGAGCTGGAGAGAGGACAGGAGGTGGCCAGGAACAAGGCACAGAGACTGTGGGCCCTGGACTTTGGGGAATTCGGTGCAAGGGGCACTGGGGTTGTGTGAGTGCACGTGACTTATGGAACTTGTAAATACTGTAAATAAAAGTGTGTTGGGTGAAAAAATGCTGTCCGTCTGTCTGTGCCGGGGCCAGCGTTCACAAAAGTAAATCTGTAATTATTTGTCAGTTTGGATTTATGTTTCTTTTTAGTTTAACTGTAGATATTTTTATAGTTAGTAAGAATTGTGGTCCAGTTTCAAGTGTCCAGATTTGTTCTATTTAATTTGTAAATTAAATTACTACTACTGTCCTTTTTGTTGCTTCAGCTTGTCACTCCTTTTTACAAATGCCACTGTGTTCTTGATAAGCCATGAGAGCCTGAAACCCAGCTTCAACATACAACCTTGCTTTTGATTTTTGAAAACAAAATAAGACTTACACACACAGCTCAATTCCCATATTTTCACTCATATGTGACACAGAGCTGATGTCCTTAGAGAATTGTGATCAGCTAAAAATGACACATGGAATCACAAATTTCTTAAAAGGATTTATACCACTTTTGCTGTTTTGCATGAGACCCTTCACATCTCCCTCCCACTAGACCCCTCTCACGTTCACAGATTTCTTTTTTTATTTTATTAATTTTATTGAAATCATTCCATACAAATCAATCAATTTTTACAAAAGGTAGAATTGAGAACAAGTCGACCCCCACCCCTGAGAGAAGGAGCAAGGCAAACGAAATAAAATTTAAGGCTTGTAAACATACCTAAATTGATAAGTTTAAAAAGTCAATAGAGATGAATGGAGAAGAAAAAGAAATACCAAAATAACTGCTTCCTCTGTGCTTTAAAAGCTTATTTTAAAATATTACTGATTAGATCCTGCCATGTTTTGAAAAAAGTCTGCACAGATCCTCTAACTGAGTATTTGATTTTTTCCAATTTCAAATAGTATAACACATTAGTTACCCACTGGCTTAAAAGAGGAGAGTTTGGATTCTTCCAGTTTAGCAGAATAAGACTGCGTGCCAAAAGTGTAGTGAATGCAATCACCGTTTGTTTGTCTTTCTCCACTTTAAACCCATTTGGAAGAACACCAGACACTGCTGTTAGTGGATTAGGAGCGATTGTGACACCAAGGCTGTCTGAAAGGTAATTAAAAATTTTGGTCCAGAATGATGTTAGTTTGGTGCAGCTCCAAATCATGTGACCCAATGAGGCTGGAACTTGATTGCAGCGTTCACAGGTTGGATCCTGCCCTGGAAACATTTTAGACAGTTTTAGTCGAGACAGATGTGCCCGATATATATAATTTTGAGTTGAATAATTGCATGCTTTGCTCATATGGAGCTCGAGTGAATTCTCTGCATTGCTATTTTCCACTCCTTTTCTGATATATTAATTGAGAGATCTTTTTCCCAGTGTCCTCTTCGATCTTTTAAAGGGAGGGACTGTAAAATGATTTTTCATTCCCAAGGTTTCTTCCATTTTTTTTCCCTACAAGAGTTTTTGTTTTTTTTTGTGAGTTTTTCCTTGTCTTCTTAGAGAGTCAAGGCTGGGGGGCTGTCAAGAGGCAGGGCCTGATAAAACCCACTGCAGCACTTCTTGTGTGATTTTGGGCTACACAAAAATAAATTGTATTGCATTGTATTGTATTGTATTATACTGACTCTAGTATCCCCTACAAACTTGACCATCTTGATAGTTATATATTTCTAAAAAGAAATAAAAATTGAAAAGAGCATTGGCTTAAGCACTGACCACTGAGAGAAGCCTCTTGTAACATCATCAAATTCTGAAAAGGTTCCATTAACATTTGCTCCCTGTGAGCCCTAAAGCCGCTGTTACACTCATCTACACACAATGCCCTGAATTCACAGTTTTGTTTGATGTGAGCCCTCTCGTGTGTGACCTTAACTAAAAATCAAAATAAATAATATAATATGCTCCCTCCATCTCATATCTTTGTGTTGTTTCCTCATAGAATTCCAGTATATTAGTAAAACATGACCTCTTCTGGCTGGATCCAGGCTGACCACTCACTAGCAATGTGATGCTCAGTCTTTTCCATAAAAATTAATTCATTTATCATGCATGTTAAGCTTACTGGCCTATAGTTACTTTCACCCGAGACTGTTGTCCATGATTTTGTAAAATCTCGTTTGGAATATTGTAATGCTGTTCTCTTTCATGTTTCATCTTGGAGATTCACGGAAGTATAGCAAGTAGAGAACTCAGCTGGTAAAACTCCTGTCAGTGCCAAGCTCTGGAGACATATTAGTTCTACGTTTCAACAACTCTACTAATTTCCCAGTATCACACATGTGTTAGGAGGTCATCAGAGGTAAGCACTAATGCTATGGGACATGAGAGGGAGCTGTTGCTGATGATATTGTCTCTTTTTCCACCTACAGCTTAGAGAAACCACCAACTGAGGGCAACTGACTCCACCCATTCTGGTCCAGCTACTATAAAAATGAGATAGTCCCAGCAAGGGTTGTCTCATTCCGGGAAGAATAAACCGTAGAACTGCTCTTCAACCTGACAGTGTGGCCGCTCTACAGAGCCTAAATTCAGTTACAAACCCTACCAGGCAATATTACCTTTGTGTTCTTGTTATTTGCAGCACTGAGTGCTTGAGTGTTAATTTTGTGGAACTTATCGGTTATTAAAAAGGGAGTTCTAGTTGGCATCATAAGAATTCTTTGGTGGGAGTGTTCCCTTGGTTGATGACAACGGTTAAATATTGGCTACCAGAAATGACTCTTTTATGCATCTTTAATTCCATTCTTAGTCTTGATTAGTGATGAGCAAAAAAGGTAGGTTTTGATCCACATACAGTACAGTTTCGTGGTGATTTAGCATCTGCGAAATTGAAAACTCAGGAAAACTAATTTCTTGGGGTTTAAAAGATTAACAAAATATTATCACAAAATGGTAACAACAATCCGGAAAAAATGGCACCTTCCAAAAAAATGATTAAAAAATAATAAAGATGAAGAAAAACAGAATGATTAGTGATACAAAAATAATGAGAATCACGACACACTGAGTGCATTTACATGCACTTTAATAACCTGTTTATTCACAGAAACACGGTTTCAAAAATGCCATGTACACTCACCTAAAGGATTATTAGGACCACCATACTAATACGGTGTTTGACCCCCTTTCGCCTTCAGAACTGCCTTAATTCTACGTGGCATTGATTCAACAAGGTGCTGAAAGCATTCTTTAGAAATGTTGGCCCATATTGATAGGATAGCATCTTGCAGTTGATGGAGATTTGTGGGATGCACATCCAGGGAACGAAGCTCCCGCTCCACCACATCCCAAAGATGCTCTATTGGGTTGAGATCTGGTGACTGTGGGGGCCATTTTAGTACAGTGAACTCATTGTCATGTTCAAGAAACCAATTTGAAATGATTCGAGCTTTGTGACATGGTGCATTATCCTGCTGGAAGTAGCCATCAGAGGATGGGTACATGGTGGTCATGAAGGGATGGACATGGTCAGAAACAATGCTCAGGTAGCCTGTGGCATTTAAACGATGCCCAATTGGCACTAAGGGGCCTAAAGTGTACCAAGAAAACATCCCCCACACCATTACACCACCACCACCAGCCTGCACAGTGGTAACAAGGCATGATGGATCCATGTTCTCATTCTGTTTACGCCAAATTCTGACTCTACCATTTGAATGTCTCAACAGAAATCGAGACTCATCAGACCAGGCAACATTTTTCCAGTCTTCAACTGTCCAATTTTGGTGAGCTTGTGCAAATTGTAGCCTCTTTTTCCTATTTGTAGTGGAGATGAGTGGTAACCGGTGGGGTCTTCTGCTGTTATAGCCCATGCGCCTCAAGGTTGTGCATGTTGTGGCTTCACAAATGCTTTGCTGCATACCTCGGTTGTAACGAGTGGTTATTTCAGTCAAAGTTGCTCTTCTATCAGCTTGAATCAGTCGGCCCATTCTCCTCTGACCTCTAGCATCAACAAGGCATTTTCGCCCACAGGACTGCCGCATACTGGATGTTTTTCCCTTTTCACACCATTCTTTGTAAACCCTAGAAATGGTTGTGCGTGAAAATCCCAGTAACTGAGCAGATTGTGAAATACTCAGACCGGCCCGTCTGGCACCAACAACCATGCCACGCTCAAAATTGCTTAAATCACCTTTCTTTCCCATTCTGACATTCAGTTTGGAGTTCAGGAGATTGTCTTGACCAGGACCACACCCCTAAATGCATTGAAGCAACTGCCATGTGATTGGTTGATTAGATAATTGCATTAATGAGAAATTGAACAGGTGTTCCTAATAATCCTTTAGGTGAGTGTATACTCTTATTCTGTTTAGAGAAACCAGTTTAACACACAGATTTCAACGCAAGTAACCCAGTTATGTGGCTGTATAAACCCTTAACTGGGTTTCAGTAAAGAATTTCATATTCTGCATGTGTCCATTGCACTCTGTTAGCCTGTGCATGTCTTTGCTTCACACATGCATCCAGCAGCCACGGATAGAAAGTGGTGGAAGAGTCCACAGAGATACATTTCCTAATGTGAATGTATGGGCAATTGCATAATTCCTTCTCCTGGTTGAAATAACCTGTCTCAATATTTCAGAAATCACTAAATTTATGTTGATGAGTTCAATGTACAGTGATAAAGTCAGTAACACAATCTTGGTAGTCACAGTCTCCATGTTTGTTTTTGGATTTATGATGGCCGTTGATGATGTTGAATCTTCTTTTTAGAACATTTTGCGATTTCAAAGTGTTTTGCCAAGGTTATACTCCATATGTGGAATTTTAAGAAACCAGGATCCTGCCTTAACTGGGTTACTCATTTTTATTGCAGTTCTGTGTGTAAAGTTAGTCAGTGAAATTGAAGTCAATAAATACATTGTTGATGTAATCATTACAGTATTGTAACTGTCGAAAAGAGTTTGATCCCAAAAGAAACTGACGAAGTACACTAAAACTCTGTGCAAAAGGCTTCTCCATTGCATTAAAATATGGACCCTATGCCAGAAGCAAGAACAAAGGCACATTTTGGGCATATCTTGGATAAACAAAGTGCCCAGCCATGAAGTTCTTGAGAGAACAAAGATTATATCCATGTTCAGCCTCCTCAAGCAGAGGTAACTAAACTGGTTGGATTATGTTTCTTGCATGAAAGAGGGTTGCATTCCAAAAGACATTATCCATGGTGAACTCATGGCTGGCAAGTAGGCAACTGGGAGACCCTAAATATGGTATAAGAAGATCTGTAAATGTGATCTCAAGGCACTAGCCAACATATGGTGGGTGCTTACATCCAGAAAATGTACTTTACAGCAGCAGGTGCAGACTCCCTTAATATGAAACCAGAATGCAAAAGAAAAGAAAGCTAGCAGGAAACATCACTTTCAAGAGGACAGAATTGCATCAATGTTTTGCTGACTAAAGTACAGTAAAGACTGCCATTCTCACATCAGAGTCTAGACCCCTAGCAAACACTGTTTCTATTCAGTTTCTGATATGCTTACCAATGGCGCCATTCCATAATCCTTCGGATTAACAGACACCTACTGTATATACATGGTTACTCATCAGAATGAGTTAAATAAGTATCACAGTGAATAGAAATGGTTACTAACAGAAGAGACAGCACAGTTTGGAAAGCAATGCATTAAAAAAGCAGACACATACATAGCAGAATGGGACATTCCCATCATTTACCTGTGACAGTTTTTGAATGCAGTAGCCTCACAGAGAAACACAGGCAGAGTCCCAGAGACTGGGCACTAAAGAACAGAAGGCATATTCACTGGCAGTAGCACACAGAAGCTTTAGAATTGTGTGATGGCTCGTTTCGGAGTCTAGAGAGGAGGTGAAAAATGCAATTCTTGGCATGATTAACAAACCAAAAAATAACAGTTTCTTGACTCTGAAGTCAAATGAATATTTGCCATAAGAAGTTGTGAGGTCATGCAAATTACATCAACCTGCTGTCACAAAGTCATTTGGAACTTTAAAAGTATCTCTGGCATAAAAGCCAAGTCATGGTACATATCATTTCTCACTGGTTTCTGCTTTATGGAGGAAGTAGCACATTAATGCTCCCACTAAACAGGATATTTGAAGGTGATTGTGTCTTTGTGCATTATGTGCCACATTAACACATCTCTTTCAGGCAGTACGTCACCACAATGCTTTGTACAGTAGCTGCAACCTTATTTCAACAAAATTAGGTCTAAAGATTAGACGCCAAACCCGTAAGAATTTTACAAAAATAGTCATCCATCCATGAACGTACAAGGGCACTGTTGAACACTTGTTAAAGGCAGACTTCTTGGAAATATTAGAAAGTTTTTCTTCCCGCAAAGAACCAGACATATGGAGTAAATTATTAAGTAGTGGTGGTGGAGAGTAGGACTTTAGGGACCTTCAGATCTTGACTTGATATTATTAGGGGGCCGCAGCCCACTATGGGGTCTAGTAAACTTCCAATGGGCCACAAGATGACTGAAATTAATTATACAACAGTAGCAAAATACTTAAAGCACTAAAAGCACTAGTAGATGCTTCCTGTGCACACACGTGCAACGCTATGCAGCACAGTACATTGCAGCTAGTAACCTGTAACAAGAATGGGAATGGGCTACTCAAAATGACCCAGCAAGAAGAAGTGACAAAAAGATATGACACCCTGCCAGAAAGAAATATAGTGTTTAGCATGATGGCAAAGATGTTATGATGCTGTAAAGAAGGAAATGGTATGTCAACTGTTCTCACTTTTTAAAGCTGCACAGATATCATGGCTAGCCACCCCTTACCTGACTGCCATAATTGCACTACAGGACTCTTTTCTTCAGACTTAATTGTGTGTGGACAGAAAACGCATTTGCATTCCCACATTGCTAAGTGCACCTGTCTCTGGTGAAAAGCTCCAGAGTCCAGAGTATAACGAAGTAGCTAAAGTAATTACTGGAAATTATGAAAATATGTCTACAGCAACTAATTTTCCGATTTAAAAATTATTTTTGATTCTTTATCTTCAGAAATACTTAACCATTCTACACTTAATTTATCAAATAAAACTTAATCTGAGTGAGTAGTGAACAGCTATAGTTGTTATTAGATAGATCTACAGTGACAAATTCTGTGTTGTCATTCCTACATGGTGTGACCAAAATGTGTGCAAATTTCCTTAAATAAAAGTCTGCAATTTGCACTTTAGTCACATCTGAATTGTTTGATTTGTCATTTTAAACTGTGGAGCAGAGGGGTAAATTAAGGAAAAATGTGTCTTTGTACCAATCAATATGGAGGGCTGTGTAACTGTGACCCCAATACTACTTCTTCTTTTGTATCTTTCTGTCCTCTGCATCTTGTTCTGTCACACCCATCACCTGCATGTCCTCTCTCACCACATCCATAAACCTTTGCTTAGGCCTTCCTCTTTTCCTCTTCCCTGGCAGCTCTATCCTTAGCATCCTTTTCCCAATATACCCATCATCTCTCCTCTGCACATGTCCAAACCAACATAATCCTCTCTGAATTTGTCTCCCAACGTGTTCCAACTTGAGCTGACCCTCTAATGTACTCATTTCTAATCCTGTCCATCCTCGACACACCCAATGCAAATCTTAACACCTTTAACTCTGCCACCTCCAGCTCTGTCACCTGCTTTCTGGTCAGTTCCACCGTCTCCAACCCATGTAACATAGCTGGTCTCACTGCCGTCCTGTAGAACTTCCCTTTCACTCTTGCTGATACCCGTCTGTCACAAATTACTCCTGACACTCTTCTCCACCTATTCCACCCTGCCTGCACTCTTTTTCACCTCTCTTCCACAATCCCTATTATTCTGTACTGTTGATCCCAAGTATTTAAACTCCTCCATCTTCGCCAATTCTACTCTTTGCATTCTCACCATTCCACTGAGCTCCCTCTCATTTACACACATGTATTCTGTCTTGCTCCTACTGACCTTCATTCCTCTCCTCACTAGAACATATCTCCACCTCTCCAGGGTCTCCTCAACCTGCTCCCTACTATTGCTACAGATGACAATGTCATCAGCAAACATCTTAGTCCCCAGGGACTCCTGTCTAATCTTGTCTGTCAACCTGTCCATCACCATTGCAAATAAGAAATGGCTCAGAGCCGATCCCTGATGTAATCCCACCTCCAACTTGAATGCATCCGTCACTCCTACCACAGACCTCACCACTGTCACACTTCCCTTGTACATATCCTGTACAACTCTTACGTACTTCTCTGCCACTCCCGACTTCCTCATACAATACCACAGCTCCACTCGAGGCATCCTGTCATATGTTTTCTCCAGGTCCACAAAGACGCAATGCAACTCCTTCTGGCCTTCTCTAAACTTGTCCATCAACACCCTCAGAGCAAACATCACATCTGTGGTGCTCTTTCTTTCTGTGACCCTAATACTGTCTCTCAAAATTATCTTAAAAGTCCAACGTTAGAGGAGTACCACAAGTAACCAATGATGTTTACTTTATGTAGTGCCTGGTTCTTTAATGGAAGAGGGCATTGTGACGCATGGCACTGTTTCTCAGAACTTATTTTTATTTTATTTATATTACTGTGCAACTCATCTTTATATAAACTAGTTAAATATTTACTTTATTCACACCTGGAGCTGAGATTCACAATGGGCAATTTCTTGTTTATATAGTATTTTATAAAATGTTATGTTTTATTGCTAGCATTTCAATTGTTTCATAGCCACTCTGGATATTTATTTAAAATAAAACATTATAGAAAGAATGGAGCACTTCTGTTCATGGCCACTTCCCTAAACTAAACTGTGTCTGGTAAATCATAGTGTGAGTATTCAAACTCTGAACTATTTAGTATTTAGAAATCAGATGCCCACTATCATCTGATACATGAGAAAAGTTACACATACATACACAATCTTGCAAACTGGAGTTTGATTTTATCAGCGTTCTTCATCAACATCTCACATGTAATGCACAAGCCCTTATGCCGGCAAAGAATATAAACATGGTAGAGTTGAAAAGATCAAATCTCAAAGCTGCATTCAAGTTTTTAGTTTAAAAAAAATAATAAATAAATAAAAAGGGATAGTTCAGAGGAGTATGTTACCTTGTTCATTGATCATTTTCTGACAATAAGTTATTCCTACTAGCAGAGGATGAACGTGGTCAGAATTTCTAGAAATTTTGCATTAAAAATACACTTTTTAAATTGATTACCACTGTCATAGTTTTCAAAATTATCCAGAAGAACCTTTGTTATCTGCATTCTGAATGAAGGAAATTATTTTATTTCTGGGAAGAGCAAATCAGTTCTGTTACTTTATGACAGTTGGGACATATTTGAAAATGTACAATGTCAGCTGTTGATTGTACAATATACAACAGTTTAGATAGTGAATTAGTTAAGAGTAAAGTTTTGTAGTGAGCTCCTCTTAACATAAATACCTGAACAGTTACAGAGGTAATGCCACTACCTTTGCATTATGAAACCTTTTCAGGTAGCAGGCTTTTCTTTTAGGCCTTGTTCACACGGGCGTTAAAATCGAGCGTTTTTTTTGCGTTCGTAGCGCCCGGTGAGCGCCGATCAAGCGCCGAGTGTTTTCTACACGTAAACGTACACGTCAATGAGAGTGTTCACACGGGCTTTGGTGACGTGCGGTTGTCCAGCAGCGCGTTTATACGGCATCAAAAAAACGTTGCATGCAGCTTTTTCTTGGCGTTCAAAACACAACGAATGCAAGGAAACTGCTTCTAGTTCGTTTTCTGCGTGTTTATTTTACGCTTCGGAGGACCGGATATATATAAGTTTACATGTTGTATATGAAAAAATATTAATATTTTTATGTTTTCATATACAACATATATATTTTCATATTGCTTATTTTATTTTATTGTCTCGTGTAATTTGTAAACCATGAACCTATTAATTTATGTTCTAATATAATATTTGATAACGATTATGTAGGGGGGACAATCCATGGCTTCATTTCAGTGCATAACACCGGTGTAAGCGCACACTCGACTACTGCTTCCTTACCTCAAAGTGACAAGTAGTCTCTCTTCGGGGCTAACACCAAGTCGCATATTGGTTGATCGGCGTGCAATGTGGCACTGCACCAGCTGCAGCAGACAATCAAAAGTGGACACAGACATCCGACAGTAATTAAAAACTTGCGCGGAAATTTTCGCATTTCTTCATAAAGCACAAAAAAACTTCCTTTAACCCAGTGTTTCTCAAATAGTGGGGTGCGCCCCCGTGGCTCCATCAAGGAGGTCGCGTTTGACCTCGGGGAACATGCTTTTTTATTTTTCTTTTAAATTTTTTTTTGAATTTAGAATGCACTTTAAATCTTTTCTGTTACATTTAATAAAGCTATTCTTTGTTGTAAATTGGTCCATATTTCTTTCTTTTTTTATTCTCTTATACGTTAATAAGGATACAGTGTTATGCAGAGGTGTACTTATAAAAATTTTATAGACAAATGATACTATTTATAGTCGCGCGGGGGGCGAGATGTTTTCTTCTTCCTAGGGGGGGCATGACAGAAAATAATTGAGAAGCACTGCTTTAACCCGACGTTGTGCAGTCAGAGGATGAACCCAGTAGAGGCGGCGATTTTTTCTCTCCCTATGTCGCCGTATTACGAGTATTTTTAAAACAAGAAGATTAATATCTAACATAGCAAAATGGTCCATATTGAAAGGAGGCACCTCAAATAAAACGACAAGGGCTTTCATATCCAGTTCCCGACACTGCCTCCACAGGTTAACACACAAACTACAATTTGGGCTGCAGGCTGGCGTTAGACAGAGACAAACGAACGCCGGTGTAGAAGTCAATCGATCGCCACCACAAAATGCAACATAAACGTCTTGGACGTTCAGAGCAAGTTCGTTTATCCAAAAACTTAACGCCCGTGTGAACAAGGCCTTACTCTAGGCAATGTTATATGGTCATTAGAGGGTCATTATTCTCATATGTACAGAGTTTAGTGAAATTTTTACTTCCACGTGCTTGTCGTTGACTGAGAGGAATGCAAAAGTCCAAATAAAATGTTGACATACCAACCTGGCCACCACATTTACTGCAATAATAAGTTCAATGAAAATAACAGGTGCACGGTGCTTGCAAAATAGAACAAAAAGTGGCTTCTGCCATTGGCTACAATTATAAGGATCTGAAGAGTGGCCAGTCGACAGGATGGAGCTCCATCCAACAGGTTGCTTGTATCCAAATGAGGTGTTTCCTTCCAGGAATGCACTGCTCTTATACTCCTTGGACAGGAAGAGGCGGAGTCAGCTGTCCTCAATGGGCGTCTCCTTGGAGCTGTGGCAAGAAAAAGAGACAAGACAGTCAGTTACTGCGCCTCCTTGTGTCCCGGGGTGGTAGTGCTGATCTCTGACGAACATTGAAGATGCATATATGTGACATCACCATAATTAGTGAGTATAAAAACCTTACCCCAAAACATCTGTGTTCCTTACCTGAAAAATCTCAAAACACTTTTACAACACTGTTTACCAAGAGGAAACATATTAACATTAATTCAAATTGTACTGCAGCCCTACGTTTGTTCATGGTTATGCTCCACAGCAAAGAACATTAAATTAAACATTAAAAACAGAGTCTACTAGGGCTTCAAAAGAAATAAGGTAAATGAACTTTACCTGTATTATTGGACCTTTCATTTTGAACAACTAAAGAAAACAAGTGTTATTGATAACTGAATCTTAATCCCTTCCTTCTTTAAAATAAGGTACCAGATAATTACCAAAAAAATCACGTAAGACAGTTATACATTAAAACATTTTACTGTTTTTTGTTTTTTACTAAACATTTTAAATTCAATATAATGTAACATTGTACAATATCTGCCCATTCTTTCATTCATTTCCCATTCTGGTACTTCTCAGCATCATAAAGATTAAAAATTCAGAATATTAAAATATACAGTATACATTTAAAGTGGGGTGGCACAGTGGCGCTGTGGGTAGCGCTGCTGCCTTGCAGTTAGGAGACCCGGTTTGCTTCCCAGGTCCTCCCTGCACGGAGTTTGCAGGTTCTCCCGTGGCTGCGTGGGTTTCCTCCGGGTACTCCGGTTTCCTCCCACAGTCCAAAGACATGCAGGTTAGGTGCATTGGTGATCCTAAATTGTCCTTGGTGTGTAGGGGTGTGTGTGTGCACCCTGCAGTGGGCTGGAGCCCTGCCCAGGGTTTGTTTCCTGCCTTGCACCCTGTGTTGGCTGGGATTGGCTCCAGCAGACCCCCGTGACCCTGTAGTTGGAATATAGCAGGTTGGATAATGGATGGATACATTTAAAGTGTTTCCTTCTTTTCAAACCTCAAATGACTATTAGTTTTGAACAGTAAAAATTAACTCATATTAATTCAAACTCAACATAGATATTATCAATTTACTAGGGGAGTGAGAGTTATATTGTTTTGGGTCCATACAGATTGGTGGCGCTGAGGCTAAGGATCTGCGCTGGTATCTGGAAGGTTATTGCCAAAAGAGATCCTACTCTGCTGGGCCCTTGACACTTAACCTGCAATTGCTCCAGGAACACTGTAAAATGCTGGCCCTGCACTCTGACCCCCATGGGTATGCGAAAACTAACAAATTCTTAATACAAGAAATTGTAGAAGGTGAAATAAAGAACAAAGAAAAATTAAGTTCCTCTGAAGAAGTTGAGAAAATGGTCTTTAGCATGTAGAAGTTTGACAGAGAAGTTTCATTTAAGTGAGAACTTTAAAAAAATGGCAGCGACAAAGCAAGAAGGCATTGGCGCCCCATTGGGCTTCCCTTTACCTGTTGAGCTCTGCCATTTAGTTGTTGGCTAACCTACTTGTTCACCATCAATTCCAAGGTCAGGGCAGCACACTTAGGCAACAGTAGGAGCAAACAAGACCTGATATCCTACGCCATTAAGCTTTGTGTGGACCTTTTTAAGAGTTAGGTCTCTTAGACAGTCACTTTGACAAGTTAGCCAGTATTTTGAGCATGTTATTTTTATATGTGTAATCTATTTCTCTATTTTGTACAATATATCAATCAGCTTTAACAGCTTTTATCATTGAGAAATAGGAGAATGTATCTCCTTCTTGAAACACATGACCAGTTCTTAACTTCTTCCATGACCTTGTTGTTACTCCCAAAGCATTTGATCTTTCTCAGTACTCACAATTAAAGCCACTAACAATGTCTTTATCAAAACATATTTATATTTTAACCACCTATTAATGTGTGTTGCTGATTCGTTCTTTGCCACAAGAAATTCATAAACAGCCCATTGTTGGAAACACACACCACAACATTTTGTGGGCCAACTGTGCATGTATTAGTAAACAGATTGTTCTGCAGGGTGCTGAAGTGGCAAGTAAAACATTTCCAATTAACCACAGAATATGCTGCGGAAGTCTACTGCTATTTTGCATCACTTTCTTCATTATGGTTATAACTATTTTGGGCAACACTTGTTAAGATATTACTCCAAATGTAAATGTAAATCCATAAAAACATAAATTTACCAATTATGCATAAATTAAGCTAAAGCTAAGAGAAAGCCAGGTAGCAATGAAGATGAGGAAAAAAAAACTTTGGGAGTTTTAAAATGAGTAAAGTAAAGTCAAACCTAAACCAAGGTCAACAACTCCCCAGCCATTCTTAAAAAACTACAGCAAAGATTAGTACATAAGTACATGCTTATCAATAGCACCTGATGACCCCGATTCTCTTGATTCACTAACATAATGTCTGAATTGTATCTCAGAATGGATGAATAGTAACTTTCTCAAGTTAAATAAAGAGAAAACTGAAATCTTAGTGATTAGCAATAATGGATACAATGAGGCTATTAGAAATAAACTGGATACATTAGGATTAAAAGTCAAGACGGAGGTAAAAAGCTTAGGGGTAATTGGTGACTGTAATCGGAATTTTAAATCGCATATTAATCAGATGACTAGGACAACATTTTTCACTTAAGAAACATAAGTAAAGTTAGACCTCTTATATCACTGAAAGATGCTGAGAAATTAGTTCACGCTTTTGTTTTCAGTCGACTAGATTACTGTAATGCACTCCTCTCAGGACTACCCAAGAAAGACATAAATCACTTGCAACGAGTGCAGAATGCAGCTGCTAGAATCCTAACTAGGAAAAGAAAATCCGAGCACATCTCTCCAGTTTTGATGTCACTACACTGGTTACCTGTGTCATTCAGGATTGTCTTTAAAATACTGCTTATGGTTTATAAAGCCTTAAATAATCTCGCCCCATCTTATATATTAGAATGCCTGACACCTTATATTCCAAATCGTAACCTCAGATCCTCAAATGAGTGTCTCCTTAGAATTCCAAGAGCAAAACTTAAAAGAAGTGGTGAGGCGGCCTTCTGCTGCTATGCACCTAAAATCTTGAATAGCCTGCCAATAGGAATTCGCCAGGCTAATACAGTAGAGCAGTTTAAAACACTGCTGAAAACACATTACTTTAACATGGCCTTTTTATAACTTCACTTTAACTTAATCCTGATACTCTGTATGTTCAATTCATCATAATAACGATTCATGGTGGCTCTAAAATCCGTACTGACGCCAACTCTCTCTTCTGTTTCTTTTTCCGGTTTCGGCGGCCTGCGTCACCACCACCTACTCAAAGCTTCATGATGTTCCAACAATTATGGATCGATCAAAAGCCAGTAGTCTACATGACCATCATCATCATGTCCTTCCGTGAGAACCCTAAATCCAAAGAGGACTGGGCGGTCTCATGGTCTGGAATCCCTACAGATTTTATTTTTTTCCCCAGCCATCTGGGGTTTTTTTTTTGTTTTTTCTGTCCACCCTGGCCATTGGACCTTACTCTTATTCTATGTTAATTAATGTTGACTTATTTTCTTTTCTTACTGTGACTTTTATTTTTCTATTCTTCATTATGTAAAGCACTTTTAGCTACTTTTTGTATGAAAATTTGCTTTATAAATACATGTTGTTGCTGTTGTATAAGATCAATTAAATACAGAAAAACTCTGAACTCTGTCACTAGCAGAATTCATTTCTCCCATTCCCTCCAAGTTCAGAGGGAATATTTAAATTATTTACATTTACATTTATGCTTTTGATAATAGGATTTGAATAGATGTCTTTTAATTTTGTCTTTTGGTGGTTAAATATCTATCTATACTGTATGACAATATATTAACAGACGTTTATTTTATGTGATTTTTGTAAACAGTATTTGAGTGAGCATTTATCACTGATACCTTAATAGATTTTGAAACTCGGTTTTGACTCCCTGCCAACACAATTATGCCACTGGCTGCCCCTCACAGCATTTACTGATGGTCAGCCCAGCATTCTCACATCCAACTGAAGGTCTCTGGGGCTGGAGTCTAAACTGACAGGATTGAGCACATTTATGCCACTCCAAAAAGTACACATGCACTCTCTCACACTGTGCCAAATTAGGGTACGCAGCTGAGCACCACCAACTGAGGATGAGGAAGAAACTGGAATAATTTTAGGAAAGAATGTGCTAACTCGATATCAACCTGGTGTCTCATAATATGAAGACATTTTTGTAATGTATTTTATATATATTATATATATATATATACTATAGGGTTTCGCACCCTGTTCGCCCACCTCCCTGTCTGGGCTACGCGCCAACAACTTCGCATCTCTGTCACTTGCATAATTGGATTTCACTTTTACCAAACAACAAATCTTTTAATTCTCTTGGATACGCCTCTTCATTGGGAAGAAACACTGCTTTTTTTTCCCCCTGTTGACAACACAAATTAGACGATCTACAAATCTCTGACTTAAAGTTTAAATCTAAACAATATATTCAATCTCTTTTCACTGTTCGGTTATTTCACAGAGTAATAATTTCCATTTGTTTGCACTAATGTGATCTTTACTATCCTTTTTTTGAAACTTTAGAATTTTCGTACTTTCATTATCTCTAATCTACTCTGCATGTGTACCGCGCCAATGCTTTTGAATTCTTTATGACTTTCTACTTTGTCATCTACTCTTTGTCTTTTATTTCCGGCCCCGGGTGTGGTTAAATCTCTTGGCACAAAGACTCGTCCCGCTGGATGTGAAAGTGTCTCCCTGAAAAAATTATGTCTCGTCTCCTTCCAAAATTTTTTTTTATAATAGGGATATATCTATCTATTATGTAAAAATATCTTGGGTCGAGACGTGATCATCTTGGAGAGAAATTTTGAAGTCCTGCGAGACTTCTTGCACGTCACACCCTACTTACAAACAATTTCACAGAGACACTAACATCCCTCGAGACAAGGAAGTGAATCAAAAATACAGCTACTGTACAGGCTTTTATAGGCTGGCATGAAGTGCGCTCCTGGGGGTTGGGGTTGTGGGGTGGGCGAGCAAAGCAAGTAGGGGGCACAGCTCCCTAGTGTATATATATATATATATATATATATATATATATATATATATATATATAAATATATATACAAGGTAAGTCAAAATAATTTCACTTGAATGGTTTAAACAATTTATTAACAAAACATACTTCATATGTGCAAGATGATTTACAAGAATGTCTCCATCTGTTTGCCATCATCGGCATCAACACACAAAAACCAATGAGCAACAGTACCATTTAAAGCCTGTACACACATTTCGCAGGCAATAGATGATACCACAGTCTGTATTCTGTCCTTCAGGTCATTACTATCACAAACTTTCCTGCTATACACGTGCTCTTTCACCATAACCAGAAATCACAGGGTGTTAAATCAGGGTGTGGAGGCCATGGCAATGGTCCACCACGACCTATCCATTGACCTGGAAAGGTGAGGTTGAGATAAAAATAATCCATTAGATGTTAACATAATTTTGACTCACCCTGTATTTATAAATATATATACAGTATATGGTATAGAACCAGTTTTATACATGTGATACTATTAATATTACATTAGCATTAATTATTTTAGCATCTCCTAAAATATGTCGTAACTTGAATCATATTATAAATTATGTAGTTTAAGTTTCTAACTTTCCTAGTAACTTTTCACAGTCTACAGAATGATATAGATCTTTTATAGTATTTTTTAAGTTTTCTCTTATCTATGTCTATAAAGGCATAGGATTTTTTTTTCTGGTCAGAGTAACCAAAGAAGAATGGAGAGCTCACTTGTCACACTTCAACAGATCTATTTAATTATACTGTATATATATTATACAGTATATATATATATATACACTAGTTGTGTAGGCCTGTACTGTAAAAAACACAGGGTCCTAAAAACTGTTGAAATCATCATAAAAAAAAAATTAAATGTAGAGATGTCAGGTAATTGAAAGGAACTACTGTTAGCATCTATCTCCGAGGAGGTTTTGTTTTGCTGACGGGCTTGCATCGTTTGTGCATTAGCGACTAAGAGACTGTCTTTCTTCGGAGGTTTTGTTTTGCTGAGGTGCTCGCCTCGCTTCTGTATCAGCTGCTAAGCGAGTGACTCTCTCTTCGGAGGTTTCGTTTTGCCAGCATGCTGACCTCACTTATATATCCACCTCTCACTCCTGGGTCAGACAGACACACACACTTCCACATGTAAACGTTTATATATAAGATATATCTGCTGGTGAGTTCTCTTTCTTTTTGCTTTGCTTTTCTGATTATCTGGATTTTGACCTCTTTTCTTCTGTATTTGACCCTTTTTTGGATTTGCGCACTGGGACTTATTTGCCTCTTGTATACTCCTTTTTTTTTTTTTTTTGCACTACAGAGCATTTTATGATAATACATCTTTATTTATAAAGAGCCTGTGTCTGCCTTTTTGTGACTAGCCAGGGTTTGGCGGTATTTCCCCCTTTAGTGGGCATTTTTGAGAAGTTTTGGAACACTAATTTGTTTAAAGGCCATTTTGGTGTGTCTGAAGCACAATAATTTCTTAATAGTTGAGGCCCTTCTTGATATATTTTAAACTAATACATGTCCACAAAATGTTTCCTTATTTACAAAACTTTTCATTTCAAGTACAGTTTTAGTTTACAAAGGCACCACATTAATTTTGTACTTGAGCCTGGTGCTGACAGAATAAGCACCCTATACTGAATAACCAAATAGCAAAATGGATGGATATACAGTATGGATGCTTTAGTATTAACCACTAAATGCTACAACTATAATCAACTGTTTGGAGTCTAATGCCCTCTGGAAGATCATAAATAAATGAACATCCCTGACAAAAAGGATACAGTGTAAAGTGTAGGAGGCATTTGAGTGAAAAGCAAAGACGTCTGTGTGTTGGCAGACATTTCATAATTTCATTGCAGCATATCACCATATGGAAGCAAAATGTGATCGACAAGAGGTGTGATGAGGGTTTTGTGCTATTCTACGGCAATTGAGGGAATCAGTTGTATTTTCTATTCAAGAATAAAGTTCACCTTGACCTTAACCCTGAAAATGTCACATAAAAGTAAGAAATGTCATTAGGTTTTAAATTTTGAAACCTATACTCAAACTTCAAAAGCTCTGCTTGGAAAAATACTTGCTTCCATTTTAACCATTATAAAGGAGACTTTTTATGACTAATTTTTTAATGTTTGTTTTTTGTGGTTGAACACTCTTGAACAAACCTTTGATGTGAAATGCAAATTTAATACTTAAGCAATAAAATGCGACAGGGCGTGTTGTTGTGGAATATTAATGCTCCTTCGTTGCATTATAAATCCTTCAAGAGTGTGGCTTATTACTTTCTGTAGCTCTGGAAATTCCCCACTTACAAAAAAAAAAAGGCTGACTATTTTGTGATCTTGGATAAACAAACATTCTGTGCCAGCAACATTTTAAACCTGTGAACTAATGGAGCTCATGCCAAGGCACGCACAACGCTGTGCCAGCATGGATTTAAGACAGTAAAAAGCACAGGAATCAGCGCATTATTGAATACACAGTGTCAAAATATCATGACATCTGTGAAGCTGTGGTGTGTCCGTAAATTTCACTGAATATAAATATTCATTTTCTCCTAGGTGATTGTTATATTAATCTCCCAGAACCCCATGAATGGTGCTATAGATTAGACTTTTCTTTATCTATAGTGTAAATGAAAAAATGCTGGTCACCACAAAAATGCAAGGTGGAGATGTGACCACAAAAATGCCATGTCAACACTTGCACAAGCCTCTGACTCCAAGTATCCAGAGTCAGTTATTGCAGCACTTGACGACAGATTTTTGCAATTCAAACTGCAGAGACGCAGTGATCTTTTCTTCACAAAGTCTTTTTATTCACCACTTCTTGGACTGGACTGACCTGAAAAATATTGAGGTAACGGAGAAAATAAAAACAGTTGACCTCATGAGAGATATTGCTTTCAAAGATGGTTTCTCTACAGGAGATAATTAACAAATTAACATCCCATCATTCCTGAGGTCATGTGTAAAAACACAGGGCAGACTCAGCCGTTCATTATGTTGGCTACTATGGCTCAGAGAAGTGGTCTTAGTGACTTATGACGGGCTTAATGCAGCGGGAATTTTGGCAGACGCTTCAGTGGTGAAGACAGCTCAACCTGCTGATATTTCACAGAATATAGCAGCTAAGTTGATGTTGGCATGGATATTGATGATAAACACATCATCAGCAAGGGGGCATCTGTTAAAGAAATAACAAATTACTTAGTCATGGTGGCTACACATGGATTTAAAATGCATGTAAAAACAGACTAGCAACTCTGCATGATTTGAGCAAGTCAGTTTAAGGCAAAAGCAGAAAAGTTAATAAAGAACACTGAATGGGGAACTTCAAAGAGTGAGTAGCATGGTGAGGTGGTGGCATATGCCCCCTTTGTACATCTAAAATGTGCATCTGCAGGTAGAATAGTGCCAACAACACAAGCGGAGGAGTAATAAGTCATCTAATCATCTGAGTTCATCCTTCAGTCCTTCGCAGTGTTCTGAAAAAGTGGGCAAATATATGCATGGGGCACACCATAAGAATGGTTATCTGTGAGAGTTAAACAGCAGATGACTGTCTTGTGGCGTAGACTCAATTTTCTAAGAAATTATTTAGGTTTACAGATTTCATAGAGGGCAAGGTAGATTTTAGCAATTTTTAGTGGTGACGTTCATCCTATATTGAAGCATTTCTGTCCTTAAGACAATGGAATCATCTATGAGATAGTATGACACAGTGTCTTCAAAATCTTGTGAGAAAGGATCAAAGACAGACAGACATCACAACTGTAAACTCAAGTGTAACTAACACCAAAGCAAAAAGCAAAAATCAGTCGAGGAGAATTAAAAGAAAACCTAACACTAGGGCCTACTTGAATTGAAATCTATTTTGAGAGATTTGTCGAGAAAGCCCACCAAGAGATAACAAAGTGTATGAACACTGTCATATTTATAGAGTCATATCTAATGTCACCAATTGACATATGAATTGGTCACATGAACCTGTTTAGAGCCACTACATAAACAATGAAAACAGATTTTAATAAATATTAACTGTTTCAATTCAAGTCAAAAAAAATTTAAACCACAAAAAAACAAAATCGCCAACATTAAAAACTATAAACTGAAAAAAAAGACAAGTATAAAACTGCCCTAAAACACCACACTAGAACAAGAGACTCCAGTTTCAGTCATGGAGAGCTTTCCAAATGTGTGGCTTGAGTGGTAGGACTAAGGCAAAGCTCTAATGCTCTAATTTGTTTTAAATGTTCAATTTCAACTTTTAAAATGGAACAAATAAACAGACCTGCAGTAGGGCTGTTAAATTAGCCACAGATTTCAATTTGAATACCTATATATAATGTTTTCTTAATTTATTTTTTTATTTTTTTTTTATTATTAATTTTATTACAATCCATACGTAGCAATCAAGTTTTTACAAAAAAAAGAATTATGTTGAGAACAGATCGATCCCCACCCCTGAGAGTGAGAGCAAGCCAAACGGCGTAAAAATTTAAGGCTTGTAAACATACCTAAATTAATAAATCCTCTGTGCTTTATAAACTTATTTTAAAATATTACTGATTAGTTCCTGCCATGTTTTGAAAAAAGTCTGTATGGATCCTCTAACTGAGTATTTGATTTTTTCCAATTTTAAATAATATAACACATCGGTTTCCCACTGACTTAAAAGAGGAGAGTTTGGGTTCTTCCAGTTTATCAGAATAAGTCTGCGTGCCAACAGTGTAGTGAATGCAATCACAGTTTGTTTGTCTTTCTCCACTTTAAGACCCTCTGGAAGAACCCCAAACACAGCTGTTAATGGGTTAGGAGGGATTGTGAGTCCAAGACTGTCTGAGAGGTAATTAAAAATTTTTGTCCAGAATAATGTTAATTTGGTGCAGGCCCAGAACATGTGACCTAGTGAGGCTGGGGCTTGGTTGCAACGTTCGCAGGTTGGATCTTGACCTGGAAACATTTTGAGAGTTTTAGTCGAGACAGATGTGCTCGATATATAATTTTGAGTTGTATAATTGTATGCTTTGCGCATATGGAGCTCGAGTGAATTCTCTGCATTGCTACTTTCCACTCCTTTTCTGATATATTAATTGAGAGATCTTTTTCCCAGTGTCCTCTTGGATCTTTGAAAGGAAGGGATTGTAAAATGATTTTATATATTGTAGAGATGGAGTCTAATTCCTTGAGATTGAGCAATATTTTTTCCAGCATGGATGAGGGTGCAAGATGTTTTCTTAATTTAAACATATTTATAATATATTCAAAATTCTGAATACTGCAATTTATTTTTACCACGTGTGTTTTTTTATATTTCTTGTTAATAATCTTTTTACTTTTTTTGTTTGGGTGCGCCTGCAAAGCATGAAATGCTTGTGGCTCATGCACAGTTGCTTAAAATAAGCGGATGAAAACTACAGTCTTCAAAAGAACGTGACACTTAAAAACACAGCCTCTCTCATAAAAACAGTTCTCTGTGTGCACAAAGTGACGTGATCAAAGATAGAGCACAGTTCACACAGGAGAATAAAATCACTTCTGATCTCTCAAATAAGTTAAATGCTTTCAAAAATAAAAATGCAGCTAGTCGACCACAGATTAGACGTAAGGGTCCTGATGCGAGTTCATAATTCTCAGCCCTGGGTGCCATACAGGACTAAACTAAATTCAGTTTCTTTTTTTTCCTCTGTCTACAATTACAGCAAAAATGTGGTAGAGGTGAGCTTTATATTTCTTGTCATTACATCTTTAATTTAAGCATTATGTGAAAAGCCAACAGCCAACTATGACACAGATTGCATATCAACTGCATGTTGACTAAGGTAGAGAAATGGACTGCTGACATTAAAAGGCTCTTTAAAACTGTAACTTTCAATCCTTTATAACAGCAAAGGATAAAATTGGAAATATGGTACTGTATGAGAATATTAAAATGAATGAAGAAATGCAAGCTACTTTTTCATCCATTTGGTTTAAAATTTGTAAAACTCATCAGTTATATGTGAATCACTAACTATTAAAATTATGAAAAAAATAGTTTTAAAATATTTGAATGCCTTTTTTTCTCTTTTCTCATTCTAAAATGTGCTGCACTTTCTGGGTAGTCAACCAGAAGTTTAGAAGAGCTTGGGCAGAGTCCCCATGGAAAGGTTTGGAATGGAAGGTACTAACTAATCTCAGTATTAAAAGTCAGTTGCTGACACTAATGAAAAACATTTTTTAATTCTATGGCTCTGAAGTGCTCTTCTTCTGCCTTCCCAGGTGGACCCCTGGTCTGTGATGACAGGTTTGAAGAAAATTACAACAATGTAAACCATAAACCATTGCCATCCCAGTCAGCACCTCTCAGCAAAATTGACCACTTATGGAAGATTTTAGATGGGTGCCTGAGGCACATGACATTTTTTTTCCATCAAAACAACACATGATGGAGTATCTCATGAAAGAAGAAAGCATGGTGTCATATCTCTCCACTACAACTCCAGGCACTTATACAATTTATGTCAAGGTGTACTAAAATTCTTTTGATTGCGTCTGAGGGCCCAGTCTCCTATTATTGCCACCCATATTATAGAATATTTTTATGCCTTAGTCCAAGGCAGCTTACAAGACCACAGCAGAATGTATTTATATCAGGGGTCTCCAACTCCAGTCCTGGAGAGCTACTGTGGCTGCAGGTTTTCATTCTAACCCTTTTCTTAATTAGTAACCAGATTTTGCTGTTGATTAACTCTTTGTCTTAATTTTAATTGATGCACAACTTAAGACTCAGGTCCCTTAATTATTTCTTTTTTCTTAATTAGCAACTAAACATTATTAAGACACAAAATGTACCAACACATAAACAACAACCCGCGTCCATTACACAATAACTGAAAATAAAGAAAAGTGAAGGCCTCAGTAATTTTGATCTGCTCAGGTCCACAAAACATGTTGACAGCTCTCTTAAAAAAAGAACATCAACAGTTTTTGGAAATGTCTGCCATGGCAGAATGAGTGCCATGGAATTAAATAACGGGTTTAATTAGCAACGAGAATTGGCTTCAAATTAAGAAACTGAATGAAGTGAAGTTGGTTGAAGTTTGAGGCCCCAACTTAGCTGCTCATCTTTTGGCTCACATCACATCAAATTTATGTTTAGATGCCGTTTAAGGAAAAAAGAATCAATTGAGCTGTCAGAGTCTCAAGGAAAGTCCATTAAAATAAAGGGAAATAGTTAATTAACAGCAAAAAACTGGTCACTAATTAAGAAAAGGGTTAGAATGAAAACTTGCAGCCACAGTAGCGCTCCAGGACTGGAGTTAGAGCCCCCTGATTTATATGGAGGCTTTGCAACTGGAACACAGGTAGGCTAAGTGACTTGATCAGAGTCACACAGTGAATCTAATGGGAGGGCTGGTCTCGCAGGCTTGTCATTTGAAGTCCACACTTCCTATCTGTAGATGCTTTCTTTCTTTATGTCAGTTAATTTTTGCTTTACAAACTACAATATTCACTGTACAATGTTATGATTTAAGGTTTGTGGCACATCTACATTTTATTTTTGTACTTTTTAACATATTTAGGAGTTTTCTGATATTTAAACATATTTGCAGCTGTTTTCATGACATCATTACATTACTCTTTTGCTTATGTAACCGCAAGTGTTTTATTGTTGGGTATGACACCTGGTTTTTGCCACATAACTGCGCACCATCTAACATGTGATGTTATTGCTACTCCCCTGTTTAAGGTGGCGATGCAGTAACTTTGGTGTGCAAGTTTGTGGGGACTTTGCAATAAAAAGAAAACAACTTATAGAAATCCTTTCCATAAAACTCAGATCTGTGGTGTTTCATTTTGACTATGAATTTGGTTAGCATTTTGGACATTTTGCTTCAGACCCTTTTAAGTTTATAGACCTACAGTGTCTCTGCATTTACAGAAAGTGGGACACTTTCCCTCATATCTCCCAGCAGATGGCAATGTTGTGCAAAAATAAACTACATAGTAAACTTTCCTAATTTAATATACTGTATGTTTGGGCAACTGCCAATACTTGGATATGAGACCATTTAAGAAAAGTTTGGGTTGCTGCTGGAAGAGCTGTTGATGAGATTAGCAGGGGACACTTAGTCTATGGTCTGAATGTGGATTGCAATGCCCCAGGGCAGGGACAGGCACACAATGCTGTAAATACGGCGCCATCCTTCGGATGAGACGTAAAACCGAGGTCCTGACTCTCATTTGTCATTAAAGGTCTCTGAACATCTTTTGAAAAGAGTAGGGTTTATCCCAATGTCCTGGCTAAATTGCCCATTACAGCCTGTCCATTCTGACATCCTAATCATCCTCTGTCTCTAATTGGCTATCTCTCTCTCACCCCTTCACAACCTAATAGCTAATGTGTGGTGAGCGTACTGGTGCAATAATGGCCGCTGTTGCATCAAATACTTTGGTGCTCCACATTGGTGGTTTTTGATGTGGTTCCCATCTAAGTGCTATAAGTAGTGAGAAAAAAACATAATATAAATGTAATTATTATTATTATTGTTAAAATGCTCATAGCAAACCCATCTCAACATAATTACATTTTTTCAATTTTTTTTTCCTGGAATAATATTAATTTTTGCAGAATGGGTTGCTTGGGTAGCCCCTTGATTCTGAGGCGTTCTCAGCATGGTTATACCGGTCATGAAAATCTGAAGCTGCCTGACTGCACTGCAGAACTACCTTCCTTTTTGTCTCGAACCAACCATTTTGAACACTTGTATATTAATTTCACTTCACCTGAAAATCTGGTAAGGATGCCGGAACGGCATGTATTTTCCACCCATTAAATAAAAAAAGCAACAAGTATTTTATTTTGTCTTTGCACTATTAATATTTCTGTTATATAGAGACCACTATGTAGGAAAATTAATGTGCACTTTCAAAATAAAACTATACATTGCAGATTTTAAACAAATAGACCTCTTAGTTTTCTTTTTGCTTTTTATTGTTAGGGACTGGCACTCTGGATTGAGCAGGAGCACCAGCAATATGAGCTCCATGTTATTCTTTTCTTAGTTTAGTTGTATTTAAGTTCAGTGAAGCAAGACATGCCTGACCTTAACAGTGGCTATCCAGCCCTGTTAAACCACCAGACTCTTTCCAAGCACTGGCTAACTTGTAATATTTATGGAAGTCATTCTTACCTGGAATAAGACCAATAGGCCAGCAACAAATATGTAGAATGTGAACAGAGTTGCAAAAGAGATACACCATGTATTCAGATCATTAATGAAACTAAAGAAAATGGCTATTTCAAGGAAACGCCTGCAGTAAGAAATGTAATTTATCTGATTTTAATAGCACACTGTTTTCTTTATGTAACTGGTGAGATTAAAGACTATTTGATATAAAGCCTCCAGTGAGTTAATGTTCTTCTTACTTTAAAAAGTAAGGCCATTACAGAAACAATTTCATTCACATAATGTACATGGAAACCAAAGAATAACGTGTGACTCCAGTAATACATTGTCTTCAATGCTGTTGTTTCTGTGAATGTGGCAGCAGGCGACTGATGACCCTAAAGTTCTGGGCTCTCTGTTTCAGTGTCTTACTTATAATTCTGAATGGATGAGCAATTATTTCATCAACCTAAATTTGTAAAACAGAATAATCTTAGTTATTAGCAAAAATGGAAATAGTGAGAGTCTTGATCTCTTAGTATTAATTTTAAGGCAAAAGTAAAGAATTTGGGTGTAATCATAGATTCTGATATTAACTTTAAATCACATATTAACCATATAACTAGAACTGTTTTTTTCATGAGAAGAACAATTCCATAATGATGACATTGCAAGATGCTAATAAATTAATCCACACTTTTGTTTTTAGTCGACTAGATTACTGTAATGCATTTCTAGCAAGCCTACATAATAAACACATTAATCAGTTATAGCTCAGAATGCAGTAGCAAGAATCTTAACCAGAAAAAGTTAATTTGAGCACATCTCATCATTGTGATACATTGGTTATCTGTGTCCTTTAAAAGTTATTTTAAAATATTATTAATGGTATATAAAGCTTTTAATAATCTTTCTCCTTCCTATATTTTGGAGTACCTGTTCGACTACAATCCAAGTCGTAACCTTAGACCTTCTCACAGTGGTCTGCTTATTATTCTAAGAGTTTATTATAAAAGAAGTGGTGAGGCGACCTTTTGCTGTTACGGTATGCACCAAAGATCTGGAATACTTTACCGATATTAAAACGTTTCTAAAAACCTACTTTTTTAGTTTGACTTTTTCATAGCTGCATTTTAGTTCCACATGTAATAGAATAGGTATTCACCATATTCTTCACGGATTTGCAATCATTATTAATCTCCAATTTTCTCCACTTTTTTTTTCCATTTTTTCTCTGGCGGCGTCTTATCAAAACTGTGCAGTTGTCTTTGGTGTTGGAATAAAAGTTGATACTCTGTCAATGAGAGCCACTGCTTCAAATCTTTCAGGAGAAATCTTAACAAATAATAAGGAACTACTTAAGTACGTTTATGTTAGGTAGAACAGCCAGTGAGGACTGGGTGGTCTTTTGGCTATGAGACCTATGCAGATTTTTTTTTTCTCCGGCATCTTGCTTCTGGAATTTTTACAGATATAATTCTCTCCTACCCAGCCATCTTACCACAGCATTGGATTTATCACTAGAAACCTAAAAATGAATTGATTGTATATGTAAGGACTATACTTCATCTATTACTTGTATATCTGTGTTATGTAAGTGCATATTGATTTATTTTTGTCTACTTCTTTTGGTTTCTCATTTACTTATTCTTATCTATCTACTGTACTTTTTGTTTAACACCCTGTAAAGCACTTTGAGATATATACCAAACATGTAAATGTACTTTAGAAATAGACTTTGTTATTGCAGTTGATAAAACCATGTACTATAATAGATGTTAGTCCTGACTGCTGAAACCCATTTTTTATTAATAGGGTCCAGATCTTCACACACAGTTATATTGAACCATGAATCATTGAAATTTTCATTTTAAAAAAACAATCATATATGATACTAATTTATCCTTCTTTGGTTTATTTTATAACCCGATTATCAAGTTCAGGGTCACCTATCCTAGCCCAGCAGCACTCTGGACGGGGCCCCAGTCCATTGCAGGTCACACTCACACACACCCACATTCACTCACATTCGACCATTTTAGTGTTTCCATTTTAAAGCTTTACATTTGGGCATAAGTGGAAAGCCATACCTTCAATCCACACAGACAAGAGAGAGGACACAAATGCCACACATGCAGTGCTTCATAATAATTTAGATAAACTACCTAAACAAAATGGGGGCAGCTTTCAAGTTCTTTTTAGCCATGTACCCAAGTATTAATAACTTATTTAGTGTGGTATTTTAGTGTTTTCTCACCCCATAATTACATATTTGCATGTTCTCCCCGTGTCTGCATGGGTTTCCTCCAGGTACTCTGGTTTCCTCCCACAGTCCAAAGACAGGCAGGTTAGGTGCACTGGCGATTTTAAATTGTCCCTTGTGAGTGTGTGTGTGCACCCTGCGGTGGGCTGGCACCCTGCCCGGGGTTTGTTTCCTGCCTTACGCCCTGTGTTGACTGGGATTGGCTCCAGCAGACCCCCGTGACCCTGTAGTTAGGATATATCGGGTTGGATAATGGATGGATGGATGTATGTATTCTTTTTAATTTTAATTAGATTTTGAAATATTTAAGAAAACAAAGTGATAAAACTCACATGGAATGACTGATTTACTTATGATCGATTGACTTTGCATTTTATATTTAAAATGTGGAAACTGTTTGACAAGGGACTAATATGCAGGAAACATAAAGAGTGCAAAAGTGAGATGCAAGAACTATCAGGAAATGGCAGCCTCGGAACCAGGTGTGCTGTTTATTCTCGATTTAAATGCAGTGTCAAAGGTCATCACCCCATGGCATCTAAGAATCCTGACATCTGTACAAACAAACGTATGCCCATATGCCAGAGAAAATTAATATCTAACATTAAGCCAAAAACAAATAAAGCCTTTTCATCTATTCATAATTGCCATGGGATGAAACATTTTCCATTGGAATACCACCAGTAAAAGACAGTAAGAGCAGAGTAAACACACTTCTCTGCCAAAGAAACTTCACATACAGCTGTGACAATTTCAATCTGACTGCATATTCAACTAAATTACCTATTGGTGTGCAAAATGCATGAAATTAACAAAGAATCAATAGCAAGGGGCGTGCAAGGTTGTCTTGTGTCCTGCATATCCTGTATGACATTTTCTTCCATGAGATTTGGAAATGAATGACTGTTATTTGTTTTGGAAAGAAACATTTTCTTTCAGGTGAAGAGAAGGACAGGGTGTGTTGAGATTAAAAGAGATTATACCACGAAGGTAAAATAAGGAGTCTGTGTTGTTATGGGGTAGGTGGCTTCCATGTTGTCATCTTAATGATCATTTTTTTTATCAATTTGTAAAATAATAAAACAAAATGCAAAAAATGTCACAGAAGGTACTGATATCTTTTATTTTGGGCAACTGGTTTATTAAATATGATCGTTTTACGTGCTCTTCTTATGGCTGACTGGGTCTTGTTTGAGTACTCTGATCTTTAGAAGAGTACAGTTTTATACAGAGCACTTATTAAAAACTGATAATTGTACAATAGTACAGTAGTCACCTCAGCTACAGTAGCACAGTTTCTGTCAGGAGTTTTCCAAACCTTCAGCTGATGAATAATAAGCAAAATATCACAATTGCTTACTCAAATTCAGGCATGGACCAGCAAGCATTCTTCACATTCACCATTTAGCTCATTCTGATATAGCAACGGACATGACTAGTACCGTATATACTCACGGATAGCTTCTCCTGTGGATACGCTTGATTTTACCATATAATTTCTAGTATTTTATAATGTTGGTGGTATAAGTCGAATCCGGAAAACTCATGCTATTGGTCCAAGAGATTATGATATGCTAATCATAACGCGTATCTCATACCCTCATACACCTTTATCATAAGAGCATCCCTTATCTACGATGGAGCGTTCGATCAGAAAAAAATATGAAGCTAATTTTAAATGAAACATCGCTGAAGTAGCGAGAGAAATTTGTAATTGCGCTGCAGCGACAAAATTCAATACGTTTGAGAAAGTGATGTGATATTGGAGGAGGTGAGAAGATGTAAAAAAAAAAAATAACCGTTGCATTTTTGAACAGGCGTATACGTCAGGATCTGATTTTATGATTGATTTTTCAGGTTTCAAGGCCTAACTTATACGTGAGTACATACGGTAATTAAAGGTATCCCACCATGTGTGCAAAGATTGTATTTGTTGATACAAGGGAACTCAAACAACATTCAATCTCTCAAATATAAAGATTGAGTAAAGATAAATTGTGGCCAGTTGGTTATTGACTTTCTTTTTAAGTTCCTCTCACTGGTTTGAGACAGAGTCATTCCTAACTAAACAGTGCCATCCTAGAAGTTAGTATTTGCATTGTTTCGTCCTCCATGTTTTGTTCTTTTCCAGTATGTCTGACCAGTGTTTGTGATCATCTCTTAACTCTCCGGTACAGGTACTTTTATATATATAATTTGCTACATGTTTTTGCAGGTAAAACATCTAATTGTTTCTATTAAATGCTGGGGGATAAGCATATCACAAGTGCAGGGGGAAAAATAGATTAGATCTGAGCATCTGTCTCAAAAGGTGGTCTGCCTCATTTAAACACATGCACTTGTAAAGCTTTACATTGGAGTACCCTGTAAAACTCAAATGTTACAGAAGTCATCTGTTGCTGTCACCCTGCCTGTAGCACATCACAAGAGCCCTTCTTTTTCTGTAAATTAATCACTCTTTCATGTTATTCCAATTCATATGGTAACTCAAAGAAAAATATTGCTTTTTAGGGCTCTTATTCTGAATTATGTTGTTGTTCTGTTTATAGTACATGCCATTTTGTGATTACGGATGAGGGTGTCAAGTTCCCCTGCTAAGCAGATTGAGCTCTTAACAACATGTTAATGGCCCGGTACATCTATCAAATCCTGTTTTTTTATTTCTCACGTGGTAGAGTAAGTATCCATTCCTTGATTGTTCCAAAAAGGACAGTGTTATAACTAAGTATTATATTGCTTTGTATAAACTCCTGTTCAGTATTTTTAGTCCACATAAAAACCCTTTGGTTATGAATGTCTCTTTTAATGTTAACAAGTAGCCGTAGCATTCTGATTTTCCTATAATTCTCCAAAAAGGGTTGCTAAATGCTGCACTGTCTGCCATAATTCACAAAAGTGTAGCTTTAGGTCTCTTATTTTAATGGCGAATGATATTATGCTTAAATGATTCATTTTGACTAATGTCCTATATTTATGTTTTGAATTTACATCCTGATGTTAAAAGGGTGGAATATTCTCTTAAATATGAACTGAGAGTCAGAAGCAGCATTGTTTTACCACTAACCAGAATCAAAATAGAGAAACACACAAGGATCAGATAACTGGGGATGTAAGAAAGCGAACATATTAATCAGAGGGATCAAACCTAAAGTTTTAACTAGTATAGAAGCAAAATATATTTTAAGCAGGAACCAGAAGATGAAACATTAGTTTGTTAACTAACCATTACAGCATTTCTTATGAAGAACAGAACAGTTCGACTAGTCTGTTACTCACCCTAAGGACACCGGACAGGTTTGACGTTTGTATTAAATCATAGCAGGTGGCTCTGCGTGAGAAATTTCCCCAGTATTGTCTAAAGACAGTTCTGATGTCAGAGTTGATTCCAAAGCTGTCCACCATTGTCAATCCACAGTCGAGTTTAAAGACTCCTCCTTTTCAATGGCCCAGTGAATTTATAGTATGTTAAGATGTAGCAAAACCAAATCAGAAAAAAATGGATGCAGGACTTAAATACTGCAGACTTTTTATTAGACTAATTATTTACATTTTTTCTGCATTCCCCTTGAGATCTGGAAGTTTAGTTCATATTTCTATTTATTACAGCGATTAAAGTATGCGTCTGTCAGTAATTTTTCTGTTTATAACTTACATTTCCTTTTGAAATTTTAATTTTACTATTATCACCTCCATTTTGTTTAGTTATGATTGACACCATCTTATTCACCTGTTGTTAGGATAAATCCTGTGTTTATAGAGGTGTGCCCTCAAAGGTCATGACCTCTGACTAATGCTTCAACAGGATTAAAACTCTCTCAGAAAAGTTTGCGGATTCCAAAACTCATTCTGTCATTTGTGCTTTTGCTTCAAAAAAATTCTTTTCCTATAAGAATATCCGGTTTTGACTTGTGAAAGAATTTTTTGATTAGATTTTTGTCTCCCAATTTCACTGAGGTTATAGTGGGTAAACTTCCCAGTTTACGACTTTATTTTGGCTGTTTGGCTACATCTTTTATGCCATTTACTTAATAAATTATTCTTGCTAGATTCTCTAACATAACACAAGCCAGATCAGACCCTTCAAAACCAGCCTCACTTCAGGCAGCCTGGCCCCAAACACAAAAGGTAGGCTTTCTTGCCTGCAAATGCCCAAAATGGGACTCGGGCATTAAGCATAAAGTAAAAAAAAAACTCAAAAAAACTATAACTATAAACCTCTGGCCTTTCAGACAAAAATTTTTAAATGTTCCTTAATTTCAATGACTTATTAAATAAAGAAAAGAAGAACAAAAACTGGTAAGACACAAAAAACAAAGCAGAAAGAAATCAAAAATTGTTTGTCTAAAATAAGCAACCCAAAGTAAAGAAATTCAATCAATAACTTAAAGGCAGCTAAAAAAAATGATAAGAAACCATTCATCCAAATAATACTCACAAAAAAGATCCTCAACACTTACTGACTGTCTGCTGGGCATCTGCTCAAAAAAAAGCACAATATCAAGAAAACGAATGTATATGATTGCACAGGAGCAAAATAGGAGCATCCCCATGGAAGTGCTGAGGTAAAGAGACCTACACCAGTGTTGGATGAAACTTGGTTGCACCACCTCCCTCAGCTTCCTGTGTTTGAGCCAATTCTGCACCAACCTAAAAACATTACCCTGAACTCCCACTTCTTTAAGTTTGATGCCCAACCTGTCTTGTGGCGCCTTATTGCTTTGCCAATATGTGTAGCATCTTCAGTGTTAGCAACCAAATTGAGGCCAACACACAGGATTTCAATCAATGCCAGCTCAAAGTCACAATATGTGACAATGTCATGTTTTAACAGGTTGCTCAGATATTTTAATGTCCCAGATGTAAAATGGTCACACTCATGCAGGCACTTCTCTGAGCATACCAGAATGTCTGGTCACCTTTACCTTGCCCAATATTTGGCGAAGGAGTTGTGCTTCTGTGCCAGGCATTCAATAAGTAGCACAATATTTTGTCTTGTTCTTATGTAGTACAGCTGCGAGTGCATCTTCTAAGAGGACATTTTTAGAAATTCATCCTGTGATTAGGTTCTGCTTCTTCGGTTTGATGTCTGTAAATAATCCTTCACATTTAATCTGCTTTTTTGCAGATTATTTTCATTGTATTGATTGCCTCAGTTCTTGGTTTCTGGAAAAGCCCAATCCTGAGTTCATTTCAACAAGGAGTATTAGCAAATTATTCACATCAGTGGCCTTATAGATAACGTAATTTGGGTTTTATTGTTTCCTGAAATATAGGTTTGGCAAAATCCAGGTTTTTCTGGAATGGGATGTGTCTGATTTCTGTGGATCCCAACTCACATTAGCTGTATGTCATGCTAATTGTCCTTTCCGGAATAGACTGTGAGGGATAAACCAGCATGCCAGCCGGGATGGACCCTGTTCACTTGCCTGGTCAGGACCTCATGATTAAGGAAGGTCAGAGAGAGAGCGGTGGTATTCCTGTTCTGTTCCAGGAAGTGGACATGGGAGGACACTGCAGTAACTACACCGGAGCTGGCATCCCAACAGCCATGGAAGGACACACTGGTTGGGTTTGGGAGCCTGAAACACAAGGACAGTGGGTGACTACCGGCCAGAGTGTCTCCCCATACACTGGATGGCAGCATCACATCTGGGAAACCCCAGTATGAATGTCCACAGGGCTGCATGGGAGTTGCTGTCCAATGTAGCCACCCTGTTGGGTTCTGTGGGGGCTGCCAGGAGGAGCTGTTGGATATTGACTGCACAAGGACTAGGGTGGCCCTGCCTGACCCAGAAGTGCTTTCCGGGAACAATTGATTGAGCACCGTAAGTACTCCTGGGCCAGGTGTTAAAACTGAGCCCTTCACTTGAACCAGGAGGTCAGAAAAGCAGCACTCAACTGGGAGGAGCGAAGGAGAACAGAAAGAGTGTGAGAAGGAAATGGAGAAAAAGGAATTGTTGTGATGTAATGCTTTTGTTGGAGCTATTTACAGAATCTAGGAAAGGAAGCCTGCCAAAAATACACTTTGCTGTTGAATAAAAGTGTGTTTGGGGTACTGTTATGCCCCTAAACAGACACCTACAGACCTATACACTATCAAAAAAGTAGGTCTGTTTTTCTAATTCACTTCCCTTTTTTGGAAATGTAATGTTCACTTTCAATGTGCTTTTAATTAATCAATAAATAAATTGCAAACCATTTCAAAAATATATTTGGAGAAAAATGCAAATTATTAAAATTTCAAGCAACAGATAAATATATATATATATATATATATATATATATATATATATATATATATAAGAGGAATTTTGGGTATCAACATAGGCCTAGCACATTTTTTCAGAAATAAAAAGAAGTTAACTTGACTAATGTGTACAATAAAAGATCTGATTTTAACAGACAAAACAGAAACGCTGCTATTCAACACAGGGCTGTTAATTGACAAGATGGATTTAGAAGCAACATACTGTTCTAATATTATAATGCTGCAGTTTTATGAACTAGTAATAAAAAAGGTATTGGGTAACAGTATAGCATGTGGTATTGTTTAGCTTAACTTGGAAAAACTACATTTTTTCATGAAGTACCCCATGAGAGAGAAAGAGACTAACAGTTATACTACAAGTGTGATGTTCGGATTGGTGTCAAAATGGCTTATTTACAGAATTATGGGATATCTAAGTGGGGTCATGCTGCACATATATACTGTACATTATGCTGCATATATATATATATATATATATATATATATATATATATATATATATATATATATATATAATGTATTAAAAAGTTTGCTAAAACTAATCCATTAGCATTCAGTTAAATCTCTAGATAGATATGGACAGAATTCTAATTTAGAATGATATATGGTTATTTATACATTTTTGTATATTTGAGCTACAGTAAATGTTAAAAATATGTGGTTTTGGAGTCTGAAAGTGCATCTTGTTAAAAATCGTCATGGAATAGTCCATACAGTACTTCTAAGTAAATTTTCAAAAATTTTGCAAATCAGTATGACTGGTCCCATGACTAAAAAGAGCAGACTGCAAAAAATCTAGTTATATGAAACAACGTCTGTGGTAGTTATCATTGGATATATGTCAAACATTTTTTGAAGGATATGGAGATTAGAGCTGAACTAAAATTGACAAAAACAATTAAGCCTGGGGCAGGTAACAAGGCAAACACGGTGCAACTTGTTCAAAGACGATGGGTCCATTTATTTGGACATTATCGCTGTATACAGATCTTGGCATCCACCACAGACACCTTGGAAACTGTTTGTTCTAAACTTTTGCTAGCATGTAGTCATCCAGGAGCATTACACGATGCAAAAAAAATACATAATTTTCTGAAGAAAATTGTATTTAAAATGGAAAAATTTATTTAGATTTTCCACAGACACATACAGTAACACATACAGACCATTCTAAAATAAACTTTTCTCGACATGTTGAACCTCGCAGAACTGAATTTGAAAGCAAATTTTTGACATCATCACCCAACTTCCATTTACATGGAAGGAAATCAGCTTCACAGATTCAGACAATGTTGCATAGAACAACATCTAACTATTGTTTTTCAAATCAGCTATTCTTGTCTTCATCTCCACGCTCAATAATGGCAACCTCCCTGTTCTTCTATTACATCATATCTCAATCCTTTTGTATTTTACTTGGCAAACTTGTTTTTAAATTAAAAATAAGGCTTATACTTCCTATATAACTCATATGTGAGTGGCATGGTGGTACAGAATTCAGATTTTCTACCCCGCTGCTCCATGGTACTAGGATCAAATCCCAGCATAATCTTTGCCTGTGTCAAATTTGCATATTGTCTGCACGGGTGTTTCTCAGGTCTTGTCAATTTCCAAAGACATACATGTTGGACTAACTCTGCATTAGACATACATGAATGAATGTGGGTGAGTGGGAGAATGTGGCCATTAGTAGACTGGTTCACACTTTTGGTTCAGTTCCTGCATGATTTTTAGAGATTAGACCAAAG
Organism: Polypterus senegalus; assembly: GCF_016835505.1. Taxonomy (NCBI): domain Eukaryota; kingdom Metazoa; phylum Chordata; class Cladistia; order Polypteriformes; family Polypteridae; genus Polypterus; species Polypterus senegalus. The sequence continues at coordinate 38,791,010 of NC_053169.1, read as the reverse complement.
CTCCCGTTATTTTGAATTGTACATACTGTGATCCCGAAAAGATTGATGGATGGTTAGGTGTATTACTTACATCTTTGTCTTTATTTTACTGCTCAGGTGCGTGAAGTTTGCTTCGTGGCCTGGAGGGTTAAATAACAATAACACCTAAAGCAAAAGCTTTGAGCTCCATCTGTCAGCTGGGGTCCTGACAGTTAAGATCAATCCATAAAGCTTACCCAGCCGAGGATATATGAGACCATCCTTTCTTGTTTCATCATTCTTTTTATCGTGTTTATTTAAAATATGTGAGAGCACTGAAACTCAACAAGGGTGTTGTGTTATTTTAACTACTAAGTCACAAAGGAATTTGCAACACTGGCTTAAAGTCTGGCTGCATGAGAAAACACTGGTCTTATACGAGCATTCCCTGTCTTCATTTTGACATCCACGGCATTGACGAATATCAGAAGAGAGGTGACAAAGTTGCTTCTCTCGGAATGCCAAGATCATAACTCGAAGTGTATTGCTTAGTATCCATTCACCACAGCTTTGGTCTGTTGGCGCTTGACACTGCATTCCATTCCACCCGCATTGTCAAGATGCATTCTAGCCTTTAGCTGTCAAGAGCAGGGGACATGTGCGGACATTTCTTAAACTTGAGGGTTGCTGATATTTAAGGGAAAAAGCTGAATGTCTTCAGGGTATGATTAGAGCAGAACCTCAGGATTATTACAAACTTGACTTCTGAGGTTTCTTTTAATAAAAAAATATTTTCAAAGGAAAACAGCAGTTTTGTAAGGATTTATGTCCCTTGCTAAATGTCTTTAGTTTTATGCTGTGCATATTGATTATAAGTATATCCACATCAATATATTTATTTCTATATAGTGTGGTATTTCAACCCCCATACACAGACAGACAGACACCAAATGTCCACAAACACACATGTTTAATATTTCTTTGCAATGTACAGCACCTCACAATGCTCAAACCAGGCAAACACTCAGTCCCTTCTTTTTCTCCTTTTCTCTTTCTACCTCCCTCACTCCTCCACACACAAGCTCTGTCCTCTTCCACCTGACTCTGGCTCAGCTAAAGGAGTGAGGTGGCCCCTTTTATAATACCTCGGATGTGCTCCAGGTGCTTCGTGATGATTTTCCAGCAGCACTTCCGGGTGTGGCAGAAGTGCTGCAATCCAAGGCTGTATAATCTTCTGGGCGCCCCCTGGCAGTGGCCATTGGTTCCAACAGGGTTAAGCTTCTAAGCTCTGATCCCGTGGCCCCCATGTGAACCAGGGCGGCTGTCCACTCGCGGCCTGGAGGAGGTATTTTCTCTCTTTCGGTCCCTCCAGGTGTCCCAAATGGGTAGGGTCCACAGCCATCCACCACAATAGATATGCATGTGTATGGATTATTAAATATTGGTGTATATTTTTATTGTGATAAAAAAATAGATAAAGCTTACTGTATATACATGCTGAAATAAAATAGAAGATATACAACACATTTACTGTATAGCCTTCTACAGGTACTTGATGGAGACTGGTGAAGGCCATAATGTTGTATCGCTCAATTTCTTTGGCCTTCCAGCTATACATGAGCAGAGAACAGGATGTAGTGGCCATAACCGATCATTCAAATTCAACAGCTTCCCGCACACAACATGCATCTCGGGTCTCTGGTATACAAAGTGATTGCACTGCAAGTAATATAGTGTACTTTGTATTGTCTTTTTAAAGTAAATTCTCCCTGCTTACAAAAATATATATACATATTTATCCACAAAACAGTGTATGCTTCAACTCATAGTCAGCAGCAGCCAATCTCACATATTGTGTGTGTCTGGAGTGCTGTTCTGCTATCTCTCCGTCTTTAGTCAAAACAAGTACACTACAGTATACCATATACTGTAGCTTTGATAATTAATTTATATAATATGGTGATTGCACAACTTCTAAATCCTATTTCACGGAACATGTCTTAAATGTTAAGCAGCGCATACAGTTATATTTGTTTGCATAGGAGGCACTTTTATCTTTAATGATCAGCATAATCAAGTAAACATCAGTCCGGGGCACAGTTTGCAAACAAGTGTTACAGGACAAGGTTATGAAATTGATCATCACAAGTGAAGAGCTCAGAATAAAATACAGTACAAGTGAGTTACAACACCTAGGTTTCAGAAACCTAACAGTCAATATCAATTAGAGACAAATTCACCAAATAAATGAGTCTTCAAACACATCTTAAACACATTGAGGAAGTCAGAATTTTGAAGGAAGGTGGGCAGCTCATTCCACCAGCTAGCAGCCACACATGAAAGAGTCTGAACTGAGAGGTGCCATCACTATCTGTCGTTCATTACTAGACCTTAAGTGTATAGGTCTTGACCCGTTCAATACTTTCTAGGCAAGCATGAATGAAATATATATTGACTGCGCAGGAATACTCCAACCAACAAGAACAGAACTTATGACACAACCAAGTCTTTTAAAAGAGTTTGTTTAAGGTTTTATTGAATTGTTGAAGATCAATATTAGCTGCTGTTACATCTTATGCAATAAATATGACTTTAATAGGTTTATTAATTCTCTTAGCTAGGTTGTGTATGTCTTCTTCTCCTCTGTCAGTCGCATTCCACTGAAGGGAAATGCCAGAGACTCTTTGGCATATGCCTTTTGTTCAAGTGTCAAGGGTCATAGTAGAAAGAGGTGGTCCTATGGGCTTTTTCTAGGTACCTCATGGAGCAGATCCTTGCTCCAGTTGTCTCTTTTGAGGTTTCTAGGAGTAGCCTCCTTCAGTTTTAATTATCCAGAGCCCCTCCATTGCTACTTTGGCTTTTCATGTGCTCCCATGGGCTTGGGATGTGTGGCTTGTGGTCAGGGCAAGAGTGATCTAATGAGTGATAACACCACTCAGATTGGGATGGTGATGTGATGGGTAGTGTGCTTTCAACAGGGAACTGTAGGAAATTCAGGTTTAATTCTTATCTATTAGGTTAACCCTTCTTTATTCAAGCAGTTCGCTTACTATTTTTCACATGGTCCCATTTGGTGCCATATTGTCCCCAGAGTTATTTCCTACAGTTCAGGAGTCACAAGCTTAATCTCTCACCATTACACCGTCTTTGCAACCTGCCTAGACACAGTTTCTGTGTTGTATTTGAAGCTGTACTCTTCCCACCAGTGGGTATATAACCAAGGTAAGTTGGGAGCAGAAAATGTGGCCACAATCTTAACAGGACTTGATGGAGAAGAACCTGCATTGATATCACAGATTCCTCTCACTACCAGCAAATATGCTCTTCCACATCAAAAGGCTGTGGTTCTCTGTAAGTCCTTATCTTAGGGGCAGACACTTCTCATCAGTCTGCTTCTCTCGTGGGCAACAGTATGTTGTTCAGATGCGTGTTATGTACAATTACTAGCAAAGCTTTGAAATAATAACAGGATAACAGCAGGATACATGGATATAACTATATAAATAAAACAGTTGGAATCATTTTTTATGTATGTGTTTTTGTATATTTGCTTAAAATCACCAATTTGCCTAATATGCACGGATGTCTCTAGGATGTTGGACAAAAACCCACACAGACATGAGAAAAATAAAGATCATCTTATAGTTTCTGGTATTGGCACAGACTCTGGTGGGTGTTACCATATGTTTGCATGTCAAAAATGTCAGCTGAGTAACTGGCACTATAAATGGAATGAAGACACTAGGTATATACTATAAGAGATGCCCCTTCAGTCTCAACTTTCAAATCCCAGCTGAAGACTCACTACTTCAGTTTAGCATACCCTGACTAGAGCTGCTGATTAACTGCACAACTGCATCTCTTTTGTTAGTCATTAGCACTAAAACATAAGTAACATGATAGTTATAATTTGTTACTAACCCTCACCTATTCTGTTTCACTTCTTCGTACTCAAATGTGGCACTTGGTGTCACTGACCTACCGCCAAGATGTTTTGCCTGCCTAAGGTAAAGTCATCTCTGATGGAGGGTCACAGAAATCATCGGATAGATGGGTCCTTTCATTGGATTGGCTGGCCCAGTGCTGTCTCAGCTTTGGAATGGCCAATAGGGGGAGGCAGCTTGATGGCTAAGATCACCAGAACTCTGAACAAATCCAAATCATATTATGTGATATCATCTCCTGTTAAATTCTGCTCTGTACTTGTAAGATTTGTATTTTACTATTATACTGTATTGAGGATTACTTGTGTTTTGTTTTGTGTATTGTATTGTATTGACCCCCTTCTTTTTGACACCCACTGCACCACTAACCTACCTGGAAAGGAGTCCCTGCCTTTCCCAAGGTTTCTTCCATTTTTCCCCTACTAGGGTTTTTTTTTGGGGAGTTTTCCTTGTCTTCTTAGAGAATCAAGGCTGGGCCTGTCAAAGCCCATTGTGGCACTTCTTGTGTGATTTTGAGCTATACAAAAATAAATCGTAATGTATTGTATTGTATCATATAAAGAAAACCTTTCCACCATAATTAAATCATGTACCTTTTACAAGTTTACAATTTCATCTAAATAAAACAAAAAAAGGTAATAGTTACTGATGGTTAAAACACAATCTGAAAGTGCATTGCTCTGATCCAATGTATCAAAAAGGAACCAGCCCTGAACACTGTTCCAGTCTATATAACAGACCATAATCATTCATACTGGTTAGGAACTTAATAAGTACATCCTGGAGCCGTTGGATGAAACCACAGTACCTGGAAAATAACAATCCGGTAAAGAGTACATGAACTTGCATGCCAGGAGTTGCATAGTGATGAGATGATGTCCTTTTCAGCAGCTTTGTGATGCATTTAATCATTCACATGCCTATTAATTATTTTTTTTCTTCTTCACTAGAGATATTTATTTACTTACTAAATGACGGGTATGCAGAATTAATGCTTGTAAAAGCCAGTAACTGCTTCCACACAGAAATAAACACTCTTCTCCTTGTAACAATGGCATGAATTTTGCAAAAAGAGAAACAAATTTGTTTCGCAAATTTTTTTTTTGCAAAGTGAAATACTGCCTTGCTGTACCACAACCTTCTACAATTTAACTTCTTAATAATATAAATGGCTATCTCTGCTGTTTTCCTTCTTACTGTTTAGCACCGCATCTACCACAAACTCAATCTCTAGCAATTTATGCTAATTTTAGGCTCATTTCCTGCTTTTTTTTTCATTATTGCACTTCTTGACATTTGTTTTCTTTTTCCAAAAATATGCAATAGTGCTCATATAATTAAATGTTATTTTACTAGTAAAATAATTAATGCATCAGAGTTGACAGTGCTATTCTTTAATTAAGAATATTTAACTTTTCATCATTAATGTCATCACATTTTAAAAACACTTTTATTTCCTTCACTTTCAAAGCACCTGTCTACCTCTCCCACATTATATTACTACTTTTTTAAAATTGTAATTTTATTCCTTTTGTATCCCACCATAAACAATTTTGCTTACAACACCCCACTACTAGGAATGCTTGCTTCTTGTATTTTTTTGGTCCTTTCTTGTCATTTGGCAGTGCCTTCACTCTACATTTAAAAGGCATGATCAATAGGAGGCACCATTGCCTAATCCCACTTTAAACTTAAGATGAGTGAGTTTGTAATAACTGTCCTTGTACTGTCCAGTTGTTGACAGCAGTGTTGAACACTTGAAGGTAAGTCACCTGAGAGGATATGTCATACTTTGGGGTCTCAAATAAATATGAAATGCACTTGAGTTACTCATTCCTACATGTTAGTGCATTCAGGAGTGCTACTGGAGTAGATAAGGTTTACACCAAACACCTCGAATCCCAGCCAAAAAGCCTTCTGTATGGAGTTTCAATGTTCTCCCATGCAGACATAGGTTGCCTCACAGATCTCCCGCCATGCTGAACTTTCTTATTTATGGCCCCATCTTCACGAAATCTGGTAGGCGGCTTCCCTGCACTAACCGAAACTGATGTACGTACTTCTTTTGGTGGTATGACGCCATTGTTGGCCGCCATATTAAACTTTCCAACGGTCTTTGTTACTTATAGGCCCATCTTCAAGAAATTTGGTACGCGGGTTCCCAACACTAACTGAATCCTACTTACGCACATATATACGTCCATTGCCTACAGCTCGATCGCCGTGTGAGGCGGCATTGGGTCCCCGATCACAACGCCTCCCACGTTGTTGGCTGCCTGCCTATATAATGCCATCCGTTGCTCCGATCTCTTTATTCCCTTCCTTGCTTCGACACGGGATTCACGTCTTCCTTCTGATAACTGCAGCCTTTTTATTTAATCCACAGCTTCGCTGCTGTTTTATAGTTAGTTTATTACGATTATAGTTATTGTGTAGGTATTTTAGACTTACTTTACATTGTTCACGTACCCATTTCCTTTATCATTCCAACCGTACCCCCATTAACATGTCTATCGAGGTGATTACCATCGATCAAAGAACTGTCACTTACGGGTTTCCATGCCTGGAGATGGCACCTGCCTTTTACATTCTCTGTGTTACATATTGCACAGCCATATCAGGCTCACTCTTGATATCCAGAGGAACATTGTGTCTTATGTATTGAATGACTGGGACAGGTTCAAGGTGTGGACTGATGACGGTACAGGAGATAATTATACTACACAGGAGCACTAGAAGAGTGAAATGCTTAAGCCCTTCACCTATGGTTCTGCATGTGAGTTGATGGCTGCCGCTGAATTGTTCGGTTGTCGCTTTCAAGCGTACCGAAATGGCCAAATATTTTACACCTTTGGACAACCGCCAATGCCTCTTAAACATCTTAGATTCACAGGTGACGATTTCAGTAGTGGACACTTTGATGTTTATGAATGTTTAAACTCTCAAAAGCTGGATGCGAAATTATCGATGAAACCGGTTGTACGCTTACAACGCTTGACAGATGCCAAATGTCACTTCAACACAAGAAGTCCTGCAAATACTGTCGTAATTGAAACAAACCATGAAACTCAAACCGATTATGACAGCAGCAATCCAAGCTGTGAGATTTGAGGCAAGATTGCTTTTCACATGGCCAGCTGTACGTTGCATGCTCAAGAGTAAGCTCAGCGCACAGCTTGGTCATATTATAACCGGAGGGCAGAACTGACAACGTAGATCCTTAACAAATAATTATTGGTATATTTTCCCTCAGTTTAAATAAGGTTTAATTTTCTTCTTAAAAATAATAAAAATTTTAAGTCAGTACTTCACCGCTGTGAAGCACGAGTATTTTGCTAGTATAGTATAATCTGGATTGTTCAATTCAGCCTCCTTGCCACCGTTTCAAATCGTGCTGCAACAACCTGATTTTAGAGCTGGCAAGTAAAGTTAAAATGATGATGAACGATCACCTAATAGACCTCACACGCATTTCCAAAGGACAGCCTGTCTGGCATGTCCAAGATAGTGTTGTTTAGAAAACTGTAATAATAATAATTCTTTTGTGGTTACCCATCCTTATCTTAACAAGCAGCAGGTGAATTGACTGCCACCTGGGTGTGCCCAGGCCTTAAAAGCCAAGTTGTCATTTCAAAGCTGAAACTGTTTCCCAGTTAAATTATGAAGATAAGTGTGATTTTTGTTTTACTTGTAAAAGGAATGTACACTTTATCCCCAATGTTGAAGAGTCATAAATCAGGTGAATCATGCTTTGTCAGTGCTGGACAGATCTGTCTTTAAAGTGTGATTAACTAAAAAAAGTGCCAGGTCAGATGCTAGTGCATATTTTCATTAGTTGCTTTTTTGCTGGAGAATGTCTTGTTGCTTTTGGCCATTTTTTATTATAAGAGTGAGTGTCAAAACAAATTAAAGTCAAACTGATGTTCTGAAAACACTGATGAGTTAGCGAGTTGTCTAATAAGAGAAATCATTGTGTGAAGTGTTAAGCTGTTATTTGTGAAGTGACAGAGGAGAGTTTAATTTCATTAGCCTGTCCTCCTGAGTCGTGCCGTACTTTCCATCATCAGTTGCTCATCACTGACAGAACTTAAAGGTAGAGAATCCAAGGTACATCTTTAAAGAATGTTAATTTTTTTCAGGAAAGCCAGAGGAGTTCATAATCTATATTTTGACAGCAAAATGCAGGATGTTTCTGCTCCATGCATAATATTGCCTTAGCATGTTGAAGGAAAATTAACAGCAGAACCTAAGCACATTCTGTGAAATATTGGCCCACTGGGTGAATGGAATGTTTAAAGTACGGTAGTACATCCTGTCCCAGTGAAAGCATGACAGTGTTCTGAGATTTATTATTTTTTATAACATTTAAAATTTACTGGCAAAAGTAATTTGTTTTGTTTCATTTACCCTTCCATGTTCAGTTGTGCTGATTGCTGATTGCACAAGATGATGTAGAAAAAAGATTTTTAGTTTTTGGAAGGTTCAAAAATGAATAGCAGTTTTTTCAAGAGTGAGGATCATTTGGTTAGGCCCTTTATTTTGAAAAATGCTATATGTTGTATTATCTGTTTTATTTACTAAACAGTTTGTATTAGCTGCAGGTTGAATATAATGCAATCATTTTTTGGGTTAGGAAAATTACTGTGCTAAACAGAGAATAATCATTTTCTCAGTTATGTTTTCCCAAAGATAGATGTGCCCCTTTTTACAACAAGCCTGAGGGAGCCTCCCATGTTCACTATTCAGTTCAGCATGATAAGTCTTGAGGATATAAGTAAACAACAATCTTAAGTAACTTATGTTCATTTGTAAAAGTTAATGGAGGTCATGCTGTAGCTTTATAATGCACTGGTGAGGTCTCATCTGGAGTCCTGTGTGCAGTTTTGGTCTCCAGGCTACAAAAAGGACACAGCAGTACAAGAAAAGGTCCAGAGAAGAGCGACTAGGCTGATTCCAGGGCTACGGGGGATGAATTATGAAAAGCTGAGCCTTTCAGTTTAAGCAAAAGAAGATTAAGAGGAAGTGTTTAAAATTATGATGGGAATCAGTAAAATGGGTTAAGACTGTTACTTTCAAATGAGTTCATCAAAAACACAGGAACACAGTTTGAAACTGGTTAAGGGTAAATTTCACAAAAAAACATTAGGAAGTTTTTCTTTACACAAAGAACCATAGACATATTGAATATGCTATCAAGTAGTGTGGTAGTCAGTAGGACTTTAGGGACTTTTAAAACTAGACGTAATGTTATTTTGGAAGAATTAAGTGGGTGTGGCTGGCGAGCATGTTGGGCTGAATGGCCTGTACTCGTCAAAGATTGTTTTAATAGTTAAGAAGCATATCAGTTGACGCCAATCAGAATACAGATACATGGTATAATCTTTTACACACCTATATTTTACTTTTACGGTATCTAAAGCAATGATTCTCAAGGATAAGTCCTGGAGGACCACCTGTAGCTGCAGGTTTTCTTTCCAACCCCATTGACAATCAGTGTGTTATTTTACCTTTAAATTGTCTCATTATTTATTTAGTTGCCCTTTTGTCTTTTTTATGTATCCAGAAAAGCACAGTAGTGTGAGATTTACATTTGTGTTTTTGCTATATCTTTTAATGTTTAGGTCTGCTGTCTCATTTTCTTTCTAATTCACTTTTTCTTTAAAGTTTAATCTCTTAATAGTACTTGATTCCTGACAGCAATTGAATTGAACTGACTAGACACCAGTAAACACAACTTGGAATGCTAATGCTAACACTTGTGTGTTTATTATTAAATTCTTCTTCTTCTTCTTTCGACTACTCCTGTTAGGGGTGGCCACAGCGGATCATCTTTTTCCATTTTGTCCGCAGGTTGATCTGGCAAAATTTTACACTGGATGCCCTTCCTGACGTAATCCTCTCCATGGCCTGTCACAAAGAAACACACTGGTTTGTGCATCTGTCGTGGCTGGGTTTGTGTTGTCACAGATGTCCGGGGACACTGCCCGGCCGGGACGCCTGGATAGTCCCCGATGTGGACAATATTACTCCGGGCCTATTTGGGGGCCACAAGGAGGGATCTGGGACATTCGTGAGAGGACGTGGCCACCGCCAGGGGGCGCCGGGACAGTGACGAAATCCTGGATGGCAGCAGGATAATTCCAAGAAGACCTGGAGTGCTTCCAGGTGCTTTCCTGACACTTCCGCCACACCAGGAAGTGATGTCAAGGGGAGCACCTGGGGCTCATCCGGGTCATGATAAAAGGGGCCGCCTCCTTCTAGTAGACAAGCCAGAGTTGGGAGGAAGGAGACGAAGCTTGTGAGGAGGAGGAGGAAGGAGGTCGAGAGAGAGAAAGAGAAAGAAAGAAGAAGAAGAAAGGAAAGAGAGTTGGTTAGAGAAGGCATTATGGTGCAGTGGAAAAATAAAATAAAGGAGTGTGCTTTGGACATCCTGGTGTCAGTCTGTCTGTGTTTGGGGGTACGTTTTCCACAATGGCGCCCAACGTGGGGCCTACCTCCTGCTAAAAGGGGGAACCCCGTTTTCAAAAATATTTTGTGGAAGCAACCCTGCACAGCAGACGAAGGCGCCAACGCCTCTGGAAACTCTTGCCGTAGACCACGCCAGACGGACGTCTATATTATGGGAAGAAGAAGGGCAAACGTGCCCTGAAGATAGCGACGCCTCTACCCGGCGTCGTCGTTGCAGATGCACGGGGCGGCGGAAGAGGCCGGCCAGCGACAGCGGATTCGAGAAGACGGGATTTGGGAGGTAAGTCTCGCGTTGAATGGTGATACGTTTGGCGGGACTTACCCTGCGGTTCCCTGGTCTTGTTTTTTAGTAGCGGACTGCCCGAATCGCACGTCTGTGGCCGAAGCAAGCCGATCCGTGAAGTGACAATTAGACGACGACGGGAGATGAAGAGGAGCCGCTGTCGACTGCAGAATGGCTACAAGGCAGAAGCTGCCCGGAAGACTCTTCCCCGAAGGCGTCCGCTCATAGGGTGGAGGGAGCGTCGGAAGACCGGAAGTTTATCCCACAAACAAGTACGGGATTGGACGGAGTGTGTTGTGTGCCCACCGATGAGTACAAGAAGGCGGGACCAACGAACGTCAATCCTGGGACGCTCGAAGACCCAAGGGAGCATACGCAGGAGCTCCGTGGCTCCCAGCTGGCGGGTGAATACGAAAAAAATATGAAATCATTGCCGGCTGGCTTAAGTGACTTGTTGTTGGCTGTACAGGAGTTAGAGAAAGTCTTTTGTCCTGTACAGCCTCTCTTACAGGTACTACGGAACTTGACGGGTGTGATCAAGATGCTGGAGGAGACTGCGGACTCGCCCCTGAAAGCCGTACTGGGGTGGTTAACGCGGCACGACGTGGGATTCTCCAGCCAGTCTGATGCTTCGGTACAGGTAAGTGACACCGGTACCGAACATGATTATGGAATCCGTAGCGAAAAGAACCCGGATGTGTCGGCACCCAGACCGCCCCGCGCCAGGAAACTGCGGTCTTCGTTAACCCAGTCAAGAGGTGTGCAAACAGCACGGAGTCCCTCTTTAATTCATAAGGGGATCCAAGCTGTTGCAGCACTCCAGAGTAACGGGAGGCCCCGGAGAAAACGGAGGGGTCTCCCGACAGGGGGAAAAGAGTACGCGAGAGCTTGCGGGCGGTAAGAGAGCTCTCTCCGAGGCCCTGGAGAGCTGCCCCCCGCCATGCTCAACCGATACAGGCACGGGCGTTCCCATCCTGTTTTCAAGCCCGGAGAACATCAGAAAGGCAAGGGGTGCGCCGGTGTTACAGCTGCCATGGAGTTGGGCATTTGTGGAGACGTTGTCCATATGCCCTGAGCAAAGATGCCATTAGGTGGCGTCGGGACGACGTCTCCGCACCTGTGTCTTGTTTTTCAGGTCCAGATCGTGGCAGATGGTATGCCGGGACCCCACCTTGGGAATCTTCTACCCCTTGCGGGACGGGCCGCTTTGCCAGATTGGCATCAGCTGGTGAGGGGGCAGTATCACAGATGTCCGGGGACACTGCCCGGCCAGGACACCTGGATAGTCCCCGACGTGGACAATATTACTCCTCGGCCACAAGAGGGCAGCCGCCCGGGCCTATTTGGGGGCCACAAGGAGGGACCTGGGACATTCGTGAGAGGACGTTGCCACCGCCAGGGGGCGCCCAGACAGTGAGGGAATCCTGGATGGCAGCACTTCCGCCACACCAGGAAGTTCTGCCAGAAATAATTCCAAGAAGACCCGGAGTGCTTCCAGGTGCTTTCCTGACACTTCCACCACACCAGGAAGTGATATCAAGGGGAGCACATGGGGCTCATCCGGGTCATGATAAAAGGGGCCGCCTCCTTCTAGTAGACGAGCCAGAGTTGGGAGGAAGGAGGCGAAGCTTGTGAGGAGGAGGAGGAAGGAGGTCGAGAGAGGGAGAGAGAGAGAGAGAAAGAGAAAGGAAGAAGAAGAAAGGAAAGAGAGTTGGTGAGAGAAGGCATTGTGGTGCAGTGGAAAAATAAAATAAAGGAGTGTGCTTTGGACATCCTGGTGTCAGTCTGTCTGTGTTTGGGGGTACGTTTTCCACAGTGTATATTATTAAATAATAGCTTAAATAAACAAAACATCAAAAATATTAAAAAGCAAAAAATCTATTATATTGTCACGCACGAGCGCATGGGGAGCAGTTTAAGGACTCGGACCACATCGCGACAACCCATGCCGAGGGACAGAGGCGGCGCACTAACCTTTCTCTTCTTATCTCATCAGCCAGAACGAGAACGCGCTGCCGTAAGAGAGCCCGGGGTAAACAAAAAGAAGCCATACTTCCGGGTTCCTGTCGTCCCTCCAGTCCCAAGATGATGACGTCGGTATCCCAACATGCATCTGAGTTCTCCCAGCATCCCTGATTCAATTTCCTGTCCCTCTGTATAAATGTTCCCCTATTTTTCTGTAATTTTGTCCGGTGTGACCATTTACTTTGTATTGTGGAGACGGTACTCTATTTAAGTTCAAGTAAACCAGGGTAGAAACCCCAAAAGTTCACTTTGTGTAACTTTATTTCTTTACACACATGTAAATTCTTCTTTTACTCTGTATATATTTAGTATATCTAGTTTATATTTACTGGATTGATTCCAAATATAAACTGGAAACTACAAGCTTTCTTAATTAAGGTCAGAATCCACTTACAAGCAGAAACTGGTTGGGATAAAAACCTGCTGCCATAGGGGAGCCCCTGGATTGATTTAATGTCCAAATTAGTTAAAAAGAGTAAAAGCCTTTAGGAACTTCTTGTTTTATTGGGAACAAAATAAAACAATTAATTGTGACTATCTCACTATTCTGTTGGTAACTGCACTGGGTACTGATGATCTACAGAATGAAGATACAGAATAAATTAGGAAGAATTTGATCTGGTTGACCATCAACATCATGCATACAAACACACATCGACATGGCGAATGCCTTCATCAGAAAAGGCTGATGGATTATATTGTTCGCTGTTGCTGCACATTCGGTATTCATCTAAGGATCTGTATATGCCATAGTGCATGATGGGGTACCGTAAAGTTTGTACAAGATTGGTAACCAAACAGCTTACTGATCTGCACAAACCATCAAAATTTAGCCAGACTATACATTATGATTTATTCTTGTATTAAGGATACTGAGATCTAAACACCGAAGAAGATTTAAGAGAAGCATCTTTGCTGTTTGCCGATGATATACTGACCCCCTCAGATTGTGATCTCTGGAGCACAATGGAATGTGAAATGGTTGTGATTAGAAATTTGAGGTCACAATCCTCTCCTAGGAAAAAAATGTTGTGTTCCCTGCAAGTAAAGAGTAAGGAGGCGCTCCAAGTTGAAGAACCTCAGGGTCTTGTTAAGTGAGGATAAATGAGATCATAAGATTGGCTATCAAATCAGTGTAACTGCAGCAGTTTTACAACCATTGTACCAGATCGTACTTGGGAAGTGGGAGCTTTTCAAGCTTTCAATTTAAATGTCACAGTGCATTTATATCCTTATCTATGGTTTCGAAATTAGGATGTAGACTGAAGGAATGAGATCACAAATAGATGATTGCTGGGCTTATTTTTCTTGATAAGACAAGAAGCTCAGCAATATGAGAGGAACTCAATGCAGAACCAGTTCGTTCCTGAGCCAAGAGGAGCCGGTTGAGGTGGTTTTAGTATATTGTTAGGATGTCTCATGAGCTTAGCCCACTGAGAGAAGACCGAGGGCCATACCCAGGACTTATAGGATGAATTATTTTTTTAGATTGTTCTGGAAGCTTCTGGGTATACAGCAGAAAGATTAGAAGAAAGTTGCTGTGGAGACAGAGGCCTAGTCAGCCCAGCTCAATAAGTTTTTAATATGACAATGATAATGGATACAAAATTCACACAGAAGGTATGATCAGGGTGAGGACATAAAGTAAAAAAATAACAGATGGAAAACAAGCTTCTGCTGCCTCATTGGGCCTGACTACAGGGATGATTTCATCTCTATCCATTGAGTTGGCTTGTCTACTTGCACACTGATAAAACAATATTGCAACAAATATTAAAATCTCTCTTCCACACACCTCCCAAACACACTGTTTTCTCTCACCCTCTAACCTATAGTTATGATCACAACACCTCCCCGCCAGTTTAAACCCTTGCTCGGCTCATACTCCACCAGGCCACTGACTGAGAAGTCAGACTCCACCCTGAAGCCACTTCCAGGACAATGCCCAGAATGACTTTTGAAAGTCCTGGGATCACCTTAGAAGAGCTCTCTCTTGCAGTCATATATACCCTTTTATCCCTTAACCACAAGTTCAGTCAAATAATGTCACTGTCTTAAAATTATAACATCCTTCCACTATTATCTTAGTAGTGTGACATTCCTCTAGCAGCTCCCAACCATCACCATACTCATGGACCTTCCTTCTCAAAATGGTATGATACATGTTTCTTCTTGCCTATCCAAACTTTCATAGTCACAGTCCCACCTTTCATGAAATATGGATAGTTCCAGATCCATATCCTTTTGACCTTTTGTGTCCTGGCTTATTTTCCACTGACATCATCTTGCCATCTTCAAGGTAACACCAACAAGTCTTACATATAGATCAAACATCATAGAAATAACAACGGCTGGACAGTCAAGCTGCTGTGAGAAGGCATACCATCTGATGCTAATCTGAATTTTGTCCAGTCTTGCTCTAAATGAAATCTGTAGGCTATTATGGACCTCTTGGCTTGACTTCATACAAAAACATTATTTCCAAACTGCAGTTTAAAAAGCTTTAGAAATACTGCCAGGTTAAGATTACTGCAGTATTAGACTGACCAAAATGTGAAGCCATACGTTCATTTCAATATGCTAAACAATTCCAAAAGTGTCTTTGACAGTGTAGTGGGAATCTGTTTACGTGTAAAAGATAAGTAAATCACATCATGTCAAAAATGTGCTTCACTTTTGACTATGATATTCAATTTAACAGAGAAAAGAACTTCTTGAACTTTCCATTTATTGCAGCTCAGTGCATTTTTTCATTGAAACAGACCACACAAGTGTCCTTTACAAAGCAGCAACCACTGACACAAAGGATAAAGGCTTCACGTTGGGAAATTGTACACAACAGATACCCTCATGTGTGGGACAGGTACTGCCTTGTTGGGATGATAAACTAGTGCATTGACTGGCTGTGCTTCAAACAAGCACCTGGGGTTCACCTTGGCTAGATAGTCATAAATATAAAAATGTACTTAGACAAAAATAGTGTAAAACATATTTAAGACAAAACGTACACCATCATGTGGTTATTTCATGCTTTTTCCAGGTCAATTCTTGTACTTCAAAGAATGTATATTAATACAGAGTGCTCAACTGGAACTGTTCAGCTTCTGAAATTCTTCACAGGTTATGCACCCTTAAACAATATTAAACAGTCTTTTCAAACATTCTTCATACTAAAGACTGGTTGTCTACCCTGAACATAAAAAGGACTTGACAATTTCAAGGAAAATAATTTAGTAATTAGGTACAGTATGTCTGATGAAGATTATCATTCAAGGTACTGTTGTCATCAAAAACTGTCATAAATAAGGGGTATGTCTGTTGAGTGATGTAATACATATTGCAAGTTAAAAATGGGGTTAATTTTGTGTAACCCTCCACTTTGGCACTTTGTACTGCTTTTTATCCCTGCCTGCCTGTACTAGAGATGAGCATCTACAGCTAACAAAATCAAACATGACGTCTCACCACTTAGCAAATTTCAGAACATGCATTGAATCAAGTCCTGAGAATGATGCTACATTTAGGTAATAGGGAGTTTAGTGCATAAAGTCAGCATTACTGGAGCTAAAGATGCAAGGATTCTTCTTTTGCAGAAATGTATGATGAAGCAAGTTAGGGGTCCATGGCGGTGAAAGGTTTTTAATAAAACCAGTGGGGCTTAGGTTTGTGGGTGTGGGTGTGCGTCGTTGTTAAAGCCGTACAACCTGCAGGATGTTCAAAGCGGAAACAAGCCGGTTGCCTATTAAAGTGTAAGCGCGCTTGGCTCAAGTGTTCTTCATTGACACTCTGTGGGTGAATAAGAAAAGCACCTGCAGCCTCAAAAGTATGAAGAAGGACAGAGAAAAAAGATTAAAACTGAGAAAGAAATTAAGGAAGCAAGCTGAATAGAAAGAGAGAGGCCGGAATCAGGTGATCTAGTGTGGACTGAAGGCAGCAAAGAAGTCAGGTGAGAAGTGCTCCAGAGGCAGACCAAATCACTTCTGCTGAACAGCAGAGAGCAGGAGCAATCATGTGCTCCGAGGGATTCAATGGACACTGATGGAAGTGACAGCTCAGCAAATCGTAGCAGATCCCAAGGGATGGTGGCTGGGGCGGGAGTTGCTTTTGGACCGCTCTCACACTGCTGACTATACCTGGGAAATGGGTGAGCAGAACAAGACAAGAGAGAGAGTATCCTTGTGAAGAAGGCAAAGGCTGATTCTGACTAGTTTGATTTTTGATTCTTTTGGGTTACTATCCAGGCGGTTGCTCAGGTTGGAAAAAGTAAAAAACAGTTTCCATTTATCATTTGGCAACTCACTTATTATTCAAATATTGTTCAAAAGTCAAACTGACATTATTAAGGAATAACGGATTATAGCTACCATGAATCATTTAAAGTGCCTTATGATACACAATGTCTTTTGTTTCGCCATTTGGAGCAAGAATGTGTAAATTCTTTTCTGATCCTACTCTGGAACAGGCGACATATAACTGGCCATGTGAAAAGCACAATTCTTTGAGGTAAACTCCAGTACATTTAAGTGGCTGCCCTTGCACTTTATTCATGGATATGGCAAATGCAAGACATACTGGAAATTGAAGTTGTTTAAATTCGAAAGGGAGGTCATTGGAAATCATATTCATTGGAAACCATCAATTCACGTTTCCTACTCTGGTTAGAATAGTAGCCTCGATTACGTGTGGATGACATGACACTGTTGCCACATTTCTCACAACCTTGATATATAATTTTTTTCTGAATTAAATTAAAATATACTGTTTTAGGGTTTTCCTTAATTTTTCTCATCATGTTCCTGCATTTTTATTTTTTTTATTAATGACCAAGAACTGTAAGTTTTGGATATTTACTCATCCTCTCACTTGGTGATTGCATCATGATGAACATCAGGACAGAGAAACTTTCTTGCTTATTTATTAGATTTATTGACCTTATTTTTTTGGATTTTTAACTTCCTTGTGAGCACTGTTTACATTGTATTATTTATTGAAAAGAACTTGCAATGTGCCTTATTTATTTATACACTTATTGTTGATCAATAAACTGAACAATGCACTTTTCTGCACCAATCTTCTTTTTGTGCGTCCTCATTGCACTAGTCCATCCTGGTCATGACTATCGATGCCCTGGGTTCAAGAAGATGCCAAGGCTACATCACAATCTGCCCGAGCATCACAATCTGCAAAATCAACTTTACTGTCATGTGTACATACAGTAGTATAAGCAAATTGTAATTTGGATCTCTCCAGGAGTCTAATAACATTAGTGCAATACCAACAAAAGAGAATGGGTCTCACTTATTAAACTTAAGCAGAACAAATATGAGTGTAAACCAAATTTAACTGTACTTCAATATTCACTAATACTTTAGTACGTGCAATCTGTTTATGGCAGCAAATGGACTTTACATCTGCTGACTGTAGTGCATGTGTAAGTTTCAAATTCAGCATATATCATTTGTAAATTGTATAAATAACAATCTTAATTCATATTATGCTATACAATACTACAAACATGCCTTGGAAACATATAATAATAGCATTTCTACATGTAGAAACTCAGACTGTATATTGCCTTCTTCGGTACCTGTTAAGCCTTTTTTGTACAGTTATTAGTTTTTTCTTGCCTATACTACAGAACTGAATTATTTTCATTAAACTAACTGAACAGTTTATATGACGGATGACACTGAATTCATAGCATCTGTTACTGCTATTGATACCTAAAAATGTTTTTGCTTTTAACCAACTCAGAAAAAAACAACTTTTATCTCAAGGTCTGAAAAGTTGTTTTTTTGTTTTCTTTCTTCGGTTGCAGCATTTTAGCAGACCTTATATCCATATTAGATCAATATTAGTCAACACCTCCTTAACAATAAACTGGCCTTGGCTTTATATTGAGTAATAATGAGAGATTACTTTCCAAATATTTGACTGATTGGGATTTATCAACCTTCACGTGTGGTTAGGATTAATTCAGGGATCAACGCATTGAGGTTTTAGTAGGACCATTTTTTTCCATGCAAATGCATTCCCATCACTCTTTTGCCCACATAATCATTGTCTCTCCTCATCACATGTGCATACCACTTCCACCTAATTTCCTGTACTTTCTTAGATATCTCTTCCACTTTTGTTGTACCTCTGATTGTCTCAATTCTTACATCATTGATGACAATGATTGTCCAATCACATTGGATTAAAAAAATGTAAAACAATACTAATTTGCTGCCAATATATGTGGGAGTGTTTGGGGTGCACAGAGTTGCATTAATGCTGTGTTAATGTAAAAAATCTGAAAGCAACCAATTAAAGGGAAGCCTCAGGTCACCCAGATATCAAAGACTTACATAGACTCTCATTTGGCCGGGATTATTCACTGCGGAAATACAGGTATTCACATATATATATTTATTTTTTTCGTAAAGAAATATATTAATACAAATAAAACAAATACAAGTCAGAAGTAGTGTTTTTAAAATATTTGTTACTTCAGTGCCCCTTATTACAAACCACAACTGCAGCATCAGGGTGAAAGCAATCGCTAACCACTTCTTCTCTCTTTCCCACAGACCAGAGAACAAATGACATCACTTTCAATATAAACCCAGAGGTTCTGCCTCTTTTGCCCCAGGAAATATTTAAGGAATGAAGGCACCAGAAGTCTATTTGGTAAGCATTAATTTCTTTTGAACCGTTACATTTCGTTTTCAGTTCTTCCAATTAAAAGGGGTACCTGACTCGTCCCCAATTAATTTTATGTTTAATTTATTGTTGGAATTACAGTGTATACATCCTAAACATTAGCTTACTAAGAACACCTTTTCTAGTACTGTTGATACACTTTTTGTGTCCTGTAGGAATTTTTATCTATATTATTAAGGAATAATTTAAGAAAAATTGATAACAAATGTTCTTATCTGTTTTCATCCATTTCCTATCTATCAGCCTACTGATAAATTCTTATGCTTATAAGTGTACAGCAAGTTGAGTATAACTTATGAATTTACACTTGACAGTATTACTTTGCTCCTTCTGTCTCCCTGTACAAAACTTATTTACCGGTACTAATACTGGTAAAGGTACATAGCAAGAAAACATCCATCAAAATCAGTTTAAGAACAGATGAAAAGAAGAAGCTGTTGTGAGAGGATTGGATGGGAAGGCACCGATTAGCTGCTAATTTCTGTAGGGATTATTTACAGTTCTTGATCACAAAGGTCACCTAATTTGAATGACACATGAATAATGTATTGAATAAGAAAATACCCTTCTGCCCATCAGGGCTAATTTGTTTCATAAAGGTTAATCCTTAGGTGAGCAAACGTTAATGGGCCAAACAGCCAGCTTGGTGTCCTGAGCACATTGAAACGAATGAGCTGCACCTGGCATGACTTCTCAGCACCCCATTGTGCAAGAACATATGCCTTAAAAATCAAACCATTCTGAATGCATACTCAAAGCGGTTATTTAATTGGTATGGCAAGGCAGTGCCTAACATTACTTATTTCCTAAACGTTCATGGTTGCCACAAATGCTAAGAGGGAAATCTGTCATTGGAATGTGGTCAAGAAATTTAGAGCTTTGGTTCCTTTTGTACTGTGTTAAGGTTAATGATTCAACGTTTGGTACAGAAAGTATTTAAAAGCTTAATGAGAAAAAATCACATTACGTTTTTAAAGTTTTTACAAAAGTGAATAAAAACCTCCTCAACTTTTCCACTTAAAATTTAATATAAAACAGAAAAGACTGCTAGTATTAGAGCTATTGTCAAAAGACATTTTCTGAGATGAGAATTACATCTAGAAGATAGCCATTTACAGACTTGTCAACACCACAATAAAAAATTCATAACCTTAATTTTAAAAAGAAACAATGAGTAGAACAATTTTAATGCATGCATTAATTTGTAACTGGGATCTTTTGAGCTAATTAAGTGGTAAAATGTAAAATTTTCAATAATCATTTTTTTAAATTAAATAGTGTGGCAGACGGCTGGGGCCCTTAACCGGCCGGGACGCCCTGATTATGGAAGGACCGGAGGAGAGAGTATTTTAAAGACCATTTCTCCCCCGGACCATTAGAGGGCAGCCCCCTTGGCTTGCAGCGGGGCCACAGGGTTATAAGCATGTCAGATCAACCCTGCTGAGGCCCGTGACCACCGCTAGTGGGCACTATGACGTTTACAGGGCCCTATTTGGCAGCACTTCTGCCACACCCATAAGTGCTGTTGGAAGAAGCTCGTTGGGTACTTGGACTCCTTCCAGCTACCACATAAAAGGAGCCAACCACCACCGTTCAGGGGCCGGAGTTGGGAGGAAGTGGACGGAGCTCTTGAGGAAGAGTGGAGGCGGAAGGACTGGCGGCAAAGGGACAAGTGTTGTGCTTTGCCCTGTGAGCATTGTGTGCTGTACTGTAAATAAACTGAGTGCTGTGTGGTAAAATTGTGTCCTGCCAGTCTGTGTCAGGGATAGGGCAACTGTACCCGCCTGGGCTTCACAACAGAAATTCAATAGGAACTGAACTGCTATGAAAAACAACAAGAATTCTACAGTTTAAATAAACTCTGTACTAAAATCAGATGAATTACTTCATTAGAAAATTACTTTACTAGTAAAAATATGAGTTGGTTATAGAAGACACTAGATTATTGAAAGTGTCTTTGGGAAAATGCATAAAAATGAGATTCTCAAATACAGCAGCACCATGTCGCATTGCTTTCCATTACTGCTTTGCACTTTTGCAGACGTTCATTTAATTGGTACCTCAGTCACTGTTAGTTGTTTCTTTCCCACTCCCAAAAACGTGTATGTTAGGTTAAATCGGACAACTGTATTGGAATTATGTAGGAGTTTGTGATGGACTCATTACGCCCAGTGCTGCTGGAATAGATTCCAGTTCTTAATATAACAATAATAAAAAATGGTTTCAGAATTCAAGTGAATTTGTAGTATTCTCCTAAGAAATAGGTGTGGTTGTTATGTAAAGGTAGCATAAAGGCAAAAGAGTGAGCATGGCGGCCTGCAATGTGCAAGGCTGGTTCCATGTTCAGCCACTTTCTTTGTTTCATTTGCATGTTTCTTCTTTAGCTGTTTTGTTTTTCTCTGCTTTATTCCCAGGAGGTCTTTGTTATTTTCCAGAGCCAGTTGAGTAAAGATTGTGCTGTTTGTCATTTGCCTTTGTTTTCTATTACAAATAAAAAAAAAGCATTTCTTCAATAAGAGGAAACCATTCAGTTCATCAAGTTTATTTGGTTTGCTATGATCTAAGTTGTGCAGATCGTCATTTAGATACTTTGTAAATGTCAAACATTCCATTTTCGCTACCCGACTCGGTCGTTTGTTCCAGATTCCCTTGAATCTTTGTGTGAAGAAGTACTTCCTGACTTCAGTTTTAAATGTACTCTTCCTTAATTTTCATTATTTAAATGAAAGAACTCTGATGTAACACTTCCATCAAAAGTTTTCTGAAGATCTCAATTAAGTCCCCATGCAACATTCTCTTCTTATAACTAAACAGGTTAAAATGTCCTTTAGTCCCATTTAAGCACTTGGATGCTCTTCTTGTTATATTTCAGCAAATGTTTACTCCCTGCTATAATGAGACTTTGTCACTGAGGATTACATTGGGTAAAAAGGATCCAAAGGAAACATGATCCTGAATCACAGTGAAAACGAATGTGATCATAACCAGAAAGATTTGTGAGGTGGGCAAGTCAAGATCAAAAGAGGAGTTCATAAAACCTTACAAAATCAAATGCATAGCCTACTTTTTTGAAGAAAGTAACAAGCGCTAGTCCAACTGAGGGATGTATAATCAGCCACCATATTTATAGCGTAGCATTCATTGACGTCATGGCTTTGACTGCTAAGGTCACGTGACACAATTCTCACATTGCATAAACAAAGCAAAAATAAAAATAAACTTTATCAATTACATTAAATTGGAGCAAAAATCCAAAATACCCTGTAAGTGCCCAAGAGGACATATGGACATCCTGGCTGGGATAGAGAATAATTTCTTGGCCGGATGGGAGGCCAGAATAGAAGGACAAATAAGCTTACTGGTTGGAAGAGAAAATAGCTTTGTGCCCAGCCGGAGTAATAAAATTGATCGAGAGACCCCAACAGGGTTGCACTTCTGAACTCCAACTCCCAAGCACCCCTGCAGGCATCCATACTCGGATGCTACCAGACATACAAGATGGTGCCTCAGGAGAAAAGCAAAAAAAAAATACACATAATAGTAAAGGCGCATTGATAAATGTGAAATATAAATGTAATCA
Organism: Polypterus senegalus; assembly: GCF_016835505.1. Lineage (NCBI taxonomy): Eukaryota > Metazoa > Chordata > Cladistia > Polypteriformes > Polypteridae > Polypterus > Polypterus senegalus. The sequence continues at coordinate 38,768,047 of NC_053169.1, read as the reverse complement.
TTAGATTCCTGAATCTCAAAAAACCCCAAAATGATGTATATACATTTTTAGAACACCATTTAAAGAAATTAACAAAAGAGGCAAACCATGATATCTTGTGGATTAGATTCACATTTGCAACATTCCCATCATCAGGTACTGTACTTCCTCCATCTTGTGATTATCAGAATATGCTTAACAAAGGTTTATAAATAACATGTTTTTTTTCTTTCAATAATAAATTAGTTTATTTCATTCTTGCATTATTCCAAAGATCCAGGATCAATGATACATGGGATATAATATTATGGTCACATATGATGCCATGAGGGTGCTGTCACATGGTCTAATAGCTCATTGCGCTTTTATTGATAATAGCTCTCTGTGGTTTCCAATAGGAATATTAGGGTCACCTATACTAGTAGCCATGTTGCAACTACTTTGGCCTTGAGCAAAAAAAATATAATTAATTTGTCTGAGAACGGATTCAGTGAGCCACTGGATGTGTTGTTCAACAATGCTGTGCCTTGCAGAAATGTATGGTGCAGTATGCTTCAAATTGAAGAGCTGCATGATGTTACCACATCTAAATGATGCTTGTTGGGGTTGAGATCAAGGGACTGTGTGTGGCCACTGAAGCCATGAAACCTTCCTGTTGTGCTCCCAAATACATTAAGTGACTTCACTGGAAGTGCCCTTCTGAGAGTGGATAAATTGCAGCCAGGAAAGGATGAACTTGGTCAACAGATATGCTTTACCACTTGGACATTTTTAGTTGGCATCAGAGGTCCTAATGTGAATCTATAACACATTTTCCACACTATTACACTGCCTCCTATAGCCTTAAATGTTAACACCAACCAGAAGGGATCTGTAGACTTGTGTCACCTGCACCAAATTCTGATCTTTCCATCAGCATTATGTAAAAGGAACCTGGACTTGTACATTCAAGTAATGTTTTCCTTACCTCAGAGGTTTTGATGGTCCTTTGTTATTTTTACCTGAAAACATCAGTACTCAACATGGTCTTCATCTGTTACTGCCAATTTGAGATTACATCTTGCCTGAAGAAGGGGCCTGAGTTGCCTCGAAAGCTTGCATATTGTAATCTTTTTAGTTAGCCAATAAAAGGTGTCATTTTGCTTGGCTTTTCTCTGCTAATTTGAGACAAAGTCTGGTAAGTGGTTTGTTGAAGTATTACAACAGTAATGAATCTGAGTATGATTTGACTGTTTGTGGCTCTTCCGTTTGCCTTTAACACTAGGATCCCAGAAGCCTACGAAAAAAGTTGCATTTGCAAAACAAAGACACTGATGAAAAGGTGTGAAGGAAGTTAAGATGGCCCGGCATTACGACGTTTTTCGCAGGCTTCAAGGATTCTAGTGTTAATCATTATCTTTGACCCCTCTGATCCACAAGCTGCTTTTGTCCACAGGATCACCTGTCTCAGGTAGCACCATTTTTGGTAAACCTTTGGAACAATTGTGTGTGAAAAGCTCATGGAAGATGCTAGAACCGACATGTCTAGTGCCAACTATCATGTTGTGTTCAAAGCCACTATTACTTTGCCCAATTTAACATTCAGTTGAACACTAAGTGATTCTAGAAACACTGGTCTGCCTGATTTATACCAGACACTGCTACCAAGTGATGTATGACATGCTGAAAGGTCGAATTTGTGTATTTTCTCCAGCTATGTGTGAATGTGCCCTGTGTTGGAGTGGCATCCTGTCCCCTACCTTGTGCCTAATACTGTTGGATAAGGCTTTGACTCACCGAGACCTTGATTAAGGTAGGTTCATAAGATGGATGGATGGATTTTTTTATATATCCTCTTTTTGTGTATATTGAAAATGGCACAATTATGCTCTTCTTTTCTCTGATTACGTGATTTAGGTTTAATTTCAAGCTAGCCAGTGTGTACTTCTCTATGGAATTCCAGAAATATTTTATGAAGATTCTAGCTTCCAACAGCATGCTAAATACCATCTTACCAGAGGTGGCCTCCTAACCTCCTTTCATAACCTCTGACTCCTTATAATCGTCAATTAGATTATGGAGTGACAATAAATGTTTAATACATTTTTATTGGATTTCTTGATTATTTGAAAATGAGATACTTTCAATATTTACTGAAGTGTTGTTTCCATTGTTAAATGTATACTTTATCTTCCATTTTCCTGAGGTTTATTTGTCACATTTTCAGAAGGGTCAACCTCTCATATTTAGACATTAGCTCAGAAGCATCGAGACTTGCACTTTCACAACCATCATTGCGAAGACTTGGCTTTTTTATGAAGTACAAAGATTTACTGGAAAAAACATTCTATTGGCACCATCTGTTCTTGAATAAAAACATTTAAGGTGTTTAAGTGTGGGTTAAGATTTGTGTAAATTTCATCTAAATTGATAATTTAACTCTAAACCAAAAATGATGGGAGAAAGTGATGGCTTTTAAGGTCAATGGAAAAATCTGCAAAATACACTACTTTAATGAGAAGTGGTATTGCTTTGTAAAAGGCTTTTCTCAGATCTTTCATGTTGTTTAAACATGTGATGTGGTGCTTAGATCAAGAAAAGATGTTTGCATCTATGGTTACTCTGGCAATACTGCAAAAAAATGTGAAATTCCACAACAAATGCCTTGTAAAACAAATTAAGTCAATATCCATTTTTAATCACATCATTTTAAGTTCCCTTTTTTAAATACAGTAATACATAAATAATAAAGTTGTGTAATTAAAATAATATGCTTGGATTCCAAGTAAAGGTTTTGAGTAAGTTGTTTCACAAAATTTAAGGGGAATTGTACTGAACTGCAAAAACCATCAAACCACAAGAACTAACTTTAATTTGTTTAGCTGAATGGAAATTACTCAGACTATTGTGAAACTTTGTGACATTGAACAATATCATTAGAATCATTTGTATAAGCTTTTCCTCTTTACAGATTTACTCAGTTTGCAGTTAGCATTGAAAAATACACCTTAAGTATTTGTATATACAACCATTAGTTATAATGATGCCTAGAGGATTAGGACTTTCCAGTAAAGAGGTTTTGTTTTCAGCTTTGCCGTCTTTTATTTCCACATTAATTATATACTTTGAAATGGTGTTTTAAAATGAAAATGATCTCCGTTTACACTAATGTTTTCACATATTTTATGAAAGCATCTCCATCCACACTAAAATGATCAAAAATGCATATGACATAGACATTTGCCTACACTGGCTATGTGCACATCGGTAACGCTGCCAGCCACAGTGTTTATCACAAAACTGTAGCGTCTGATACATTAATTTGCCTTTTGCACATGTGGGCAGCATTCAAACTGTACAAAACACAATTTAGATGTATACAGGTAAGCCAAGGAAAGCAACCCCTCTATCTCCGCCATGTTAAAATACGGTTTTCTTTCATGAAATATAAACAGTTAGGAAATAATATGTGGTAATGAGCAGGATCCAATCAGGACAGGGCTACATAATAAGCACAAACAAATCAGAGAGCAATTAGTTTAAGTTTTCAAAAGTATACATTTTCATCCGTCCACCTTACAAGGTCAAGCTAACATTTTCAAAAGTCTCAGTTTTAAGTGATTAAAAAACACCAGGGTACTGTGGATGAAAGGCGAAATCAGAGACTAATGTCTACAGTTTTAAACCAAAATGTAATAGTGTAGATGTAGCCTAAGGTGCAGACTGAAAGGAAGACCAACAAGGAAAAGTCAGCAGATAGTATTAAGTTTAAAACCAGGAAGTCAAACTATCAAAATAGCAATATATCTATACTAATAAAAGGCAAAGCCCTCACTCACTCACTCACTCACTGACTCACTCACTGACTCATCACTATTTCTCCAACTTCCCGTGTGGGTGGAAGGCTGAAATTTGGCAGGTTCATTCCTTACAGCTTCCTTACAAAAGTTGGGCAGGTTTTATATCGAAATTCTACGCGTAATGGTCATAACTGGAAGCAGTTTTTCTCCATTTACTGTAATGGAGATGAGCTTCAACGCCGTGGGGAGTTTCGTGTGACATCATCACGCCTCCCACGTAATCACGCAGTACATAGAAAACCAGGAAGACCTCCAAAAAGCGCTGAAGAAAACATGCATTATATAATTGAGAAGGCAGCGAAACAATAAGAAGCGAGCGAGTGACATATACAACCATATTCATGAGTTCTGCTACTTCGGAAACAAAGCACGATGTAAACCTACACTTTAAATTAAGTTCATAGACAGGCTGCAGCTGGCGTTTGTAATTTAGTGCCTGCCCATATAAGGCCGTCCGTCAGCGGCAATCCAATAGCAAACTGCCACGGGTAAATATTCACGGGTGAAGGACTGTGCTTATGCAGGGTGGTGTTTGGCACAAACTCAGTGAAACTGCAAGAGAAAGTTTTAAGTGCCAGGACTAAGGTAACATTAAATACAGCCATGGACATAGCACGAGATGGCACCAGCACAGCTGGGAACCTTCGATGCATGTACACCGAGTGGCTCACGGAACTGACGCAGTGCACAGATAAAAGCAACAGTTCCAAAGAGCTGAACAAAACCAATTACACAATTGAAAAGGCAGCAAAAATATGAAGCGTCTGATACATATAAGCATATTCATAAATCCAACTACTGCGGAAACAAAGCACACGTTGGAAAAAGTCAATGTCCCGCTAAAGGAAGACAGTGTAAAAACCCGTGCATGCAGTGTGTCAGGTCTCAGATAAAGAAGAAGACGAGCTGTTTATTGATGCAGTAAGAAACGAATCGATGAATGAAACCTGTCATCTTTACAACGATTGACAAACACGGAATGTAACTTGAACACAACACATCCTACAAATACGAACCTGATTGAAAGAAATAATGATAATCAAATCCTTGATGACAGCAACACTCAGTAACACTCACAAAACAAATACTGTATATTGACAGTCATGTTACGTTATTTTTAAAATGTTCCCTTTTCTTTTTCTAGCTTTTTTAACACACTACTTCTCCGCTGCGATACGCGGGTATATATATATATATGTATATATATATATATATCCCGATCTACATACTCGAATAATGGATACTTTATTCGCCATCAATGATTGTTTTGGTAAAGCCATACTCAGTGTATTCATTAGATGAACGGTAAAAAGTAAGAGCGAGGGGAGGATGACTTATTGAGGCATGCAGGCTGTAGTGCGTCAACTCTATCTGAATTGCGCGATCACATTTGAAAAATATATCTTTTCAAGTTCTATTTAGTCCATATGTGTCAAACTCAAGGCAGCGGGCCACATCCGCCCGGCGTGTAATTATATCCGCCCCGAGATCATTTTATATACTGTATTATTGTTATTAAAGCCCAGGTATATGAAGCGCTGGTAACACAATAAACTACAGATCCCATAATGCAACGCTAGCTCACACGATGCTGAAGAGAAAAGTTGATTCTGAAAATAGAGCCTTTAAAAACCGATGGGAGGCTGAGTATATGTTTACTGAACCCGTGTGTCTCATTTGTGGAGCTAATGTGGCTGTAATTACAGAATTTAATCTAAGACGGCACTATGAGACAAAACATCAGGGTAACCTGAATGCAATGCAGAAGATACAGAAAACAGCATAATTAAATAAAAATCTGACACTTCAGCGGACGTTTTAACCCGTGCACAATCACAAAGTGATTTCAAGTGAAGCTGCTTTTATGGGAGACACAAATGCACCAGTTCACCTTGCCCCACTTTCCCTGTTGCCAAGTAATGTTAAACCAAGTCGTCACTACGGTGTTCCCAACTACGCACTTTGCTGATAAACTGAGCGCTGCACTGAGTTTGCACGGCGCTTTGGTGACTTTGAAGAACAAAAAGTCCGTCTACATGCGGCTCGAACCTTGTGCATGTTTGGTAGCACATATCTGTGTGAGAAGCTCTTCTCAGTGATAAAGAATAACAAAACAGCACACAGGAGTCGCCTCACTGATGAGCACCTGCAATCCATCCTGAGAATCTCCACAACACAGAACCTCACACCAAACAGAAACGAACCTGTGGCCAAAAAAAGATGCCAGGCGTCCAGCTCTAAAATGACATAAGAGCAGAGACAACTGAATGATTTGATTTGTTATTGCTGAAAGGAACACATTTTATTTATATTTCTAGGTTTTGTTATGCAGCATGTTCATATTTGAATTTGTATAATTTTGACAGGATATATTTTTATGGAGAGCAAAATCTTTTGGGATATTTAAAATCTAAGTTTATTTTTATATAAAATTACATAAGAGTAAAGAAATTTGAATGTTTGTTCTTTTAACGTTTACTTTATTTCTAACTTGTATAATTTAGACAGGATATATTTTTATGGAGAGCAAAATATTATAAGTTGTTTAAGGTTTGAGTTGATTTATTCACGAATAATATTCCTGTCTGTTTTACCATTCCTACCAAAGATATTTCTGTCGACAAAATAAAAATTCCTCTTATTTAAAATTTAAATAGAACTTGAACAAATACGATAGTTCATAATATCCACGCAGACTTGCACGTAAGAGCGGAGTCATCCGTTTTAACAAGCAGCGTATTGCACTGATACGAAATAGCTGTGTGTGTATATATGTAGATATGTATGTATATGTATATATATGTTTATATATGTGTGTATGTATGTATATATATATATGTATTTGTGTGTGTATGTATTTATGTGTGTGTGTATATGTATGTGTATATATGTAGATAAATATATATGTATGTATATATGTGTATATGTATAGATATGTATATATATATATATGTTTATGTGTGTGTGTGTCGTACCTGAGGGTTTGAGGGTGCACTACTGCCCCCTACTGCCACACTGGCGTAGCCGGCAGGATTCTCTGGCCGTCTGTTGGCAGAGGACCTGCATAACAAACAAATTTCGTGTGGGCAGACAACCCTCGGTCGATTCCCGAGACCAGGTAACAGTCCAAGACTCTTTTATTTTCTTTCCACAGTGCACCAAGCACCTTCCACACTCTTCACAAATAAACACACTCCAATAAACACAATAACCTCTCCTCCTCGCCCAGACACTTTGCTCCTCTCCCACCCAGCACAGCTCAGCGCCTGGACTGAGGCAGCGCCCTTTATAGCCCCTGACCCGGAGGTGTTCCTGTCCCAGCAGTCCACAGTTCCTTATTCCTTCCGGTCAGGGCAATCAGTCTATGACTTCAACCCGGAGCACGCCATACCTTCCTGTCACGCGGACCGTGGCGTACTCCCGGTCATAAGGCACAACAGAGCCCATAAGTCCCCCACAGCGACTCCTGGTGGCGCAAGGTATCCAGCAGGGCTGTGTAAAACACCACAGAGTCCATAAGGCCCTGCTGGACCTCGAGCACGATCCCGCTGTCTGGAGAGCTCCTCCTGTCGGCCTGGGGTGCGGACCGGCCTCGAAAGTCGGCAGTCTTCCACAGTTTGGCGTAGTCGGCAGGATAGCACGCACAATTGCCGCTTCCTTGGCAGCGGGTGGTGTTCCGCCGGGTCATGGCCCCTGGCATCCCTGACAATATATATATATATATATATATATATATATATATATATATATGACAGCAACACTCATCACTCACAACAGTGACAAAACAATTACATTGACAATCATGTTACGTTATTTTCAAAATGTTTCCTTTTCTTTTCATTGCTTCTTTAACACACTACTTCTCCATGCTGGTATTTTGCTAGTATATATATATATATATATATTCCCAGAAAAAAATAACACAAAAAATAACCTCTAGTCTTTTCCAAAATATCCGCAAACTTGGACAACAGTGCAGAGCTGGTTAATATGCTGTTACATAGATGACACACTATTGTGCAACTTGACCCAGTGTCATAGCAACAGGTTGTCAAAAAGGGGACTTCCAATAAAAAAAAGGCACCCCATGAAAATAATTAAAATAAGATGTTTGAAAATATTGACTTTGGTAATAAAGATTTATAAGAAAGTAATAACTAATTCTGGTTAACTTCACTGGTAAAAACTTTAAAAATCTTTTTAGATTTTACTTTTGCTTTCAACTATTAATAATTTCATAATTTCAGATATATGGATCAAATTTGAACATTAGAACAACCTAGATGAGAACAGGTCATTCATTCTTCCAAAATAACATCAAATCTAGTTTTGAAAGTCCTTACAGTCCTAATGTCCACTACACTACTCAGTAACTTATTCCATGTGTCTATGGTTCTCTGTGTGAAGAAAAACTTCTTAACGTTTGTGCAAAATGTTCCCTTAACAAGTTTCCAGCTGTGTCCGTGTGTTCTTGATAAACTCATTTTAAAATAACAGTCTCATTGCACTGCACTAAATCCTTTAATAATTTTAAACATTTGTCACTTTCTAATCTCCTTTTTCTTAAACTGCAAAAGCTCGTCTCTTTTTCTTTCCTCATAATTAATCTCCTATAGCCCTGGAATTAGCCTAGTCACTCTTCTCTGGATTTTGTCTAGTGCTGTTATGTCTTTTTGTAGTCTGAAGAGCAAAAACGCACACAGTACTCTGGATGAGGCCTCACCAGTGTGTTATAAAGCTTGAGTAGAACCTCCTTGGACTTGTACTCCACACATTAGGGTGCTATACGAGGTGTGGCAGAAAAGTAATGAGACTGGCAACACTGCAAGCGATCTGGCAACGCTGCGCTGTTGTCCTTGATAGAGCACATGTATCAGTACCCTCCCATAGCTCAGTGCGATTTTCAACTCCTTCCATTAACTACGTGATTTTTGTGACTGCTATTAGCGAAGTTGTGTTTTTGGTTGTGCGTCACGCAAAATGGAACAGTGGAATTTTGAGCAACGTTGTGCCATTAAATTTTGTGTTAAGCTTGGAGAATCGGCAAGTGTGACGTTTGAAAAGTTAAAACAGGCCTATGGGGAACATTCTTTATCCCGAGCTCAAGTTTTTCAGGGAGGCCTTCAACTTCGAAAACCACTGAAAAAATCGAACGTGTGAACACTCTTGTGAGATCAGACCGTCGTTTAACATTAAGAATGTTGAGTGAACAATTAAATTTAAACAGATTTACCGTTCATCAAATTTTGACTGAACATTTGCACATGCGAAAGGTCTATGCAAAAATGGTGCCGAAAAACCTCACAATAGAGCAGAAGGACAATCGAAAAAACAAATTCCTGTGGTTCCCCAGCCCCCTTTTTCACCTGACCTCAGTCCGTGTGACTTTTTCCTTTTTCCTAAACTGAAAAATGTCCTCAAAGGATGTCATTTCGGGACTTTAGAAAACATCCAAAAGAGTGCAACGGACATGCTGAAGACCATACCGGTTGAAGACTTCCAGCACTGCTACCAACAGTGGGAACAACGTCTCCATTGGTGTGTAGCTGCCCAAGGGAATTACTTTAAAGGGGATAACATTGATGTTTGAAAAAAAAAAAAAACTTTGGTAAATAAAAAATCAGTCTCATTACTTTTCTGCCACACCTCGTATAACCTAACTTAAATTCTGTTGGCCTTCTTAATGGCTTCTGAGCACTGTCTGGCAGTTGATAGTGTCAAGTCCATTAAAACTCCTAAATTGTTTTCATAAGGTGTTCTTTAGATTTGCAGACCTTCCATTGTGTATTTAAACCTAATATTTTTACTTCCTATGTATAATACTTTCATGTGCCACAAATCTACCAAGCCTGTATGTTGTCCAAGTCCCACTGTAATGATTCAATGGATTCTAGATTATTTGCCAATCCAATTAGCTTTTTATCATCTGCAAAATTAACCAGCATGTAATTTACATTCCTATCCAAATCATTCAAATATATTAAAAATAGCAGAGGCCCTAGCACTGGTCCTGGGGGACACTTCCCTTAACGTCACCCAATTCTGATAGCTTTTCTCCCACCATAACCCTCTACTTCCTGTGTTTGAGCCAATTTTTCCCCATCTACACACTACAGCCTAAACTTCAACTTCATTTAGTTTTATTTCTAGCATCTCATTTGTTTTTTTTTATCAAAGTCAATATAAATAATATATACATCACTCTGGTTGTATCCTTTTGTTGCTTCATCATAGAATTCCAAAATATCAGTAAAGCATGACCTCCCTTGTCTGAACCCATGCTGACAGCTCAGTAAAACACCTATTCTTGCCATGAAATGACAAAGTATGGAACATGGCTGGACTCCTCTCTTACCTTGCATCTGTCCGACATTGATGTACTTGTGCCTGCAACACCATTAGTGTAATATGATTGTACACAATGAAATGGAAGCTAGTTCCTGTAATTGTGAATTGTATTTAGTATTGTAATATGGGCCATTTATCATCGCTATCAAGTACAGTTTCTATGATCAAACAGTACTGGTGAAGTTGACCTTTTGGGATTGATCTTCTTGGAATTGCCTTGAAATGAAACAAAACTCCAGAGTAAATGACATTACAATGGCTTTCTTACAAATCCCTGGGGAAACAGTCTTTGATTTCTACTTTGCATTAAAGTACAGTGATCCTCCTTTATTGTGGGAGTTGCGTTCCAGAACACCTCGCGAAAGGTGAAAATCCGCAAAGTAAAAACCATATGTTCATATGTTTATTTTTATATATTTTAAGCCCTTAGAAACTCTCCCACACTCTTATAAACATTTCCCGCACAGTTATACAGCATAAACCCTTTGTATTCTCTTAGATATCTGGTAAGGTTTGTTGAAATTATGTATATAAACACACTGTTTATATACAGTAAAACCTAAATATTATTTTAAAGATATCGAGCGTCTCCGATATCACATATGTTACAGCCATTACGATAGACAGATCATTTTGGAGCCATAACGAAGATAACAAAGATAAACACAAAATAGCACAAAAGTCTTTACACAACGAAACACGTTGATGCTGAATGAGCGAGACGAGACTTCCTGGTTAACGCAGCTCAGTTGAATTCTGTGCTCTGTCGCTGAGCCAATCAGCACACAGGAACTTAACTGCGTGCTCTGATTGGGTAGCTTCTCAGCCATCCGCCAATAGCGTCCCTTGTATGAAATCAACTGGGCAAACCAACTGAGAAAGCATGTACCAGAAGTAAAAAGACCCATTCTCTACAGAAACCCATGAAGCAGCGAAAAATCCACATTATATATTTAGATATGCTTACATATAAAATCCGCGATAGAGTGAAGCCAAGAAAGTCAAAGCACGATATAGTGAATATTTACAAATATTTTAAAAAAAAATTGTGCTTTTGAGAGAAGTGCCATTGTTGCCTCACCCTATACGCCTGTATCTACTGTGATGCGCACCAATCTGTTCCTTCTGAGTAGTTTATCGTAATTCTATGTGTTATAGGAATCAAGAATCGTTGTGTACATGTCTTTTGCTAAAAGTTCTTTTGCCTTTTTTCAGTTTGGCTGCTACCTCTCATGAGATGAGTCAAGTCTAAGCTTAGAAAATATAAGTAAAACAGACAAATGTCTGGAGGAGACGGATGTGAGTGGAAGAGTGTTTAATTGGCGGGCAGGCCACCTATTGAGAGTTAGGGACAAGAGCTTTCAATAGTTATGCCCATTGAGGCAATAAAGTTTCACTTTGTTTCTGTTTTTATTTGATACCTTGACCATGTCTCTTAAAAGCGCCATATTTGAAAATGAACTTGACTTGACCACACTTTATTCTGGGTTAGAGTGACACTCACAGGTGTTCTCATCACAAAAGATTAATTTTATTTTTGTAATCTTATACATCTTAACATATCTGATATATAAGTCTACAAATAAAGATAACTTTCATTACAGGAATTAATAGGAATTACTGTATACACTTTTACTTTAAGTGGTTGGGTGGCTAGTAGTTAGGGCTGATATCTCATGGATCCAGAGGCCTAGACTTAAATCTTATACCTGATTGTTGTTCTCTGCTGCTCCAGGGTTTTATTTCTACATCCCCAAAAACACATGCATGGTACGGGAGATTACCTGATGACTCCTAGTTGGCCTAAGTTTGTTTGCTTGTATATTCTACAATGGACAGACATCATCTCCAAGGTTATTTCCTACCTTGTATGTAGGTGCTGCTGGCATAGATTGTGACTCTCAACAACCCTGAATTTGAATAATCAAGTCTGAGTATGTATCTACTTTCAGTGGTAGTTGTGACACATGTAATATTTCGGCAGTTTTTGAATATTTCATATAGGTTCATGTGTTTTGAAATTTCGGCATATTGTGTACATAAATCGGTGAATATGAGCTTCATTCATCACTTAATGTAAGTTACAGCATTCTGATTTTCTCCTTTCCTGGAAACGGAAAGTGATTTCTTCAATATTTCTGTTCAACAAGTAAATTCACTTGGATTAAGGGTGGATATTAAAAACAGGGCATATTTTATTATTATGGACCCTAGGCCACCAATGCAGAAAGCAAAAATATAGCCAGCATATCTAACATGTTCCAAAACTTCAATTTGCTTTACAGCCAGTCAAGAGTTCTTCACTGAAATCAAATCTGCTTCTACCTTATTGTGGGATTAAAGGAGAGTCCCCTACAGTCTGACTGCTGTTAATGCGTTTCTGTTAGTTTGTCATTTTCTTATCTTCAGGTTTCTGAAACAGACGTGAAAGCACCAACCAGACATTCAATAACACCTGTGCTGACCTTTTATCTTATGAATATAAAACCAAGGGACGTTTTTTGATCTCTTTATTAACCTTTTTAAGAAAGGAGACCTTTAGCTCAAATTGCAACTTGATGCAGGGAAAGTAAATCATTTGTTTGTCTAGACAGACTCTACAAAGAACTTCCTCATCAGACACAACAGAGAGTGTTGTGTGTTGCTTCCATATGGGTTCTTCACAGTTTAGCTCTGTGGCTTTGAGTAGATCAAGCTGACTTTTTAAACTATTACACACACCATTTACCACTTTTAATGGTAACTTACATTTACGTCAGTAAGGTCAGTCTAGAAGGGTGTAATTATTGTATCTGCTTTAGTTATGCATGCCGTAATTCGATTATAATAATAAACAAACAAAACCGGTGTTGTATTACTTAATGGTGACACCATCTCATTTTATTGGGAATCCTGTCGCTTGCATTTTCAAAGCATGAGTCATAAATAGCAACACGATGACGTGTTTGTAAATTCCCTGCTGAAGAACGGGCACAAAAAAGCAAAGCAGGTAAACCTATGTTACAATTCAGCTGCAATGAATGGTTTGATTGTCAAATATATGTAAAAAAAAATACGGGCACAACCAAGTTTTCAAATTGTACATCTGTTTATGTACACCATACTTTGTTATGTAGTAATAAAATCTAAATGATTCTAGATTAAAAAGCAAAAATACTGTATTTTAAACAGAATGTTAAAAGGGTAGAGAATATACGTATTAAAGTATATAAACTTCCTTATATTGGTTGGGATGATGAACTTATCCACTTATACTCTTCCACTTGCATTAACCCATAATACAAGTAACTAAAATGGAATTATGTATTTTCATACGTTCTTGTGTATGATAGGGCAGAGTGGTGGCTCTGAGGCTAGGGATCTGGTTCAAATTTCCTAAACACCAGAAGTGACTCTACTTCATTGGGCCCTTGAGCAAGGCTCTTAACCTTGCAACTGCTTTGTCTTGGGAATGACGTTAATCCACACAATTCAATAATCTGAATCCTGCACTGTAAGCAGCTCCTCCAACTTGCAGGGAAACGTTGGTGGTTGGTGGCAGGATTGGCATTCCAGCCACCATAAAAAAACCTCACACTGTTCAGCACACACTGTATCAACACATGCTCCCAATCTCTCCTCTTTCTCATGTATAATGACACCAGAGATTGCCGAATGCATTGCTTATTACAATAATACAATACAATACAATTTATTTTTGTATAACCCAAAATCACACAAGAAGTGCCGTGATGGGCTTTGACAGGTCCTGCTTTTTGACCGCCTTGACTCTCTAAGAAGACAAGGAAAAACTCCCAAAAAACCCTAGTAGGGAAAAAAATGGAAGGAACCTTGGAAAAGGCAGTTCAAAGAGAGACCCCAAGCAAAATGACACCTTTTATTGGCTAACTGTTTCCTTTAGGGGGCGATATAGCTCCCTAATTGGAATAAGTTCTTTTAGAATTGTGGCGCTTTAAGTAAGCGGAAAATATAGAGATATGATATTAAAAGGCAATATCCCTCCCATAGTGATACGGCGGTAAAAATCACATAAGAGAAAATAACAGCTTTCTTTACTGACGATTTACTCGGCATTAAGGACGGGAAGCCATAATAACAAGACAATACCAAGGTGGGATCTTGATTTATACAGTCTGTCATTTTTTCTTTGCTGCACTGGAAGGGTCTTCGGGACGAACGACGATATCACCCATCCATCCGTCCATTGGATTCGAAGTGTTTGGCAGCTTTCCAAAGTCTTTTATACTGCTTTTCTACACGTACAGGCCCTTCTTTGGTTTCCAAACAAGGAAAGGAAAGGATTCAATTTAATCTCTAAAATACAGGAATAGTACAATGCCTATTTTTGCAGTTGACCCCTTCATTCGTCAAATGCTAGCAGTTTCTAAATGCTGACTAGCCCCTGTGTGCTAACTTTGGCCTGCACATGTGAAGGAATCCATAAAACAATTTTTTGCACAGAGCACAGTGACATTAAACTTACATTCGTGTTATACTAATTAAAAAGATTACATTATGCAAGCTTTCAAGGCTTGCATATTGTAATCTTTTTAATTAGCCAATAAAAGGTGTCATTTTGCTTGACTTTTCACTGCATTCTAAATGGCTAACACGGTACAACACTCTAGTACTATATATATATATATATATATATATATATATATATATATATATATACAGTAACCTGACTTGGGAACTGAAGAAAATGCAACATATTGTCCAGAAAAAACAAAAAAATACAAAGGATAGTTTATCATCCTGGGAAAAAAATGTATTTTTTCAGCAGTCGTTAAAAGGCCCAGACAACGTTTTATGTTTCAGGCCTGCTCATTCTACTAAAAACTGAGTCTGGTAGCAGATTTGGTTGCAAGGCACAAACTAGCATCCAACAATGACATAAATGACATATATGGCACACATATTCAGTCAAACAAGTAAAACTAAAAGTAGATGCTAGCATAAACATGTGAAAAGCAGAGTTCCTAATGGAAAATCTGTGGAGATAAGGGGGATCATTCAAATTTTACCCAGTGTGGAAACCGGGGCTTTACAGCTCCCCAAATCTGGACACGAATAGATGCAAGAGGCACAACTCAAAGCACACAGGAATTTTCTTTTATTATCTTTTTCTCATGAGAAATGCCTTCCCCCGTTTCCCACAATTATTTTTCTTCTTCTTCTATTTCTTTTTCTCCTCCACTCCTCCAGGCAAGCTTCATCTCCCTCCTCCCGACTCTGGCTCCCCAAGTAGTGTCTGCTGGCTCCTTGTATATACGGCACCCAGAAGTGCTCCAGGTGCTCGTTGATGCATTTCCAGTAGCATTTCCGGGTGGGGCAGAAGAGCTGCACTCCAGGGCTCAGCAGCTGCTGCAGCACCCTCTGGTGGCACCCACGGATCCCAACAGGGCTGTAACTCCATCTCCCATGGAGCCTTGCAGCACCTTTGCAACTAGGAGGGCTGCCATCTGGCGTTCCGGGGTACGTAATGCTCCGGATACACTCCCTCCCCTGATCCTTCCAGCATGGAGATGTCCCGGCCATGCAACACCCAAGCTGCATGCCACACTAGTTAATGAATTAAATTGTCCATGATTTAAATTGCGTAATTTGCAGAAAATAATTACACAATTTAACCACAGTCTACAACAATAAGGAAAAGAGACTTTTTTTTTTAGCAGTTCAGAAATAGTGACTTTATAATGTTAAACAAGACCATCATATTCTCTGAGTTAAAAAAAAAAAAAGACTTGAAGGGCAAAAAACAAATCACATAAGTAATTTCTTTTGATAGGGATTTCAGGATGTTAATCTTATGATAACAACACAACAGAAAGATTATGGTGTGTATCTTATCTGTTTGCCTCCATAAACGCTGGTGCCTTCTGCATGCAGGGTGGTCAGGTGTGTTTCCATGTTTGGTAATGATAGAAAACTTTGTAGTTGTCATAAAAAGTGATAAAGATGTTGTTTATGTAGTGTGTTTCTTGGATGCAGATCTCTTTTAATCAGTAAACAGGCACAACGGAAGCCTTATGAATATACAAATAAAAATAAAATATGCTGTTGGATGTTTTTTCGCATATTGAGTAAAAAGGATTCAACTATAAAAATAAAAAATAATTTGAAAAGATAAGAATAAAATGTTTCCCTGTTTTAAGGTAAACAGAAAAATGTATATTTTTTATATTCCTCATGGAGTAAAGAGGATGAAACGTTAAAAGTATTCTGGCAACAGCCCAGACCCCATTTATTAGCTGGTTTTAAGACTTAAGTGTGCAGCTCTGATACTTGGATAACCAAATAAAGTCAGGCTTGCAAACAATTTAAAAAGTCTGTGCTCTTGCTGTTTTTCTTTATTCTCTTTTCTCCTTGTCATTTGCCTGCTCGCTGCTATCTTCCCAGTACACCAAACTTCCAATAGACAGAGGATGATAAATTAACTGGTAGTGCATAAAGATGGAGCTTCCGGCTCATTGATAAGGAAACAGAGATCTAGCAGACTCCCAGTGCCACTCCTGGTGACCTACTGTCATGTTCCTCTCCTGGATGGGGTTCAGATTCATGTTTTTTGTCTTTTTTGTTCATTTTTTCATTCTTTTATTTATATTTATGTGCATTATTCTTTACTAGTAATGGCGTACTGCACGATAACGTGCAGTGAATACACTTAACATAGTTTTCATACTCTTTCTCTGTACATTTAGCATTCGTTTGCTCAGCAGTTAATGCACTTGCTGCTTCATGAGTAGTTCATTTTATTCAATCTAGTGGCCCGCTTCTTCTCTTCTTCAGTCAGTGTTTTTTCACGTTAAAATTAATTAAGTCAGCTTTTATGTTGCAATTACTTACTAAGTACATTTTCTTTCATTTTTCACTTAAGCTGGCACGTAAGTCTTCAATCTGCCTCAAGAATGATTTAAGATATGAACAGGTAGGGCAGGGGTCCTCAATCACAGTCCTGGAGGGCCACAGTGGCTGTAGGTTTTTGTTCTAACCCACTTGCTTAATTAGAAAGCAATTCTTTCCAATAGTTTAATTTCATGGCTTGTTAGCGTTTTAACTCTGCTATGTCAGGTAATTCTTATATCCTGGATTTTCTTTCCCTTTTTAAGGATATCATCCAAATGATTTGAAGGCTAAAATGGATGAGAAATTCTCAGTCCTTCACTTTTTCCTCTTCAATTTCCTACCAAGTATTTAATTTAACCCAATAGTGCACGAGTACACACAGGTGTAAATGGTAACAGCCTAAATGGAGAGATGCTGGTCTCTTTTGTCATTTGCATGTTATTGCTAATTAGGAGCAATTAAAAACCAAGAATACAGCTGTTTAAGACTAAAATAAGCAATAAGGGTTCAAAATCTTAATGAGTGAGACAACTAAAGTGAAGCAGAAGTGTTACTTGAGCAATAAGTGCTTCTTATTAAGCCATTGGGTTGGAGCAAAAACCAGCAGCCACTGCGGCCCTCCAGGACTGTGACTGAGGACCCCTGAGGTAGGGGAAATGATAGCAAAGGTGGTAGGGAGGAGAGTAGATTCTACAATAAAATAAAAATAAAATGAGTAATAAAAATCATCATGTAGTATGTGTGTACCAAATTTCAGGTCAAGTGGTCAAATGGTTTGCGAGCTACAGGTGATTTAAAATCCTGGACAGACAAATGGACAGCCAGGGTAGCGTATTATATAAGAAGATTTTTGCTTTTGTCTATGTATATAAGCTGTGTTATGTTATGTTCCATGTGTTTTGAGGGTAGTCCTCTAAGAGGTAGGACCACCTGCCAATTACCGTTAGGACCTGCCCTCTGCCTAATAAATCCGGAGGATCTTTCACATATTCCGGCGGTTCATTGTGAATGCACTATGGAGTCAGTGAGTCATCTGTTTTTTGCTGTGTTTGTGTCTCTTTGTATATTTTGGAATTTTGACCTTCTTGCTGTAATTTTGACTACCCTATTTGGATTCTGTTGGGATTTTGTTTGACTTGGATTGCCATTGCTACATACAACTGCATTTTTGCCTTTGTGCTCCATGGAGCTCCATGGAGTCCTTTTTCTGAAGAATAAATCTTTGATTTTATAAAGAGTCGGTGACTGTCCTTACTACTAGCCAGTGTATCACAGTGATATTCCCCTCTAGTGGGCATTATTGGATGTGTTTGAAACTATATACAGTATTTTAGAACTCTTTAGTTCTTGGGACTCCTACATCACGACACATAATAACAAATTTTATTATTATATTATATCATGTATTATTATCCCATCCTTGAATGGTACATATACCTGTGCAGTAGTAATATTGTACTGGTCAGACACTTAAATGATTTAGTATGTTCCCAATAATACGCTTCCGTAATATAGTAAGGATGGTTTGACAATATTTTTTTTTCACATCATTGTCTGTTTGGTACTGTTATATTTTTTAGCTTAATTGTTTAAATGTTTAGGCTCATTTTATTTTACAGCATTAATACTTTCTGGTTTAAGTTAATTGAAAGAGCAGAAAAATATTAAAAGCTTTCAAACACATACCAGTATACTCTTCATTTGAGCTATTTTACAGATTTAGCTTAAGAAATAATTTCACTATTACTTATTATACTTTTTCAGTATTATTAACCATGATTATGATTTTCACATCTATGCAGTATGTTGGTATTTTTCTCTACTACTGATATTTACTAAGCTATGGCCATGCACCATGGTTTGATTTTCTGATCATAGTTTTTCCAGTGTAAGGTTGTAGGTCTGCGGGATCAACCCTATATTAGAATGGCAGACCATCGCACCCAGTCAAACTCAGTTACATTGTGCCAGTTTACATATCATGAAGATCTTTATGATCACTCATTACACATTCACTTATTTCCTAGAAGGGCATTTCAGATAAATAAATTCACTACCACACACATGCACACACATTGAATGTGTGATGAATCCAGAGTAAACCTGAAACCTGAAGAATATACAAAGTCCATTCACCTAATAATAATGAGTGGGTATTTCCTGGGACACCATGATAACATATTTCCACAAAATGAAAGAAATAAACTGCATTTATTATAGTCTAAGACACATTAAGGATTACAGATTGATTGTACGGTATTATTCAGTTTACTATTCCATTCTTTATTTAATTGATGTGAAAGCTGTACGCTTACAAAAATGTGTCAATTCATTGTTTAATAAGAAAAACCCTTCAGTCAATTCATTTCACTTGCACATTTTTTAATTGTGAAAATGGCATTTATTCTAGTGAGATCACGCAGTATCCACAATTTGACAGAATAATAAACCGCAGTGCATAGTACACTCATATTAGTACATTATGACAGTAGTGTTTCCAAGGGGCTTGATTTTTCATATGATAATCCATGAAAATTGTAGGTTTCATATCATACTCTTTCATCATTATAATGCTGTGCAAACCAAAATAAATCCAAACCCTCAATGCAAACAAGCCTATGTTATGCATAATGCTTTTTTCACTGATACCAAGAAACAAATGCTGTTTGGAAGCTATTTGCTGTATTACATGAGAGAAGAAGAAGGTCAATGTTACATCTTTTAAAACAGTGTAAACACTTTAACAAAAATTAAAAATGTTTTCTTAGTACAGTGGAACCTCGGTTTACGAGTAACTTGGTTTACGAGTGTTTTGCAAGACGAGTAAAATTTTTTAATAAACTTTGACTTGATAAACAAGCGATGTCTTGCAATACGAGTAGCATGGATACACTTTGTCTGCTGAGCGTTATGTGATCACAACTGAGCTGATGGTTCTTCTCTCTCGCCCGCGTCTCTCTCTCGCTTGCCCATGTCTCTCTCTCTCTCTCTTCTCTCTTCTCTTGAGGGCAATCGTCTCCTATTCTCCGTGTGAGTCTGTGTGCCTCACTCATATAGTCAACATCCGTACGAGCGTATACTGTTTACTACAGCATTGTAACTGGGTGTGTGTGTGTGCGCACGCACGTGTGTGCTGTGAAGTGTGAGTCCCCATCTTGCGCCCCAAAACACGAAGCTGAGTCTCAGTACTTTAACAACACCAGCCTTATTCAGCTTGAAACAGCAACAATGCTGTTATTTATTGTAGCAGGATCTTTATAATGTTCCTTGTATCACCCATCGATGGCTGGCACTTATAGCATGTCTGCAATCTTTTTGGATGTGCTTATACTGCGAACTGCTACAGCGCTGGGATACTGCGATTGCTTTGGGACGCTCTTCCGCGTGTCGTCCCCTTTGGGTGGATTCCCACATGAGTTTAGAAACTCACTCACACCAGCCATGATTCTTTTTAAAGGTAAAGTGCAAGTTAATTTGTTTTATGTATTTTTACTTTATATTTTGTATTAATCATTTTTATATGAATAGTTTTGGGTTGTGGAACGAATCATCTGAGTTTCCATTATTTCTTATGGGGAAATTCGCTTTGATATATGAGTGCTTTGGATTGCGAGCACGTTTCCGGAACGAATTATGCTCGCAAACCGAGGTTCCACTGTAAATTGATATATGTAATGTATTTTAATGCTAAATTGATAATTACTGCTATCCCTAACTGTATATGGTATATAGCTTAAGAATTGAGCCCATCTCCCTTTAGCTTCATTCATAAGTCTTTGAAACTAACTGCTGTGCTATTGTGTTCTCCTGGGTGAAAGTCAAGTGTGAATCACATTCACTTATTCATTCATTTTCCGATGTAAAAAAAACCCCAAAAAACTCAATTTGTCCTTAAAGACTGCTCCAAAAGCTTCTGCTGGAATGCTGAATTGCACATGATGTTCATATGGGCATTGTCACTCAGCAAGGATCTCTGGACTGTTCATTTATTTGTTTTAGATTTGTTTGTCAGTTTTCAGGGTGATCACTTTTCAATTTATCCAAAGTAACATTTAGTGTTACTTTTAATAAACATTGCATGCTGAAACTTCCTAGTCATTAGTTTTGATAATGACTTTGCTTTGAGTGTTAATGTGAAAAAATCTGATGTGGTCAGTACCTGACCTTCTCAGTTTTTATGCCTACATGTCTACAGTGTAAATATATCAAAATGTAAGCAAGATGCAATGGCAGAAGCAAAATAAAATATATAAAAAATAATATTTCTTTGTAAGGCTTAAAATGTTAAATCTTTGGGGTTCATTATTTTGGCTTAACCTGAACAATTTATAAATCAACTAGCCACAGTACCTGTTGAAGACAGATAATAGAACAATTTAAAAACATTTGCTATCTCTTGTGCTGCTCTCCATTTACAGTGAGCGTCTTTTCTCTGTATTTGCGTGTGTGAACATCTCTTAACCGACACTACCTTTCTGAATTATGTTCCCCTAAAGCCTACTTCTCAGTCTCCCTCATTATTTTTGAGGCACCTTTTTCACCTGCTCCCTGGTTTTATACTTGCCATCTTAGAAGGCGACTCTCTCAACATGCCTCATATGCTTTTATTTCTCCTCATGTATCTCAAAAAACTGACTTCCTCTTTTATCACATAAGAGAAACTGATCAATCACACTAAAGCTAACGTGACCAATCAGATTGCTCAGAGGGACTTCATATTAAATAGTAGATTCTCCTGTAACTATGTGAATGTTGTATTAGTTCTTGCACTCTTGGTTTGTTTAATTTTAACATAAAATGTTAAAAATAGAAGATAAAGAATATAAACTTATATACTCCACCATAGAACTGGGATGGCCTTAGGGCTATCACTCCAAATCATAAACTTGAAGGTGAGGAGTTCAAATCTTAAAGTAGGGAAACATTTTTTAAACAAAAAAAGGAGGAACCTGCTCCAAAGAAATAAACATCCTGGTAATTTCATCAGGGTATGCAGTTTGATAAGTCTTTCTTTATAATTAAAGTTCTGCTGTTGTTCAAATGCAATAGTTACAACATATTTACAAAGCTAGAGTTTTGGATTGACTTAAAATTCTGAAAGTCCTTCTTTCAGAGTCCTAAGTGCCCAAGCCAAATGTTTTGGACTTCTTAACGTCACTACTGACACACACACAGATGAACTGTTTTACTAAAATCTTTCCAAAAATGCTCAAAACATGATCTAGGCATATCAAAACATGTTTTCCATTGAAAATCCAAAATTGATTTTTTTTTATAAAATCAATATTTCCACCATGTATTAAAGATTGAGAAAGAAAAAAAAAAACTTTATAATTGGCCTTCTAGACCATTAGGTAGTAATACAATTCTGGCAACTGTCTTTTTTATCAATCAACCAGCAATTCAACATTTATACAATACAGGAGTTGGAAATGTTTAAGAACAATGTGCAAGCTAAACATCAGTACAAAACCCATGGTTTATCATAAACAAGAAGTACCATGTTTAGTACAAATAAGAATACATTAAATAAATTAGGTACTTTATTTAGATTTAACGTTTGTTACATAAGAACATAAGAAATTTGACAAATGAGAGGAGACCATTCAGTCCATGAAGCTCCTAAGCTATCTAAATAGCTTATCCAGATACTTCTTAAAAGGTGTTCTGCTTCAAGTCCATGTCTTGGTAGTCTGTTCCAGATTCACACACCTTTTTGTGTAATGAAGTACATCCTGGCTTTAGTCCTAAATGCACTTACCCTTAATTTCCACTGGTGTCCTTGAGTAAGGTGGAGGAATTCTGCTGGATCTACTTTATCAATGCCTTTAAGAATTTTGAAAGCCTGACTTAGGTTAGTACGCAGTCTCATCTACTTGAGAGAAATAGGTTTAACTCTCTGAGTCTGTTAAAGTACGACTTGTCCTTAAGTACGGCGATACATTGGTTGCTCTCCTACACTCACCTTCAAGTGCTGCTATGTCTTGTGGTGACCAGAACTGCACATAATAATCTAGATGTAGTCTCACTATGATTTAAATAGTCTGAGCATAAAATCTCTTGATTTATATTCACCATTGTTTCAGTATAACCTAACAATTTATTTGCCCTTCTAATAGCTTCTGTGCATTGCTTTCATGATGAAAATGTGTGAACATACACCCTAAACTCCTTTCCAGAGGTCACTTCATTTAGGACAGTGTCACCCATCTTGAATTTATAATTTATGTTCCTTTTGCCCACGTGTAGCACTTTGCTACGTTAAACTGAACTTCGGCATTTCGTATTTTTGTTTTTATTATTATTGTTATTCTAGTAATATTTTACTTGTGTCTGCTTATACCTGTATATGTATCTCAAAGAGATTAGTATTATCATTTTATTTTGTGTAAAGCACATTAAGCTGCATTCAAGGTGTGAAATGTGCTGTTTAAATAATGATTAAATGTAATGGCTTTCAACAGCAGTATCACCCTCATCCACACTTTCAACAGAAATCAGAACACTACGTTACTAATGTGTTCTTTCATGTCACCCTCCTATACACACTAGTATAAAGCGGTTTGAGGTAATCAGGGCATAGAAATAGCGAAGAATTACATCAAGTATGCTGATTTGTGTTTTCCCTTACTTAAAATGAAGTTTAGCATTTTGGTTCTCTAAATCAGGGGTTCTCAATGTTGGTCCCAGGGGCCCACTGTGGCTGCAGGTTTTTGTTCCAACCAGCTTCAATTTTGAATTAAACTCCTGGGCTAATTAAGTGAACTGTTATTTGCCAGATTCTGTGTTGTGGCAAAAGTGTAGAAATTAGAAAACTAAGTTTGGTAAAAAAAATATATATACAGTATATATTAAAATGTACAAAGTAGTTATAAGGGAATAATGTATTTTTTTTTCTTTTTAACTATATTTTCATCTTGATTTTCATTCTGGTTTTTTTTCCGGTCGTTCTGATTGTTTAATTCATTATTTTCTAATTAGTGGGTGTACCGCTGAAGTAACTGCAGCTTTTGATTATTCAGTGTTGTTTTCCTGGCTGTCTGTTCTGCTGATTATCATTATTAAGATACAATGAAGGGAGCAAACTGCACAGAGAAAGGGCAAAATGTAATTAAATCAACACAAGGAAGTTAAGCATTTAAATCTATAGCAAAAATGGAAGTATTCCTAAATGTTTTATAAATGTAAAACATGTTGTGGTACTTTCTTAATGCAGAATAAGAGAATAAAACAAAAATACCAGCTAATTAATTGAGATCAGTGTTATCAGGTGTTGTCTCTAATTATGAATCTGGTTGGAACAAAAACCTGAAACCACAGTGGACCCCCAGGACCGATGTTGAGAACCTCTGCTCTAAGTTATTGTTTATTATGGCCACAGGGAGTGTTGACGCATTGCATGGTCGGGCAAGATAGTAAAAATTTCACTGTACTCTACATGCAACGATACTACAAAAGCAATCTGGGGCTTGTTTGAAATGTGGTTGTCAGAAAATCTTTTAAATGAATTATTTTATTAAATTATTTCTAGGCATAGCAATATTAAATAGTGGCAAATGTCATTTAAATTAGTATAGAACTAAAAAAAGTGTTATTAGGTTTTGTGGAGAATACTTTAATGGAAAATGGATTTGGAGAATACAGTATGCACCAGAATACATCTGTAGATGTGACATTTTCCAGAGTTTGAAAATTGTTGACATTTAATTAGATTATTAATTTACTACATGCAGCGAGTTTTTCTATTCATGAAAACAGGCAAGGAAATTATGCCCCTCTAATGTTCAAACGCAAGTCAGCAACACTAGCAGTGGATTGCAACATCTTCTACAACCATAGGATGATGAGTGGAATGTGTTCAAATCACATATGAAATTTGTTAAACAATTTTAATGCCAGTGAGAAGGAATTTGAAGAGCACTGCTTGATCCTTGGCGTAAGAAAAGAAAAACAAAAGCAAATCGGCAGATCTTACAGAAGATGTATGAGCAGAGTTTGATGCCTTACAGAATATTGCTTGTTTTAATAAAGAAAAGACAAGAAATTAAAACTTTCATATTTATATTTGTATATTTTATTTCATATGTGTCCTCTGATTATCTGTAACAGTTTTATTCATAGCAGCTTTAATTTCTTCATTATTTGACCATAACTCCTTTCTTTTAAAGATACACATGTGAGGGACAAGCATTGTTGGGAAATATTTTTATTGTTGTGAGTTACAGAGAAAGTAATATCCAGTTAATACGTACTCAGCACAAAAAATGTGTGAGGTTTTGCATTAAGAATAATTTTTAGGATTATGGGTTCACTATGTTATTCCTCATTGAAAGTAATCGAGGCAGCCAAGATAACTTTAGGTGTTTTTAAGAACATAGGAAATTAGACAAAGAAGAGGGAACCATTCACTCCACCAAGCTTATCTGTTTTGCTAGCTAAGCTGTCTCAATGTCTTATCTGATTTTCAACATACCGTATATACTCGAATATAAGCCGAGTTTTTCAGTACCCAAAATGTGCTGAAAAACATCACCCTCGGCTTATATTCGAGTCAGGTCCCGCTGCCCCCGCCAACCCGACAGAAAGCTGGAGTGTACAGTACAGTGGAACCTCGGTTCACGAACGTCACTGAACACGTACAAATCGGGTTCCAACCAAAACGTTTGTCAAACATTTGCATCTGTTCACAACCACACACTCGGTATACAAACAAGCCAGTTTCCCTTTCGGTTTGTGCGTGCCAATGATTTCCACACTTGTTCAGTCTCTCCCTGTGCATTCCCTGTGCAGTGAGCGAGACAGAGAAAGAGTGACACACACAGACACACGTGAGAGAAAGAGAGACACACACACACGACATACACACACATGCGTGAAAGAGGGGGAGGGCTGGCCGCATAAGGCTGAGAAGGCAGTTAAAGAATGCATCGGGCTTGTTTTTAAAGAGACAGATTCGAGTATTGTTTTAACCTTGTATTTAATGAAGACTTTTTTCTGTTGGATTTTAACCTCCACTTCAATTCTGTTTACAGTGATCGGTTTGTAGCGTGCATTGTTACAATGTTACTTTTCTTGGTGGTTTATTAAATTACGGATTTTTCAAATGCTAATTTTTTTTCCCTGTGCTTAAAACTCATTAAAAAAAAGTGTTTTTAGCGAGTGGTTCGTAGCGCTATAGCGTGAACTCTTGCGGTGTTAGTTTTCTCTGTTGTTCAAGGTTTTCTCAGTGTTATTCAATGTTTTTACATTTAGTTTACTATTACACTGTGCATTCTGTGGTATAATTAACTGTATTTGTGCTTAAAAATCTTTAAAAAAATATATTTACATACAGCTCGTATGGTCTGGAACGGATTAATTGTATTTACATACAATCCTATGGGGAAAATTACTTCGGGTCCACTGTACCTGGTTTGGTCTGCGGGCGGTAGAAGAACTGCTATGGGCTCTGTGTGGTGCTGTGCAGCCTCTGTGAGACTCATTCCGGGCTGTGTGCTCAATTAATGAGCTGATGCCTCAATTAAAGTACGGTAATTGTATTGGTATTTATTTTGATTATTGAAACTTACCAGTAGCTGCTGCATTTCCCACCCTAGGCTTATACTCGAGTCAATACGTTTTTCCAGTTTTTGTAGGTAAAATTAGGTACCTCGGCTTATATTTGGGTCGGCTTATACTCGAGTATATACGGTATGCATTAAATGCAGGTTGTCACCTTCTTTCAAATGGATGACAAGCTGTATCAGCTATAGGATACAAAACTGCTTTGGGAATTATTGGTGCACAAGTACGTCCATCATAATTTGCAAAGACTTGATTCTGGCTACTGACGAGCTTCTCTTAGTTCTCCTTCTTGTCTGGTACAGAAAGAAACTTGAAAAAAATATTTTCCTTTGGAATCAGTGAAGAGTTGAATTAGTGTGCACCAGCAAATGGAGAAAATAGGTTTAAGTTTTTCAAATGCAACAGGAAAAAAAAGGTTAGAGACACAACATTTCAGCTGTGTAGCCTCCGTCATGTATGTGACTGAAAAGGAAAAACAAATCAGGTTATATACAGTGGATTCAGAAAGTATTCTAACAACTTCACTATCTCCATGCTTTATTGTGTTGTAGATTTTAAATGGACAAAGTTACCATCTTTGCCCATAAATCTACAATCAGTAACCCATCATGAAAAAGTGAAAACATGTTTTCAGAAAGGTTTTCAAATATAATAAAAGTCAAAGGTGAACTGTCTCATACATGTAAGTATTCAGACCCTTAATTCAGTACTTTGTAGAAACCTCTATGGTAGCAGTTACAGGTTTGACCATTCCTGAGTAACTCTCAACAGGATTTGCACACCTGGATTTGGGTAGTTTATCCTATTCTTCCAGGCAGATCTTCTCAAGCTCTGTTAGATTAGACGGGAACTGCCAACTTCAGCTCTCTCCATAGATATTCTGTGGGGTTTAAGTCATGGCTTTGGTTGGGCTACTCAAGGACAGTCAGAGACTTGTCCTGATGCCACTCCAGGACTGTCTTGGGTGTATTCTTCTGGTCATTGTCATGCTGAAAGGTGAATCATCATTCCAGTCTGAGGTTACATGCACTCTGTATCATATTTTCTTCAAAGACCTCTCTGTATTTCACTAAATTCATGTGTCCCTAAATTTTCACCAGTCTCCTTGTGTCTGCCACAGCATGATGCTGCCACCACCATGTTTCATGTTAGGCAGGGTATAAGCAGTGCCTGGTCCTCGCTAGACATAGTACTTCAAGTTCTGCTCAGAGAGTTAAGTTTTTGTCTCATCAGAGTTCTTTAATTGCCATTTAGCAATATCCAAGCAGGCTGTCATAGGTCTTTTACTCAAGAGTGGATTCTGTCAAGCCACTCTGCCACAAACACCTCATTTTTAGACTGCTGCTGAGATGGTTGTCCTTCCAAAAGGTTATCCCATCTCTGCAGAAGACTTCTGAAACTCTGTTAGAGTAACCACCGGGTTCTTAGTCACCTCCTTCACCAAGGCCCTTCCTGTCAGGTTACTTAGTTTAGTCAGGAGGTCAACTCTAGGAAGAATCCTGTTGGTTCCAAACTTCTACCATTTCAATATTATAGATGCCGCAGTACTCTTGGGAACGCTCGAAGCTTTAGAAATAGTTTCATGCCTTTGCCCTGATCTATGCCATACCACAATTTGATCCTGGAGGTGTACAGAGAGTTCCTTAGGTTTCATGGCTTGGTTATTGCCCTGACATGAAGTGTGAATTGTGGGACCTTTGCCACAGGTGGACTCCAATCAATTCTAGACAAATCAGAAGGACAATTAAAGCAAACAGGATGCACTCGACCACAATTTGGAGTGTGATAGCCAAGGCTCTGAATCTTATGTAAATGAGAGATTTTTGTTTTTGATGGTTAATAAATTTGCAAACCCTTCCCAAAACATTTTTTCATTTTGACATTACAGGTTATTGAGAGTAGATTAATGGGCAAAAATGGGAAATCTACCACTTAAAGTTAAATTTACAATACAATAAAGTATGCAGAAAGCAAAGAGCTGTACTTTCTGAATCCACTGTATATGGGAGGAGAAAAAAGAACAAAGACATGCAGGGGAAATGAGAAAAAGACAAGAAAAGGTGTAAAAAAGACCAACTGAAGAAGATGAAGGGAGAGATTAAAAGGTTAGGTGATCATTAAATGCAGCAGAAAATGTGTGATCCACCAAACAACTATTCAGAGTATTCTGCTTTTGTAAAGACAATGGCTTGGATTGCTTGAAAGGATACCTTCTACAAGGTCTGTAGTCCTATACTTGGAGGTTGCAATGCTCAAGCAGTAAATGATGAAGATATCTGGAGAGGTGTGATTGGGAGAAAAAGTCTACTTCACCTGAACCCAAGTAGCGAATTGTTGTTTGACTTCTGTTATAGTCATGAATTGTTAACGATGGACACCTAGCACAAGGATTTGCATTAACTGCATCTAGTACCTGATTAAAACATGATTCTCTGGTCAATGACCACCTATATAGTTGTGCTATCTGATTTGAGACCATATTTTCTGGGCAGTAATTAAAACAGAGGTTCGTGCCATCATCTGATATTGGGATATACCTAGAGGACCCAAACAGAATTTCTCCTTGGGGATTAATAAAGTGTCTATCTATCTATCTATCTATCTATCTATCTATCTATCTATCTATCTATCTATCTATCTATCTATCTATCTATCTATCTATCTATCTATCTATCTATAGGTAGTACGGATATGCTAGGAATGAACAGCAGACAACTCTGTCTTAGATGAATTAAACTTTCACTTCAACAAGAGATTCTTCTACTATCTCTAGACTTATGTTAATGGTTTTATCTTTATGGTTTCATTTTGTTATGCTATCCTTTTCTTTTACTGTGCATACATGCATTTTGTAGTCCTCTTGTCACAGCACTGGGCATGGTTGATAGGGGCTTAGTTTCAGCACCACATACTAAAATGATTGTAAATACTTAAACAAAAACTTTGTGATTTGTACTTGGTTTAAGATTTTTAACACTACTGCTTTTTTTTTTAATACTATTTTTGTCTTGCATTTGGACTTATTAATTTGTACTAAATGTATAGCTCAGCTTTGCCCAGGAAATTTCCTAAGACACTGGACCTCAGTTATAGTGTCGAACGAGATATATCAAGTAACTGAGTAAGTTTCTGTATACAATATTTGATTTTTTCTCCACAGCGGCTAATATTATTAGTTCACTGGAGTTCCTTACTCTTGAATATGTTACATACAATTGCCTATCAGTAAAACACTCCTGCATGCAGATGAATTCTTGCCTTTCCTCTTGATTTGGCTTTTCTTAATGCTCATTGCAAAACATAATTTTAGAGGAAACTGTATTCTTTGAATTCAAACATGTATTAGCAGGAATAATGGAAATTTTGGGTATATTATAATTTCATCCAGTAGTAGGTCCTGTAAAAATGGTAAGTTCAGTCAGATTTGAATATAACACGTTGATCTGCAGTCTTGCACTATTAAGTTTTGGAAGGGTCTGGACTGAAAGCAATATACACTGAATTGTGGTTTTCTTTAACAAAATGACATAAAGAATTGACGTATACATGCTGCGTATTTATGTATCTCATGAAATGAACTTCACAGTTTAAGCACTGTACAGAAAAGAACAGTTAATGAGAAATACTATGTGTAATGTCCACCTCTTCTGTGTTCTCCCTTTGAAGGGCCCCTTCAGTAAGCTGTGCAAGCATTTAAACTGACCAAGGCATGCCGCCGCTCCTAGCTTGTACTCTGCCCAGGGCTTGAAGTGCACTGGTATGCTGAACCGGCAGTTCTGTGTTTCTGCTTTGCGAACAGGAGTGTATCAGCACACAGCAGTTTGACTTGCAAGGACGCACCTTAGTTCTCCACAATAATGCATATATTTAACCACCAAGCAACACCCTTAACCACTCCTTCTTTGATGTGCATGTATATAAGAACACTTGATAATCCAATCCAGCTTGAATTTGCATGTATTTTATGCCGCATCGTAAGGAGTAAGAAGAAGTCTACAGAGTACTGAGTGTACTCTAGACTTGTCAACCACATCTTCTTCAAGTTTCAAGGAACTTTTCTAACTAAATTTCATTTTCCATGCTGCTCACCACCTGGTCTCTTTTTCTTTTGCAGGGCAGCTGCCGTTTTTTTACTCACCATCAGCCCCATTTATCTGCAAGATCACAGCCTCATCTTGTATAGTGGCGCTGTTCTGCTGGTGGCCTTTATTTGAATGAACAGCACACCTCATTTCTCTGCCCAGTCACAGCTGAAGCGAAAAATGATGTGCTGCCTAGGAATATCCCATTGACTGCAGCTTTATTACTGACAAATATCAAAAAATAAAAAACATAGGTCGACTATTTGTCTTTTTCATATAATGTCACCAAATTTAAATCAAACCAGTCAAAGCATTTTTGAGATTTTAGGGTATTTAGTTTTTCTGTTATGTTGGGGAAGTTTACCCCTAAATACTTATACAGTATATCAAAATGTTCATTATTCACGGATAGCTACTGGCCTACATGCAGTACCCTGCCAAATTTCAACTTTTTAAGCAATGGGGAAACAGTGTCTTTGTTTATGAGTGAGTTGGTCAGTGAGTCACTCAATCAGTCATTCAACAATGTATTATATTCAGATTGATTCTGTCTTTCCAGCAGACCCCCATGACCCTGTCGTTGGGATATAGCAGGTTGGATAATGGATGGTTTTGACATCCATTGTTTATTAAGGTCAGTATTTCATCTTCTGATCCTATGTTTTTTCTGAAAACTGACTCACCATCCCACAGGCAGTATGGTCATTACTGTACAGTATTGTCATTGCTTGATTCTGCATCAGTGGGACTTGCAACAAATGTTTTCATTGTTCAGTATAGCATAATTAAAATAAATGGAATTGAACACAGACATTTTTGGTATGTGGGAGAAAAAGCAGAGTACCCAGAGGCAAACCCATGTGACACAGAGATAATGTGTAAATTCCACATGGTGAACAGTCATGGGGTTGGATCGGTGGATGTTTGAAATGTGATGCAGCACTACAAGCCATTGTGCCAAACTTCTTCTTCTTTTCCAGTTGTATGGCAGGCTGACATCACTTCCTCTGCTGCACTGCTGCTACCTGCTGAACAAAAAGTCTTTTTCCTTCCCTTAA
The DNA here is from genome assembly GCF_016835505.1 of Polypterus senegalus. Classification (NCBI taxonomy): domain Eukaryota; kingdom Metazoa; phylum Chordata; class Cladistia; order Polypteriformes; family Polypteridae; genus Polypterus; species Polypterus senegalus. Next base: position 38,736,328 of record NC_053169.1, on the reverse strand, counting down.
TTTCCTCCTAGGTCTTTTATCTTCTTTTCTTCTCAAAAACTCTTGGTGTCATTTAAACATACCATAGATGATCTGCCCTTCACAATCATCTTGATAATATCACTAAAATTAATAAGGAAGTTTTTGATTGAATGTATTTATTCGTTTCTGACATTCATTTCAAAGCTTTTTAGGAGACTTTATAAAGTGTATATAAATGTCTCATTTTCCCCATATTGTATGCAGTTCCCATGTATGTTTTCCAATATAATATAAATACTGTATTAGTGTGCAATGTCCTAACCAAAGTCTATTATTATTTCTTCTCTCTTTATCTGACTGTTTAGTCTAACTATATCCTTTACTATTAATGTTAATTAAATAAAATAAAATAACTCAATAAAAAAATGGAGTTTTTTCTGTCCTGCCAGCCATCTGACCTTATCATTAGACTGATTGTTTGAGACTTACATTATGATATATGGACGCTACCCTTCTACTAATTATATATATATATATATATATATATATATATATATATATATATATATATATATATATATATATATATATATATATATATATATATATATATACCTGTGTATATATTGTGGTGTTTATTCTTCCCCAAAGAAGACAGCACAAACAAAAACAAAGTTTTGGGGACCGTCCCCATATATTGTCGTCCAGACAATAAAGAATGTAAATGATTCAGAGTTTCCAAAAGTAAAACAGTGAACAACTTTCTTTGACAAAAATGGCGGCTTTATACAGAACAGGATTATGGTACAGGAAATGGTTGGCAGGAAGTGACGTTGGAAACAGGAACCGGAAACAACGTCGTCATGATTGGACGGAAGTGAGGTGGATTGATGGAGCCTGAAGTGACATCATCATGGTTGGCCGGAAGTGACGTTGTCGCGGCCATTTTGGAACCTGGAAGTGGAGGAACTAGTTTTCTTCAGATGTTCTGTTGACCAAAAGAGATTTGGGTAAGTACCACGTGATAACCCTCTATTTCGCGATGTTTCACTCACCTTTAGGCTCTTTGACTGCCTCCTAATCGCACATGTGTGACAATATATATATATGTTTTATAAGATTGTATGGATTTAATTTTTTTCGTTGTTACTTATTCATATTATTACCTAATCTTATTTAACATCTCTTTGACATCTTGTCAATTTGAGGTACATTCTTTGTTAGAAAATGTGCTTTAGAAATAAATGTTGTTAATTAATACAAGTGTCTTCCCTTAGTGCCGTAGTGCCATACTATTTGTCACTCATTCATATAATTCATTGTGCCACCATGCCACCCGCAATGTCTTAAATATATCAGAAAAATAATATAAAAAAAAAAGAAGCAAAAGGGAAACAGTATTTTTTTTGCATGGCTCAATAAATACCAAAATTAAGAAATATCAGTTCTATGTGCAAGTTTGTATTTCAAAGTGGTATTTCCAGCCAACATTTTGAACTGATGGATAGAAAACAAGTACTGATTTCTGTAAAGGTGCCACAATAAGAAGATAATATCCCAGCACGTTAGAGAAAGAGCCAAAGCGTTATCTGACTCTCCCCACACATACAGAGAAACCGCCAAATCAAATGAAGATTTATAGGCCCCAATTCTCCAGTGACAATAAAAAAGACAAGGTCAAAGCCTCCACACAGTTGGGATTCATCATCTAGGAACACTGGGCCTGCTTTAAACACCAATGTGAATAGCCGTTTTTAACATCCAGAAAATGCAAGTAATTCAAGTTGATAAAAAAGACAGACTTCTTCCAAACAGCAAAATATTCACCAGCAATGGAGTGTTATGAGTTTTCAATGTTATATATTGTTTAAACACATTCTATTTGTTACTGTTTTATACAGGAAAAAAACATCTTGAAACTACTTCAAATGTTATGGCAGATTTTCTTTTTCTACTTGAAATTCTTGTTGCTGCATTCTGTACTAACTATAATCAGTTGATGTCTTAGGTAGTCTTGTAAGCAGTGCATTACAGTAATCTAATTGACTGAAAACAAAAGTGTGAACTAATTTTTCAGTCTTGTCACTGTGAACTCTCAACATGAGGTCCAAAGAGCGGTCCATGCAAGTAAAAACAGGCCATCGTTAGGCAGAGAAAACAAAACAATCCCTTTAGAGAGATAGCAGGTACGCCATGAGTTGTCAAATCAAACATCGGGTACATTCTTAAAAAGAAGGAACATACTGGTGAACTCAGGAATACCAGAAGGCCTGGACAACTATGCTGGATGATTCCCAAGTTCTTTACTTGGGAAGAACCCAATCACAACATTTAGCCAAACCAAGAACACTCTCTGGGACGTAGACCTATCACTGCCAAAGTCTACAATCCAGAAAAGACTTCATGAAAGTAAAAACAGGGTTAACCACAAAGTGCATACCATTGGTAATCTTCAACCATAGGAAGGACAGATTAAATATTTTTTAAAAATCCAGTCCAGTTCTGGAACAGTTTTCCTTGGACTAAGGAAATTAAGATCATTATGTACTAGAATGATGGAAAGAGAAGAGTATGGAGAAAGGATGGAATGGATCATGAGCTGAAGCACACCACATCATCTGTGAAACATGGTGGAGGCAGTGTTATGTCATGGGTGTGCATGGCTACCAATGAAAGTGGGTCATCAGTGCCTGTTGATGATATGACTACTAACAAAAGTAGCAGGATGAATTATGAAGTGTAAAGGGCTATACTTTCTTCCCAGATTCAGACAAATTCTGCAAAACTGATAGGACAACACTTCACAGTCCAAACTGACAATGAGCCAAAACATATTGCGAAAGCAAACCAAGTGCTTTCAAGGCAAAGAAGTTGAATATTCTTCAATGGCCAAGTCAATCAACTCACATCAACCAATTTGGACATGCATTTCAATTGCTGAAGACACAACTGATGCTAGAAAGTCCTACAAACAAGCAGCAACTGAAGACAGCTGCAGTAAATACCTGGCAATGTATCAATAGAGCGGAAACCTAGCATTTGGAGATGGCCATGGGTTACAGACTTCAGGCAGTCATTGACTACAAAGGGATTTCAATCAAATATTGAAAATGTTCATTAAATTAATGATTATATTTGTTTGTACAAATACTTTTGAGCCCCTGAAAATGGGGGACCATATATAAAAACAGTTGTCACTCCTAAACGGCTGATACAATATTTTTGTTAAACCCCTTATATTAAAGCTGAAAGTCTACACTTCAATCACGTAATTATTTCTTCATTTCAAATGTGTTGGTGTACAGATCCAAAATTATGAAAATTGTGTCACTATCCAAATATTTATGGATCTAACTGTATTTTTATTAAAAGTTTCAGAAATTGTGAAAGTCATTTCGCTGTGACTTGACTCAGTTTTGCATATGCCAAAAAAGGCTTGTTGGACCCCAGCATTTGCTGTCACCGTCATGCAATGCAGGACCAGGAATTCGTATAACTTTATACCTTAATTTGTCTTCTGATATAAACTTGATGGACCCAATCAGCAGGAGGTGTGCAAAAACAAGGCAATGGCAACTTGGTATTTGATATATCCCATCGCTTGTAGTTGTAAATCTACTGTATTTTAAAGAGTGCAGCGTGAGTGTCGCTTCTCAAACCTTTAAGTATTTTATGCAAACATGTGCCTGCAGGCAGTACAACTCAGTACACATCTGTTTAATTCCACCACTTGAAAGAAATGAGTGGAACTCAGCTGAATGAGGTCACTTGAAATTGAGGTTGTAAACCACAATCAGAAAACCATGAATTGTGGTTTCCACAATTGTTTAACTGGAGGTCTTGACAATTCTGAGAAGAATTTTAGCAAGGGACTAAAGAGAAAGCAGGGTCATTTTTTTTCTTTTTAGAAAGCATGTTTCAGAGTCCTGGTCAACTGCCTAAATGGCATGATCAAGACCAGGCTTCCAGATGTGCAACCAATATTGCCATTTCACCCTGGCAATACTCAGATAACCAATATGTATGTGTCACTAACAATATGCACCCCAACAGCACTGAAGGAATGCAATTTGTGTAACCTTAGGTGATAAAGTATTTGTCTACTTGTTCTTTAACTAGGAAAAGTATTACTGTTTTGGGGAAGTTCAAGATGGTCAGGTTTCAGTGTTATCCATGCAAACAGAAATGCTAAAGCAGATTTCTCAAAGAAACTTTCTACACTTTCTTTAAAGACTCAGTAACTTTATCAGATCAGCTGTCACAGATTTATCTTTATATGGGGAGAAATTAATGTTAAAGTTGATAGATTGGATTGTTCTCATAACACAGAGGAACTACATAAGAAAGGGAAGAGCAGCCTCTTTTTTTCTTAGGAGATCGTGTTCCTTTAATGTGGTATCGACATCCTTCACATCTTCTACAACTACGTAATGGCCAGTGTGATATTCTATGCTGTGATGTTCTGAGCTGGTAACATCACCTCATGAGAGGCCCACTGAATCAACAAGCTTATAAAAAGGGAAAGCTCAGTTATAGGACACAGTCATAGCAAAGAAGAGAATTAAAACAAAAGTCAGTGCCATTATGAACAATGCTAAACACCTTCTATGTGACACACTAACACTGAGGACTTTCAGCCAATGAGTCATATAGAACAAGTGTGTCAAGAAACACAACGGGGGCTCCTTTATACCAACAGCAATACACCTGCATAATGCATCACTGGGACTGGGACAGCTAAGTCAGAGGTTTTCCACCTTTTCAAATTTTCTTCCTTTTTAGTCATTCTGTTGTGTGTTCAGACACTTTCTGCTTTCTGTCCTGACAAGTTGACCTTCACCTGAACTCCCTTTCATGGAGAGATGTATATTGACCTGCTAACATGCATAAATTAGGCTTGATTCATAGGTGATACAACTTCCAATAGGTTGCATTTTTTTGTGCCAGAGTAGCGAAGAGACATATGCCCCAGATGTTACATGGTTTGCAGGCTTAAACTGAAATATATCAATTTGACAGCAAATATACAGTTTCACTGACAGATGTTCCATTATATTTTTTAACAAGAACACAATTTTAAAATTTGAAGGTCATAGCATGAAGAGAATGGATGTAGTTAATGAAAGTACATGGAGGGCAGTGTGTATATAATGCCAGTAGGATCCATAGAACTTACATAGAGCCTTAACCTACCTCTCTTAAAGTTTAGCATTGTATGCATTGGCTACTTCTTGTTAATGATCTATCTATCTATCTATCTAAAAAAATTCCCAGAGGACAAATAAAATTATACCTATCTTTCTGTCTGTACCATAAAGCAAGAGTGTCGAACTCCATGCTCGGAGGGCTGCAGTGCCTGCAGGTTTTCATTCTAACCCCTTTCCTCATCAGTGACCAGCTTTCACTGCTAATTAACTTCTTTTCCCTTTGTTTTCATCACCTTGTCTTAAGGAGTCAGTCCCCTGAATTTATTCCTTTCTTCATTAAATGATAGCCAAACAGAAATGAGATGTGAAATGAGCCAATGGATGATCAGCTAAATTGGGATTTCAAACTCCTACCAATCTCTTAATGAGAAGCCAATTCTTGTTGTTAATTAAACCCGTTATTTAATTCCATGGCTTGTTGCTGCTCTCATTCTGCCACAGCAGACATTTCCAAGACTGTTAATTTTTCTGTTTTTTCTAAGAACAACATCAAAATGTTTTGGTGACCTGAGAGATCAACCTTACTGAGACCACCTTCACCTTTCTTTATTTTCAGATCTTGTGTGATGGGCACAGGTGAGCTGGTCATGTGGCAGCTTGTTTTATGTCTCATTATTGTGTGGCTGCTAATTAAGAAAAAAGAAACAACTAAGGGGTCTGAGTCAAGTTAATTAAAATTAAGGCAAAATAAGTTTAGCAGCAAAAACTGGTCACTAAGGAAGAAGATGGTTAGAATGAAAACCTGCAGCCACTGCGGCCCTTCAGGACTGGAGTTCGACACCCGTGACAGAAAGAGAACGAAAGAAAATTCTGTTGGTGGCCAGCAGGGTGGCACAATACAATAAGTGTCTGGTGGTTGGGACTGAGCCTAAGATAACAGTAATAATAATACCAGCGGAGATTTTGTGTGTGTGTTTAGTTTTTTTTTAGTATTATCTTTGCTATTCTTCCATAAAGCTGTGACTAATGGAGCACAAGGGTAAGATTTGGTGTCTGCTCAGTCTCTTCACCTGAGCCAGTGTAGCTTGTAACTCCTTTACAGTTCTCAGAGGTCTCTTAGTGGCCTCCCTCACTAAATGTCTTTTTGCACGATTACTTTGTTTTTGTGGACACCCTGACGTAGGCAGGTTTACAGTTCTTTGCATTTCTTAAAGATTGATTTACTTGAACTGCGTCGAAAATTCAGTGTCTTGGAGATTTTCTTGTTTCCATCCTCTGACTTGTGCTTTTCATTTATTCTTTTCATGGAGTTGCTTGAAGTGTTATTTTGTCTGTGTTGTGTTGGTTAGGCCAGGATACTCACTCACTATATAATGAAACTTGCAGGTAAAATGCTTTTGTATGAGAATCAATTGAAATTCTATACAGGCTATGTCTAAAGCCATATGGCTGCACCAGGGATGATTTAGGTGTTATATTAAAGGAGGTGAATTCTTGTGTGAACAATTAATTTGTGTTTTATATTTGTAACTAATTTAGACCTCTTTTCAGAGATCTGTTTTACCTTTGACTTCAAAAATTCATTTTCTGTGTATTAAAACCCACCATGAGCCAATGTTGTATAGCAATAAAATGTGAAAACTTCCAAGGGGGTGCATACATTTTTTTTTATTATACTTTATTAAGTATTAAGTAATTACTTGGTTTTCGCATACCTCTTGGTGTCAGAGATTGTATAGCGCCCCTGGAGCAATTGAAGGTTTAGGGCCTTGCTCAAGGGCCCAGCAGAGTAGCATCTCTTTTGTCAGTGACGGGGGTTTGAACTGGCAACCTTCAGGATACCAGCGCAGATCCTTAGCCTCAGAGCCACCACTCCGACTAATAAAAGTGCAAAGACTAAATTGCTGCACTTTACGCCACTGAGCCACACCATTTATAGGTCCTGTGAAGGCTGTGTCACATTAGATGACTTTTCCAGTTATTTTCAGCCATAGTCTTCATTTACATAATATTAGGCAGTCGGTGGCACACTCAATGATGATGTTCACCTAATGTGACATACGCTGTGACTGAGAACACCTAATCTGCAAGTGGCTAGGATAAAGTCAAACAGGTTTGATTTTCTCATTAGTCAGAGGGGCAGAGGAGAGCTGACAAACAAATGAACCAATGAATGCTCATTCAAAAGTACAATGCATAAAATGTAGCAATTAGGAATAAGGAACACACAAATGGAAAATAAGCTTGTCTGTCCGATGCCTCGTATTTTACATACTGTACAATAACAGAATGGAAAAAAAAATAAAGGGCAGATGTTGCTGCTGAACTCGCTGCAGCTGATAGCCTTTGGTAAAGCAGCACTTCATAAGGTGACAGAAAAATGGAGCAAGCAAGACTGTGCTGGGAAATCGGTGCTTAATTGGAAAATGTGACATGGACTGCAACCATGTAATTTGACACGGTGCTGTGTTGAGATCGGCGACTGCAGTCAGCAAATCTGACATCGTCCATGACTAAAAGTCACGTAATGTGATATGGACTGAAGTAGGTGAGGGCTTAATTGACTGTATTGTGTTAGAGGAGATACCTGTGGATGGAGGTGTAAAAGGAGAAAAATGGATCTCAACCTAAGGATGCCAAGACGTATGTAGTGGGTGGTGCTGGCCATCAGGGATAACCAGGATACACTTAATAAAGTTCCTTGTGATCATGTGGCGTTACTGAGTGTTAGGATGGCAACTCATTATGGTGCTGAAAGAGCACAAAGTTCTTGGGAACTAAGATGTACAACAAGACAAAAGGTTCACCAGAGGAACTCAGGAATTTTGTTCTTTTTCTGTATGTTTTTTAGTCAGTGCCCACTTGATGATATATATATATATATATATATATATATATATATATATATATATATATATATATACATACAGTGGAACCTCTAGATATGAGTTTAATTCGTTCCAGCCCTGAGCTTGTATAGCGAATTTCTTGTATCTAGAACAAAACTTCCCCATTGAAAATAATGGAAATCCAGTTACACTTTGTCTGCGGAGCGTCATGTGATCATAACTGAGCTGATGGTTCTTCTCTCTCGTGCGCGTCTCCCTCTCCTTATCTCTCTTGCTCGCTCGCCTCTCTCTCTCTCCTCTTGAGGGTAGAGAAAAGCCAAGCAAAATGACACCTTTTATTGGCTAACTAAAAAGATTACAATATGCAAGCTTTTGAGGCAACTCAGGCCCCTTCTTCAGGCAAGATGTAATCAAAGCTTGCATATTGTAATCTTTTCAGTTAGCCAATAAAAGGTGTCATTTTGCTTGGCTTTTCTCTACATTCATAATGGCTAATACAGTACAACACCCTAGTACTCCTCTTGAGGGCAATCGTCTCCTATTCTCCGTCTGCATGTCCGCAATATTTTTGGATACGCTTATACGGTGAACTGCTACAGCGAAACAATGAAATCACAAGCGCACAAATGCGTAGATCCTCATGCTAAGGGAGAACAAGGAACACTGAGTGAGCTGACGGGCTGGCAGCGTCAGCTTGGGTGAATCCCCGAGTCGAGGCGGATTGGGAAATGTGTCATGCATAACCACAGCCTGGCTCGTGGCTCGTTACGGAGCCAATGCTCATATTTAGATCCGAATTTTTTGCTCAATCTTTCCTCTTATCTTGAATTTCTCGTATATAGAGGTGATTGTATCTAGAGGTTCCACTGTATTTATATATATATATATATATATATACAGTAATCCTCGCTATATCGCTTTGACTTTCGCGGTTTCGCTCTATCATGATTTTATATGAAAGCATAACTAAATATATAACACGGATTTTTCGCTGCTTCTCGGGTTCTGCGGACAATGTGTCTTTTTACTTCCTGTACATGCTTCCTCAGTTGGTTTGCCCAGTTGATTTCATACAAGGAACGCTATTGGCGGATGACTGAGAAGCTAACCAATCAGAGCACGCAGTTAAGTTCCTGCCTGCTGAATGCAGTGTTAACCAGGAAGTCTCGTCTCGCTCATTCAGCATCAACGTGTTTCGCTGTGTAAAGAGTTAACTTTTGTGCTCTTTTGTGTTTATCTTTGTGCATAGTCAAGCCCTTCATTATGGCTCCAAAACGATCTGCTACTACTTCAGGGGCCGTGCCCAAGCGCAAACGGAAGATGTTAATGATTGCCGAAAAGGTAAACGTTTTGGATTTGTTGAAGGCTACGATTCTTTTTATTTAAAAAGTAATAAAGGAATATAAGATCTACGGCCGCAGTGTCCTTTTAACCAGGGTGCAAAACGAGTTGTAAGTGGATGTAATAAGGCAGTAGTCCGGATGGAATCTGCTTTAGGGATTTGCATTGAAGACTGCCAGAAGAAGAACAATGGCAATGCTACACAATCGCCTGAAGTGGCTCCTTTAAGGGCTGTAACGCTCTCCTTTGTTGTGCAGTAAAATAAAACTCATTGTTATCGGACAAGTCATCGTGTCATTGTTGGTGAGTAACCATAATTAATTTTCTACTTACAGTACTTAGTACATGTACGTGCGTTTAGTGTCACTGTACACACATTTACTATATACTATTTTTCTTGTGTTGTACGTATTTATTGCTGGTGGCATGTCTATCATAATGGCTGTAACATATGTGCTATCGGAGACACTCAATATCTTTAAAATAATATTTAGGTTTTACTGTATATAAACAGTGTGTTTATATACATAATTTCAATGAATCTTACCTAATATCTAAGAGAATACAAAGGGATTATGCTGTATAACTCTGTGGGGAATATTTATAAACAGTGTGGGAGAGTTTATAAGGGCTTAAAATATATAAAAATAACCATAGAAACATATGGTTTCAACTTGGATTTTCACCTATCGGGGGTCTGGAACGCAACCCCCGCGATCGAGGGATTACTGTATGTATATATATATATATATATATATATACATACACACATACTAGACGTCTGAAGCGGCTTCACCCACGTAGATGCAGGACAAAGAGCTAGGCCCTACCCGGTTCCCTACTCCTGACGTCTGTCTTGGATTAGCGTGAATATATCACTCCTGCAAGCGAACTATGATTCTTAGCACGATGAGAGAAGTCACAAAATCAACCGGAAACTTTAAGAAAATTCTAGAAAAAAGCCAGATCTAAATCCATTAAGTAGTTCTCTTGTTCGCTAGCTAGACCCAGACACAGACAGACGGACATCTTTTGTTGCACCCAACACACGTTTATTTATACTATATTTACAAATTAGTTAGCGCACAACCCAGTGCCTCTTGCACCGATCCCCCAAAGTCCAGGCCACACAGTCCAACTGCCTTTCTCCCGGCCCCTTATATAGGAACCCGGATGGGCTCCAGCTGCTTCCCGGCATTCCTCCGCAGACATGCCCCAGTGTGGCGGAAGTGCCAGCTGCGCACCCGGAAGCCCTCCGGGTGTCCCCTGTCTTCTTCCCCCCAGCACTTCCTGGTGTGGCGGAAGTGCTGGGCTCCAGGTTTCTTCAGGCACCGGGGCACCGCCTGGCGGTGGCCACAGACCCCTACAGGGTTGGGCTTCCAAGCCCTCTACCCGTGGCCCCCGATACAACCAGGGCAGTCGCCCCTCGCGGTCTGGAGGAGGTACAAGCCCTCCGCCGGTCCTCCTGGGCGTCCCGGCTGTGCTCCACCCCCAGCCGCCTGCGACAATATATATATAAGTATATAAAAGGTGTACAAATCTAGATGTGCATTCTTGACAGTCTTATTACTGTCTAAAAGTAAACAAACAGCTAAGCAAGTGTACTAAATCTTTTTTTGGTTAATTGATTAAATAAAATGATGTGTTTATATATTATTTCTGTTAATCACTGCTACTTTACATTACAAACCTTGTCTTGTAGGTGTATGAATATGTTTTTTGTACTACCTTTTATTATATTATGCAACTAATATATTCAGTTAAATAGGCAAATATTTTTGAGAGGAAAAAATGTGTGGCCAACACACTCAGTCCTGCCAAATACTATCCCAAAGAATTAGGTTTAAAAAAGATTGATGACTTTAGCTTGTGCCAGAATTTTGGCTTGTTAAATTTTACCTTATTTTGTAGCTTCATTTATATTGTCACATTCTAAATAGTCTTGAGTGAGAAGGCAGCATATTTAAAAAATTGCGCTGAACATGTAAAATATTTATTTAAAAATTGGGGAAATAACTTCATGACCTATGTGACTTGTTGAACATTTAGCCATTCAGTTCCTAATTTGTTTAATTTAATTTTATTGGCGCAACAGACCTGACAGTGTAATGTATTGCTGAATTAAATCCACTGGTCAGCAAACTGATTTTTTAATAGCATTTTAAAATGGCAGGCTGTGCAAGTAAGGTGTAGAAAGCATAAAAGGATTAAGTAATAATCAGTTTCTGTTTTTTACTCCATAATTAACTTGACAGCATAGATTCATTAGTAAGCTGTGCACAATATTTAATTGAAGGCTGGGTGCTAGAATGCTTGAGTCATTACATAAAGTATTATTAGTAAAATACTTTGGAAACAAAATATACAAAAATATCCAATTTACAGCAATGGCATTTTAAATATCACATTTTACCTTATTCTGTAATTAATCTCTAAAATGCCAATTTGTGTACATTATTGTGCCTGTTCATTTCATGCTATATTATCTAATACAGAGAAAAGCATTTTGCTTTGATTACTATGGTTGTAAAATGGATGGATACTATAACATACAGTAATTAACACAATAACCATGGAGCAGAAGTTGTTCTTTCTTTCACAGTGTACTGATACAGTTCGGAAACATTTACAACATTAAAACTATAGCATTTTACTTAACTGGAAGAATCATAATAAGAAGGGGTGGCATGGTGGCACAGTGGGTAGCGTTGCTGCCTCGCAGTTAGGAGACCCGGGTTTACTTCCTGGGTCCTCCCTGCGTGGAGTTTGCATGTTCTTCCCGTGTCTGCTCCAGTTGCCTCCCAAAGACATGCAGGTTATTTGCATTGGCGATCCTAAATTGTCTCTAGTGTGTGCTGGCGCCCTGCCCGGGGTTTGTTTCCTGCCTTGTGCCCTGTATTGGCTGGGATTGGCTCCAGCAGACCCTATCATAATAAGAAAGGGTAACCTTTTTTGTTTAAGAATGTAAAAAAAGGTACTTTACAGGGAAAAATTATTTTTATTTACTTTTTATAGAATCTGGCTGGCACTGAACAAGGTTACTCTTAATTAAATGAACACATGGGACCATTATTATTCTTTAAAATATTTTAGAATCTGTCAGTAATTCATTCATATACAGTACAATTTCAGTTAACTAACCTCACCAAAAATATCAGGTAAATAATGAATGTAAAAAAGCCAATAGATAAGGGAGCAATATGCACTCATTGTTGAGACCAGGGAGATAAGTGGAAAGGCAAATTTACTGAAAAAATCTGTTAGAGGTTATTGCTGATGCCTGGTTACAGGACATAGATATTTACCTGTCTTGCAAAAGAGTCACCTGCTTTGAAGATTAAACTGCTTTGTATCTCATCAACATACAATATTGTGATATCAGAACTACCCGCTTCCTTTGAAAATGTTTGTATTTACCTGGTTTGAAAAGGTACATGTTCTGGGGACATTGGTTTCTAATCAGCACACAGTGGTATATGTACTTCTTAATAGCTGACAACAATGCTCATTTTTTTAAACAATGAAAATGTGTTGATATTACTGATAACATAAAGAAAACTGGAGGTGCCATTGTTTAATCGATCATCATGTTGATCCAGGAAGAGACTGAAGCAGTTATATATTTCTGGGTAGTGGGTGGTGTTTGGACAGTGCGCAGAGAGAGAGCGCAAGGAGAAGGGATGGAGCAAGTCCAGAGGATGGTGTGAAATGGCAGATGGTGTGGGGGGACGGTCCACCGAGAACACTGTCAAGGTCACTCGCACAAAGTGAAGGGACTCGTAGACAAACAAGGGTACACAGCTGACAGGATGCAAGGCACACAGACGGTGACTCCTACCTCAAAGGAGAAAGAGACAGTTTCACCAGAGAGTAAGAGAGGAAAGACTCACGAGAGGACCGAGTGAAGGCGGCAGACAAGAAGCAAGACTTCTGTTAGAAAACAGGCATTCAGCAAACAGGGTGTTTCAGTGGGACGGTTGGAAGGTTTATTGTTCTGGTAACACAGCGTCCAACTTGGACTTTGCACCACCAAAGGTTGTATCCTCCAATGTTATGTTTTAATGGGCTTTTAGAGTGTGCTCTCTTTTTAAAAGGATTTTTGCTCCTGATATTTATAGACTCTTATCTACTTTTATGTTCTTGGTGTATTTTATATTGTCTTGTGTAATGCAAGTTACTGTTGCTTCTCTTGAAATTGCTGCCACGTCTTTCCTTGGGTGTTTATTCACAGCCCAATTTAAAGAAATCTGAGGGGGCTATTATACTTAAAATTTCAAGATTTCCCAGACTGTTAATGAAACTGAGTGGTGTAGTTGAATATTATAACTGTGTTTGTTCAGACTACCTCTATGTGTGACCAGACACCTTTCTTAGGTTATCACGTAACATGCTTGTTGCACAATGTTTAGAACACAGGGGTTTGATCTGCTCTTCCCTGCACTCTTCTGATCTCTATTCTCTAGACTGCATCTGGCACTGTGGTGATTCCGATCCCATTCCATTACCTAATGTCCAAGCCCACCATTACTTAATGCCCATCACCTGGCCTTATGTCTATCATCTGACCGAAATTTGCCAAGACCACTACTTACTCTGTGCAGACGACTGAGACTTGTCGATCATTTCACATTTATGTCGGAATCAGGATGACCCAGACATAAGATACAGGGCTGCTCGAATGAATGATTCTTCTTATTGCACAATCATCCCTCAAGGCTACAGGTTTAGGCAGCTGCATCTCTTAAGACAAAAGCGCTAAGTTTTCTTACAGCTTACACTGTCCCTGGCTTGTCATCACCTCATGCTAGTGTCCGAGCAGGCAGGCAAATGTCTGGCCCCTTGTTCAAGTGAAAGCAGATGGCCTTGAGCTGATAAACACAGGCAGCTTTTCTAGCTGTTTAGAGGAATAAAAAATAAATGTGAGCTTTTATTAATTAACTTCTGTATGACTAGAAGCTCGCTAATATAACACATTTTACTTTAACTTGATTAAAAGTATTAATACCTACACTTAAATACACACTATTTATTTTTTAAAATAGTGGCTTATTTAGTTCTCTTAAGCTTAAAATCTTAACAGCTATAGTTTAAGACAATGGGCTGTTCAGCTGTCTCAGAGCACGCAGTGTCCTTGACGTGTCTTTATCTTACTTAAATTTATAAGTTAGCAGCAAGAAAGAAGGACAGGCCACTTGCAAGCAAAAAGCAGCCTTTATGCTGACAAATAAATGAGGGTGTGGAACGTGACCCAGACACAGACAGGCGGACAACGGTTTATCACCCAACACACACATTATTTATTTACTGTATAATATTTACAATTTGGTTAGTGCACAAACCCAGTGCCTCCAGCACCAATCCCCCGAAGTCCAGGCCTCTCTTCACAGTGCCTTCCTTCCAGCCGCCTCCACCTCTCTCTCTCTCGTCTCTCGTCCTCTTCCACCCGACTCTTGACTCCGAATGAAGGGAGACGGCCCCGTTTATACCAGCCCAGATGGGCTCCAGCTGCTTCCCAGCACTCCTCTGCGGACACGCCCCTGTGTGGCGGAAGTGCCAGCTGCGCACCCGGAAGCCCTCCGGGTGTCCCCTGTCTTCTTCCCCCCCAGCACTTCCTGGTGTGGCGGAAGTGCTGAGGTCCAGGGTTCTTAAGGCACCGGGGCGCCCCCTGGCCACGGGCCCCTAAAGATTTGGGCTTCCAAGCCCTCTACCCGTGGCCCCCAACACAACCAAGGTGGTCGCCCCCTCGTGGTCTGGATGAGGCGCAAGCCCTCCTCCGGTCCTCCTGGGCGTCCCGGCTGGGTACCACCCCCAGCCAAAAAAACAAAATGAATTTGGAAAAGTAGCCCAAAAAAACAAAACCCACGGAAGCCTGTTTTTTTCCCAGTGGATCAAAAATAACCCAATTTAGTGGGAAAACCATTCACCTAGCAACACTGCTCTAGTGGTAAAATGAACAAAAATGAATGACAGCCTGTTGCATGATGGTACAGTGATCCCTCGCTATATCGTGCTTCGACTTTCGCGGCTTCACTCCATCGCGGATTTTAAATGTAAGCATATCTAAATATATATCACGGATTTTTCCCTGGTTTGCAGATTTCTGCGGACAATGGGTCTTTTAATTTATGGTGCATGCTTCCTCAGTTTGTTTGCCCAGTTGATTTCATACAAGGGACGCTATTGGCAGATGGCTCAGAAGCTACCCAATCAGAACATGTATTACGTATTAAATGAAACTCCTCAATGATATACGATGTGCTTCCCGGGCGGTGCTTGATTTTTTGCTTTTCTCGGACTCTCTCACTCTCTCTGACATTCTCTGCGCCTGAGGGGGTGTGAGCAGAGGGGTTGTTTGCCTAGAAGATACGGATGCTACTCTAAAAAATGCTGAAAGACTACCTGCACAGTGCTCCCTTCTTTGCGGCTGCTTTATCGCAGTGTACATACTTAAAAGCCCAACAGCACGTATTGCTCTCTCTGACATGCTCTACTCCTGATGGAGGGGGTGTGAGCAGAGGGGCTGTTTGCACAGAGGCTGTTTGCCTAGAGGATACGGACGCTCCTCTAAAAAATGACGCTTTATCGCGGTGCTTCGGCATACTTAAAAGCACATATTGATTTTTTTGATTGTTTGCTTTTCTCTCTCTCTGACATTATCTGCTCCTGATACGCATTCTTTGAAAAGGAAGATATGTTTGCATTCTTTTAATTGTGAGAAAGAACTGTCATCTCTGTCTTGTCATAGAGCACAGTTTAAACTTTTGACTAAAGGGTGTTATTTCATGTCTAGAGGGCTCTAATAATGTTAACAGTGTGGGAGAGTTTCTAAGGGCTTAAAATATATAAAATTAACCATACAAACATATGGTTTCTACTTCGCGGATATTCACCTATCTGGAACACAACCCCCACGATCGAGGAGGGATTACTGTATTTGCAAATCGCCCCACCAATTAACAATCAGACCAACTGGCATCTTCATATCAACTAAATGTAATTGTATATAGAAGCTTTCTATCAAAAATTATGTTTTCTAATTGGGTGCACCCAAATGCAAAGGGGATGGACCTGGCCCAGCCCCACCCACATATGGCTACACCCAGCATCTACTTTAATGATGCTGACAACATTTCCTCTTCAGTACTGTGCTCACCAGGATTAACAGCACTAAAGTCAAAGAAGACATTCTGGAGGCAGAACAATCACATCACAACACAAGAACAGCTCACGGCCCACAAAATTATAAACAGAACTGATGTCAATCATATTTTTCATGTAAAATGCTTCTTTGAAAACACTTAAAAAATGCTTGAAAATCACCTGAAAAGCTTAAAAAATGCGTAACAAATGCCAAATAAATGTGTGAAAAATCTGACCCAGTGTTTGTTTTTTTTTTAATTTATTTTTGGATTAGTAACCAGTAGTGCTATATGCTATTTTCATGTATTATTTTAACTATATACTGTAAAGGACAGAAATTACATTAAAGAATGAATTATTTAGTAAATAAGGTTAAAATGCAAAAGTCATATTAACTTCCAATATTAAAAACATGCAATGTGATGATATCAAATCTATGTGTTTCAGTACTCAGTTTACAGTAGCCAGTGGTTACAGGGCACAGATCTGCCACTATGGTTAGATGTGCTGTTTAAGGGCCAAAGTACAGACTGCTTCAAATAATTAAAAACATAACATGGCAAATACTGTAACAAGATATCCACAATTTTATTACTGCTCTCAATGCTGCAAAAATGTCATAAAATTGATCACCTTTTAATAAAGTCTCTGTCAAAAGGGAAGAAGTATATTAAATATGAAATTTCAATACTTGGCTTTCTTAACTTTATTATTTTCATTTGAATGAAAAGTGATATCTAGTCATCTGTATGAGTACTGTATTGTGGTACTGCCACATAAATGCTATTTGATTTTGCTTTTGACTCTTAGCTGTCTTCAGTTTCAACCCTGTAGCTGCCTATGTACTCTTAATATGGGGGTGGAGGGAGGAGAAAAAAATCAGGCGTATTGGGCAGACAGTTGTAAAGAAGACTTGGGGGGGGTGTGGTCTGTTGCTGTGGTTTCCAAGGATTGTCATGGAGAAAGGACGCCAGGATACAGTTAAAAAAGACCGCGAAAGGCAAGAAGGGGAGGAAAAAAGAAAAGAGAAATGGTTTTCAACACACACCGATAAACGGGACAAAAAAATTGGCAAACGTTGACTATCCATGGTCAGAGAAAGGATTGCCTCGCCTGCTTACAGAGGTGGCCACCTCAAAGACTTTGCTGGCTGACCCACTCTAAAGTATAAATGGATGGGACAGTCAGGAAAAATTAAACTGGGTGAGATAAGAGCAATCCTTGCTTATCTGGGGTAGCGTGTTTGGAGACTCTGGGGGATAAGGAGAACAAGGAAAATGGACTAATATAATTTTAAGTGTCTGGAAACTGCCAGGATTTTGGGGTTTGTCTGGGGTGAAGGGTTTTTTATTTCTTTTAAGTTATTTATATACTGTATTTGTGGGGATGTGGGTTGATGGAGTTGCATTCACGAATTTCATTGTTGCCATTTATGTTTGTATAGTTTTTTTATATATAAGATTAATCTAATTCAGGTATTTTCACCTTATCTGTTTCTCATGGTTATTGTGCTGTGATTGTTTAAGTTATATTAGTTATCATATCAGTATCGCAGGAAGGGGTCCGAGGGTGTTTTGAGGTTGACCTGCTATCTTACTCACATACAGGTGGTAACGTATAGCGATATCGCCCGGGAAAGGTTGAAGCTTTATAGTATAATAGTCACCATATGGGACTGTACACAAATTTTCTCAGTCAGTTTTCTATCTAATCCAAATAGACACACCTTTAATCTATACTAATAAAAGGCAAAGCCCTCACTTTCTGACTGACTGACTGACTCACTCACTCACTCACTGACTCATCACTAATTCTCCAACTTCCCATGTAGGTAGAAAGCTGAAATTTGGCAGGCTTTACTTACAAAAGTTAAGCAGGTTTCATTTCAAAATTCTACACGTAACGGTCATAACGGTCGACAACTTCCGCCATGTTGAACTTTCTTATTTATGGCCACATCTTCAAGAAATTTGGTAGGCGGCTTCCCTGCGCTAACCGAAACTGATGTACTTACTTATTTAGATGGTATGATGCCACTGTCGGCCGCCATATTGAACTTTCCAACGTCACCAATTTTCCAACTTCCCGTGTAGGTAGAAGGCTGACCCCATCTTCACGAAATTTGGTAGGTGGCTTCCCTGCGCTAACCAAAACCAATGTACGTACTTATTTTGGTCGTATGACGCCACTGTCGGCCGCCATATTGAATTTTCCAAACGTCACTAATTCTCCAACTTCCCGTGTATGTGGAAGGCTGAAATTTGGGAGGCCCATTCCTTACAGCTTACTTACAAAAGTTAAGCAGGTTTCATTTCGAAATTCTACGCGTAACGGTCATAACGGTCAACAACGTCCGCCATATTGAACTTTCTTATTCATGGCCCCATCTTCACAAAATTTGGTAGGCGGTTTCCCTGCGCTAACCGAAACCAATGTACATACTTATTTTGGTGGTATGACGCCACTGTCAGCCGCCATATTGAACTTTCCAACATCACTAATTCTCCAACTTCCCGTGTAGGTAGAAGGCTGAAATTTGGTACTTATTTCGGTGGTATAATGCCACTGTCGGCCGCCATATTGAACTTTTAACGGAAACCGATGTACGTACTTGGTATGACACCATTGTCGGTCACCATATTGAACTTTCCAACGTCACTAATTCTCCAACTTCCCGTGTAGGTAGAAGGCTGAAATTTGGCAGGCTCGTTCCTTACAGCTTACTTACAAAAGTTTAGCAGGTTTAATTTCGTAATTCTACGCGTAACGGTCATAACGGTCAACAACGTCCGGCATGTTGAACTTCCTTATTTATGGGCCCATCTATACGAAATTTGGTAGGTGGCTTCCCTGAGCTAACCGAAACCAATGTACGTACTTATTTCGGTGGTATGACGCCACTGTCAGCCGCCATATTGAACTTTCCAACGTCACTAATTCTCCAACTTCCCGTGTAGGTAGAAGGCTGAAATTTGGCAGGCTCATTCCCTACAGCTTACTTACAAAAGTTAAGCAGGTTCCATTTCGAAATTCTATGCGTAATGGTCATAACGGTCAACAATGTCCGTCATGTTGAACTTTCTTATTTATGGCCCCATCTTCTCGAAATTTGGTAGGCGGCTTCCCACCAACCAATGTACGTACTTATTTCGGTGGTATGATTCCACTGCCAGCCGCCATATTGAACTTTTCAAAAGTCTTTGTTACTTATGGGCCCATCTTCAAAAAATTTGGTTCTTCCAAAACCCATTTCCCAACGCTAACTGAATCCTACTTACGTACATATATACGTCCATAGCCTGCAGCTCAGTCACCGTGTGAGGTGACGTTGGGTCCCCCATCCCAACGCCTCCCATGTTGTTGGATGCCTGCCTATATAAGACCGTCCGTTGCTCCAGCCTCTACATTCCCTTCCTTGCTTCGCCACAGGATTCATGTCTCCCTACTGATAACTACAGCCTTTTTGTTTAATCCATGGCTTCTCCGCTGTTTTATTGTTTGTTTATTACAATTATAGTTATTGTATAGGTATTTTAGACTTACTTTACATTTCTCAGGTACCCATTTCCTTTATCATTCCAACCCCCATTACCATGTCTATCGAGGTGATCACTATTGATCAAAGAACTGTCACTTACCGAGTGGTTTCCATGCCCGAAGATGGCACCTACCTTTTCCATTCTCTTTGTTACATATTGCACGGCTATATCAGGCTAACTCTTGATATCTGGAGGAACATAGTGTCTTATGTATTGAATGACTGGGACAGGTTCAAGGTGTGGACTGATGACGGTACAGGAGATAATTATACTACACAGGAGCACTATAAGAGTGAAATGCTTAAGCCCTTCACCTATGGTTTTGCATGTGAGTTGATGGCTGCCGTTGAATTGTTCGGTTGTCGCTTTCAAGTGTACCAAAATAGCCAAATATTTTACACCTTTCGACAACCGCCAATGCCTCTTAAACATCTTAGATTCACAGGTGACGATTTCAGTAGTGGATACTTTGAAGTTTATGAATGTTTAAACTCCCTAAAGCTGGATGTGATTTTATCGATGAAACCGGTTGTTTGCTTACAACGCTTGACAGATGCCGAATGTCACTTCAACACAACAAATCCTGCAAATACTGTCATAATTGAAACAAACCATGAAACTCAAACCGATTATGAAGGCAGCAATCCAAGCTGTCAGATTTGAGACAAGATTACTGTTCACATGGCCAACTGTAAGTTGTATGCTCAAGAGTAAGCTCAGCGCACAGCTTGGTCATATTACAACTGGAGGGCCGAACTGACAATGTGGTATACAAAGAGATCCTTAACAAATAATTATTGGCATATTTTCCCTCAGTTTAAAAAGGTTTAATTTTCTTCTTAATAAAAATTTTAATGCAGTACTTCGCCGCTGCGAGCGGGTATTTTGCTATATATACGGGGATATAGGGGGATATATGACAGCAACACTCATAACAGTGACAAAACAATTACATTGGCAATCATGTTACGTTATTTTTAAAATGTTTCCTTTTCTTTTTCATAACTTCTTTAACACACTACTTCTCCGCTGCGAAGCGCGGTATTTTGCTAGTGATAAATAATGCACAATATGTCATCTATAGAAGTCTATCACTAGGTGTTTTCCAAGTTTGTGTTTTTTTTTTTAACTTTATAATTCTGCACCTTATTCAAAACACAACACAAAAAACAGGTAAATTAAATGGGAAAACAGGGAAGTTGTAGCTACAAAAATTCAAAAAGTGATATCTGAGAAAACATTAATATTTGTACAAATCATAACAAAGAAATGATGACAAGAGTTACTTCCCATTATATAAAAAGTGGGAAAATAAAAATAGAAAGATAAAGCAACTGGGCATCATCCATATAGCTATCTTTAATGATAGAAAAACTATTTAAAAAGAACAGAGGAGAACACCTAAAAGTTATGGTGGGGTGATAACTGTTAAAAAATAATCTAGAAAGGTTTGTTAGTTGGAATAAATTTTTTAATGTTACCAAGAATACAGAATTTTATTTTCTCAATCTTAACGAAGATTAGTGCCTATCTAGCACAATGTATGTGCAAGGGTTTCCAGCATCTTAAAATGAGACGTCTCACAAGAAGAGTAACAAAACACACTTGCCTGGCCTTTGTTTCATGGGATATGATCTGGAACCACACTAAAAAGACCTGACAAAGAAGATAGTTGAATATTTGTTCTCAAAATAGCAAACAGTGAGTTAAAAATTAAAGACCGGAATTTATTCAGGCTGAGACAGTTCCAAAATAAACGTGCTGATGTTCCAAAGATCATATGTTGGGTCTAAATCTAGGGACATGCATGCTAACTTTATTTTGCAAAAGTGAACCTTATTAGACGATGTCTGGCACAGATAGAGGATGAGTGAAAATGGTGGAGAACATTTTTCACTCCTCATCCAAAAACCTATACTCCAAGTAAGACTCCCAGAGGTGCTTAATAACAGCAAGAGATGAAGGCTGAAACGCGAAAATGGAATGATACATTCTAGACATCTGATCCTTAGGTTCTGGATTGGTGTTGATTACTGTATTTTGTCAAAAGCACAGGCATACAGAAGATGGGGGTACATTTATTCAGAACAAAAACATCGTTTTGCAAGTAACAGAAGAAATTTATTCTTGGAATAACAACCAGTTACTCAAATGATGAAAAGCATTTGTCTATATACAAATCTGTAATGCACTTATTTCCTTTTTTATACCATTTACTAAATACTTCATCCTCCACATAAGGAGAGACAAGACAGTCTGCATCGACAGGTGAAAGCATTGATTTATACTGAGGTCCTAAAGTGTCTCCTAAAATGTAACCAAAACTTAAGAGACTGATAAACAAGATGAATAGCAGAAGAACAGCATGTAGGAAGGGGTAGAGAAAAGCAAAGTAAAATGAAAAGACAAGACCCAGCTGTCATTCCTGGCTGAAATGCTAATGTCCCAAACATCTATTTCAGTAGCCCTCTATCAACTTCTCTACTTTCATGAGTCAAGAATTTGGTATTTTTGCATATGACTGGATTCCATAATTGTGGTGACTCCTTCCTGATTGGAGCTGTGAATGCTACTTCTTCGTATTCAGAGGTGCAGCTACAGGACTGGCAATTCAAGCAAATGCCCAGGGGCCTCAATTTTGGAGGGGGGCACCCGAGGGTGTCTGTTTACATACAGTAGGTACTCATTGCAATGACAAGTTTACAGGAATTCCTCTTGAAGCATAGCACTACAATGACACGGTTGGAAACACCCCTAAGGGTGGGGTCCCATTCTCTGTTGTGAGAGTTTCCGTATTTATGATGAGTAACGTTTCACTAATCATGAGGAATATTGGAATCATGGAAGCAAAAATTGGATTGACTTGGTTTGTCCAGACAATTCGACTATTCCTGCTCTGGCTTCAGTCTCTCCATATCCCACTGTAGTCAGTGCACTGCAAAATATCAGCAGCCCCAGGATGAGAGGTTAACAGTAAGATGTGAGCCTAAGAAGTCCAAATGTTGTCCCTCAGCAATCATGACTCTTCCTATTGCTGTTGCTTCTGGAGAGAGAGAAGCTTCCATCTTTAAAGCTGTTTAAATCTTACTTGACATTTACTATGTGCCAGGACAGGCGTTTAGCTTCGGCTCTGACTTCAATAATGCACAGTGTCTGAGGGACTTTGGATGTGGAGGACATAGCGGCTGCATTTTCTGTAGCCCAAGCCTGCAAAAAGGGATTCTGAAAGTTATAGCATTACCTTTACAATCTACTTTAATGTTTTTAATGTTTCTATTATGTGCAGATTTATTTATTTTTGTTTAATATTACAATATGCAATTTGTATATATTTTTATTATCCATGTTTATCTATCCATCCATCCATTATCCCACCCGCTATATCCTAACTACAGAGTCACAGGGGTCTGCTGGGGCCAATCCCAGCCAACACAGGGCGAAGGCAGGAAACAAACCCCGGGCAGGGCATCAGCTCACCGCAGGGCACATCCATGTTTATCTTACATTAATCTGCATTTTATTTACTGTTTCATTTATTTAGATTTTTGAAGTTTATTCCATTATTTTCTATACAAATGTTTTTATTGCAGCATGTTATTTAATATGTTTTTAATAAAATACAAAATAAAGGATTTGTGTTTATTAAATCCACCCTTCTGATTTAATTAATTTACGCCTTGCTCTAAAATAGTACATTTTAACTTTTACCATTGGGACAATAAAGAGTACAAGACATCATAAAGATTTGGGGCAGCCACCCGTATATTGTTTTTCCCGGCTGCAAAAGTCGAAATAAGAACGATGTGCATAGAACAGAGTCCAAAACAGAACTGATCACAAGAGACAAAGATGGAGGCTTTAAAGGACCATATATGAAGTGATGCCATCAAAAGGGCCGGAATCAGAAGTGATGTCGTCTGGACCAGAAGTGACGTCAGCAAAGGGCCCGGCACCGGAAGTGATGTCTTCTGAAGTGCCAGAACATTGCAGGATTTCCCGTGAAAGGTCTGTAGAGAACTGAGAAAGAGAGTCAGCGCATTCCACCGCCCCCTGGTCGGATGTTTTATTACAATTACTCAGGCCCTTTAGCTGTCTCCTGCTCACATGTGTGTGACACCATGTTGAGATTTAGTGAGTTGGAGGGCCCCATGGAGTTTTTTGCCTGGAGCCTGCAGAGACCTTAGAATCACCTCTGTTACTGCGATTTCATAAATAGATGTTTATTCCAATAATAATAGTATGTGGAAGTTGACCCGGACACAGACAGGCGGACATGTTGTTTTCAAACCACCACACGTTTATTTACAATATTTACAACAATAATTATGGTCACACAGACCTCAGTCACATGCACAAACCCCAATTCACAGTCCTGGCCTCATAATGCCTTTCTTCGGGCCGCCTCCACTCTCCTCTCTTGCCTCGTCCTCCTTCCACCCGACTCTAGCCTCGAATGAATGGAGACAGCCCCTTTTATATGGTTCCCAGATGAGCACCAGGTGTTCCCGGCATTCATCCTCTGGCCACGCCCCAGCATGGCGGAAGTACCGGCTTTCCTCCCGGCTGCTCTCCGGGTGCCGTCCTAAATCTTCCCCCCAGGACTTCCTGGTGTGGCGGAAGTGCTGGGGTAACAGGTCCCCAAGGCATTGGGGCGCCTCCTGGCGGTGACCACGGGCCCCTACAGGGTGGAGCTTCCATGCCCTGTACCCGTGGTCCCCAGAGCAACCCGGAAGGCAACCCCCACGTGATCCAGGGTGGGCACAGACCCACATCCGGTCCCTCATGACGTCCCGGCCGGGTCATGGCCCCTGGCATCCCTGACAAGTAATAATAATATGGACTTAACTAAATGTCTACAACAACAACATTTATTTATATAGCACATTTTCATACAAAAAATGTAGCGCAAATATAGTGAAGAATAGAAAAATAAAAGACACAGTAAGAAAATAAAATAAGTCAACATTAATTAACATAGAATAAGAGTAAGGTCCAATGGCCAGGGAGGACAGAAAAAACAAAAAAACTCCAGATTCCTGGAGAAAAAAATAAAATTTGCAGGGATTCCAGACCATGAGACCACCCAGTCCCCTCAGGGCATTCTACCTCACATAAACGAAACAGTCCTCTTTGTATTTAGGGTTCTCAAGGAAGGACTTGATGATGATGGTCACGTAGACTTCTGGCTTTTAGTCCATCAATGTTGGAGCATCATGATGCTTTGAGTAGGTGGTGGTGGCGCAGGCCGCCACCACAAAGAAACCGGAAAAAGAAACAGAAGAGAGAGTAGGTGCTATGTCTACTATCAACAAATAGTAAAAGTTATTAACACTGTCCTAAGTCATTCTGTTTCAGCCATATTCTGAATGGTAACTCAGCATGTGCTTAAAATATTTAATTCTGCTTGATTGTGACTTATCACTGTTGCACTCAGTAACAACAGGCAGGTGTGTGATAGTATTGGCTTTTTCAGAAAATGTAAGGCTTTGCTTTGATAAAAAAAAATATATATTTTGGAGTAATTGTCATGTGTGCATGTTTGACCAACCCGAAGCAGGCCGTCAATATCTTTGTTCAGTGGCCTGAATCTCACTCTCTTGGCTTTGTTATATATATAACATCAGTAGATAATAGGTAGTGGAGAGTGAAACTGCCAAGTTTCCTTTCTCATTTGACACTAAACTAAGTTTCACATGTGATTTTGCAACTATAATACTCACTAAAAATGATGTTTTTAAGTTTTAAAAGTTTTTCGGGGAGTGCAAAGGAAGAAACATTGCTCCTTATTGGTCTGACAACAACATACACCTCTTTTGAAGCTGTATATTTTTGAGAAAAGGGTCCAGATGAAAATAAATAGGGGAAAAAACTCTCTTGTAGAA
Source organism: Polypterus senegalus (assembly GCF_016835505.1). NCBI lineage: Eukaryota > Metazoa > Chordata > Cladistia > Polypteriformes > Polypteridae > Polypterus > Polypterus senegalus. The sequence continues at coordinate 38,710,469 of NC_053169.1, read as the reverse complement.
TTTGGCATAGCTAAATACAATCCACAATATCACAAAAGGACTTACTCTTATAATCCAGCGAGGAGTGAAGTTGTTATCCAAATTAGCTGAGAAGAAAATGCTGTACATATGGTCACAGATAAGATCCTGCTTTGACCAGTACAACACTTTATGCAGACCATATAATGGTGTCCTCCCATTAGCCACAACACACCCCTGCTGCCTGATGGGAATTGTAATCCTCCCTTCGAAAGTGTTTGACTTGCCCTGCCCCATTAAAACCCCTTTCTGAAATGCACTATTTGGCCTACTTTCTAAGATGGACGAATGGCAACACTCATGCAAAATTTTGTGAAAATTGGTTCAGCAATTTATCCAGAATTGGCAAACAAACAAACAATATGATTTTATTTATATAGATTATTTCAAATTTACTTAACCTCTGGGACTTGATCACTCTAGCTGGATGTGTAGCAATAGGAATCTTTGCAATAATATCGTAGAGACTAAGGAGGGTGAGACTCAAAACAAGTGCTAGAAATGTGGTGCTCCAAAGATGCTGAGTTTATTAACGAACAAGAACTGAACAGAACAGCAAAAAAACTTCCCCAGCCCGCTGTTTAGGGTTGCTAGGCACACGTATAAAACAGCAAAATGTCACTATTTTCTGTCTTTACCCGTTTTTTGTACACTGTTGACTTTTGAGGCTTTCTTTCTCTTACTTCCAATCCATACACACACGTCCACTCATCCCCTTCTTTCCTGTCTCTCCAAAGTGCACACACCTTCTGTCTTTCTATGTAGTTGTAAAAATGCAGAGCCTCTCCTAAACAGAGTAAACGGAAAACATTTTAAGCATTAATTACAGGACGGCACAATATATTTTGTAGATACCAGACCATAAGCCATTTTTTAACATCAGTGGAATGTCTGCAAAGACCTACGGTAAATAATATTATGGATTATAAATGCTCTGTGGAACGTGTGTGGGAGTTTTTATAAGACATTGTGTTATTTATATTTTTGTATTTATTAATCTTTTAATAGTTTTAAAATAGGTTTTTCACCTGGTTATTTTAGTAAATTAATAGGGTTAAGACGGCTTCAAACAGTATGTGGAGAAAAAAGGAAATAACCTGTCGCTTGTATGACCCTGCATGCATATCCCCAATTTAAAATAATTTGGTTTTTTTTTAAATTAGATTGTGTTGGTTTCAATGTGTTGTTTTTGTATTTTATAAGACTATTCAGTCAAAAGTGATGGTTTCCAGTTTTTCATCATAAGTCACCAAATTACTTACCAGAACAAGTCTGAGTCCAAACCTGTCAAGGGTTCAAACTTTTGATTTGGTAACAGACATTGCAGTTGCCATTTTTTTTGTCTCTGGAACAAGCGATCTTCTTTCTCACAGGTCATGCAGAATTAAAATAGCACAGCATGGGTCGCCATGAAAGCTGGCAGTGGTCGACAATGGTCGGTTAGAGGATATGCCACTGAAAAGTTGTGGGGACTGAAAAAAGTAAGTTATTACAAAAAATATAGTACTTCTAAACTGCTATAAAACCTAAAATCTAAGTAGTGACCACCTCAAAATGTCCTACTGTTTCAGTTCTCAGTTTTCAGCCTCATTTCTGCTCTGGCAAAATTGATGGGTAAAAACTTTCTTTTTCTGCTAAATATTAAACTTTTCTTTTTTTGGCTCGTAGTTGAAAGTGTTATTATGAGGAAATCTGGAAATTATCATGTTAATCTGAGTGCTTTGCCAGTGTATAATGCTTTGACTTAACCTTCTATCTGCGGGCTTTGTTGAAAATAGCACACATCCTTCTTTTCCCTCATGCACAAATGTACTCCTCTTTTATTTAACCCTAGTTAAGCTTGAAATGTAAGATTAATTTGTAAATTCTTATTTTGGACTTCAGTTACCATAAACATGTCTAAAACCTTTGACTTATTTTTAGATTGTACATTAAGTTTTTATTAATTGTCATCTTTAATCAAAAAACAAACTTATTTTGGGGCATTCTCTTAGCCTTTAGTAACCAAAAATTGTTAAGCTTCTTATAGTCTTGGGCTTCTGGCATAATAGCTGAAAAATAGGATGCTAAAATCATAGCATGTGCATATCATATCTGGTTTTATAGTTATTATTATTGGATTTCAAAGCAGTGGCAGATTCATGCTGTCTTAAGACATAATGTTCAAACACACCACTGTGGGGAATTTATTCGAGCTGTGTGTTTATTCACATAGTGCATGCAATGCATGGCTTTGTGGCAGTCATCTTGTATAACATTACTTTGTAGACTTAGGGATGTCTGAACAATATGTAAAAAAAAGAAAACATTACAAAAGTCTTTAATGCCTAAGTAAATCAATTTAAGTTAGAGTGTGGTTTTGACATAAGGTAGGTGCCATGACTTTGAGTTCATCATTGTGATGTGATCTTTTGTTACCAAACCCTGTTTTAAGTGTACTGACCTCTGCTTCATCGGATGACCATTCGGATATACCCTTAAAAGTAAACAAGAAGGTCTCCGATATTCTCATTAATATTAGTACATGAAGTAAGCAACTAGAATCATAGTGGTGTTAGGATATGTGCAATATCTCTCTCCACTTATAGATATTATTTTTGTGTTTTTGGTTTCCCTACACTTCCATTGTTGATTCCCTTTTTTTTCTAGTGTTTATAATTTTGCCCCATCTCTTCACTCTAAACAATGTGACTTGGCTGAAGAAAAGGAAAATATTGGCAATTATGGCTCTTTGGTACTGTGGTCAAATGGACTGCAGTTACTTGAGAGCCATATATTTTATACCTGCTGCTTTGGCCACATTGCAGTGGCATTAGCCTAGTGTTGTGTTTTTCTTCTAACTTTCATTTATTATTTTTTGTGGAGTTGGTTGGAAGCCTTTTGACCATGTCATTTTGATTTTTCTTTTCCTGTTTTTTGCTATATAATTATGAAATTGATTTTTTGGAACATAGATTTGTGGCTTTGTTTTAATTATTTGTTTTCTGTTTTTCTCATATTTAGCATTTTGAAAATTTCTTCCTCTTGATTTTTGAACTTTGAATTTTGATTTTAGTATTTTGGGTTTTGTTTTACTTTTATTATTGTTATAGCTCTCTTTTTCATTTGTTTTTACTCTTTGCAATTTGGAATTTAGATATTTTGGACTTGTTACTTTTGTTTTTCTTTATTTAATAATGATGTACTTCTCCATTTAAAAGTTGTTTTCAGTCTGATCATTGTAAAGGAGTTATCAGATAATGTAATATTATAATCAAGAGATCAAACCCAAAAGAAAACTTGAAAACTTTATGAATTTGCTCAAAAAGCTATCTATCAAACAAAGTTATTTTACATATACAGTGTTATACATATACAGGGATTTTAAATGTAAGCATATCTAAATATATATCACAGATTTTTTGCTGGTTTGTGGATTTCTGCGGACAATGGGTCTTTTCATTTATGGCACATGCTTCCTCAGTTTGTTTGCCCAGTTGATTTAATACAAGGGACGCTATTGGGGGATGGCTGAGAAGCTACCCAATCAGAGCATGTATTACGTATTACAGTGGGATGCAAAAGTTTGGGCAACCTTGTTAATAGTCATTATTTTCCTGTATAAATCATTGGTTGTTATGATAAAAAATGTCAGTTAAATATATCATATAGGAGACACACACAGTGATATTTGAGAAGTGAAATGAAGTTTATTGGATTTACAGAAAGTGTACAATAATTGTTCAAACAAAATCAGGCAGGTGCATAAATTTGGGCACCGTTGTCATTTTATTGATTCCAAAACTTTTAGAACTAATTATTGGAACTCAAATTGGCTTGGTAAGCTCAGTGACCCCTGACCTACATACACAGGTGAATCCTATAATGAGAAAGAGTATTTAAGGGGGTCAATTGTAAGTTTCCCTCCTCCTTTAATTTTCTCTGAAGAGTAGCGACATGGGGGTCACAAAACAACTCTCAAATGACCTGAAGACAAAGATTGTTCACCATCATGGTTTAGGGGAAGGATACAGAAAGCTGTCCCAGAGATTTAAGCTGTCTGTTTCCACAGTTAGGAACATATTGAGGAAATGGAAGACCACAGGCTCAGTTCAAGTTAAGGCTCGAAGTGGCAGACCAAGAAAGATTTCGGATAGACAGAAGCGACGAATGGTGAGAACAGTCAGAGTCAACCCACAGACCAGCACCAAAGACCTACAACATCATCTTGCAGCAGATGGAGTCACTGTGCATCGTTCAACTATTCGGCGCACTTTACACAAGGAGATGCTGTATGCGAGAGTGATGCAGAGGAAGCCTTTTCTCCGCCCACAGCACAAACAGAGCCGCTTGAGGTATACTCAAGCACATTTGGACAAGCCAGCTTCATTTTGGAATAAGGTGCTGTGGACTGATGAAACTAAAATTGAGTAATTTGGGCATAACAAGGGGCGTTATGCATGGAGGAAAAAGAACACAGCATTCCAAGAAAAACACCTGCTACCTACAGTAAAATATGGTGGTGGTTCCATCATGCTGTGGGGCTGTGTGGCCAGTGCAGGGACTGGGAATCTTGTTAAAGTTGAGGGACGCATGGATTCCACTCAGTATCAGCAGATTCTGGAGACCAATGTCCAGGAATCAGTGACAAAGCTGAAGCTGGATCTTTCAACAAGACAACGACCCGAAACACTGCTCAAAATCCACTAAGGCATTCATGCAGAGGAACAAGTACAACATTCTGGAATGGCCATCTCAGTCCTCAGACCTGAATATAATTGAAAATCTGTGGTGTGAGTTAAAGAGAGCTGTCCATGCTCGGAAGCCATCAAACCTGAATGAACTACAGATGTTTTGTAAAGAGGAATGGTCCAAAATACCTTCAACCACAATCCAGACTCTCATTTGAACCTACAGGAAGCGTTTAGAGGCTGTAATTTCTGCAAAAGGCGGATCTACTAAATATTGATTTCATTTCTTTTTTGTGGTGCCCAAATTTATGCACCTGCCTGATTTTGTTTGAACAATTATTGCACACTTTTTGTAAATCCAATAAACTTAATTTTACTTCTCAAATATCACTGTGTGTGTCTCTTATATGATATATTTAACTGACATTTTTTATCGTAACAACCAACGATTTATACAGGAAAATAATGACTATTAACAAGGTTGCCTAAACTTTTGCATCCCACTGTAAATAAAACTCCTCAATGATATACGATATGCTTCCCTCGCGGTGCTTCACACACTTAAAAGCTCTAACAGCACGTATTGATTTTTGATTTTTTGCGTTTCTCTGTCTCTCTCACTCTCTCTGACATTCTCTGCTCCTGACGGAGGGGGTGTGAGCAGAGGGGCTGTTTGCACAGTGGCTGTTTGCTTAGAATATAAGGACGCTCCTGTAAAAAATGCTGAAAGACTACCTTCACATTGATCCCTTCATTGCGGCCGCTTTATCGCTGTGCTTCTACTTAAAAGCCCAACAGCCCTATTGATTTTTGATTATTTACTTTTCTCTCTCTCTCTGACATTCTCTGCTCCTGACGCGAACTTCTTTGAAAAGGAAGATATGTTTGCATTCTTTTAATTATGTGAAAGAACTGCCATCTCTGTTTTGTCATGGAGCACAGTTTAAACTTTTGACTAAAGGGTGTTATTTCATGTCTAGAGGGCTCTAATAATGTAACGTATTTAGAAGGTCGTAAACAGGTTTTCTATGCTCTAACTGCGAAAATATTAGATTTATAAATAAAGAATCCTACTTCACGGAAATTAATTTATCACGGTAGAGTCTGGAATGGATTAACCGCGATAAACAAGGGTTTACTGTAATTGAGTGTATTGTTTCACATAAGGATTCAGTTTCTGTGGTTTGTTGTTTTGTTACAATGTGTGACAGGTTTTGGTTTCAACTCTGTTTTGCATCTGACGTCCATCTTTGCTGTTTTGATTTTTGCTGCCAAATCTATGTTGTTTCCATAGCTTTGACTCTTGTTTTTTCTGACCACATCCGAGTTCTCTTAAACCACCGATTGTTTAACTTATATCCTGACAACAATCCTCTGACACAATCTGTGCCTCAAAATTACCCTTGTGCCGATGACACTTCTTATTTTAAGACATAAAATGTAGACTTTTGAGAACATGACTATGACCATGTGACTACATCATAACATCATATGCAAGCATGTACATAGGCTAATCCCCCTAATTATCAAAACACAAAATATGTCAGTATTGAGACCACCAAGAAAATACCTAAAAACAGTAAAGAATTAAAAAAACAAAAATTAAACAACATGATTATTTATTTACAGAAATAATTCTTTGTAAGATCCCTTTATGATGGAAATCTCCAACAATTTCTAAATAATAAGGCACAAATTTCAGCTAATAACACGGGACATGGATGAAGTAACAGAACTCTTCCCACACAGAAGTCTCTCCTAGATGTGTCAAGATCTACATCTTGTTGTATTACAACCAGGAGTTTTTCCCCTGGCTTGTGTTTATTTTTAATTTTTTTGCTGTTTTTGGTATTACTGGAATATTCTTTTTCGTATTTTAATGCAATTTCTAAAACTTTGCCATCCTGACATCACTACGGCTAGGTCTTCCCTCTGGCTTTATATTGAAATTAGAGAGAAAGTCCCAGTAGAGGACTGCTGAGTCTGTGTTGGTCTTTTGTGAGTATTGCTTGTCTTTGATTTATTCTCATTTCTGGATTTTTTTACTTCCTTCATTGGATTTCTGCTTTTGCATTTAATATTAAAATCCTAATCTTTTACCCTAACCCTAGCTTCCCATTTTTGGTCCTGTTAGGCCGAAGCCAGGAGGTGTTATGCACTACAGAAAAGGCTGCCAAGGTTTACAGGGAAAAGGTATATAGTTCAACTAAGCAAAATCGTTAATCAAGAAATCATAATGAAGAAAATCAAAACAACAAAAGAAAGAAAGAAAATCAGAATAGCAAAAATAATGTGAAAACAAAGATTATTTTTTGTTTAAGTATCCTCAAAGATCACAACATGTCATATGTGCTGGTTTATATACGATCTAGGTTTTAACATAAAATGCAAAAGCAGAAATTCAATAAGGAAAGAAAAAGAATCCAGAAATGAGAATAAATGAAAGACAAGCAATACTCACTTATCATCACGTCGATTACATTAACTACGCTTTTTCTGCTGTCTGTGCAACGCGGCCGCAGAGAGCTTAAACAACTCAGCACTTCCACATAAAAACGACGAGGTGAGCTTTCTTGAAGGCTTTTATGGATGTACCTCATTGTAAACTGAAAATATACATAAGAAACATACAGGTATTTACAAGTGTAGAACCAAAGACAATAAATAATGATTTACAAAGCAATTTATATCAGACAGTATACATTAAACAATAAAGCTTTAAAAGACACTTACAATGCAAGTGATTTTCACAGTTAGATCGAGATAAAGAGAAGCATGTAGACAGAGGTCCAAATTGATGTGTACCACAACTAACCAGATCCAGGGGTTTATATACCTTAAAGATATGTTTCGGACGTGACTGAAGCAAGAGATAAAGGGGCGGCCTACGTGAGACACATGGGGTGCATTGTATTCAAATGTTTATTATGGGATCTACATGCTTTACGTGAGTTTCATAGACATTTATGACACCACTGTGAGTGTGGGATGTGACTGACAGGTGTGTTAATAAATGATGAGACAAACGGGGAGCAAAGTTCAACAAATAACAGTAACAGTTAACAGCATGTGGGGCAGAACAACGCTATTTCCATAGAATCCAACCCTGCATCAAAACAACAGCAAAGCAAAATGGCAGTACCCAAGCATTAAAAATAAATAAAACTGTAACAGAAGCAGCACAATTAATTTTATTTATAACCAAAAACCAGAATAATTATAATAAATAAGTATAAAAACCCATAACAGCAAGTAAGGATGGCTGCTTAAGGATGAGGTTACATTTAGACATGCCAGTGTAGGACCTGAGCTGCTTTGTGGATCATTTTGGAGGTTTCACTACCCCTTTCGCCATGTTTTTGTCTCAGTTTCACAATACATATTTAGTCTTCTCTGATTAGTCTAGTCAACACCATGCCCACTAAGTCCAACCAACCAACACGTTTTAGTCAACTGTTAACTGTAAAGGTGCCTTTACCTGAGTATCCAGAAGATACGACCTTAGGAAGAATACAAATATGATCCCTGACCTTCAGCCACATGGGACATTCCAGTAAACATTCACAGATACGATTCAGAAGGTTACTCTTTCCTTTTTGAAAGTGTATTAGCAATGTCCATATTTCCTGGAGTGCCCAACAAACTCAGTTTAGACAGGTTGCCATCATTTTAAAATGCATTTTGCCATGATATTTTGTAAGACAGGTGAGTATACTGCAAGATAATGTTGCCCATTATAATTAATAACAGGTAGAATTTTCCTGTTTTTGAACTTGCAGACAAATTTAGATAATGAGATAAATGCCAAATGCACACCCACGACTGGATGCTTGCTAAGTGTCTCGACACATGCTCTGCTCTGCCACTCTATAGCAGGGTAACAGATTACACCTTGCTAGACTTTCCCTCTTGAGCTATCACTATGACATCTTCTACATAATAAAAAATAATATTTGTGTGTCCAGTCCCTCTGTGCAACCTAAATGGTTAAATTTGGCATTGTCGTGATTGGTCGGTTTGGCTTTGGTGACAGGAGGAAAGAGGAAGTGTGAATGTGAGACAACAAGGAAGAGAAACAGTATGTGAGGCATGCAGAGAGCCACTTTCAAAGATGGAAAATATAAAAGTGGACAGGATGCAAGAGAGCTGCCTCGAAAATAATGACAGAGGCATTATGGGAGCAGGAGCGCCAGAGAAGAGAGGTTAAGATACACATGGATGCCGAGGAGAGAAGCTGTAGGTACTTGTAGGGCAACAGACAGTAAGTATTTTTAAATTATTCTATTACCTCTCTTTGACAGGAAGCATTGCTAATATACTGTAAATTCCTTTTGAAAACAGATTACACAGTCTCACTGGTTTAGCAGGCTTCTTTGTTTTACAGATACTTTATAGTGCTGTGAGTATGACAATTGAGATGAAATTGACCTAACCTAATATAAAAACATCACAAATTAGTTAAGTAAAATTTATTCTCCCTAAGATCATTTATCTTTCCCTGTTCACCTGTCTTCTAGTTTCAACTAAAATAGAACTTTTTCTATGTATTACCAGTCTTTTGTATGCTGTGGCCTTTTTACCGAGTCAGCCACATGGTGCACTCACACAGCACCATCAATTACGTGTTGCTACGCAGATAATAGAAAGTAATGCTGAATAGAAAATACTTTATGTGGCTTTTAATTAAACACCCTGCACCGGATAAATTAATAATGTAGCTAAAGTTGACACAATCAACACTTTTCCTTTGTGCATAAACTTGATTGCAATGTTCTGAGGTATAATCAAAGTGCTTAACAGCATCTCTTTTTCAAGATCTTTAAGATGTTTCCAAAGTAGTACAAAAATGTGGTCTATGTCTCATTCTTTGTGCTGGCATTCATAACTTTAATAACAGTAAATAAACATCTGAAGGAGGCTAAATCTACAATCGTTTAGCACTTCAAAAAGGAATTCAGGCTTACTTGAATTGTCTATAAACCTTGAAATTGGAATATCAACAAAAGACTAATAATTAAACTTTTATCATTTACAAAAAATATTTCAAATCAATGGTGGTATTCACAAATGTATCCATCATTAATGCAGATTAAAGAATCTGGCACAATGGGCCACTTTTGTGTTTCACTAATACAGATTTTAAAATATCTGTTTTGCTCTGCTAAAATCTAATGATTAATTAGTTGTGCTAGTCAACATTGCATCCACAATGCAAAATATTGTGTTTCATATATTCGAAAATAATTAAAATGCAAACTTTGTAAAAGAGACTTTTATTACAAAGCACTGTGATATTTATTTATTTATTTTTTTGTATTTTTTTCTGCATTGTGGATTTCAAAGAAACTCATATTCATGGTTTAGATTTACAGCTTTTAAACATCTACATAACAATATCAGCGTAAAAATGTGGGTCGACAATTAGGAAATATGCAGCTTTCAGTGTTCTCTACTCATTCTTGTTGGCAGCATATCTACATAGTACATGTCAGGAAGGTTGAAAAACTTTTATTAACTTGCAGCGTCACACATTTGAGTGAAGGAGTTGAAATGATGGTCAAATTAGCCAACTTTGGACATAGCACCGTATATAACCCTGATAAATGAATCCACTGATTGTAATCTCACATGGTCATCCAACCAAACATCAATTTTATAAGCAATTTATCCACTTTAGTACTGTTGGGGCAGACACCCTTGAACAGATTGTCACCCTCACATTGTGAAGCCACCAGGGGGCGTACAGCCACCCTAACCCGGACACCCACAGGCAGGATACAAGTTCAATACAACACCCGGGTTTATTTACAGTTTTTAGAGTGCAGAAAACACCGACACACCAATACACAGTCCCTTCTTGCCGCCAGTCCATCCACCTCGACTCCCCCTCAGGCTTTGTCTTCTTCCTCCTGACTCTGGCCCCTGAATGGAGTGAGGTGACTCCTCTTATTCAGGTTCCAGGAGTGTTCCAGATGGCTCAACAGTATTACCTGGAATCACTCCCAGGTGTACTGGAGGTCCTCTATAGGGCTCTGCAGCTCCCCCTGGCGACCCCCACGGAACCCAACATGGCTTCTCCAAACTCCAGTCTTCAGCATGCCCTGTGAAAATCTGTGGTGCCACAGTCGCCCACCCAGGAGGGATGCTCTCTAGTGTCCCAGGGGAGGCATTGTCTCACCAATGCCCTCTCCCCTGGTCCTTCCCATCACACCATCTACAACAGTGATGAAATAAGCCACTCCATATGTTCATTTCAAATTAAATTCTATTTAATTAGAGTTCAAAAATGTTCACATTGTGTAGGAATTTATGAGGCTCAGCTTATAAAGCTTGGAAAACAAATGTCTAAAGATACAAGTAATTTATTAATGGAAATATAATGCATAATCACATAAACATGCAATTGATGGAGCTGCTAAAACAGAATATGTAACTGCTGAAATGAAATTGGCAAAAACTAAACTGGTGTTGTTCTTTATATTATAACAACTAAAATAAATGTGGTGTAAACACAAATGACACATATTTGGATGGTATCAGAGCGAGGGAGATGGAGCTTCAAGTAATGAGAGATTTCTACTGTCCATTCAGTGGCAATTACTGGACTAATGCTCAGACATAACAACTTAATCTGTTCAGTTGTGTGAGGCAGCTTGAGAACAACAGAGCAAAAACTGTTTTATAGGAATTCTGGAATAATAATAATCCTAAATCAATGAATTTGACTTAATAATACATTTTACTCACAAACGTTGCCTTAAAATTGTGACAAATCTAAAAAAGTAGGAAAGATTTGGAAAATTAAAGCATTAGGAGATTTTGACAATTTAAATTTGAGACAATTTGACTAATGTCTCCTCCATACACTGATGCAGTCTCACACCATCAAATGCTCTAAACCTGACAAAGTGATTTTCTGACAGACGTAATTTGAAAAGTATGCGGTTATACAAGCAGCTTTAAAGAGTTTGTGTAAATTAAAATATACTGAGTTTAAGTGTTCTCTCCGTGTGTACATGGTTTCCTCCATGTGCTCTGATTTCCTCCCACAGTCCAAAGATATGCGGGTTAGGTGGATTGGTGAAACAAAATTGGCCCTAGTATGTGGTTGGAATGTGTTTGTGTGTGTGTGTGCGCGGGATGGACTGGTGCCTTGTCAAAAGTTTTTTTCCAGTGCTCTTAAAAATAATCGTTTGGTAATTTTATCTATGCACTACAAAACTGTCTTCTTCCAGAAAGAGGGGTCCAAGTGGAGTGAAAATTTCATACAAGAGTTTCTGTTTCTATCTTGAAAGAAGAGGACAAACTAGATCTGGCCAGGATAGAAAAAGAAGAGGAAGGCCCAAATGGGCAACAGTATAACAGGAGCAGAACATCAAAGTCTGTAGTCTGAGAGTCAAACACCTTACAGGTCCTCACATGGCTTCTTCTTTAAATAAACGTCAAATACAAGTGCTGTCTGCAACAGAGAAAAGAAGATTCTAGGATGCTGACCATATAATGTTCTTTTCAGGCCATCTTTAATCCAATGCCTACGTTCATTCTTTTTCTTAATATTTTTTACTTTTCTTTTGAAAGTCTGTGTCCTAGGCCAGCAGAGTCATAGCAACTATAGTAATGTCTTGGCTGTATTTTGAAATCAGCTTAGTGGTATATTTATTAAAAAAAAGATTACATTTCTATCAAGAACATGTAGTACTAGGTTGTTGTACCGTGTTAGCCATTATGAATGTAGAGAAAAGCCAAGCAAAATGACACCTTTTATTGGCTAACTAAAAAGATTACAATATGCAAGCTTTCGAGGCAACTCAGGCCCCTTCTTCAGGCAAGATGTAATCAAGGGACCTGAGTTGCCTCGAAAGCTTGCATATTGTAATCTTTCTAGTTAGCCAATAAAAGGTACCAAGAACATGAAAATTTCTTTGTATCCAAACACAGACTGATACTGTAGGTGTTCTTATGAAATGGCTGCCGTGATTGTTCAGGAATTACCCAAATACAAAATGACACCAGCCAGGCCTTCTACACAAAGATTGCATGCATATGTTTGGTCAGTGTATGACAAAATCACTTGATTATATTGTTGCACAATCAACATGTTTCTGACACCAACAACTGTCTTATATACAGTATAAACATCTACGTGTGGAAGTGTGTCTGTCTGCCCGTCCCAGAAGTGGAGTCGGAGTAAGGGCTCTGCCTCCGAGGAAACAGAAAACTCGCTTAGCCGCTAATAACACAAGTGAGGCCAGCACGTCAGCAAAACAAAACCTCGTTGTTTGGCCGCTAACATTGGCAAAATGGTATCCCTTTTATTTTTCCTCCAGCCGCTAATGCACAATCGATGTGAGCACATCGGCAAGAAGAGAGATGCCCATAGTAGTTCTTTTCAGTTACCTGACATCTTTACATTTCAATTTTTTTTTGACGATTTCAATAGTTTCTAGGGCTTACACAGCTAGTATGAAAAATTGCCCAACGCCATTAATTAAGCCTGTTTGACTAACATTTGAAAATATTATGTTATTGTTATCATCTCCACATATTAATTTTATAGGAGAAGATTAATTGCTAAAGTTTGATAGACAGCACTCTTGACACTTCAGGATAACTGAACTGATGTCTGTCTAAACACAGCAAAAGATGGCAAACGGCCAATGGTACATATCATAATACAGGCATTACCCTGTTATCTATGGTGAGTACCACAGCGCTGTGAATGGTGGTGAATGATGACATAGTGTAATGTGTGAAGGGCTACCCAGATCTTTCCTGATAAGTTCCTGTGAACACCATCACCAGAATCTTGCCTCTGCCTGTACAGCGGGCACACTGTAATACAATAGACTCACCCACCAGCCTCATATTGACCAATGGTTCAGCCCCTCTCATACTGACTCTATTACTGACGTGGCTGACATACTGTCAAGGCATTGTTGTTGGTACACTAGTAGTAGTTATATGTAAAGGTCTGAAGAGCCATTGCCTCTTTTCAGTGAACTCTCTGGGTAGCACCTCTAGTGGTGATCATGAATAAACTCTCAGACTTCATTGTATGTCTACAGTACTTAGTTGTGTCAGGTTTGCAACTCCAAACTGGATCATTTCTTCTTGGTGACAATATTTTTATAAAAGTGATCCACACTATTCATGTACTATAAACATAGTTAGAAAAAATTACATACAGTGAATATTATATCATTCAGACATATCTTTGTGACTTATACTGGGATGACAATTTAACTAGAGAACAACTGTTGGACTGAAAAAAGTCTTGAGCTGCCAAACATTATTCACTGCTCACAATATAGATATTGCAATATTTAAATGGTTTTATGCGTTCAGTCCCCATCAATGTTTACACTCTGATTTCAAAATCTGAGCGGTAAGGAACATGTTTGCTTTGGTGCCAGGGGTAGAGTTCTGTGCAAATATACAAACATATTGCAGATATTTTAAGAATTACTCTAACATTATGGAGTGTTTACATAATTAAAGGTGAAATCAAGCTCTCCTCAAAGTAAAACTCATGATGAAAATGTGAAATGAATCTTGGGAGTTCACCATTATGATGATTGGATTAGAATGCCAGGGGAAAGAAAATACAATCACATCAGGATGAGCTCACACAATTACTAATCACACTGACCTGTCCTGTGACAAGTGGATGGTGTACTAGTTTGTATTAAACAGCTACCATCACATTTTTTCTATTATGTCTAATATGCTTACATCAGATATCAACACTTACTAGATCATACTGGATGGTGTAAAAAGGCTTACATTTATTTGGAAACTTGTCAGGAAAACTCTGACCAATTAGCTTTAGATTTGCTTCTTAAATACTGTGCTTGCCACAGCAAAACTGATGAAAGAACAGGGAAACTGCAGTTAATACGTACAGTATGTACCATGTTGTCTACAAGAGCAGATTTTCTAAATAATAAGGAATAAATGAGAAATTTGAATTGAAAATATTTGTATGCCACTTTATGACATTAATTTGCCATAGAAAATGAAAAATAAAAACTGATCATATTCTTCAAAGTGGATTCAGAAAGCATACAGACCAACCTTTTCTTTCTGCACACTTTATTGTGTTCTCAATTTAATTTTAAATGGATACATTTGCCATTTTTGCCTATCCATAACTCAAAATGAAATCAGATAGATAGATAGATAGATAGATAGATAGATAGATAGATAGATACTTTATTAATCCTAAGGGGAAATTCACATAATCCAGCAGCAGTATACTGATACAAATAAAACAATATTAAATTAAATAGTAATAAAAATGAAAAAATGAAAATAAAATTAATGTTAGCATTTACTCCCCCGGGTGGAATTGAAGAGTCGCATAGTGTGGGGGAGGAACGATCTCCTCAGTCTGTCAGTGGAGCAGGATGGTGACAAAAGTCTGTCACTGAAGCTACTCCTCTGCCTGGAGATGACACTGTTCAGTGGATGCAGTGGATTCTTCATGATTGACAGGAGTTTGTTTAATGCCCGTCGCTCTGCCACAAATGTTAAACTGTCCAACTTTACTCCTACAATAGAGCCTGCCTTCTTAACAAGTTTGTCTTTCATCTTAATGCTGCCACCCCAGCACACCACCACGTAAAAGAGGACACTCGCCACAACCGTCTGGTAGAACATCTGCAGCATCTTACTGCAGATGTTGAAGGACGCCAACCTTCTCAGAAAGTATAGTATGCTCTGACCTTTCTTACATAGAGCATCAGTATTGGCAGTCCAGTCCAATTTGTCATCCAGCTGCACTCCCAGATATTTAAAGGTCTGCACCCTCTGCACACAGTCACCTCTGATGATCACAGGGTCCATGAGGGGCCTAGGCCTCCTAAAATCCACCACCAGCTCCTTGGTCTTTTTGGTGTTAAGGTGTAAGTGGTTTGAGTTGCACCATTTAACAAAGTCTTTGATTAACTTTCTGTACTCCTCCTCCTGCCCACTCCTGATGCAGCCCACAATAGCAGTGTCATCAGCGAACTTTTGCACGTGGCAGGACTCCGAGTCATATTGGAAGTCTGATGTATATAGATTGAACAGGACTGGAGAAGGTACAGTCCCCTGTAAAAAAAAATCATGTATTTAGAAAGGTTTGCACGTTGTCAAAATCAAAAACAGAAACCTCTCATTTATGTAAGTGTTGACTACCTTTGCTGTGGCACTCCAAATTGTGGTCCAGAGCCTCCTGTTTGTTTTAAATATCCTTCAGATGGGTCTAGAATTTGGTTGGAGTTCACCTAAGGCGCAGTGAATTGATTGGACAACGCTTAGAACAGCACACACCTGTGTATATAATATTAAACTGTGTATATAACAAGCCATAAAGTCCAGGGAACTCGGTGCAAACATCCAAGATAAATTCATGGATAGCTGCAAGCTGTGTAAGAGTGACCACTGGGTTCTTGGCTCTTGGCCTCCACCCTGACCAAGGTAATTCTAGCCAGGTTTGCCTGGACGTCCAAATCTATAAAGGGCCCTATTGGTTCCAATCTTTTTCAGTTTCACAACTGCTCCTTGAAACACTCAAAGCTTTATAAATGGTTTTTATTCACTTGCTCTGATCTTTGCCCCATTACAATTTGATTGTGGAAATCTACAGAAAGTTCCTTGGGCTTCACGGTTTGGTTTTTATCCTGTGAATTGTAGGACTTTGTGTGTAGACGTGTGTGCCTTTCAAAGTGATATCCAATCGGTTCAGTTAGCCACAGGTGAACTCCAGTCACATTCTAGATCAGAGGTGTCGAACTCTGGTCCTGGAGGGCTGTAGCAGCTGCAGGTTTTCATTCTAACCATCTTCTTAATTAGTGACCATTTTTGGCTGCTAATTAACTTCTTTTGCTTTAGTTTTAATTAGTTTGACTCAGGTCCCTTAGTTGTTTCTTTTTCTTTAACAGCCACATGACCAGCTAACCTGTGCCCATCACATGATATGTAGGATTAAAGAAAGGTGAAATTCTCGGTAAGGCTGCTCTCAGAGGTCACCAAAACATTTTGACGTGTTCTTAGAAAAAACTGAAAATTAATGGTTTTGGAAATTTCTGCTGTAGTTGAATGAGAGCAGCAACAAGCTGTGGAATTAAATAATGCGTTTAATTAACAGCAAGAATCAGCTTCTCATTATGAACCTGTTTGGAGTGAAACTAGTTGGAGTTTGAAGCCCCAATTTACCTCATTTCATGTCTTATTTCTGTTTGACTACCATTTAATGATGAAAAGAGTCAATACAGGGGACTGAATCCTTAAAAACATGGCTATTGAACTGAAGGGAAGAGACGTTAATTAGCAATGAAAACTGGTGACTGATTAGGAAAAGGGTTACAATGTAAACCTGCTGCCACTGCGGCCCACCAGGCCTGGAGTTTGACATCTGTGTTCTGCGTACAGCGCAAGGATTATTAAAGCAAACAGAATGCACCCGACTACAATCTGAAATGCCATAAAGGGTCTGAATACTTACATGAATGAGAGAATTCAGTTTGGGATTTTTAATAAATTTGCATGGCAGTGGGTTGGCACCCTGCCTGGGGTTTGTTTCATGCCTTGCGCCCTGTGTTGGCTGGGATTGGCTCCAGCAGACCCCCGTGACCCTGTATTCGGATTCAGCGGGTTAGAAAATGGATGGATGGATACATTTGCAAATCTTTTCTGAAAACATGTTTTCACTTTGTGATTATTGGTTATTAAGTATAGATTGAATGGCAAAAATAGCAAATGTATCCATTTAAAATTAAATTTACAATCCAATAAATAAACTGCAGAAAGTGAAGGGGTCTGAATACTTTCCTAATCCACTGTACAATTTCCAGTTTAAATAATACAGTATATACAATTAAAATTGTAATAAATCCAGCATGCATGTCACTGTGACTGGTACCGTTGAGTGGGCACAGAGCAAACATCCAGTATTTATCAAATATGACAAAAAACTCTATATATAATCTTCATTTGGATCTTGATCTTTGTTTGTCCACGAATGAATTAGAAGAAGAAGCACTAGATGGCAGTAGAGAGACAGCTAAAACATAGGCATTGCATTAAGAATCTCCTCCAGGCTTATACTACTGAAGACTGTAGTACTCCAGTCACACCTCAAAACACAGACATTCAAACTAAACAAATTGTTGTGCTTTAAATTAACTAAAGAGATCTTCATTTAGATCTTGATCTTTGTTTGTCCGTGAATTCCACACATGCGTAGACCACCTTCCAGTTTAGTATGTTGTTGTTACTCACGGATGTCAGCAATGTGCCGGAATAACGAAAGGGGTGGTGGACAGTGTTACGCTGGTTAGCTCCTGAGGCCTGGTTAGAGAATGAGATTGCCCAAGATAAAAGGTACGTGCCTACGTAACATTTGAATGAAAGGAAGACAGTGGGTAAAATGAATGACAACGTAACAGCACGCTCCGGAAATTATTATTGTTACGTTGTAGCCGGCGAGTGCTGCGTGTCTCACAGTTGTACCGTGGCTTGCTCACATGTCAGTGAAGTGATCCCTATTTATGCTTTAAACAGCCTGGATACCTATGTGTCTCCCTTTTATAACTATTTCTCCGTGTATATTGCCTTACTCTTTGAATTGCCACAAAGCAACCTGCGATATTGGAGAAAGGTTGAGAAGAGATTGTGAGAGGAAACGATAGGGTCGTGAAAACGAGACGGACTGTGAACGGACAGAAGCAGAAATGCTCCTACATCACCACATAATTATGATTTGGACAGTGATTCCGAGTAGGCCGTTCCTATCGAATCAATATCCAAGGGTTTTCTTTTGTAATTTTGTTTCCCTTATAAAAAAATCATAATGCTGTGTGACGAAGGGCCCAGTTCACGACTGGCAGCCACGTTTAAACAAGGAGCCCTTCACAAACAACTTTAACACGCGCAACGTAGTTGGGCACACATGGCTAGTAAAAATATTTGCATTGTTGTTAAGACTTTTGCTACCAGACATCATTTTTGCCTATTTAGATTTTTGTTTAGTCTTGTTTTTGTTATTGTACTTATTTTTATTGTTGTATTCATTACATTATCTAAGCACCATTCTGGTTGATATTTCATGGTGGTGGCCATGTAGTTTGTGCACTCAAAATAAGGATATGAGTTTGGTCGACACTGCTGTATGTGACATGGTGGAACTGGCTCAAGCTTTAGACTAAGAATAATAAAAATAAAACGTATTTTTTAAGACAATTAGGTAGCCACGGACATCCTTTCACAAATTTTTGAACTTTTAAAATCTGCTCTCTTTGGCTTTGACCCATTTGTTTTTGTTATGTCCCTCGATTTTGATTCTTATTTCAAAGGCCATTTCTCAAATATCGTTCTTTTCAATGGAATAATTCAATGCTGCTCTCACAGGCACAACTTAGCGGATAGACAATGTAAGACAGCAGAGACTTGGTTTAACAAGTCGGGAGAAAACACAAGTAAAGGCCAAATCCATATTGAAAGGACTAAAAGTAATAAAACTAAGCAAAAAAGGCATTGATCATAGACAGCTAGGAAGCATAATAGGCATGAATAAAACTAGGAATTTTTACAAAATGAAATATAATGTTGAAGTTGCAGTGACACTGAAATAATTAGGAAAAGAATGCAGTGTGTAAATATCTGGGTGTGTGTATGTGTGTTTCTTACACAAGACTAGTTAAGCCTCATTCTACTCATATTGCAGAGGCATCGGCTTATTCCAAAGAATTACACTGGGCAGGGGACATGGACTCACAATAGTGGAGGTGTTATTTTTGTAAAAACTATTACGTCTTTTAGAATTTATTGTTGTGGTGTGATTACCCCTGTCAAATGACTGTTATGAGCAGTGCTCATTGGCTGCAGCACCCAAGTTGATTTAACACAAATTAATTTTTCCTGCGCTGATGTTGAGTTTAATGCATGCACATGTGTAATGGCAGTCACACATACAGGGCTTGCTCCATATGAATACATTGTTGACGCTTATTGCCAGATGCAACGTGAATAATGCATGTCCAGCAGTAGTAAGGTGACATCTAGAATGTACGTAGTATGTGACTGGTACAGAGTTATTACCTACATATTACCTACCCAGTAAAAATCAGTTGTGTAAAGGAACAGATGTTGCCCAGCAATTGAAAGGGGCAATATGCTGAATCTTTTGATTGTATACTGTATAGGACTTTTGTATAATGAACACCATCACTTCGTATTATACTAGAATTGTTTACAGAAATATTTTAATATAGGTTTGCTATGGCCATGCACACAGTCTTACATTATTCTTTAAGCCTGACAGTTTCTATGTGCCTTAATACATTAATGCATTACTTCTCTTGATCATCTTAACAATGAAGATTATTTAAGAAAATAAATCATGTTTGTTTTGTTCATGTCTTTTAGAAACACCCAATTTAATCTAAACAGTGAAACACTGCAGCATCATAGGAAAAAAAGGAGGAAAACACACACGGTGCACTGTCTTGGTATCCCTACTGCTGATCTGAGATATATGCTGTCCTCGTCAGCCCACACAATGCCTGAACTTGTTCCTAATAAGTAACATCTTTGAATGCGAGTGTTTTATTCTCAGCACACCTTTCTGCATAATAAAAGAGGGTCTGTTTACCAAAGGAAAAACCTGTTATGCAGATACGGGGGATAATACCAAGTTTGGGCTACAGAGAGGAGAAAGACCATCAAAAGTTATAATTGCAATAGCATTACTGTATACACATTATTCAGAGATGCAAGATTTTTTGAAGTGCCTGGAGGGGCGTACAGTATTGCATCACTGTGGTTGACAGAAAAATAAGAACTAAAAGCAAGCTAAAAAACAGTGTACTCCCTCTATGTACCTTTTATGCCCTACATCTTTAGATAAGTGGCACCCTACCTCCGTGTTAATGTGCATTTTCTCTTGAAAACCTAAATTCACCTGCAATTGGCATGCATTTAAAAAAAACACAAACATGCATTTGAAGGCATCACAAAAGTGGCTAACATAACAATGAAAATGCCATAATAAAATTTTAAAATACTTACGACACCCCTCACTATGTTACTTGTCGTAGGCATCTAATAATCTAAATATTTAAGTAGACATCAAAATGACAAAAATAACATTACATGTCATGGATTATATGAGTACATATTGCATCAAAAAATTATTGAATATGTTTCTTAGCTAAGATGTCATCTCTTGCAACCTCATTCAGTGCGTCCATTTTATTTTGCATCAATATATGGCAAGTTGATGTCTTACTGTTTAGTTAGTTTGAATAATACCTATTTTTTTATCCTGTTTTCTGTTTTCCTGTTTTACTAAATAGTAAAACATAACTCATAAACAAAATAGAAAAAGATTTTAGAAAGAACATGCTTTCACAGTTATAGGGAGTTTTCATTTCCAACTCAAAAGTAGTATTGGTAGATGAAAAATGGACATTTAATTTACAGAGTTGTTGAAATTTCTGATCATGCTCTTGCAGCAGAGTTGGTGCATTAGCAACAATAAAGGCAAGAAATTTGCAAAGTTAAGTGAGGTAATGTCAGGTTTTTCAGACTCAGTACATTATCACACACATGCACCTTGGGAACACCTTAAAGGCTCTGGTGGTGGAAATTCTTCACCAATGCGTAAGGTGCTGCTGTTTACTAATGCCTCTTCTATTCCTCTCTCTATAGATCAGATGATTGACAGCTCTACCGCCTCTGACATCATTTCCGGTGTCCGTCCCCCTGGGCACACATCTTCCTTCCTGGCATGTACTTAACCAAAAGTGTCACCATCGCAGTCACCTTGGGACTCGCATCTGTGAAGACATCTTTTTCCCTTGGTTTATACATCACCTTTATTTTCAGTCATACAGGCTTTACCTGTGGGTGCCCTACCTGTTTATGCTTGTTTGTGCTTTTCTTTACAACATCTAATACCTTAAATCTGTGTGTCTTAGCCAATAATCAATAGGACTTAGACTGCACTGGTGGCTTCTTCCGTATGGTGTTTGACATCTTCTCTCTGCAGATGTTTTGGAATGAATTCAGAGACTTTTTGATATCATTTATTCATTTTCTGAATTAACAATTCATTATTCATTAGTCAGTGATCTAGCAGTGAAACAGATTTCTAAAGCCAATGTCAGGATCGTCGGCAGGTGAAATGCATTTTTTGTTCCTTTTGTATAATTTATTCATCTTTTGCAGAGAAAATCGTACCATTTTAACTGCCTAGGTGAAGCTGAAGTGGTGCACCCCTGGCCAATCTTGTTACAATTTTTATAAATATAGGATAATTGCAGTTTTACCCTTTGATAATAAAGTATTACCTGAATAAAATTCTGTTTTGCGATCTGGTAGTTTAAATGGATTATGATGTATTGGTAATTTTTGTATTCACATTCATTTCATACATTTATGTACTATACTTTGTATGTGATGATGATGATCATCATCATATACTTTATGAATCCCCAAGGGAAAATTGTCTTTTCACATGACCTTTGGAGATCAGATTGCCTAGTCAGCCTTGTACAGCACCCCAGGACCAATTTTCAGGTTAAGGGCCTTACTGTCTTCTAGCAGTAACAGAATTTGAACTGGCAACCTTACAGTATCTTGTGCCTGTTTCAAATAATAATAATAATAATAATAATATCTATATAACACAAGCCTACTATACATGGGTAAATCAAAAAGTAAAGGCAATTTGTAAGTTATGTGGTAACCACAATGGTTTGAAGCTGACGTAATACGTCATGTTTGCAGTGTTTTATGGGGAGATCAAACTAATTCAAACATACACAATGCTGCACTCTGCCATTATTCTAGTTGAAGTGAAGGTCTAATGAACATGGATGCTCCACTACAGGATTGAATCATTGTTGAACAATGCGCTGTGGTGAGATTTTTTTGGGCAGAGTTAGTGATACCTGCTTAAAATTCACCAAAATATGTTAGCTTCTGCAGATCTGTAAGCCGTTTGGCTAGCCATCTTGCGCAAACTTTACGGTACCCCAAAATATCATGCACTGTGGTATGTGCAGATCCATAGCTGATATCCAAATGTGTAGCAAAGATGGACAATGTAATCCATCAGTCTTCTCTGATGAAGGCATTTGCCATGTTGATGTGGGCTTACACTTGTTCTACCTGCCTTTTACCTTTCTAACCATTTATAAACTTTTTGTTGAGTCATGCTGTTTTCACCGTACTGAGCCAACATTCTTTGGCGACCAGTGTTGTGACCGCTGGGAGCTTTCCATTGAACGTTACAGAAGGAAAGTCAGATGCAGCCAGTGTAGATCACTTTTAAAGTTTAAAAAAGCTTTGCAAAATTCAAAGACACTAACTCGACCAACTGGGAAATCGTAAATCAAAATATTGTTAACTAAGTCATTTGTTTATTTTACAACAAAGTTTCAATGCTGTTTGTTGAGTACGGATACCTTTGGTAACATAGCTGTAGTTGTGTCACATGACACATGGATTGTCTCCCTACTAACCACAACCAAGCACACAAAATGGTGGTGCCCAAGTGTAATGGCGGCTGAGTGAGAGAGAGAGAGAGAGCTTGGGGACATTACCAGGAAGCACTCAACTTGCAGTGATTACAAGCAGTCTCTGCTTGGCTTTGAATACGAGTTCCATTAGCTTTCGCTGTTTGTAGCTGCGTCTGTGTGCCTTTGTAATTGAGATGTCACATGTCTGTGGGGTTTGATTCCATGACAAATACCATGAAACTCAGAAATAATGTTACAAAATTGAGAGGGAATGACATTTAATTAATTGGTAGGATACATGATGACTATCATTTCCCTTAAGAAGATCTTAATATTATAAGTTTCTTTTTTGCCTCTAACTTTTTGCTAGGAATTCAATAAAGTTAGTAGTTTTTCACTTTGTTTTAATTTTTGGCCAGAATTAATTGTTATTTTTTTTTGTCATTGTCCATTATCTTGGGGATGCTGCCATTTTGTATGTTGGTTTGTATGGGTCTCATCACCCTGTTTCTCTGAGGATCTTCTGGGGATTATTACCACAAAACTTACCATTATGAACATCTTTTTATATAATACGTTACCATGGCTGTCCATTTGTCTGTCCAGGATTTTAAATCATCTGTAGCTCAAAAACCATTTGACCTATTAATGAAATTTTGTACACATGTACTACATGACCTCTACTATCCGCTTTCACAGTGATGATTGACCTCCAAGGTCAAAGGTCAAACCCAGGAAGGTCAAGGTCAAAAATTGTGTAGCCTGAAATTTAGTACACATATACAATGCTGAAACAATGCACTACAGCTGTATATTAAAAGCAAAGAGTTTTGGAATTATTACTCTTTTTATTTTTATTTTATTTTATTGTAGAATCAATTCTCGAGAATGGGCAGCATGACATCCGTGCGGTGCATGCATACGGGCACCGTTCTCATCCCTACCACCTTCGCCGTCACTTCCCCTACCTCTTCATATCTTAAATCATTCTTGAGGCAGATTAAAGACTTAAGTGCCAGCTTAATTGAAAAATTAAGGAAATTAAGGAAAACGTAAAAGTAATTGCAACACAAAACTAACTTAAAGAAGAGCTGCTCAGGAAGCAGCAAGAGCATCAACCTCTAAGCAAACCAATGCTAAATGTACAGAGAAAGAGTATGAAAACTATGAAGAGCACACTCAGCATTTACGACAGGCTGACGCAGAGCAAAAGAGAATTGCTCAAGCAACTGAGAGCAAAGACAGACCATACAACGCAGATAGACCAACACTGAGTGAAAGAGAATCGCAAGAGCAAATGAGACAGAGGAAGAAGCTAATCGTCATCGGCAATCAGTGGTCAGATGTGCCAGCATTGCAAAGGCAAATGAGACAGAACAAAATGCCATCCAGAGACGACAAAGAGACGCTGAACGCACTCAGTCAAGTGTATTCACTGCACATTATTGTGCAGTGCGCCATTACTGGTTTAGTAATAATAAGGAAAAACTCTACTAAATAAATTCAATTATTCGATTATGCTAGAAAGCTTTTGTGGTTATACTGTTTGCAATGTTCTGGTCTGTAGTTTTGTGTCAACATTTTAATTAGCCCTTTAGGCTACCTGTTTCTCTGTGCATCATTCAAATCTACATTGGGCTTTCCTTCAGTCGTCCTTAAGCACATCTGCAACTCTACCACTCAGCATCTGTGTATTGACAAACACAACAGCCTTCCTTTGGGTAGTTTTGAATATTCATGACATCCTACCCTTACTCTTATCTGCCTGATCTTTTCTGATAGAGCAATCTGATTTCAGATCTGGAGGCACAATTGTTCATCGTGGTGCAATACCTGGGTTCTACTACCAGTCCCAGCCCTACTTCAGTTTATCTCCAGGTGTTATTTTGTTTTTCTGTTATATTCCAAAAATAAGAGTGTTAAGTTTATAGGCAGCTCTGGAAGTTTTGGATGAGTGAGTTATTGAGCAATGGACCAACACTCTGGTTAGTTGTTTATTATTATGCACCAGTAACGGCGGACTGCACAATAAAGTGAAGTGAATACACTTGACTTGTAGTTTTCAGACTCTTTCTCTGTGCATTTAGCATTTGTTTGCTCAGAAGCTGATGTGCTTGCTGTTTCCTGAGCAGCTCTTTTCTCCACTCTAGTGGCCCGCTTCTTCTCTTTTTTGCGTTAAAACTGATTAAGTCAGTTTTTGTGTTGCATTTACTTAGTATGTTTGTCTTAATTTTAGCACTTAAGTATTCAATCTGCCACAAGAATGATTTGAGATATGGAAAGGTACAGGAAGTGACGGTGAAGATGGTATGGATGAGAACGGTACTCGTATGCATGCTCCACACGGCCGCCCTGCTACCCGCTGCCGAGAGTTGATTCTACAATAAAATAAAATAAAAAATAAAAATCATCACCCGGAAAGCGGATAATAGAGATCACGTAGTATATGTGTACCAAATTTCAGGTCAATAGTTCAAACGGTTTGCGTGATTTAAAATCCTGAACAGACAAATGGACAGCCATAGTAGCATATTATATAAGAAGGTAGCAACAACAAAACAACAACATTTATTTATATAGCACATTTTCATACAAACAGTAGCTCAAAGTGCTTTACATAATAAAGAATAGAAAAATAAAAGACACAGTAAGAAAGCAAAATAAGTCAACATTAATTAACAAAGAATAAGAGTAAGGTCCAATGGCCAGGGGGGACAGAAAAAACAAAAAAAAAACTCCTGGAGATAAAAATAAATAAATAAGTACAGGGTGAGTCAAAATTATGTTAACATTGGAATGGCGGAAACAATTTATTCACACAATATACTTCACATGTGCAGTATGATTTACAGGAATGTCTCAACCTGTTTGCCATCATGTTCAAGACACAAAAACCAACAAGCAACAGTATCATTTAAAGCCCGGACACACATTTTGTGGGAATAGATGATACCGCAGTCCGTATTCTGTCCTTCAGGTCATTGATATCGCGAACTTTCCTGCTATACACATGCTCCTTTACCATACCTCATAGCCAGAAATCACAGGGTGTCAAATCAGGGGAATGTGGAGGCCATGGCAATAGGTCCGCCGTGACCTATCCATCGACCTGGAAAGGTGTGGTCAAGATGAAAAGAATCTATTAGATGTTAACATAATTTTGACTCTGTATATTATCACAAAGTTTTCATGCTTTTCTTGTATTTCTAATTCTTTCTTTCTTCTAAAACTGAAAATATATTTAGGCTTCCATGTAGGTTTTTAAGAGAGTCAGATGATTTAGCAGCACAAATACTTTGACGCAAGCTTCTGAAGAGACAGACAAGGAGGCAAAGGTGTTGAAACACAGAAAGACATTTTGATGTGTGGACAGAAAACATCATTTGTAGCATGTCTTCTGTCTGTGAGCGCCAATGTTTTGCTAAAACACAGGTGTGAAGTTGTTTTCAAAACGATGAAAATGATTAATGAGCCCAAAGGTGGTGTCTTTTTTTCCTAAAAAAAAAAGCAACTGCCCTAAAGTGTTGAAACATTTCTTGGAGTCCTGGGAGTCTAACCTTTCCTCCCCCCACACACAGTGAATCCGTCACTCTGAGGAAAATAAACATTCTTCTTTTTACAGGTCACTTTCATAGTACCGAATTTGACGGGAGCAGGTGACTCTCTCGGGTTAACCTCAACAAACCTTTGTTGATGGCCGCCTTAATCCTTAATTTATTGCTTACGGTTTACAAAACCTTTTTTTTTCTCAAGTATAAATATCATTTTTGTCTCAGTGCTCTCTGGTTTGGATTCTTGTGGCAGTCTAGGTCGGATTATAGCAGATTTGTAACTCTCGGCTATACAGCAGGCGCCAGCAAAAACAAATATCACTCTGTTTGGTGATCATTATTTTAGGCAAGCTAGTTGTTCAGCCACTCAGACCTGGTCTTGGCTCCCACAAGGAACAGACAGTTACTAAATCCTTCAAACTGGCCCTTTTTTTTCAAACTGATGTAATACCTTGTTACTTTCAGTAATTTAAGCATGCCGTTTTTTTTCAGTCCCCCCGGAGCCTCTGCACTGGGAGCTGTCTTTCATACACAGACATACAGTTCTTTTTTATTCAGCAAAGAGGTAAAGATCTGAGGGTTCTACTGAACAACGCTATGAGAAAGAACCAACAGTCACAATGGAAATACGCTGGGTTTAGCCTTCTTTATGCTTTAAGCCTCTGAGCTCTGACTGTGCTCTGTTTAGTTTAGACACTACCTACAGTACCTTTAATTGATAGAAGATTTCAGGATAGGTTACCTCTGCTACTTATACGCTTCTTCAATTCAGCTCTGTATCTTTCTGTAGCTTGTAGCAGCACATTTTTCTTGAGTTGCTAAAATTAAACATTGCAATCTGTTTCATTTGTGCATAAAATTAGTAATGACAATTTCTGTAAATGTAACTGTCCTGTCAATTAATTTAACTTAAGGACAGCTTTGGTATGCAGAAATAAAATTAGAAAACTTTTTGTAATCACAAACAAACTGACTTAAAAGCAAACAAAGTCAAACTAGCATTTCTACATGGAGGTCACCATAGAAAGGTGTTCGTTGGTGTTTCATTTATACATTTTAACACTAAAAATAACTATCACAACATTTAATATACATATAAAGGATTTGATGAGTCATTGCTTTTAATTTCTTTTTAAAATCATGAGAGGCATGGTGGTGCAGCCTTTACAACTGCTGCCTCATGCATCCAGTGTGCTGCGTACGAAACTTTTGTTTGCATCTTCAACCCATGTCTGCATGGGTTTTTTCTTTGGGCAATATCCCATATCTTAAATAAATACATTCTGCTTCAAGAGGCAATTTTAAGCTGAAACATTAGAACATTACAAACAATCTAGATAGGAACAGGCCATTCATCCCAACCAAAGCTTGCCAGTCCAATCCACTTAATTCTTCGAAAATAACATCCAGTGTAGTATTGAAGGTCCCTAAAATCCTACTGTCTAGATAGATAGATAGATATCAATCAATCAACATTTATTTATATAGCACATTTTCATACAAAAAAATGTAGCTCAAAGTGCTTTACAAAATGAATAGAAAAATAGAAGACACAATAAAAATAAACATAAGTCAACATTAATTAACATAGAATAAGTAAGGTCCGATGGCCAGGGTGGACAGAAAAAAAAAAAAAAAAAACTCCAAAAGCTGGAGAAAAAAAATAAAATCTGTAGGGGTTCCAGACCATGAGACCACCTAGCCCCCTCTGGGCAATCTACCTAACATAAATCAAACAGTCCTCTTTGTAAGTCCTCTTTGTATTTAGGGTTTTCATGGAAGGACCTGATGATGATGGTCATGTAGACTTCTGGCTTTCAGTCCATCAATGTTGGTGCATCATGATGCTTTGAGTAGGTGGTGGTGACGCAGGCCGCCACCACAAAGAAACCGGAAAAAGAAACAGAAGAGAGAGTAGGGGTCAGTTCGGATTTTGGAGCCACTGTGAATAGTTATGATAAATTGAACATACAGAGTATCAGGATTAAATTAAATTGAAGTTATGAAAAGGCCATGTTAAAGTAATGTGTTTTCAGCAGTGTTTTAAAGTGCTCTACTGTATTTGCCTGGCAAATTCCTATTGGCAGGCTATTCCAGATTTTAGGTGCATAACAGCAGAAGGCCGCCTCACCACTTCTTTTAAGTTTAGCTTTTGGAATTCTAAGGAGACACTCATTTGAGGATCTAAGGTTACGATTTGGAATATAACGTGTCAGATAGATAGATAGATAGATAGATAGATAGATAGATAGATAGATAGATAGATAGATAGATAGATAGATAGATAGATAGATAGATAGATAGATAGATAGATAGATAGATAGATACTTATTAATCCCAAGGGGAAATTCACATAATCCAGAAGCAGTATACTGATACAAAAAATCAATATTAAATTAAATTCCGGGTGGAATTGAAGAGTCGCATAGTGTGGGGGAGGAACGATCTCCTCAGTCTGTCACTGAAGCTACTCCTCTGTCTGGAGATGATCCTGTTAAGTGGATGCAGTGAATTCTTCATGATTGACAGGAGTTTGTTTAATGCCCATCGCTCTGCCACAGATGTTAAACTGCCGAACTTTACTCCTACAATAGAGCCTGCCTTCTTAACAAGTTTGTCCAGGTGTGAGGCGTCTTTCATCTTTATGCTGCCTCCCAAGCACACCACCACATAGAAGAGGGCACTCGCCACAACCGTCTGGTAGAACATCTGCAGCATCTTATTGCAGATGTTGAAGGACGCCAGCCTTCTAAGGAAGTATAGTCGGCTCTGACCTTTCTTACACAGAGCATCAGTATTGGCAGTCCAGTCCAATTTATCATCCAGCTGCACTCCCAGGTATTTTTAGGTCTGCTCCCTCTGCACACAGTCACCTCTGATGATCACAGGGTCCATGAGGGGCCTGGGCCTCCTAAAATCCACCACCAGCTCCTTGGTCTGGCTGGTGTTAAGGTGTAAGTGGTTTGAGTCGCACCATTTAACAAAGTCTTTGATTAGCTTCCTGTACTCCTCCTCCTGCCCACTCCTGATGCAGTCAGAAATAGCAGTGTCATCAGCGAACTTTTGTACGTGGCAGGACTCCGAGTCGCATTGGAAGTCTGATGTACAGTATATAGGCTGAACAGGACCGGAGAAAGTACAGTCCCCTGCAGCGCTCCTGTGTTGCTGACCACACAACTTTGTAGTATATTCCATGAGTCTATGGTTCTTTGTGTAAATAAAAAAACTTCCTAATGTTTATGGGAACTTTACCCATAACAAGTTTCCAACTGTGTCCCCATTTTCTCGTTGAACTCATTTTAAAGTAAGTCTTCACTGACTGGACTAATTCCCTTTATAATTTTAAACATTTCAGCCATGTCACTTCATGAAAAAGGCTCAGCTCTTTTAATCTTTCCTCATAACTATAACCCTGGAATCAGCCTAGTCGCTCTTTTCTAGTGCTGCTATGTCCTTTTTGTAGCTTGGAGACCAAAACTGCACACAAAACTCCAGATGAGGCCTCACCAGTGTGTTATAAAGCTTGAGCAGAACCTCCTTGGATTGTTACTCCACATATCAGGGTGCTATATAATCTAACATTCTGTTAGCCTTCTTAATGGCTTCTGAAGACTGAAAATGTATAAATATATAATACCCAAAACTATGAAAATAGCTTTAAAAGTTACTTGTACTACTTGAATGGCTTGATCCCAATTTTTATAGTATTTTATGAAACAACTGCAGCCCCATTACAGCATACACTAAACATGCTCTCATTTGTTCTTATAACAGTGTGACATGGTGCAAATTATTACTGACATGACAAGGTGGGTGCTCACAAGATTTTTGCTGAAATTATTATGGATTCAAATTTGGGCAGGTGAGCATTTACTGCTTTATATATAGTGCAATTATGAAGAGATGAACACAAGTGTCACCCATAGCCCCTTATTTGCGTTGACTGCTTTTCTTGTATGCAGCTTGCCTTTATTGCAGACAAATACCTTATTCCCCATTTCAGTCAGTCAGTCAGTCATTTTCCAACCCGCTATATCCTAACTACAGGGTCTCAGGGGTCTGCTGGAGCCAATCCCAGCCAGCACAGGGCACAAGGCAGGAACAAACTTCAGGCAGGGCACCAGCCCACCACAGGGCACACACAAACACCCACACACACACCAAGCACACACAATTTAGGATCACTAATGCACCTAACTTGCATGTCTTTGGACTGTGGGAGGAAACCAGAGCAAGCGGAGGAAACCCACGCAGACATGGGGAGATCATGCAAACACCACGCAGGGAATTCTCCATTACATGAATTCCAAAATTATTTTGATTAAAATGTATTATCTTATTAACTGAAGACAGTTCTGAAATATTATATGGTGAATTCATGAAACATTTTAAGCAACAGCATGCTCATTTACAGGTGAGAAAATTGCCTGGAAAAGCAGTCACTTCAGTCTACAGTTGCATATTTCTGTCCAAAGCAAATGTTACAAAATTAAGAAAAAAAAATTTCCAGCATTCATTAGCACATGGTGAAGATTTTTAATGCAAAATGGGTCCTTTTGTATTTGCAGCTCTTAGCTACATTTTCAAGTAATTTGTGAAGGCATTGCTGAAGGTGAATGGAGGGTTCATGCTAAACTGAACTCTAACAGTGTGTCTTTTCTCTGTAGGTATCAGCAATTATGGAGCATATATTTTTTCTGTATTTTATTACATTTACAGTAATGGCATATCGTTCATAAATTAGGATATGTTAAGATCCCCAGATGCTTATAAATGTAAGAAGTCCAAGAAGGCACTGAAAGCTGTTTATACAGTACATGCATGCAGCCTGCCTATTCCATCTGGGCATGTGTTCTGCAATGAAAGCTCTAGTGTGTGTGCATCAGTTTAGACCAGGAGTTTATTCGTACCACTGCCATCTGGGTTCAATATTCTAGTCTTATTTACTGGGGGAGTTGTACTTACTTCTAGTCTTATCAAGCCGGATTTAACTGTACAAACTGGCATATTTAAAAGCTCACAATACATTGTGTTCCTTTTCAGCAAGTACTCTTTTTGAAATGCTAGATGGATCTGAAATAAAAATGCAAAAAATCCTGTTATTCTAGTAAAATAAAAATATACTATCTAAATATATATATATATATATATATATATATATATATATATATATATATATATATATATATATATATATATACTGTAAATTAAAGATACATGCTCAATACCTTTTCTGTTTATGCTCAAGGATTCTTTACTTTAGTCCTAGAAGTGATGATAAGATTTTGTTAATCAAATCCTTGGGGGCAAATAAAGTATAATTTTTCTTTCTTTCTTTCTTTCTTTCTTTCTTTCTTTCTTTCTTTCTTTCTTTCTTTCTTCTGTTAAATGGGCACATTTTTTAGTTTTTCTCTTCCCTGATCTTCAACTGTACAGTAGATTAGGAGTTGTGTGGGGAGCGAGTTTTCATTAACAATCCCACCAGCTTTTCATCCTGCTCCGATGCACTCTAGCACACATCACTAATATTACCTCTCATGCTCTAATGTATTAATTTGCTCCCCATGAGTAATGCATGTCCCTAGTGTAGAGTTTAGAATATAATACTGTGTGTTTTCAGTTTTTGTAGAAAAACATGTATTTTTATGTCATTTATTTTTGTCATAGTTTGCAGACCCAGAAGTCTCTTTATTCCTTGTATTATTTAAACAAATTTGTTAGCCTGTAAAAGTTTTTCCTTTCTTTAGGCATTTCCCAAGTTTTTCACTTCTGCGATCTTCCTTTGAAGTCCTTTCCTTTCTGTCTCAGCTAACCCTCTTGGTCCTCTCAGCTCATTGTTTGAATTATTGCAGTCACTGGAAAATGTCTGAGTGGAGCTTAAATTTGACAAAGATGGAAGGCAACGTCCTTTGTTTAGGATGCTGAAGTCAAACACTGCCACGGACCATTACATGCAAACAAAAAAAAAAAAAAACAATGTTTAGTGCATCTCTGTGAATTATTCCTTAAAGGTATATAAAGACGTACAAGTGTCTTTTGCTATTTACATGTTATACACCTTGATTTAGGCTGCATTCATTGAAACATATATAGTTATTTTAGCTTAAACTAGGAATATTAAGTATATGAGCTGCAAGACAAAACCTCTTTCAAGTATACAGATACAGAACCTTAACTGCAGAAAAGATAAAGCAAAGTTAAAGATAAAGGCATGTAATTCCTTTATACTAAACTTGCCAGAATATGTAGAGTCAAAGAAAGGGAAGAAGGGCTGTATATGGAATTGTATTATGAATTAGACAAATATTTAGGAAGATGATTAAAACAAAATACCTACCGCATTTTGGTCTCTCACAAGCTTGCTAGCTCTCTGTATGTTAAAACAGCTTGACATATGAGTGCTGCCCTGCTGGAATTCCCATGTGTACTGTGAAAGGCATACAACAGGTATCAGATTAAATCTGAAGCAAAAACATAAAAACGAAATCAATATGTAGCAGGGCTGCACAAATAGTGTTAATAATTGTTTTGCTGCCTGTTTTCTAATCATTTTGATTAATTTTGACATTGATTAAGTTTCTGATAACACTTCAGTTTAGGCACTGCAAAAATGCATCTATTACTCATTTACTAGTAAATAACAAGACCTTAACATACACTTCTTTGGGTCTTTATAACACATACAGAGCATCAGTAACGTGTTTCTTCATCTCTGCAAGGTGACCTGCTAACAAAACTTCACGTTGGAGTGGTCTGAGGTGGCTTAACCGAAGCACATTTCTCTTGATGTTACATATTTAGTATAAGAACTGTGAACCTTCATATTAACAAGTAATTTTATTTAAATGGCCATAAGCCAAGCTACATAGAGATGAATAACCACCTACTGATGTTTTATAAGTGGTAGGCAAACCAAAAGAAGTCTTTGTTAAGGTCTTGTTAAGTAAAAGTAACTTCCGGCGCCGCATCCGAGTGGCAGCCTTTCCAGCAGCTCTGTATATGACTTTATCTTTTTACCTTTTAATCTCTATTTCACTATTTCACTGATCACTTCTACCACTTTCTTTTATGTGGAATTGCTCCCTGGACACTTTTTACTATTTTACTGTTTGACATGGATTTTTACACTCCGAGAATCGCCTATTCAAGTTGTCAGCTTAAAGCACTGAGAAGAGATGCTTATGCCGGTGTGGTTCCTTATTTACCTGACGAGGTAAGAAGACGATATCGGGACAGCAGAGCTGTGCAAAGATAAAAGATAAGATTAAATCGAGACAATTTGAGAGAAAATGGTGTTATAAACCGTCGGTGCCTTCTGTGATCCTGGGAATTTTTTTTTTTGTGAATTTCCCCTTGGGATTAATAAAGTATCTATCTATCTATCTATCTATCTATCTATCTATCTATCTAGTAAATGAGTAATAGATTCATATTTGCAGTACCTAAACTTAAGTGTAACCTTTATTTTTTTCTTTATGACATGTGGTGGGATGCATCATATGACCACAATCACTATGAATGCTCAAGTCAAGTGTATTCACTGCATGTTATTGTGCAGTGCACTGTTACTGGTATATAATAATGCTATTTCACTTATTTAAAAAAAAAAACTAATGATGAGCAGATACTGGAATACCAAAATAAAACACACGGAGTCAATGCGAAGACATCAATCATTGAGATGTTTGTTCCTGCTTTTCACCTACAATTTTGGATATTCTTGGTGCAGTTGTTGAAGTCCCATGCCATCTTTGGGAACCAATCAAGATCTTAACAACTTCAGCTTTTTAAAGAAAATTTCCCCCCAGAGTAGACAAAATGTATCCCCTTTGGGGAACCCCTGGTTTAGGCAGTCAGAATTCTTTAAAAAAATAGTACAGCCTCACAAAAATAAGTTTACTATATCTCAAGAGATAAATCAGTACTCAAGAACATCCTCTGCTTGGAGGTGGAAGGACTCATTTCTTTGTGTTCTGCACTTCCTCGGACGCCACATTGACTGCCACAGTAAGCCACTAGGGATGCCAGAGGTATTTTGTTTAGTTAATAAATAATGCAAGTGTTCCAGTCAACTAGATGTTTGCCACAATTGTGAAGAAATACCTTCAAAACTACTAATTATCTTTTAAACGCTGCTTGTTTCAAGAATGTACAACAATATTAAACGTCAAGTGCTGCTTTTCTGTTATGCTTGATTTTTTTGTCCTTCATCCCCTCCTTCTTGCTGTACTGTATGTGTCCATTTTGGGCTTGCAGTGGCATCCATGATAAAGGAACTGTTTTTGGGGAGTGTCTGACGCCTGCAAGAAGTAATGTAAAAAGCAGGTTTACAAACTAGTGTGTACATTCATGTTTAAGTAATAAAATATAAGTGGATGACATTGTAATTGGATATCCAGAAATATTGAAATAGTCTGATGTGAATCATTAATGACTGTCCCTAGCTTATCTACAAATCTAAATAAGATCAATCAGAGTACAAAATATGTTTGAATTTTATATAATTTTCATGTGTATTTATTTGTGGAGGCTGACACCCTGTACCTCTATCTATCTCCCTGGTTTCATTTCAAAATATATGAAAGTAGGGTAGGCATGGCACTCATAATGCTTGTAAGTACTGTAAGTAATGAGTTAAGGCTTTCACATTTTCTTTAGAGACGTATGTTATTGGTGGAAAATCTGCTGTTAATATTTAGACTATAGATTTATCACTTTACTGCAGCCTAAATATAATATGGTATAATCTTGCTTATGATTGAAAATATTTAGTACAGAACACCTGTATGATCTCTGAAATCCAGATTACTACATTTACTTGACAGCTTTCCGTTTACTAAACAGAGCATTATTAGGATGAATGACATGTCATAGATCCAGTGCTCCTCAGTGACCTTCATGTTCACATATTACCTCATCACACAGTGCAGCAGAGTTTTACAGAATGTGGAAAAAAATAACATACAAATTGAATAATTCATGTGTGGGATTTCAGTGATGACATATACAAAGATGTTTAAGTTTAAGCACCAAAGACATCTGACACCATGTGATTCAGTTACAGATTTAACACCACTCATAAGGATTTTTTTGGGGTGATCCTTTTAATGCGTAAACATTCTTAAACAAAGAAAACCGAAAGGTGTTATTAAAGAAGTGGCACGGAGTCTACCCAATTTAAAGTTAATATTTTAAATGTAAATAAATGTGCATCCACCTATTGAATAGCTGTAAATGTTAAACTTTTAAATAAACATCTAAGCATACTAGTTCAACAACAACCCATAAGGTCTCAAAGATTGTGTTACATGACATTATTGACATATTCAGCATTATATAATTATAGGCACTTTGTGCTGATAAATTAAAAAGAATAGTAGCAAACCTGAAGGTCACAAAAAATTATGAAAGAAGAGTTTATATTTGGAATTCACCAGACTTTTTACATAGTCATCCCTTTCTAAAACTGGATAAATGTGTCATAGTGGCAACATCTCTGACAGAGGCATACTGTACATAGAATTTTAAGTAGACTATTTTGTATTAGGCATCTTTTTAGTTTTGACCCAAGTAATACATTATATATTTCAAACTACATGACAGTGCAGTGGTTAGCACTGTTACCTCACAGTTGCCGGAGTGTGGGCTTAAAATCATGCCCTGTCTCTTACCCCTTCACCACCTAACAGCTAATGTGTGGTGAGTGCATTGGTGCAAAAATGGCTGGCATCACATCATCCAGGTGGATGCATTAGTGGTGGTTCCCCTCTCACTGAAGCAATTTGAGTAGTGAGAAAAGCACTATATAAATGTAAAGAGTTATTATTATTACTAGCCATGTGCGCCCAACTACGTTGCACGTGTTAAAGTTGTCTGTGAAGGTCTCCCTGTTTAAACGCGGCTGCCAGTCGTGAACTGGGCCCTTTGTCGCACAGCATTATGATTTTTTATAAGGGAAACAAAATTACAAAAGAAAACCCTTGGACATTGATTCAATAGGAACGGCCTACTCGGAATCACTGTCCGAACAGTAATTATGTGGTGGTGTAGGAGCATTTCTGCTTCTGTCCGTTCACAGTCCGTCTCGTTTTCACGATGCTATCATTTCCTCTCACGATGTCTTCTCAACCTTTCTCCAATCTCGCAGGTTGCTTTGTGGCAATCCAAAGAGTAAGGCAATATACACGGAGCAATGGTTATAAAAGGGGGACACATAGGTATCCAGGCCTTTTAAAGCATAAATAGGGATCACTTCACTGACATGTGAGCAAGCCACGGTACAACTGTGAGACGCGCAGCACTCGCCAGCTACAACATAACATTCATTTTACCCACTGTATTTCTTTCATTCATATGTTACATAGGCACGTACCTTTTACATTCGGCAATCTCATTCTCTAACCAGGCCTCAGGAGCTAACCAGCGTAACACTGTCCACCATCCCTTTCGTTATTCTGGCACATTGTTGACATCCGTGAGTAACAACAACATACTAAACTGGAAGGTGGTCTACGCATGCGTGGTATTCGCAGACAAACAAAGATCAAGATGTAAATGAAGATCTCTTTAGTTAATTTAAAGCACAACAATTTCTTTAGTTTTAATGTCTGTGTTTTGAGGTGTGACTGGAGTACTACAGTCTTCAGTAGTATAAGCCTGGAGGAGATTCTTAATGCAATGCCTATGTTTTAGCTGTCTCTCTACTGCCATCTAGTGATTCTTCCTTCTAATTCATTCGCGGACAAACAAAGATCAAGATCCAAATGAAGATTATATATAGATAATTTGACCCAGTACTATCTGTAAAAAGTCTGCAGGTTTTCCCTGATTCTGTATTTTTTTTTCCTCAGACATGCACATTCAGTTAACTGGCAACCCTAAATTGGTCTTCTGTGAGAAAGTGTGGGCATGTTCCTGGTATAAACTTGGTTTAGTTTGTGCCCTATCCTGCTAAAAAATACTCCAGCCAGAGTAAAGTCTAACTTGAACTAAATGGTCTTGGAAGATGGTTAAATGGACAAATTATAAAAACAAAAGCTTTTAATAATGGATTTAAAAATGCTTGGGATTGTACAGTACAGACAAAAATTAAGCAAGAGGAAGCAAATTATCTAATCTCAACAACAGTTCATCATATCTTCTCAAACCACTTCATCTGGTGAGGGTGACGGAGACAGTAGAACAAACAGGTCAACCCAGACTTCCCTGTTACCAGCTACAGATTTCAACTCCTTTTTTGGGATATTCCTTGGCATTCCAAGCCACCCAAGCATTATAATCTGAACAATGTGTCCTCTGTCTGCTGTAGAGTCTTCATCCTGTTGGGTGTGCCCAAACTGCTCCAGGGGGAGCTACCATGAGAGCATCTTTACAATATGCCAAAACCATCTAAACTGACTTGCCGCAATCCAAAGGAGCAACGACTCTACTCAGAGGCTCTTTCAAATTGCTGAGCTTCTCACCCTATTAAGGATTGTCAGCCCAGCAACCCAATCAAGAAACTTAATTTCTGACATTTGTACTTGTGATCTTATTTTTTGGTCATTACCCACAGCAAATAGTCTATGTCTTTGTCATGTATGATTAACTGGTAAACCGAGAGCCTCGTCTTTACACTCTGATTCCGCTACACCGCCATGGATAGGCACAACACCCACAGAACAGCTGCCAGCACTAAAATTCACTTGTTCATATCATACTTCCTTCTTCCAACAAGATCCTGAGATCCATAAAGTCCTCCAGTAAGGGCAGTTGTCCCAACCTGGAGAGATAGGAACCCACTCTTTCCCAAGAGAGAATCATGACTTACGATTTTGTGGTGCTAATCCCCATCCATGCCACTTGACACTTGGCAGTCATCATCACTATCATATAAAGCAGCAATGCTACCCCAATAATCCACAACTAGACACCCTTACATCCTCAGCTTCACCTTCATATGCTATTCATGAAAGCCACAAACAGGAGTGGCAACAAGACACAGCCTTGACAGAGTTTGACACACACAGTGAACAAATCCAAACTTACTGCTAAGTATTGGGACAAAGCTCTCCCTGATTTCATATAGGGAAATATGCAAAATCGGTTTCATTATCCTATATTTATGCACCACCGCCTACAACACAGGCTGAGGAATAAGGTTAAATGTTTTTTTTTTTTTTCAAATCTATAAAATACATGTAAACAGGGGTATCATACTCTCATGCACCCTTCAGTAAGAGAGAAGCTGGTATATTGTTCCATGGCCTGGAAGGAGCATCAAACTGAGTCTCCTCTCCAGCACCGTGGCATTTTCCTTACCTGGGAGGCTAAAGAGTCTGATTCTTCTGTGCTGAGACCAAACCTTCTAGTCACTGTTTTTAAATATGGAACCACCACGCCAGTCTTCTAGTCCAAGGGTACTTTACCCACATTCATGCAACACTAAATAGATGCACTAACCATGCTATTGCAAGAGTGCCCAGTGTTTTCAACATCTCCATCTCATCTGTCCTAATACCAGGGAGTTGTTGGACCACAATAGTGACTTTAGAAATTGTGATTGGTTCAGTACCACTGAGTTGAAGAGCTCCTCAAGGTGGTCCTTTCTCCACAGCCTTTTCAAACTCCTTTCATGCTTGAGTTTTTGCTTCCTTGGCCACAGCTATGACAGCCATTTTCTTGTTGGTACCTCTTAACTGAGTCAGGAGATCACACAGAGAGTATTTCCATGAAGGCCAACTTCTTCAGTTTACCAGTTTACTTCACCTTGGGTGTCCACGATTGGGTCCTAGGGAACTGAGATGTCCCAACTGCTTTCAGACAGGAGAGTTTAGCAGCCGCTCCTACAGTTAAGGTCTTGAACATGATAGGAGATAGGAGTTGAGCTCCTAGGGCACCTTAACTGCTTATCTGGGCTTCCCCAGTCTATCCTGCCTAGACAGCTCACTGCAAATCCAACTCAATACCAAGTGGAGATTTAAAGTTCCAGCCCAGTCTTCACCCTAGTGCCCAAAACATATTGCCTCAGGGCAGGCAACACAACTACAAAGTCTATTATCAACATTCTGCCCAAAGTGCTCTGATATCAGGTACATGTATTAGCCTCCTTGTGTTCAGACATGTTGTTTGTTGTGGGCAATCCATGAATAACACA
Source organism: Polypterus senegalus (assembly GCF_016835505.1). Lineage (NCBI taxonomy): Eukaryota > Metazoa > Chordata > Cladistia > Polypteriformes > Polypteridae > Polypterus > Polypterus senegalus. The sequence goes on along the minus strand of NC_053169.1, from coordinate 38,670,589 downwards.
GAAATCCAATAACAACTCACCATTCTGGTTCTGATCTGGCAGGCCATTCCTCACAATGATTCCCCACCAAGCATCTCTATCATTCCAGACATGAGGATTGAAATTATCCAGTAAGACTACCGAGTCTTTGGACAGCACACGTTCAATCATTTAATTTCCTTTCTCTAAGAAGGCTGAATATTCTGGACAGCTGCTTGGTACCTATGCACCAACAACAGTTAGTGTGTTCCTCTCTGTGACACATATCCCCTCTTGTCCACCAGAAACAACTCTTCTAGCTGGACGATTGTAAGTATCCTCACACCCATCCAGGGCCCATCACAATTCAGAACTCCCAGTCATGATGTTTGGTTCCAGAACCTATCACCTTTATGCTATTCGTAGAGGTGATACCAGCTATATCTAGCTGGTACTTTTCCACCTTTCAAACCAGTTCAGGGTCCATCCCAGTCAGAAAGGTAATATTATAAGTTCCCAAAACCACTCTTAATTTCCAAAATCTAGTCAGTCTAGATCTTTTCTACCTATGCCTGCCAGCAAACTTGCATCACATCTGATTTCCCCCCTTCATCTTGCAGGTGGTGAGCCCATACAACATCTCCACATCACTGTTTCAGGCTGAGCCTGGCCATGTAATATAGGTTCCCAAACCACCAGGCGCTTGCTGGCAGATGCCATCTCCAGACCTGGCTGCAGGCATAGGTCCTGGTAACTCTATACTGGATAGGGTACACTGTTTCTCAATTTGTACTATAATGAGGGTCATTGTGAACTGTTCATTGTCTGACCGCTCAGTTCAAACCTGTTTACCTAGGGAGCCCTGAGACCCTAGCAGCAACACAATTCTCCAAACACTTTAGCTCTGAGTATCCCTCGGGTACATAAGCCCCACTAGCACAGCAAGGTGAGCAAGCAAAATATGTCCCACCTAATTAATTGATCTCCCCATTTTTTTAGATTTTTATTTAAACAATCTTTCTCATTTCCAGAATTATTTAACTGTAAGGCAAGCTAAACTAACATTAATAGATATCACTTAATAAACTGTATATATATATTGTATCTTAAAATTCAGTTTAGTTTCTCAGAACTCTGAAACTCATTTCAGGATATCTCAAACTTACTTCCTCTGTATTTAAAATATCTGCAATATAAGTTGAGATATCTCCAACTGACATTTCATGCATTTTAAGATATCAGAAGTTGATTCTAAGATGTCTTAAAATGACATTCTGCAAAATTTTAATTTTTTTTAAAAGGAGATTCTTTTTAAGATATCAAGTAATGAACATGAATGTTTTATACACACCTCAAGCATGAGTTATTGTGAAAACATCTGAAATTCATTTCAAGAGAGCTTGATTAAATTTTGCAGTATTTTGAAATAACAACCAGACTATACTGAGATGTATGAAATAGATTTCAAGATATCTTAACCTCCTCGACATTAACTCTGAGTGTGACTTGGCCTCAGAATTTAATGTTATTATGATTAACCCAGAGCCTGACTTGGGATGATTTTTAAGGATCTGCTTTGCATTGTAAAGCCAACTCTTTCTGTCATGTAGAGAATGAAGTAACATTATGCTTCAAAAAAATCATGAATATTTCTATAAGTTTTTTCAGTCAAGGTAACCATTAATATTCATGAGTTTGGTGGAGTCTTCAACTAAAGCACAATGGCATGCAAACAAAAAGCTAAAAAGCAATACTGAAAAAAAGCCATTTGTTGATTCAAGCGATAGTAGTGACAATGTCAATTGGTCATCAGATTTTGACATCGATAGTGAAACTGATCCATATGCCACTGTCAGTGGTATAGCATGGTTGGGGCGGCAGGGGCGGCCCGCCCCGGGCGGCACTTTTAGGGGGCTGCAAAGAATTACTGTATATTTTAGTCTTTTAAATTAAAATACCTAAATAAGGGGGCGGCTGACACCCACGCTACGCCACTGGCCACTGTACTACTGAACCAGCAGTGAATTCATTCCAGTGCAGATTCACTGAGGTGCAAGTAGCTTTGTAGCAAAAAAAGCAAAATGATTGCAAATTAGAAGGACAACAAAGAAGTTATCTCTCTAAGCACTGCAGAAATTGTCGATGTTCATTTCAGAGGAAATGTGAAAGTAACTAATGCTTACATTGTGGTAGCCTACAGAAACACAATGGGTGTGTCGATTGTGCGGTTCAAGCAATAGAAAAAATACTTTAAGAAAAGTGCCCACAGTAACACATTCTTACTGTCCCGATTGTGAAGTTGGTCTGTGCGTTGGTAACTGTTTCAAAACATATCACATGGAGGACGTGTACAAAATCTGCATGAGTGCATCAGTGGACACTAGGAAAACCTTTGCTACTGCATTTATGTTGACATTTTAGTATGTTTTTGTTGCACATAATAACATTTTTCGTTTTGAAAAAAAAATATTACATTTTTGGCACATTTTTTCTAGGGCAAACATATCACTAAGGAGGTTAATACAGTCTATTATTTCATAACCTCTTGAAATGCATATGAGATGAGTTATGTAAAAGGAAATGTATGATATCTTGAAATAGTTGTGTTTTCAGAAATCACAATTTTAAGATATTTTAAAATTCATCGCATGGTACCTAAAAAAAAACTTTTTCACATATCACTAAATGTTAATTTCCTCTTTCGGGATCTTTAGTCCATCTTAATAAACAGACAGGTTATAATTAAGCACTCCCTCAAACCGAATGGGAGAAATGTAACCTCACTAAGGTGAATGTGTGGACCAGTGCCATCTTGTTAAGATAGTCAAGGTGCTCCTTCACCTGTCTCAAGGCAGGTCTGAACCCAGCATGTAGCACACCTGCATTTCTTCAAATGTTTTTCAGTTGCTATGATAATATTACTTCTGGCAGTAATACAATTTAACCTTTACATTAAAATGCATAAGGCAGGATTTCCCTAATGATTGCAAACATGCAAAATACTTGACATACACTAGACCTTATGCATGTGAAAAGTATCTGCCACCTATATGGTGTGGGACAACCGTTGCAAACATGCTACCTATTGTTTGTTTGTGTTCAACATTTAGACTTTCCTAGATATATGAGATTTATCTCCAAAGCTAAAAAAGGTGTATGAAATATGGCACGACAACATTGAAAGGATTTTGTCACATTGAAAATGTGTGAAGTACACACTTATTCTTTACTGGTTGCGTAGAACGTTTAGTATTTATAAAAAACAATCAAATATCTGAGTGATGCCCAACTAGGCACTCTCTCCTACACTGGGATGATGGACACACATGTAAATTAAAGGGGCATTCCATATTGAGAGTACGCTGCATTCTCTGGATTTTATGGAAAAAGTACAAAATTTTATGTCAACACGATATCGGGTTACTCTTAATTGTGAAAGAATGTAGAGTGTCTTCTTAGTTATTATGACATGTTTGTAATTCAGTGTGTGATGTGACTTGAAAGAATTTATATAATGTTACTCCATGTTAAACAAACACATATTTTATAGACTTCAAGACACCAAGAAGTTCATTCTAAATCATAGCCGCTGAGTATTTTTTAGAACAACTACTTTGCGGATTAAATACTTCATTAGAACAATAGGAACAAATTAAAATTCAGCAAATGGATAATATAAAAAAGGACATAAGGTAATGTGTAATATAAATCAGTTGAAATAGAAAGAATTCACCTTAATAAAAAGGACAGCTGTCTGTGTGTCTGTCTTTGTGTCCATCTGTTTGCTATCTCTCTGTCTTTTTGAAAAATGACACATCTCAAGCATTTTTAGTAATAAGGTAAATTGCATTTGTCATTCCAACACATGGCACATCATAAACATTAACAGTGTTTTCATGAATCCCATACCAAATGGTATACTCTATAAATGAGACATATGAATTACATGGAACACTCCAATCATTAACATTGAGGTCTACACTGATTATTTGGACTTCATCTTGTCTTAGATGTTTAGCACAGCTAGTATTCTGTAATTCTATTAGTATTTCAATTTCAAAAGAATATTTCACCAAAAAGTGATATTTTTTTGTATGTTACTTACCACATGTAGTTTGTAGTGATAGCCAAGAAGAAATTTTTAAGTTCATGTTTTCATGCAGAATGGAGATGATCAAATTTGTGATATAATGCAGTTCTATGGTCACCAACACAGGACAACAGCAAACAAAAAAAAAAATCTATGAAAAAAAATCTCACATTACTCATGTCATAAAATCCACATATGAGATTTTTTCATAGACATTTTTGCTTTGCACTCCCATCACTACCAACATTTGACAGTTTATTAGCATGGTATGTATTTTAAGGACGAGATTCTATTCTCATCTTTCTTTGCATAGTAATCATATGCACCAGCTTTCTTTGCCCTACACATTGTTTCATTTGTGGAGGTCACTAGCAATTCACAAAACCCAGTATAGTTAATGTGCATGAATCCATTGTGCAACTATGCTCTAAATATAATATTCCAGTTAAAGCTTTGTCAAATGAAATCCACTGAATTTCCAAAATATTTATCAGTAACATTCATTGATATTTTACTAGCTGGAAATATTACAGATAACAGAAGTGTTTCCAGACTCTCTCAATTTATTTAAAGGAGTTCACTTCTACTGCAGTGGGCTGGCGCCCTGCCCGGGGTTTGTTCCCTGCCTTGCGCCCTGTGTTGGCTGGTATTGGCTCCGGCAGACCCCCGTGACCCTGTAGTTGGGATATAGCGGGTTAGATAATGGATGGATGGATGGAGTTCACTTCTAGATGATCTTAGGCAGTGATGAGAACGGTATCTTATATTTAGAATCTCAGATAAGGAGTACAATTCATCCATTGATGAGATACATTTTTCTTTAATTTGTTCTAAACATGGAATAAATCATCATAAAACTGTACATCACACACAACTATCTTGACAGAATTGATCAACAGTCCAGCCAGGACAAGATGAAACCTCTGAATGATGTCATAAAGTGCACGCCTCGATAGGTCATATATTTTGGGAACGCTCCTCACTTACAGCATTTTTGGGAAAAATATTTGCATATTTGTGAATCTGAGTTCGATTTACAGTCACTTCACATGTTGAAATCGCATTATTTTGAATAACACCAGGTGGAAATAAATGTAAAAATGAAAAATCTATTATAACATCCTACACGGCATTGCTCACGTAGAAAATACTCAACACAAATAATTTATATATATATGGGAGGCAGCTAAAGGGCTTGAGTGAAGGCAGTTCTGAGGCATGCCGGGATGTGGCAGAGTGCACTGACTCTTTTTCTCCCTTTCCTGTAGACCATTCCCAGGAGATTCCACCTGGCTCTCTTGACGTCACTTCCAGGACCGAGCCAATGGAAATAGACCTTACCAGCTCCAGCCCCTCTGATGTCACGTCCGGGCTTGATCCAATGATTGATTAACATGTGCCTAATCTTTATGACCTCACTTCCTGTCTTGCCCCATAAAAGCCTGCCCTTTCTCCCTTTTCCCTCAGTCATGTTTTGGACTTGGTTGTATGCACTTCAGTGCTGTGTATTTCTATAAAAGAACGACTTTGCAGCCAGGATACCAGATTACACGGGTGGCTGCCCCAAACCTTTATCTGAGCATGTCTCATTCTTGTCACAATATATAATTCACTAAGACCATGGCAAGCAAGACGCATAATTGCTAAGGAAGGAAGAGAAGGTAACAAAGGTAAAGAAAGCGATTGTTAAGGGATGTTAGTTAGCGGGCTGGCGTGGCACATGATGATGTCATCAGGCTGAGTCAGCACCGGCTGGCTTTGGAGTGTATTATTACAGCAGTTAACAACACAACCAGCTTTGAACTGAGTGCTCGACTACTGTCATTATTAACTTGAGAAACAGTGATCACAATCGAAACGAAGAAGGAAATTTTGCGGAAATTTGAGAGTGGCGTTCGTGACCAATCTCGCTAATATGTACAGCATGTCAAAATCCACCATCTCGACAATTTTACAAAGAAAAGATTTGCATAAGGAGGCTTCTTCTAAACAATAACCACCTTCCGTTTCATTCTCCTCCACCTCCCTTCCTGCAGCCCAAAGATGTCAAATTAAATGGTGAGTACAGTATGAAATTGTTGTTTCTGGTAGGCTAGGCACTTTTTATAACTTTTTGGTTAGTACATTAGAAAACTTATTGGTGTTTTGGTAAATTATGCACATTATACAACCCTTTTTTATTATGAAAAGGTTAAGTAAGTGTTGCTGTGGGAGGTTCGGACCGCATTATGGGTATTTCCATTATTTCTTATGGGAAAAATAGTCTTGACTTACAACCAACTTGAGTTACAACCAGCCCTCGTGAACGAATTGAGTTCGTAAGTCAATGGTCCACTGTATATATATATATGCAAAAAGTGATCAAAAAGCAAGGCAATTGACATGGCATTTATACAGAAAAACATGGCTGACAGAAGTGATGTAGCAGCAGATGATGTCATAACAGGTGGATGGAACTGACATCATCAACGGGAGATCGGAAATGATGTCATCGTGGTGGTGACGGACATGACGTCATCATTTGGAGACCGGAGTGAACGTCATCATTGGGAACCGGAAGTGACGTTATTACTCAGAGACCGGAGGTGACGTTATCATCTGGAGTCAGAAGTGGAAGTGACATTGTGTGGCCATCTTATGATTCCGGAAGTTTGAGTGGTGAGTACAAGGAGTTATTTTTCTTCTTTTGGTCAGATGAAAAAGAGAGAGAGAGATGTTAATACCATAAATCAACCCTTCAGCTTGCGATGTTTCAGTCACCTCAGGGCTTGTTGACTGCCTCCTAAGTCCATGTGTGTGACAATATATATATATATATATATATATATATACATACAATCACCTAAAAGATTATTAGGAACACCATACTAATACGGTGTTTGACCCCCTTTCGCCTTCAGCTTCAACTGCCTTAATTCTACGTGGCATTGATTCAACAAGGTGCTGAAAGCATTCTTTAGAAATGTTGGCCCATGTTGATAGGATAGCATCTTGCAGTTGATGGAGATTTGTGGGATGCACCTCCACGTCACGAAGCCCCCGTTCCACCACATCCCAAAGATGCTCTATTGGGTTGAGATCTGGTGACTGTGGGGGCCATTTTAGTACAGTGAACTCATTGTCATGTTCAAGAAACCAATTTGAAATGATTCGAACTTTGTGACATGGTGCATTATCCTGCTGGAAGTAGCCATCAGAGGATGGGTACATGGTGGTCATGAAGGGATGGACATGGTCAGAAACAATGCTCAGGTAGCCCGTGGCATTTAAACGATGCCCAATTGGCACTAAGGGGCCTAAAGTGTGCCAAGAAAACATCCCCCACACCATTACACCACCACCACCAGCCTGCACAGTGGTAACAAGACATGATGGATCCATGTTCTCATTCTGTTTACGCCAAATTCTGACTCTACCATTTGAATGTCTCAACAGAAATCGAGACTCATCAGACCAGGCAACATTTTTCCAGTCTTCAACTGTCCAATTTTGGTGAGCTTGTGCAAATTGTAGCCTCTTTTTCCTATTTTGTAGTGGAGATGAGTGGTACCATGGTGGGGTCTTCTGCTGTTGTAGCCCATCCGCCTCAAGGTTGTGCATGTTGTGGCTTCACAAATGCTTTGCTGCATACCTCGGTTGTAACGAGTGGTTATTTCAGTCAAAGTTGCTCTTCTATCAGCTTGAATCAGTCGGCCCATTCTCCTCTGACCTCTAGCATCAACAAGGCATTTTTGCCCACAGGACTGCCACATACTGGATGTTTTCCCTTTTCACACCATTCTTTGTAAACCCTAGAAATGGTTGTGCGTGAAAATCCCAGTAACTGAGCAGATTGTGAAATACTCAGACCGGCCCGTCTGGCACCAACAACCATGCCACGCTCAAAATTGCTTAAATAACCTTTCTTTCCCATTCTGACATTCAGTTTGGAGTTCAAGAGATTGTCTTGACCAGGACCACACCCCTAAATGCATTGAAGCAACTGTCATGTGATTGGTTGATTAGATAATTGCATTAATGAGAAATTGAACAGGTGTTCCTAATAATCCTTTAGGTGAGTGTATATATATATATATATATATATATATATATATATATTTATAACCTCACCGAGCATCTTATATGATGGTGGCGGTATCTTTGTCTTACGTGTTTTACGTGTGTCATGATGATCTGGACTTTGCTTTTTTACTTTCAGTTCATATATTTAGCATTTAGAGGATTTTAGTATTCAAGTAATTTAATGGTCTGGCCTGGTTTTTGATTTAAGGCTCTTTTTGAAGACATTAATTTTGGAAAAGGCACCATTTGGTTTTTACTATTATATTTGGTTCACGTTGTTTATTATTTCTATGCAGGGTTGTCAGGCTATGGCTAAACAGGATGTCCGGGAGAATGTAACATGTGACGTAATTACTGTGACAATATATACGTAAGCATCGTACACTCTTTAATGTCCAAGTTCTTGACTAATTCAAAAGTAAAATTCCTTGCACCACTATTGTTAAAGATCTCTCTGGCCACAAATGACTTATTTTCTTTGACTTTAAACCTTGTATTGTGGTGTCGGCTACATGAAATATTTCATTTTTTGATTCATCTGTTACAATTTTGCTTCACAGTCTGGTCATTGTTTATTTGGATCTAATCCCCCCCACCCCCCAATTTTCGTCATTGGCTCTATTAGTTCTGTCTCCAGATTTCATCCTATTTAAAATGGTTACCACCCTGTAGTCATTACCATTTTTTTTCTCTTTTTTTCTGTTTGGCTTTTTATTAACTATAGACAGACAGATATATATAATATCTCTAATGTTACATATTTTAGTAATAATTGTATTGGTAAGTAATGTGGTGGATTTTAGGAGGCCCAGGCCCCTCATGGACCCTGTGATCATCAGAGGTGACTGTGTGCAGAGGGAGCAGACCTAAAAATACCTGGGAGTGCAGCTGGATGACAAATTGGACTGGACTGCCAATACTGATGCTCTGTGTAAGAAAGCTCAGAGCAGACTATACTTTCTGAGAAGGTTGGCATCCTTCAACATCTGCAGTAAGATGCTGCAGATGTTCTACCAGACGGTTGTGGCGAGTGCCCTCTTCTACGCGGTGGTGTGCTGGGGTGACAGCATAAAGATGAAAGACGCCTCACGCCTGGACAAACTTGTTAAGAAGGCAGGCTCCATTGTAGGATTAAAGTTGGACAGTTTAACATCTGTGGCAGAGCGACGGGCACTAAGCAAACTCCTGTCAATCATGAAGAATCCACTGCATCCACTTAACAGGATCATCTCCAGGCAGAGGAGTAGCTTCAGTGACAGACTGAGGAGATCGTTCCTCCCCCACACTATGCGACTCTTCAATTCCACCCGGGGGAGTAAATGCGAACATTAATTTTATTTTAATTCTTTTCATTTTTATTACTATTTAATTTAATATTGTTTCTTTGTATCAGTATACTGCTGCTGGATTATGTGAATTTCCCCTTGGGATTAATAAAGTATCTATCTATCTATCTAATAATCACTACAGCATGATAAGAATCACCTCTGGGAGTCTTTTCTGCACACTGCTATCAGGGAATTCAATGCTTCCACTTAATGTACTTGTTAAGTTTATTGATTGATTAATTGATTGATTGGCTGTATTATTTGTCCTGTAAGTTTGTATTCTTGTTTTTTATGTTTCTGCTGTTGTATGCATCTGAATTTCTCCCATGGGATTAATAATGTTTATCTAATCTAATCTAATCTAGTCTAATCTAATTGTAAGTAAAGTATCGTGAGCATTTCAATAACATCTTTAATATGATATTCAGAAGAGCATTGAAACATTAGAATAAAAGCATGGCAGTTAAACAAATATATTATTAAAATATAGCACACATAATGCAAAATGAATTAATGTAAACAAATAAATGTGACATAGAAAAGATTCCATCCATCCATTATCCAACCCGCTATATCCTAACTACAGGGTCACGGGGGTCTGCTGGAGCCAATCCCAACCAACATACGGCGCAAGGCAAGAAACAAACCCTGGGCAGGGCGCCAGCCCACTGCAGGGCTAGAAAAGATTCCAGTCAGATATATGAGAAAACATTGAAATGTTCTATGGTTATTTAGCATAGCCATTCATCTTCGCTTCTCACTGCAATGGATATAAATAATAAGAAAGTTGAGAAGCTAACACTTACTTTTTTCTTCTCCTTTTCTAATCCAACAGCAGTATTTTATTACTGCATCAGCAGTGTCACTATATATAAAAAGCTGGAACCTAGCCAGGATAACATCTTTGTTGATCCTCTGGAAGAGTGTCTTCTTTCGTTGTGTTTTTTTCTTCCAGTTTTGTATAAGGTCTGAATTAGACAGATACAATATGATTGTGATGATTGTGCTGGTGCTGCTTCCAGTTCCCGCAGTTAGCTTCAGGCACATTTCATTAAATCAGTTTCTATCAATTTCTCAAGTTTATTGTTGTCTAATGTCCACCACTCTATCATTTCATAGCAAACTTTACCTGTTCAAATGGACAGACCATTTGTTTATTACAAATCCTACAAATATACAGATATAATTTTCCTCTTTTATAGTCTGTCTGGACGTGTCCTGTCACATGAATTCAAAGCACCTATCGGTGAAAAGCAGAAGATCACCCAGTAGATTCTTTTCTTCCTCCGCTGGAATGTAGCAGACAAGTAGGAAGCATTACAGACACACAGAAAGAGTTGGTATTTTTATAAGGTGATTATTGTTGTGTACCTCTAGCTTTGTAATAAAATGAACTCAGTTCTTTGGTTATCTGCGTACTCTAAGTTATCTTTGTTGTGTATGAGCAGTTAGCTCAATTGCAATATAGGGAGAAATTTTGGCTTAATTTCCTTTACTTCTGAAACCTAAAAGATATCAGCTGCAACTTGGATACAGAGTTGACCTTTATGAGTTAAAACTCCTTACTGATAATTCGCAATATTTTTGTTTTTTTATGGGTACACCACAGAAGTCATTATTTTCCTTTTAAACCAACATATGGCTGCCATAAGTTGACCCTTCAACACCACAAAGAACATTATAATTGAATGCTGTCATCCACCGAAAGAAAACATGCCGTAAAATTCATTTGAAACATTTTAAGAAGTGTGTCATGCTTCAAGCATAAACACCTCCACAATCAAAAGCTTTCAAGATGCATGCAGTGTAGTTGAGTAACACCTGATCCGCTGCCATATGGAGAAGTAATAAAAGTGTACATTTTACTACTTGGAATCAGAGGTTTATTTAATTATTTTAAAACATGAAATTAAATGTGGGGTGTTGCAATATAATTATCATTAAATTATTTAATTTATGGTGTTCTCATTGTGGCTAGCGATGGCATTCACTGGTCATTGGTCTTCCTCTGGGAAGGAGTAGCAACTGTGACATGCTTAAAGAGGGACACTTTATTTTTTCTGTAATCCTGGTTTTCACGCAGAGCAGAAAAGGAAAAATAGTTTCAATTGTAAGGCTTTTGGAAATCCCTCACCTTGGCTAATAACTATTGTCTTTCAGCTTTACTTTTGTGCGGTTTATTGTGCTGAACATTGTTATAACCAGCACAATGTGATATCTGAACATCTTGATATGTTAGTCTAACCTTACCCCTAACCCTAACCCTGGCACCTGACAAGTATATTTTTGCTTTTTGTTTTGCAAGGAACAGCATTTTATTCTTGAACAATTCCTATGCTTACAAAGGTTTATATGACTGATTCACATCATCTGCTGCAGTTACAGAATTTACCTATCCTGCGTGTAATAGTGTACTGAACAAGTCCTTGGCCAGCTTGTTAAATGCTTACTATTAAATAACTACAGTATAAGTGTGGAGGAGTGGTGATCAGGACTCTCACCTTCATTTATTTCTCTGCATGTTTGCTTTAATTTTCTTCTATCTAATAATAACAATAATAATTCTTTGCATTTATATAGCACTCTTCTCACTACTCAAAGCACTCAGCAATTGCAGGTTAAGGGCCTTGCTCAATGGCCCAACAGAGCAGATTCCTTTTTGGCATTTACGGGATTCAAACTGGCAACCTTCCGATTGCCAGTGCAGATCCCTAGCCTCAGAGCCACCACTCCACTGCAAATCTTTCCCCCTACCTTGGCAGCTCAAAGACATGCTGATGGTGATTTATTGACTTTTATTTCCCTGGGGTGATTGAAGGTGGCTGAGTGCATGAAGGAGGCCTGTGATAGGGTGACATTTCTTTCAAAGCTGTGTTCTTTGTAGCAGGGCAAATGATGAGGCAAGGTCAATCCAAGAATAATTGGGGTGCCAACCAGGCCAAACCATGTTTAACTCTAAGAAAAGAAAAACTTCAAACAAAGCATGCACATGATGGCACCCACAATAACAGGCTAGTTACCCTTTAAATTGATCTCGTGACATTCTCACATTCTCCGGCCAGGTCAGGTCCAAATGAGATGCCACCTTCCAGGCACATTTCTGTTTTATACTGGGCAGGCCTGATGGGGTGGGGCTTCTTTGGCACTGTTGCCCTCAAGGGGTGGCTTATCAAGCCTGTGAGGGGACAAAGGAGATGCAACTGTTAGTGAGAGCCCCCCATCTCATCCTGGGGTGGTACCACATAAGGCTATCCTCTGGATGGCATGTGTGACACCTTTTTTCAGTCTTTGGCACCCTGAAATATTACAAAAACAAAAGTAAGTTTAGAAAAGGGGTAGACAAACAATAAATAATAGTTAATTGTGGCACCTTGCAATAACACAGCAAATACTTGCTGTATTTTTATAGTCTTGATAGGCAGTAAAACAGCATACTTATCTTTTTAATTAAAAATACATTTTTATTTTTCTGCATGACATTTAATATATTAAATACAATAGTATACTACATAAGTATTTATTTTTAGAAATGGTGCCCTGTCCAGGGTTGCACCCAGTGCTCCTGGGCAAGGCTTCAGCTCCCTCAGTCCTGAAATGGATTATACGAGTCAATAATGGATGTTTGCATGCATGGTATTTATTAGAACATATTATTTAAAAAGTTTTAATGTTTTAGACTACACTAAGATAAAACTTTCTTAGAAACTGAATGACTTCATAGTAAAACTAAATGTAAAGTTTGTGATATTTTTCTGTTGACTTTTGATTAATGAGCTAAAAGAGGCATACTAATGGCGGTTTCCGTTTTTTTCTCATTAATTACTCTATAAAGTGACAAATGGCAGATCTCCAAGCGTTGTTGTTTTGCCCTTGGTGAGAGTATTTGACATTTACAAGCTAAGAATGGCTTCCTGTGTTAAATGAAGAACTGATACTTAAGCTGTTTATTTAGAACAACAGTGTACTTTACACATGCTAAAATGGCTTCAGGGTGTGCAATTTCGTGCTGGATTAGGAGCAAAGTGCCTTATATTTCAAGAGCATATGCAAGATCAAATGTTTTTGTATTTATTGATGTGGCACTTGAGTGGACACCTTCAGAAATGAAGAAGTAATTGCAACAGGCTGAACTGCTTACTAATAAAATAACACTAGGTGCAAGGAGCAAAGCGAAATATATAAATGCGGTGAGAACTTGGAGCAGTTTATCACAGGTATTTTAAGCTCGCAGGTCCCGTAACACCTACTGTATGTCTTCTTTTATAACACTGAGCTGCTAAAAGGGACACTCTATAAAATGATTTGACTCCTGACAAAAGCCAATATAAGTGTTTAATAAGCATGCCACTTACTGATTAATATGCAGTGGGTTTTGTTTGTAAATTGCATTAATATGAATTTATCTATAAGTATAACAATTATATTGCTTTTCATTTGCTTTATATACTGTTGAGTGATAAATATAGTTTTAAATGGTTAAACACAATTAAATTCCATTTTTAGTTGCAGTTTCACATAGCGGCCTAGTGTGTTTCACAATAACTTAAAATACTGTATAGCTTAAAAAGTAACTAAATACCCTGGGATAACTATCAGACCCTTATGTGTTTAATAAAATTATTGACACCTTTAGTATGTTTAAAATGTTATCTCTATAATCTGAGGATAGGTTTATTGCATTTTTTACAGATTTAAATTTATAAATGAATCAAATCCTGTAACAAAAGAAACATCAGTACTAGAAACATTTTCTATGATCACATGTATCTAAAAATATTTAAGACAAATTTTCACATTGTCTATATATTTGTCCTCTAGTATACTTTCATGTATTATTTTATATCACTTCAGTGGATACATATTAAACTAAAATCGATATTATAAGATCTCTATATATAATCTTCATTTGGATCTTGATCTTTGTTTGTCCGCAAAATGAATTAGAAGAAGAATCACTAGATGGCAGTAGAGAGACAGCTAAAACATAGGCATTGCATTAAGAATCTCCTCCAGGCTTATACTACTGAAGACTGTAGTACTCCAGTCACACCTCAAAACACAGACATTCAAACTAAACAAATTGTTGTGCTTTAAATTAACTAATTTTTATATATAATCTTCATTTAGATCTTGATCTTTGTTTGTCCGTGAATTCCACGTATGCGTTGACCACCTTCCAGTTTAGTACGCTGTTGTTACTCACGGATGTCAACAATGTGCCGGAATAACGAAAGGAATGGTGGACAGTGTTACGCTGGTTAGCTCCTGAGGCCTGGTTAGAGAATGAGATTGCTGAAGGTAAAAGGTACGTGTCTACGTAACATATGAATGAAAGACAGTGGGTAAAATGAATGACAACGTAATAGCACGTTCCGGAAATTATTATTGTTACGTTGTAGCTGGCGAGTGCTGCGCATCTCACAGTTGTACCGTGGCTTGCTCACATGTCAGTGAAGTGATCCCTATTTATGCTTTAAAGAGCCTGGATACCTACAGTATTTGTCACCCTTTTATAACCATTGTTCCGTGTATACTGCCTTACTCTTTGGATTGCCACAAATCAACCTGTGAGATTGGAGAAAGGTTGAGAAGACATCGTGAGAGGAAACGACAGCGTCGTGAAAACGAGACGAACTGTGAACAGACAGAAGCAGAAATGCTCCTACACCACCACATAATTGCTATTCGAACAGTGATTCCGAGTAGGCCGTTCCTATCGAATCAATGTCATTAAAATGACAGAAAGATATCGTAGCAGACAGAGGCACTTCTCAAACGTGTGGCGCCCAGTAGCCACAGTGGTCTATGTGTGTGTGTCTGACTCCACTATTGCAATGCTCATTACAACATGAAATTTAATTATTAAGTACCACTTACCTTGTACTTCTGAGTTCCTGAATGGATAACAGCAGTTTTAGCTTTCTCTCAGCCTCAAGTCTTTCGTTCACTCTCTCCCTGAAACCCCCACGGCAGTTTAAAATGTACAGACTGGAGGGATTGGGGGCAGTTGTTTTAGGAAGAAGCCCTGTGGAAGTAGCCTTTGCAGTGCAGAATTTGCTGCTATTCACTACACACTTTTTAATGGATTTTCCCCAGATATGTATCATTGTTTGTGAATCTCATCCGACCCCATGAGACTAGGCTGACCATGTCTAATAGGCTGGGTATTACAATATTATATGACATATGGTGGGCTGCATGACAATAATACTATGGTAATCTGGCATTACAACTTTCATTGAGGCTAAAGTGTTTTATCGTGTAATCAGGTCACCTAATACAAAAGGTAACGACTAACCTCTTTGGATCTTTTCTTAATGGGAGATAGGAAGAAGTGTCAAACCAGCTATGTACCTGTTACCAGTAACTCCTCACCTTTTAACACTGTTTGTATTCAATCCTAGGGATCTCTATGATGGGACTGTCTTTGATTTCTAAGCCTTTACTTCAACAACGTTTTACACCCAACAGAGGGCTTCACATATGTGTCCTATAGCTTTGCTAGGAATAATCAGACAAAAGGCTCTGACTTTTAAGCTTTTACTTGAAAATGACATTTACTTACATCAAAACCATTATAAACTGCAAAGATCAGAGGTGCTCTCGTTAATCTGGTCTGATTAAACTGATCAGTTGGCTTCTTTTCTTGCAAATTATGTGTTCTCAATCAAAACAAAGATATTGCACAAGAGATAGAGAACTCATTGGCAGTTTTAGAAGCAGTTGCAAGAAAGGTGGGGGTTGAGGTGGGCTCCTCTGAAAAGTGTCATCTTTTAAAACTGCACCAGTTCCCCATTTTCTTGCCCCAAAATGAGTAAACACTCATGGGTACCAAAGCATGTTGACATTATTTTTGCAGTTTCTCACAGCACATGAAAATGTTTCTTACATTGCTATTAAAACTCAAGGTCAGTTCTCTGAGATTTACAAGTATTAAAGAGCTTCTAAATTCCTGCTTTGTATTGCAACTGTCCCAGCATGCACTGCACTTCTGCTTGACAAGACTTCAGACTAGAAGCAAAAGGCCTTTTACTTGAACGGTTTAAAGAATCTCCTGTTCATAAGGGTTACCCACCACTCTGACTCCTGGCTCCACAGATAGGAAACAAATGTGATGGGGGACAGTAAGAACTTGCAATGAAGATTGTCTCAGTTTCATTTCAGAAATTTAATTATAGTTTTTGCAGATTGAACAGCTCCAATTCTATGCTAAATTCATCCACAATTTATATGCTGAGAACAATGGGCATTTATTACACTGGCAAGCAGATCATTCGAAAGCTTGGGAGACCTGTAGGTAAAGGCCCTCCAGTGGTCTTATTTAACTTTGAAACTGTAAAGAGGCCAGCATTTTGTGAACACAATATATGTTCTGAAATATATGTACTAGGTTCAGCTAAGTACAGAAACAGAACTAAAGGAAATTAAATTTTTATCAATCATAACAATAAACTTGAAGTTGTAACCCTCCCTATTAAACTGGCAAACATGTAAAGAAACATTAAAAACTTGCAGTATTTATTTCCTTGAAAACAATCACAACATCAGCTTATGTTGTTATCATTGCTTACTTCTGTTTAGTTTTACAATTCTCCAAGCTGACAGATGGTGTTATGATACATTTCTGATCTGGCATGCTTGTTTTTTACATCCATACTTTGTAATAAGATACTGCTGTTTTACAGTATGAATGAATTCAGACCAGAGTTTGGTCATAATACGTTTTTGGGGGGTGGAGGGGGTGCTATTCCAGGAAACTCTGAGCAAGACATAAAACTCCATTCAACCAAAAAACGTTACAGTTAAGAATCAATCTAATAGCATTTCTTTCTCACTTGAAGGAAAGTAGAACCTCTGAACACACAATGAGTGAATTCAAAGAGTTAACATAGGCCTAGGTTATACAAATTACATACATAGATGAGGCATTATTGCGGTGGGCTTGCACCCTGCCTGGGGTTTGTTTCCTTCCTTGCACCTTGTGTTGGCTGGGATTGGCTCCAGCAGACCCCTGTTAGGATATAGAAGGTTGGATAATGGATGGATAAGGCATTATATAAAGATAGAAAGATAGATGAGTATCAAAGGAACTATATACACTAGATAGATAGGATAAATGGATACATATTATTTTATTCCTAACAGGACATTCACTTCCTCATATAGCTGCTAAAGTTGCTCCAGCACAACCACATCCTAAAGAAAAAGGACAACAATAGTCAACATGGCCCCTGATTTTGCCATCATCCTCTTCTCTGCCGCTATGTTGCGCATGTTGGTTAAACGAGCAAGTACGTTTTTCACTGTACTCTGTACATTAGACAACACTACTACTACTTCTACTATCTCCTGTGAGTCCAGGGTCAATCTTGTAATAAAGCTGGCTTTCTTGTTCAGATTATTCAAGAGTTTGGAATCCCTTAAGCTGATTTTCCTACCTCGTGGAATACAGTGCAGAATAGAACCTTGGCCGAGAGATAGATAGATAGATAGATAGATAGATAGATAGATAGATAGATAGATAGATAGATAGATAGATAGATAGATAGATAGATAGATAGATAGATAGATAGATACTTTATTAATCCCAATGGGAAATTCACATACTCCAGCAGCAGCATACTGATAAAAAACAATATTAAATTAAAGAGTAATAAAAACGCAGGTATAACAGACAAATACTTTGTATAATGTTAACATTTAACCAAAGGTGGAACTGAAGAGTCGCATAGTGTGGGGGAGGAACAATCTCCTCAGTCTGTCAGTGGAGCAAGACAGTAACAGCAGTCTGTCGCTGAAGCTGCTCCTCTGTCTGGAGATGATACTGTTTAGTGGATAGAGTGGATTCTCCATGATTGACAGGAGCCTGCTCAGCGCCCGTTGCTCCGCCGCGGACGTCAAACTGTCCAGCTCCATGTCTACAATATAGCCTGCCTTCCTCACCAGATTGTCCAGGTGTGAGGTGTCCATCTTCTTTATGCTGCCTCACCAGCACACCATTGCGTAGAAGAGGGTGCTTGCCACAACCATCTGATAGAACATCTGCAGCATCTTATTGCAGATGTTGAAAGACACCAGCCGTCTAAGGAAGTATAGTCAGCTCTGTCCTCTCTTACACAGAGCATCAGTGTTGGCAGTCCAGTCCAATTTATCATCCAGCTGCACTCCCAGGTATTTATAGGTCTGCACTCTCAGCACACAGTCACCACTGATAATGACGGGGTCCAGGAGGGGCCTGGGTCTCCTAAAATCTACCACCAGCTCCTTGGTTTTGTTGGCGTTCAGTTGTAGGTGGTTTGAGTCGCACCATTTAACAAAGTCCTGGATTAGGTTCCTATACTCCTCCTCCTGCCCACTCCTGATATGCAATATTCGATATGCACATTTAGAACTCCTTTGTTTTAGTGGTGCTTATTTCAGGGTGCATACATGTAAATGTAACTGGGAAATTAGTCAGTTAAAGAAACTCCTCTGGGGAAATGCTTATGAGATTAGAATATAAATGTTTTCTGTGCTAATTAGCATTAAGGTGATTTGAACTCAGGACACTGGATTAATAAATCTTCTCCTCATAAAATTCTATTTATAAAATTAAAAAGTGTTATAATTCTTAGTTTTGTGACCTGAACAACAATATTCACAAATTAGTTTTTATTTTAGATAAATAGTTCATGTTGTTGATGATGTCATCAAGGTAGCATTTTGAATTTGCGTCCATTCATTTGTGGTTGAGAGCGACTTTCGTTGTCAGTCGCATGACTTACAGTTGCTTCTTACTGTGTTATTGCATATTCTATTACAGAGAGCATTGCTTTTATAACCTGTACTTAGGTCAATGAGCAGCTGTCAAAAATATCTTAATCTATCAATGAGCAACACATACAAACTAACCGATTTCATTTGCTTCATAATCACCTACTAATGAAACTTGGCTCACAAACTCAGCAAAACTATTGTTATTGAGGAGTTTGTAAAAAGAGGATCCAGTAGGATAGAAGAGCCTGGTCCTAATCATATTTTGTGTATTTAATATTTTTTCTATGGTGATATTTTGTGGATTTTTAAAAGGTTTAAGGTCAGAGAACACATTTATGCTATTAGTTTCTCATTTTTATCTTTAGGGAAAAAGTTCTAATTATTCATCATTAGGATTTTTTCTTTTTTTACTGCAGTGTCATCTTGTTTTCCCCGACAGTGCCATCATTAGGTGAAGTTTGTTGCTGTGCTGCTGTTGTTAGGGTTGTAGTCTCAATCATCGCTTATTGTGATGTTGTTAATGCAATGCCTTAGTGGGAAGAACTGCCTGGGGAACATTCATCAAGTGTATGGACATTCCTTAAAAGTACAAAACAATGCTTTACATACAGTTAAGTCCATAAATATTTGGACAGAGACAACTTTTTCTAATTTTGGTTCTGTACATTATCACAATGAATTTTAAGTGAAACAACTCAGATGCAGTTGAAGTGCAGACTTTCAGCTTTAATTCAGTGGGTCGAACAAAAGATTGCATAAAATGTGAGGCAACTAAAGCATTTTTTTAACACAATCCCTTATTTCAGGGCTCAAACGTAATTGGACAAATTAAATAACTGGAAATAAAATGTTCATTTCTAATACTTGGTTGAAAACCCTTTACTGGCAATGACAGCCTGAACTCTTGAACTCATGGACATCACCAGATGCTGGGTTTCCTCCTTTTTAATGCTCTGCCAGGCCTTTACTGCAGCGGCTTTCAGTTGCTGTTTGTTTGTGGGCCTTTCTGTCTGAAGTTTAGTCTTCAACAAGTGAAATGCATGCTCAATTGGGTTAAGATCAGGTGACTGACTTGGCCATTCAAGAATTTTCCACTTCTTTGCTTTAATAAACTCCTGGGTTGCTTTGGCTGTATGTTTTGGGTCATTGTCCATCTGTATCATGAAATGCCGCCCAATCAATTTGACTGCATTTAGCTGGATTTGAGCAGACAGTATGTCTCTGAACACCTCAGAATTCATTCGGCTGCTTCTGTCCTGTGTCACATCATCAATAAACACTAGTGTCCCAGTGCCACTGGCAGCCATGCACACCAAGCCATCACACTGCCTCCACCGTGTTTTACAGATGATGTGGTATGCTTTGGATAATGAGCTGTTCCACGCCTTCTCCATACTTTTTCTTGCCATCATTCTGGTAGAGGTTGATCTTGGTTTCATCTGTCCAAAGAATGTTTTTCCAGAACTGTGCTGGCTTTTTTAGATGTTCTTTAGCAAAGTCTTTAGCCTTTCTATTCTTGAGGCTTATGAGTGGCTTGCACCTTGCAGTGCACCCTCTGTATTTACTTTCATGCAGTCTTCTCTTTATGGTAGACTTGGATATCGATACGCCTACCCCTGGAGAGTGTTGTTCACTTGGTTGGCTGTTGTGAAGGGGTTTCTCTTCACCATGGAAATGATTCTGCGATCATCCACCACTGTTGTCTTCTGTGGACGTCCAGGTCTTTTTGCATTGCTGAGTTCACCAGTGCTTGCTTTCTTTCTCAGGATGTACCAAACTGTAGATTTTGCCACTCGTAATATTGTAGCAATTTCTCGGATGGGTTTTTTCTGTTTTCGCAGCTTAAGGATGGCTTCTTTCACCTGCATGGAGAGCTCCTTTGACCGCATGTTGTCTGTTCACAGTAAAATCTTCCACATGCAAGCACCACACCTCAAATCAACTCCAGGCCTTGTATCTGCCTAATTGATAATGACATAAGGACGGACTTCCCACACCTGCCCATGAAATAGCCTTTGAGTCAATTGTCCAATTACTTTTGAGTAATGAAGGGATTGTGTTAAAAATACTTTATTTGCCTCACATTTTTATGCAATCGTTTTGTTCAACCCACTTAATTAAAGCTGAAAGTCTGCACTTCAACTGCATCTGAGTTGTTTCATTTAAAATTCATTGTGGTAATGTACAGAAACAAAATTAGAAAAAAGTTGTCTCTGTCCAAATATTTATGGACCTAACTGTATGAATTCTTAGTGTTTCTGGGTATTGCTTTGTACTTTGCTTCTTCAACTTAGAAATTTTCCTTTTTATATTGCATTTAAATGCACATTTTGTTTTGTCTTTCTGGTTCTGACCTCTTGATCCTTTTCCATTGCCTTTTGGCCTGCCAGCTACCACCTATAGTAGAACAATATTGGTATGAAACACCAAGGTTCTGTATGTGAGCAATTGTACTTATAATAACTGAAAACATCTTACTAATAGCAAAGATCTTAGGAATCACTTTGTTTGGTGACTACACATTTTACCATTTTAGATAGTCATGTACTGTTAAAGGCCATAAAATTAGGATAAGTTTTGAAACTTAATTCAGTGGGTTGAACAAAAAAAATGTGAGGCAACTAAAGTATTTTTTTTAACACAATCCCTTTATTTCAGGGGCTCAAAAGTAATTGGACAAATTAAATAACTGGAAATAAAATGTTCATTTCTAATACTTGGTTGAAAACCCTTTGCTAGCAATGACAGCCTGAAGTCTTGAACTCATGGACATCACCAGATGCTGGGTTTCCTCCTTTTTTAGAAAAAGGAAAATTTCTAAGTTGAAGAAGTTTTGAAATTCAATACCATTTTCAATACCCAATACAAAGCATAATGTACTGTAAATAATATTTATTTAAATAAATTGCATTTCTATACACATTAAAATATTTACATTGATGAAAACAAATAATTACAATTTTAGTGAGTAAATGCAAATATTCTTAAGTAGTGCATTCTTTCGCACAAGGCAAGTGTAAAGATCTGTAAACAATAAACAGTAAACAAGTTTAAATCTGTTCAACAGCTGCTTTCTCCAACAGTACGAGGAAACTGCAACAAAATAGACCTGTCAAAGTTACAAAAAAGAACAATAAATCACAGTCATTGCTGTGCTGAGCAGTACATTTTATGATACAGCTCAAAAGGAAAATGTGCCACACTGCTGCATTCATGTACTGTGGAACAAATCTGTGAAGCGGCCATAACAGCCAGCCAAATGTCACTTTCATCACCATCCCACAAGTCAATTTCTAATACATCAAGTATACAAGGGGGGACCCAAAATGATGAGAACTTTTTTCTGAAGGCTGAAGGCGCATTATTTTTGCTGTTTGCCGTTCGGTGTGTGTACTAGACTGCCCTCTGCATCAGTTGGCCAAGCATTGTCCTTGAAGTGCTCAAGCGAATGTGTAATGCAGTGTGGAGAAAACAACCGGAATTATGGCGATCAGCCGAGTGGCTTCTGCATCACGACAACACTCCTGCCCACACAGCATTGAGTACTTGGCAGTTTGTCACAAAAAATGGGATGAGAACAGTTTCTCCCCTCCCAATCCCCCAATGGCACCTTGCACCCTGTGAATTTTTCTTATTTCCAAGAATGAAGAGGGACCTTAAAGGAAAGCATTTTCAGGATGTAGAGGAGGTCAAGAAGCAAATGACGGAGGCACTGAAGGCTATCACTTTGCAAGGGTTTCAGAACAGTTTTGAACAATGGAAAAAGTGGTGGGACAAGCGTATTGCATCTCAGGGAGAGTTGAGGGTGATTACATTTTGGAAATGTTCTGAGAAATATATGACTTTAAAAAAAAACCTTATTTTTGGGTCTAACCCCTCATATGATTGTTTATCAAATTGAGCACTAATAAGTTATAGCACCTTACATTATGTGTTAAATGTGATAAAGCAAATTTGTAAATCACACATAATAAAAGAAAGTAACTTGATACAACAGCACATTTCACAGCAAGCGAGTGACAGTGCTCTAGTGTTGAACAATGTTACCCCTTTATGAACAGCGTAAAATAAAAATGGCCTGCAGTTTAAAATAATGGCAGACTCCCGTTGCCTTAAACTGTAGAAAAAGAGAAAAAACAAAATATCACATCTCTTCTTCAAACATTGCAGTTTACATGCTTATACTAATTGATGTTTAATTTATTTTTTAAAAAAGTCACGTACTCGGGCGGCACGGTGGCGCAGTGGGTAGCGCTGCTGACTTGCAGTTAGGAGACCTGGGTTCACTTCCCGGGTTTGCATGTTCTCCCTGTGTCTGTGTGGGTTTCCTCCCACAGTCCAAAGACATGCAGGTTAGGTGCATTGGTGATCCTAAATTGTCCCCAGTGTATGTGCCCTGCCTGGAGTTCATTTCCTGTCTTGCACTCTGTGTTGGCTAGGATTCGCTAGTTATAGTAGTTAGGATAAAGCGGGTTGGATAATGGATGGGGTGGCATGGTGGCGCAGTGGGTAGCTCTACTGCCTCGCAGTTAGGAGACCTGGGTTCACTTCCCGGGTCCTCCCTGCGTGGAGTTTGCATGTTCTCCCTGAGTCTGCATGTGTTTCCTCCAACAGTCCTCCTCCCACCGTCCAACAATGTGCAGTTTAGGTGCATTGGCAATTGTAAATTGTGTAGGTGTGTGTGTGTGCACGCCCTGTGGTGGGATGGCACCCTGCCCGGGGTTTGTTTCCTGCCTTGAGCCCTGTGTCGGCTGGGATTGGCTCTGGCAGACCCCTGTGACCCTGTAGTTAGGATATAGTGGGTTGGATAATGGATGGATGGAAGGCTACATATTCGAAATTCTCTGTATTGACTTGTCCTTCAAGTGTTTGACTAAATTGGCTATGTTAGCCCATTTAGTTGCTGTTTTGTGGCAGCAAATCTTGCATACAGACTTGCGTCTATCTTGTAGTTTTCTGTCCCCATTTGGCACAAAGCCGAAGTATTTTCAGACACCACCCCTACTGCCCTTTTTGTTAATTAAGTGTACTGGAGCAGGTCCTAACACTGCCGAAGTTGCCATCTTATTAACACCTATGAGTGGCTAGAAAGGGGGCTGAAAATGTAGCCAGGCATATTGGTAGAGCAAACCAAAAGTGCATTTGCAATGTAGAATGTAGAATCAATACCATGAGAAATGAGTATTGAAACACTTTTTAAAATATCACAACTACTTATCGATATTTCGATTCTTTTGACAAACCCAATAGGAAACACACTGTCAACTGTCATCCCTTGAAAGAGCCTGGTGTGGCATTCTGTGAGATTCTCTTCTGCAGATGTAAAGATTTCTGTTTTATGTAATACGTGTCTGAATACTTCTGGGGCTAAACTTAATTGCACCACACTTTAGGAGACCAGAACAATATCGTCAAATGATCCAGGGCATCAGGGCAGGCTGTTTGTAACTGGGGTGCCAACTTTGTTGGGATTTCTTCAGTTCTTTGAATTAACATAAAAATGGGTGAAGAAGGTATTTTACAGTCCACTGTCCAATTTGAAGCCAAATGGAAAAAAAAACAAACTTTTTTTTTATAACAGGAACAAAATAATGAAGAGAGATATGCTTATATAAAAGAATTAGATCAGTATTGGAAAAGTGTTCAACTGGTGTACTGTTGTTAATTATCACTAGAGTTACTGCATAGAGAAACAGTGCGAATATTACATTTTACTTGGAAATCATCTCCATAGAAGATTAGATAATGTTTTGCTTAGTCTTTTCATAGAAATGATATGTCAGACAATTTAAGTAAATATGAATTAGTTCAAGATGAGTGAAAGTGAGCATGTGGCAGGAAACACTGGGTTCATGCTGCAGTATCTGGAGGAGTGTTTCTCCTGATTTGTTTCTCCCAAACTGACTCCCTAAAGGCTGAATCATTTTAATTATCTGACAAGGTCAGGGCAGCAACATCTACTGTTGGCTGCATTGGTTGCCAGATTACATGCGTGATTTGAGTCAAATTTTCTGTTTGAATTAATAAAGATGAAAGTCAGCACTAATTGAAAATAAAAATAACAGAGGGGTCAGTAACATTAATTTGTTCATTCTGCATGTCGCTTTTGCTGGTGAAGCTTATGAAGCCTTTCAGGTAATTAACAACTTTAGCCAATTTGATAGCACCTTTAAGGAAAAAGTAGGAAGCTTACTTCAGATAGAAGGTGTCAAGGAAAGTAAAGGACTGTGAAATTGGGGC
Organism: Polypterus senegalus; assembly: GCF_016835505.1. Taxonomy (NCBI): domain Eukaryota; kingdom Metazoa; phylum Chordata; class Cladistia; order Polypteriformes; family Polypteridae; genus Polypterus; species Polypterus senegalus. The sequence continues at coordinate 38,645,155 of NC_053169.1, read as the reverse complement.
TGTATGCATGAAGTTTACACTTTGAACAATTGTAATCCTTATTACACCTTTGCAAAATCATCCATATAGCAGTTTATGTCTACAGGGAAATAATATGCTCAGTGTTAAGATTTTGAATTTATACATGCATCATTTTATGTTTCTGTTTCCCTGATGGTTAAAGGTACTGTATCAAACTGCATTAGTTAAAAATTGCCTTATTTTGCTTCGGATATTTGCCATTTGTCAACTAGTTGTCTAGAGATGCAACAGTGGATGGCACAGAGGGATTTCCATTGGTTAGACAAAATACTTTACCATCAACATCATATTTCTGGATAAGCTGAAGGATGTAACCGCCAGAATGAAAGGAGGACACATTTGTGCATCTATAAAAAGTACAGTATAGTTAAAAAATGGGCAACTGATGCAGCTACTATTCAGAAAACACCAAATGGAAGGACTCCCCCTAGGGACTATAAACGATACTTTTCTACAAGGGAGTTTACTTAAAGATAATGGCATGTTGTACTGACATAAAGAAACAATTGGGAAAAGCTAATTCAGTATTCGGACAGCTGAACAAATATTTAACTTGATGACAATGGACTGTCAACAGGTTCATAGATATGAGTTACTGTTCCTTCGAGCCTTTCTTTTTGCCTTTGAGGCCTGGTGGGTGACTGGCAAAGCAGACAATATCAATATTAAGGAGAATTCTTCGGCTTTCCACACTACTACATTTTTAAACAAAAACGATCTACATTCATATTAGTATGTTAACATTGTTTATGAAAGTATCTCCTTCCTTGCTAAAATGAATGAATATGCATATGACTTGAATGTCTGAATAAACTGCGACATGTAAGCATCCGCGGAAAAATCCTTCATGAGGTTTATCACAAATCTCTAGTGACTAATAAACTTTTTGCCTTTTGCGCATGCATGCAGCATTTACTGTAAACTGTACAAAACACAATTTAAATGTGTACAGGTAAGCAACACAACAAGAATTCTTCTATGCCCACCATGTTGGAATATGGGTTTCTTCCGTGAAGAGTGGCAAGTCAGGGAATGAAGCATTGTAGTGCGCAGGATCCAATCAGGGAAGGGCCACATCAAAAGCATGAACCAATCAGTTTGACTACAGCCTATGTTTTCAAAAATCTGCGTTTTCACCCATCAATATTATAATGCTGAGGCTGCATTTTCAGAAGTATACGGCTCTGGAGAGTCTCTGTTTTTGGGGGTTGAAAATGCTGGGGTAGTTTGGATGAAAGGTGAAAAAAGAGACTGATTACTTTGTTTTTAAGTAAAAACATAGTAATGTAGATGGGATGTTAATATATCCTGAAAGACTACTAATGCGCCAAAAATCTCTTTTGGACAGGACACTTCAGGGCTGATCGTCCAGTGAAAAAAGTTGCTGTGGCTTGGCTTTTGAACTGCTTGAAAATAGCTAAGACAGTCAGTTACATTTTTAGGTGGAATGTGAAGAAAATATAAAATAAGAGAACCTAAAATCTGCTGTTATTGCCCAAATGCAGTGAGTCAGTTTCTGAATTTGCTTAGATGTCTCTTGGGATATACATGTAGATTGTTTAGTAGTTGCCAGCTTTTGTTTAGCAGTGATTGCATACCGGGTATCTACTGTCACACATGTACTTGGGATGCAGCTATTTGAGCGATTTCTCACTTCTCTGCAGACCAGTTACGGAAAATTCCACCTGGCCCTGATGATGTCATTTCCTGTTCTTGGGCCACGGATGACCTCACTTCCATTGCCGGCCCCTTGGATGACTTCACTTCCAGTTTCGACTCCAGTTACACCATTTCCTCTGGTCTGCCTTAAAACTGCCATCTTTTCCACACCAAATCAGTTCTGTTTTGGACTCAACAATGTACACATCAGTGTGCTTACAAATCCATTTGCAGGACGGGAACAATATATGGGTGGTTGCTCCAAACCTTTTTGTGACTCCTTGTCTTGACACTGCAAATGCATGACGTTTTTGGACTAACTATAGAAACTTGCAAACACAAAATTAAAAACATTGACCTAATTAAACAATAAGCAATACAGCTCAATATTGAACTGAAAAAGACCCAGTAGTTAATCAAAATAAAACACAACAGCTAGACAAATTCAAAACATTCAACATATTGAGGTATCTGATATAATTTTTTTTGCTAAAGTAGTAATTTAGTTGCATCCTGCTGATGCACATCACTCGGAGAGTGTCGCTAAGTTTTGTCTGACTTCTGGCAGCCCATCCGCTCAAAGGAGTATGGTGTGGACCCCAAGGACCTCCTTCTTTTTAGACGACTCCTACCATAACCCTCACTCCCACAATATAGCACACTGTCTGTGCAAGAATCACACAAGACATACTGTACAGTACGCGCAGCTCCCTAGTTTTGGACTGTTGCTCAAGATGTTATAAATCATTTTGAAACTGCTAAGTAGGTAAGGCAGGATCAAGCATGAGTCAAACGCATACAAAAAGAAATTTCTCATTCCAGAAAAGTTGGTTTTAAAATAGGTTTAGTGAAGCAGGAGTTACACATGCAGAATAAAAGGCAAAAAAGGAAAAAATGTTTCTTCTTTAAACTTAACTTTTTCTTATTAATATTTCTGGCTTTCTATACTTAAATATGAGTTATTTCTCCATGCTTTACTTAATACATTCTGTACATTCTATACATACGGTGCTGCACATTCAATAGAGCATTTTATGTGACATACAACAGGGCATGATTTGAAACCATGTGCCCTCCATGCCTTACCTACGGTAAGGCAGGTCACTAACTGAGACTAATCTGTTGTCAGACGGACAAGAAATAGTTAGAATATTCCATTTCAGTTCAGCTTGTAGGGGTTATAATAGGACCTCCCATAGACTATGTAATAATATAAAGGCAAACATTTAACATAACTAAGAAAATACTTCTATCAACCTAACCTAAATAACTGGCAAATGGCTTTTACACATTTTATTTATATTTTAATATTGTAATTATATTTTAATTACAAAACAGGCTCCAGCAGACCCCCCGTGACCCTGTAGTTAGGATATAGTAGGTTGGATGGATGTATGGATTACAAAACAGTAGCATTATTTTTATGGTATTTTAAGGAAAAGCGGATGTACAATAGATATGGTTGAAGAAAATAAAGTTTGTAACAAATAATATGGTGACAATTTATTATTTAGAAAGATGGTAAACCACAACATACAACAAGAAATTTCTTTGTATGACCTCAACCTCCTCTTGTTCATTCAAAAGGTGTTAAAAAACCCAAGCTCTCCTAAACAGTATGGTACCATGGTTGTTGTAAGTGATCCAAGTCAAAACTGACATGGTTGTTTTTTTTGCCACTTGTTTTAGGTTCCATGCAAAGACTGATCTGGTCACACTCCACAAAAGTCCTCTTCATTGTGCAGTGCCTTGCATTCTAATCACACACACACATTTGTAGTTTACTTATACATATTGACAATCTTTTAATAACAGTCCAACGACCAAAAAAATCCTGCCATGTAACAGATATAAAACCACAGGAACATTTAGCATACAAATAAAGTTTTAAACTTTTTTTAATATACCAAAAATGGATATACAGACATGTGTGCTGTTTTGCTTTTGTTTTGGTTAAAACAAGTCTAATTATTACCCTTGTATTATTTAATTTTATGTATTGTCATTGACCTGTTCAAACACTAAGCAACACGGCTCAGGGTTGAACTGAAAAAAACCTAACAGTTAATCAAAATGAAACACAACGGCTAAACAAAATCAAAACATATAACAAGGGGATTTTCTGCTGGGTACCCATCTCATATCTTCAAAGATGTGCAGGCTAGGTTAACTTTAAATTCCAAATTACACCCAGTGTGTGTGTGTGAATGGGTTCGATTTTATATTAACAAAATAATTACATAATTTTCTGTGCTGTTGCTGTGATTGCACGGTATCTCTTGAAAGTTTGCACACCAGTCTGTCCTATGTATGCACAGTTTGCTGTAATGCTGGCACAGGGCTGAGAGAGGGTCTACAAGGGAGAAAATAATTGGGTGAGGTGGGGGGCATGCACCACACCCTTCTCTATCACTGATGCAGGACAAAAGATTTCTGCAGTGCTTAAGTCATTTAGAATACTCTCAGTGCACCCAACATTACGTCGTAACTAATCAGCTGTTCTTCCCAATCTCCTTTTCCGACTTCTATTCTAGTTAGTTTAACTTTTCCTTGTGGACATTTTTAAAGATTTTCAATCTGTATGTTTTGTCATTTTGATTTTGCTCCATTCAGGTCAGTAGCTGAATTTTGCTTTTCTTGATAACAGTTGGGGTTTTTCATCATCACAAAGTCCGTCTGAATCTGCTGCTAAATTTTAAGTATAACTAGCTGTCCCCCACAGCTTTGCCTGTGTAGTAGTGAATTAGGAGAGTGAGGAAGGCCCTGCCCTGCTCCCTACTCCTGACATCACACTACCCCTTCCCCTCGGCCAGCAGCCTCGGCCTCAGATTAGTGTAAATATATCGCTCCTGCAAGCGAACTATGATTCTTAGAGTTATGAGAGAAGTTGCAAAATCAACTGGAATATTCAAGGATATTCTAGAAAAAAACCCAATCTAAATCCGTTAATTAGTTCTGTCATTCGCTAGCTAAGCGGATGTAAGGAACACCCCAAGGCTGGCGCATGAGTGAGCAGGGCCCAGCCCCCCTCCCCTCAGCCCACCGAGTCTCTTTCTCAGATTCGCACAAATAAATCGGTATCGCAAGCAAACTATGATACTTGACACGATGAGAGAAGTTGCAAAATCAACCAGAATGTTCATGCAAATTATAGAAAAAAACCCAATCTAAATCCATTAAGTAGTTCTATTGTGAAAAGCGGACAGAGATACAGACAGACAGACATTGGATTTTATATAGAGAGAGATGGGACAGCTGATGTTTTGGATCATGAATAAAGATATGTAGAGCACCAGCCTAAACTATTGACAGTGGTATCTGAAGCATCCAGTGTTACACAGGAGTGTGTACTGTCAAGTGGAAATTGAGCTTTAATATGAAATAAACAATCACTTTTATTGCATGACCTTGCTAGAGATCAGTTTGCTAACATAAATTAAATATGGTTAATATAGAATCACTTTTTAAGTTATTTAGCAACTTAAGCCAATTTCAAATTATTTTGCATCACAGTAGATACAAAGTTGCATTGCAAAATATGATGGCTATTTTTAACTGAAATGATATGTCAGAATTTTAATATGTAATGTACTTCTGAGTTCATGAGTACATATTTACTTTATTAAAGTAAGGAACTGAGTAGGTTCAGAAAATGGGTGTAAATAGATACTGTATATAGCAAAGTGAGACACTGTGAGAATGGTGTGTGCAGCAATGAGACCATGACACAGGACATGGGCTGGACTAAACAAGGTTACCTTACCATGCTAATACAGCAAAATGAACACCACCTGGCAATGGTATGGACAATGTGTGGGTTGAGTGCTCTGGACGAATGTTTTTGTGTAGGCAAGAAAGCAAAAAAGGCAAAAGAGAGACTTGAAGTGGAAGAAGAGTAGAGCAGTTCCCCTGATTGATAGATGGCAGCATGGTAAACAAAGAGAAAACTGAAATTTTAGTGATTGGCAATAATGGATATAATGAGGTTATTAGAAATAAACTTGATGCATTAGGATTAAAAGTCAAGATGGAGGTAAAGAATTTAGGGGTAACTGTTGACTGTGACCTGAATTTTAAATCACATATTAATCAGATCACTAGGACAGCATTTTTTCACTTAAGAAACATAGCAAAGTTAGACCTCTTATAACATTGAAAGATGCTGAGAAATTAGTTCACATTTTTGCTTTCAATTGACTAGATTACTGTAACGCACTCCTCTCAGGACTACCCAGAAAAGACATCAATTGATTGCAACGAGTGCAGAATGCAGCTGCTAGAATCTTAACTAGGAAAAGAAAATCCAAACACATTTCTCCAGTTTTGATGTCACTACAATGGTTTCCTGTGTCATTCAGAATTGGCTTTAAAATACTGCTTATGGTTTACAATGCCTTAAATAATCTCGCTCCATCTTATATATCGGAATGTCTGACACCTTAGACTCCAAATCATAACCTTAGATCTTCAAATGAGTGTCTGCTTAGAATTCCAAGATCTAAACTTAAAAGAAGTGGTGAGGCGGCCTTCTGCTGCTATGCACCATAAATTTTGGAATAGCCTGCCAATAGAAATTCACCAGGCTAATACAGTAGAGCACTTTAAAACACTGCTGAAAACACATTACTTTAACATAGCTTTCTCATAGCTTCATCTTAGTTTAATCCCGATGCTCTGTATATTCAATTAATTATCATTAATATTCATGGCAGCTCCAACATCCGTACTAACCCCTACTTTGTCTTTTGTTCTTTTTCCGGTTTTCTGTGGTGGCAATCTGCGCCACCACCACCTAATCAAAGCACCATGATGTCCCTACATTGATGGATTAAAGGCCAGAAGTCCACATGACCGTCATCATCATGTCCTTCCATGAAAACCCTGAATACCATGAGGACTGATTGAGGTGATTTATGTTTGGTAGAATGCCTAGAAGGGGCTGGGAGGTCTCGTGGCCTGGAACCCCTGCAGATTTTATTTTTTCTCCAGCCGTCAGGAGTTTTTTGTTTTTTCTGTCCTCCCTGGCCATCGGACATTACTTTTATTCTATGTTAATTAGTGTTCTCTGATTTGAATTCTTATTTTGTCTTTTTTTCTCTTTCTTCATCATGTAAAGCACTTTGAGCTACATTATTTGTATGAAAATCTGCTATATAAATAAATGCTGTTGTTGGTGTTCTACTGCATGTGATGGAAGACAAGCTACATCTTGTTAGCAGGAGGGCCTGATAGTTTAAATAGAGGCAATGGTTCAAAGGTAAAGGGAAGCTTTGGGCTGTCAATGGTAGTTCTGAGAAGAAGGCCTCAGGACTTTCAAAAGTTGATTCATGGACCTGTCTTAGGCTGGAGCTGAAAGGGCACTCTTGAATCTTTGGTGAGATGAGTGCGGTGTCAGGGAGTGTAGAGGGGTGTTTTTGTTTTTGCCAGGCTAGGCCAGAAGACCTGTTTAGACCTAGGGCTAGTTTCAAATATGCCTTTCTTAATTCATGTCTTGTATTTATTTGTAATAAAACCTGTTGGATTTAATATTTTGGCCTATTGAATTATTCTAGGGTGGGGGCATCTACAGAAACTCCCAAATCCTTTATAATATACAGTCTTCTCCCTCTTTACAAGCACAATGTGTTCATTAATGCAACATTCAATGTAAGGCAAACTCTTGTAATTCAAAAACATAGTCAATGTTAGTTTCAATTTGAAAAAAGTGTATGTGTATGTCTGCAGTGGGCTGGCGCCCTGCCCAGGGATTTGTTCCTGCCTTGCGCCCTGTGTTGGCTGGGATTGGCTCCAGCAGACCCCTGTGACCCTGTAGTTAGGATATAGCGGGTTGGATAATGGATGGATGGATGTTATTCACCGTAATTTGATTTGATTGGTTCAAGTGAAGTTAGAGTCATGTGTTGAAGAAAGGGATACAACTTTACTAATAAGAAACACTATAAAAGAGGCCTGAAACTAGAAGCACTTATATGTAAAAAAAATGGTGTATTTACACTAACGTTTTCTTAGAATTGATGTTAACAATTCAAAAAAGTAAAGTGTTTGTGAAACAAATTTGAAGTACACTGGAAAAAAGCAAAGCGTTGCCAAAAAAGACTAGTTAATATAACAAAATACAAACAAATATAGAAGATGTCTAATTCCTGACAGTAAAATATAAAGAAAGTTTAAGGACTAAAAGTAAAACAAAAGAATAAGAGGGAGAAAAGTTTTAATAACCTGAAAAACTGCAATGCTACACTGTAACCTGAGCAAGCTGCTCTGAGCTTTTATAAGATGCTTCATAAACAAATATATATGTATATTATGAACAAACTCCTCCATGTCTACTCATAATAATAAACATTTCTGCAAAAGCAGCAAGAATAATAGGCATGTTCATAGATCTCTTTTAAGTCAACATTTAATTTGTAATTGTTGCACTATTGTTTAGGTCATCATCGTCACATTTTGTATCCATCTCTTGGCTAAATTTTCCATTTTTCTTTGGATAGCAATGGCAAATATTAACTCATAACCAGCATCCTGTTATCATTTTATAGAAGCAGAGTATTCTCAGTCAAATGCGAATCATTTGTGAGCCAAAATATATTCCCTTTCCTTGAAGCTTAGTTGTTTTCTTTATATTTTACACTATTTTCGTAAACCCCTTTCTTTGCGGTCGTATGTTTGTTCCACTTCAATTCATGCTGTGAACTTTTACATATGAATTTGGCTACTGTATATACTCGCGTTTAAGTGTCCCGTGGATAAGTCGGGACTTGATTTTACTGTACAGTTTCTGGAATTTTATAATGTCGGTCATATAAGTCGAATGCAAAAAACTCACCCTATTGGTCCAAGAGATTATGATATGCTAACGCCACACCTGAGAGAGTAACCACTGAAGACACTGCCTTTTTTCTATGTATTGTGCCTACGTGACTACACGGTAATACCCAAACTATTCCAAAGTGATGATTGCACTGTTTTGTGTTTTTTATATCTCACACCCTCATACACCTTTATTGTAAGAGCATCCCTTATCTACGACGGAGAGTTCAATCAAAAGAAAATATGAAGCTAGTTTAAAATTAAAAATTGTTGAAGTGTACATTCGTAACTGCGCTGCTGCAACAAAGTTTGATGTGTCTGAGAAACTGGTGCGAGATTGGAAGAAGCAAGAAAATGTAAAAAAAATATAAAATAAATAAGTGTCGTATTTTTGAACTTGCATATAAGTTGGGGTCTGATTTTATGATCGATTTTTGAGGTTTCAAGACCCGACTTATACACGATTATATACGGTAAATCCTTCTCTATTCTTTATATAGCTGTGTTCATGCAATTGGATTACTGACTGTTTTTCATCCAGCTTTGTTTCTCTGTCATATAGCTGCATATCTTACTAATTTAAATCCATATTTAGTCCACCATTGCTGTCATCTAGTGTTAATGTGTACTTCAACTGCTTAAAAGGAGGAGGTATCTCATAGGAAGAATTTCAGAAGATTGCAGGTCAACAGGTCAGATATATTTCTGTGTGACAATCTGTTAATCAAAATTCATTAAAATAACAAAACAATTTGGTTTTTTATATGAGTAAATGTATGCACACAGGTGTATTAAACATTCTGTTAGATGCATTTTATATTTTTGATTATCTTTTATTATGCATTTTTAAAATTTGAGTATTATAAAGACAATCATAAACTGATAAAAATGATCTATTCATGTCATAATAATACCTTCTAGAGTGGTCTATTTTTAATCTATATCTGCCTTCATGTGTTAAGGGAAATATGAACTTTAAAAATGACATGATGCATTCAAGTGGCATCTATAAGTGGAGGAAATTTGGAGATAATTTTGTTATTTGATTAATCGGAATCCTGAAGTAATTTTGACTATTCAATACTTTTCACTATGTAAAATAAGAAAAGCATAATCAGATAACACACATTTGCCATTTTTAAACAAAGCTCAAATAGTTCAGCTCCTTTCCATTTGAATTTGAAACAATTTGAAACCCTGGTTCAAGTGCCTGACTTTCCCATCTTTTTTCACTCTGATGTACTAGCCCCTCTTGATTGTTCACTGCACATCTGCCTTGTCCATTTTCTCAGGATGTTTTGAATATCTGCCGCTCTGTAAATTACATTATAAAAATAATGACATTATGATTAGATATTTAATGTATAAAGAAGATCACATTTTTATTATGTAATGGTTTTAGTTCATAACCAAAGCAATAACATTTTACTGGAGTCTTTTAAGCAACTTGTCATTCTGTATTTCTCAGTGCTGAATGCCAGTTATTTCCCACATGAGAGTTAAAAGGATTTGTATTTGCATCTTTTAGGTTGAGCTCTGCATGATCCCAATCCCGGAGGTGTTCTCTATGCACATCTTCATTTGCTAAAACCCTTATTTGCTGTATATTATACTACCTGTCTAAGACATGTTGAAATCTAAATGATCAAGCTAGATGTCTGCATTAACATTCACTTGTTTTTTAGAAACTTCCTTAAAATTGTAATTTTCCCCTGGGGACAAATAAAATTTAATTTAATCTAATCTAATTTAATCTAATGAATATGTCCCTGTTATATGCCACTTGGTATGGGATTCATAATAGTGGTGTTAATGTTTGTGATGCGCCATCATTTGGAATGACAAAGACATAGCAACTAGATGGACATACACTCAGGCACCTATTCTTTAATTAAGGTAGATAAAATGCATTTGAGGATCATAATTTACAATACTATGAATTAATAATTACCAATCAGTTCTTACACAATAGTAATGTTTCCCATAAAAGCTAAAGATAGGAAGTTGTCATATACTAAAGCAGTAGTTGAACTTGTTATATTTTCTGGAGTCGGAGTTGGATTCAGAAGCTTTTTTCAGTAATTCCACAACCCTGAACAAAGCGTCAGCCTAACATTCTGTGTAAAAATCTCTTCTATGTTGAAGGTAACGAGTATTGTCTGCTATGTCATTTCAACAAAACAAGGAAACAGCAAGAAATAAAATATTAAAATCAACAGCCATGGCTGAATTCTATGAGTGTATAGGCTTATTGCTATCACAATGTGCTCTTTGGTCTCTCTTCTGGTGGCTTATCTGTTGTGGTCCCCAGCTGGGGCTGGAGCCCGGCCGGGACGCCCAGGAGGACCAGAGGAGGGCTTGTGCCTTCTCCAGACCACGAGGGGGCATCTGTCCTGGTTATGTTGGGGGCCTCGGGTACAGGGCTTGGAAGCCCAGCCCTGTAGGGACCCGTGGCCACCGCCAGGCGGCGCCCCGGTGCTGGAATATCCCGTGTGGTACCCGGCCGAGGCTGGAGCCCAGCCGGGATGCCCAGGAGGACCGGAGGAGGGCTTGTGCCACCTCCAGACGGCAAGGGGGTGATCACCCTGGTTGTATTGGGTGCCAGGCAGCGCCCCAGCACAGGGAGTGCTGGGGGGGAAGAAGACAGGAGACACCCGGACGGCTTCCGGGTGCACAGCCGGCACTTCCGCCACACAGGGGTGTGTCCAAAGGGGAGTGCCAGGAAGCAGCTGGAGCCCATCCGAGTTCCTACTTAAGGGGCCGCCTCCCTCCAATCATCGGCAGAAGTCGGGTGGAAGAGGACGGAGCTGGAGGGAGGACTAGAGGCGGCCAGGAGAAAGGCACAGAGACTGAGAGGCCTGGACATTGGGAGAATCGGTGCTGGAGGCACTGGGGTTTGTGAGTGCACGTAATTTGTAAAAAGTATTATAAATAAACAGTGTGTGGTGGAGCCAACGATGTCCGTCTCCCTGTGTCCGGGTCCCAGTCCACACTGTATATCACTGAACCCAAAAGATGCAGGGGGGAAGTCACCTCACTCAACTTCTGAGCATTCTTCAGAATTGTAAAAGGAAAGGCCCACTCTTGGCGTTGAGCGTTACTGCCTTTCTTATTAGAGCCCTAAAGGTGTCCACTAAGTGCTCATGTATGACAATATACACTATAATTACAGATAACATGCTAAAAATCATAAATCCCAATGTTGAAAGTCACTTCAGTAAAGCATCTGCAAAAAATAGAACAATAATAACAAAAGGTATGAAGACACTTGCTTTACAAATTACATACATTATAATATGTAATATGCTTTACATGGCCTGGAAGCTTTCCATCTATTTATCATGGTTTATTATTGTCAACCTTATCATCTGTTTTGATTGCTATTAACATCCCTGGTTTGTAGCTCCAGCATGAATTGGAAATAATCTTCAGTTTTACTGTACAGGTACGTATGTGTGAATGTGCAAACACTCCTCATATATCATGCGTGAATAGGGTTGATCAGGGGGAAAATGTCAGAAACCTAAAGTGGTTCATGGCCAGGTAAATATGTGAGAAAGGAGATAATACTGAAGTCATTGAGCAAATTTATAATCTTAAATGTTTATTATTAACAGCAGGCAGAGATGCCAAAGCACCAGTTAGCGCAGTTCCATTGCATTGTTAATTCAATGTGTATTTTACATAGATTTTCATTACTAATTACTTCTCATGCTACCTGACATACATTTACAAAATGATGTTATAAAAGCTATTATTTTATTAAAATGGCATAATGAGATGTATGAAGACCTATCTTGTTCTATTTGTTTGACTTACAAATAAGAAAATAAAACTGACTAATTTAAAAAAAAGATGGACTCATGAATTAGTCATTTTCCCCTTTGAAGGGTTATATTTCTGGAATAGTCATCACCTGAAATTTCCCCTAACACAAGGGTGTTTGCAAGGGACCACTTTAAAATTCTGAGCCGTGTTTGGACATGTGTGAAATTCATTAAATCAGCCAATGTGTTTTCACAAACGATGCCGTGTTTTATACATAAAATCTGCCACTTTTCTGTCTTCCTTTCTTTGACAGTTCCTGCTGTTTTGTTATGCAGAGAGCTATAACATGCCTCTTTTTAAGTGGAAGAGTGCCTAGGAATAAAATATTTGATGAATTTAAGTTTCTTAATAGACTTAATGTATTTTAGGCAAATCTCTTGAAGTGTACTGTTAATTTTGGGCTTAATTTCTAGAGAGTTCGCTATAATATCTGTCAGCATGTGTTAGTCATTACTATCTCACTACCTTTCTGAATTCACTCTGCAAATGAGTGTCACTGGACACACAGCCTATTGGACTGGACTCTTGTTCATCTATACACACACACACACACACACACACACACACACACTTTAATGCATATGTGGTCAGTGTAGATAGATAGATAGATAGATAGATAGATAGATAGATAGATAGATAGATAGATAGATAGATAGATAGATAGATAGATATGAAAGGCACTATATAATACATAGATAGATACTTTATTAATCCCAAGGGGAAATTCACATAATCCAGCAGCAGTATACTGATACAAAAAAATATACATTAAATTAAATAGTAATAAAAATGCATGTAAAAGCTGACAATAACTTTGAGTAATGTTAGCATTTACTCCCCCGGGTGGAATTGAAGAGTCGCATAGTGTGAGGGAGGAACGATCTCCTCAGTCTGCCAGTGGAGCAGGACAGTGACAGCAGTATGTCGCTGAAGCTGCTCCTCTGCCTGGAGATGACACTGTTCAGTGGATGCAGTGGATTCTTCATGACAGGATCGGCAATAAAAATAAAATGAATGTCATTGGTATGCAGAGGGAAAAATTGAGTTTTCTGAGACAAACCCACCAAGATATGGGTGGGCATTGAAGTCCCACATAGTTGGGGGTACAGAGAGCTTTAATCTCAAACTGCAGGAGCTATGTGCCAGTAGCCTATGTATATTTACTGGATTAGTGAGAATATTTATCAGTTATCAGACACTTATAAGAATTTCTTCACTGAGCACTCCATCCAAAAATTATATATTTTTTTTATATGTTACTTGCTTCATGTGGTTTGTAGTGATGAGCAAGAAGATGTTTTAATCTCATGCTCTCATGGAGAATGGAGATAATGTTTCTACAAGAATGGAAGCCCATTGGTGAACAAATCTGGACAACAGTAAACAATATCAAAAAATGTATCTCTGGTTACTTGTGTCACATATTCCACATGTCTAGTTATCCAGTCATAATGCTCACAACATGCAAAATGCATGCATTTTGTGCTAAAAAATACTATTAAACACAGAAAACAGAAGTAGTCCACAAACAGGAAGCCTGTTCAGAAGGGATCATGCTTTTGAATTGAAGACCCACCTCTCCCCATGATTCAGTGGTGAAGAGACCTGTCTACCTGTTTTTTTGGCTACTTTAAAAAAAACTATCATTATTGGTTGGAGTATTGGATTATTCCTTTAAAATACTTGGCTACTTTATCATGAGAAGGAATTCACTCCACTTTCTCAGTGTTTTCAGATACATCAGTGTGGTATAAATTAACCTTAAAATCAGTCTCTGTTAGAAGAAATAAAATTGTAAAGAAACAGTCAATACAATGCAATTTATTTTTATACAGCCCAAAATCACAGATATCAAGAAGTGCAGCAATGGACTTTAACAGACCCTGCCTCTTGACAGCCCCCCAGCCTTGACTCTCTTAAGAAGGCAAGAAAAAACTCCCAAAAAAACCCTTGTAGGGAAAAAATGGAAGAAACCTTGGGAAGGCAGTTCAAAGACAGACCCATTTCCAGGTAGGTTTGGGTGTCAAAAAGAAAGAGGTCAATACAATACAATCCACAGTGCAGAACACAAGTAATCCTCAATACAGTATAATAGTGCAATAGAAATATTACAAGTACAGAGCAGAGTTTAACAGTAGATGATATCACAAAATATGATTTGGATCTTGGATACTTTGCAGTTTAGGCTGGTTACAATTGTGCATCCCCATTTACTGGTTTCAAGAAGCTTATTAGAACCTTTGAAAAAAATGTGACAAGAACAGACCATTCAGATTAACAAAACCTGCCAGTCCTATCCACATAATTTCTCCATAATGGACATCCAGTTGAGATTCGAAGGTCCCTAAAGTCCTACTTCTTAATTCATTCCATGTATCTATGGTTATCTGTAGAAAGAAAAACATCCTAAAACGTGTATAAAAATTACCCTGAGCAAATCTCCAACTGTGTCCCCATGTTCTTATTGAAGTTATTTTAAAGTAATAGCCCGGATCCACTGTACTGATTAATTTCACAATTTTAAAAACTCCAACTACGTAATCTCCTAATCTCAGGTTTGCTTGAACTGAAAAGGTTTAACTTCTTTAATCTCTCCATGTAGCTTATACATCTTGGCTCCGAATTCAGCCTAGTCACTCTTCACTGGACTCCTTCTAGTGCTGCTATGTCTATTTTGCATTCCGGAGACTAATGCTGCAATCAGCACTCCAGTGTAGGCCTCACCAGTGCATTATAAAGCATAAGCATGACCTCTTTTGACTTGTACTCCTCACATAGTGCTATGGAAGAAATAACCTAATATTCTTAATTAGCCTTCTTAATGGCTTCTGAACACTTCTTGTTGTTGAAAGAGACAAGTCCAGAGTTGGAAGTGGACCCTTTGTTTCTCAAAAGTCCAAGTACGAGTATATCACAACTCACGAAACTCCATAGGTTTTCATCCCCTTTCCTCCACTCATTCTCAGACTTAATGTGAGTGTATCTCAGCTATGTTTCAGACCTCCTGTTGTGTATTTAGATCTAAGATTTCTACTTCTACATGTGTATGGGTATTGCTTTATATTTACTTACATTAAATTTCAACTGCCACAAATCTGCCAAGCCTGCATTCTGTCCAGATCCCTCTGCAATGATTTTGCTAATTTTAGATTAGCTGCCATTCTGCTACATTTGGTATCATCATCTATATGACATCTAGGCAAAACAAATACGTACAAATCAGTAGCTTATAAAAAAGCAGTGTTATAATTTAGAAACCACTCTTTTCTTCTGTAAAACCACTTATTGTTTTGCTTGGATACATGATGCTCAAGACTCCAGCAAAACTGACCTCACCTGCATTTTATGGGGATTTGGGTGGAACAGAGTAGTGCCTAATAAAATCCACGTAATACACGAGGAGAATGTGCCACCTCCACACAGTGAGAAGATGGAAAATTAACCCTAGGTCTTGGGAACCGTGCCACCATTTCCTGAACCTTATAATATGAAGAATGCAAAACAAGGACTGTTTAAAGTTGAATTATTCTTTTTTTAATCAATTTAGATGTTGAAATGATTTGCTGGATGCAGTATTTTGATGAGCTGGTTTGTTGGTATGCAATCAATGCTGGGAGTTATCCAGGGCTGATTCTGAATGCATTCTTGAAGCGGTCTCACTGGGACTCTGAACCAAACCATTATGGCCAAACATGACCAATATTTGAACTATAACTGACTATTACTTCAATGACAGTTTCCTTTTTTTCTTTTATCAATGTAGTATGAAAATCACAGCCTGTAAGTATTCAAGAATCCTCTTTTTTTCAAAATGTAAATGGCATATTATTTACCCATTCATAGTACACAGTCAATTACCCACCGTGGGAAGAAGAATGGTTAAATAAAGTTAACCAATGAAGAAGTTGTTTAGAATAACAGAAAATGATTGACAGTAAAATAAAAATATGTTCATAGAATTATACAATGCCAAAAACACTGCCAAAATTTCACAAAGAAACAGTGGTTTGTCTCAGTATTGCTTAGCATACCACACGAAACATTTGAAAAAGAGTGGATGTGTGCCACACAGAAACCTTCCCAAGTGAAAGAGCAAATAAACAAAGCAAGAATTGCACCATATAAAACACATAGAATCTGCCCTGCCACATCTACATCACAATGAAATGCCAGGCTATGCAATTGTACTTCAACTTTTTCACTTCTAAATTATTTTTAATCTTTCCTACCAATTTAATACAGGCTTCTGTGATTGTACAGCAGTACTTTTCTTACAATAGGTTTTGAAGAACTTCTAATAACTGATTAGAAAAGGAATCGGCAAATGAAGATAAAATTTCTTTGTAGACTATAAATTCAAAATGTTTCAGGTTTAAAATAATAAGTTGGGTTTTCAAGATGGCAGAAGATCGTTGTGGTGATTGTCACAATTGTTTAAGTGATGTACCAAGCAAGTCCTGCTTTATGATGTCAAGGTGGTCATTTTCCCCTGTGATGGATGGCTTGGTTCCATGCCCGGTCGGGAAGTCCCTGCTATGTATGTTCAGGGGGAGCAACTTTGGACAGCTCAATACCTCCCCCGGGATGCCTGGTGGCAGTCTCTCAGGCCGATGATGATTCCCTAGCCTCCCACCTGGCTCCATGGGAGATGGAGTCTTCCACAGCCTGGATGGGAGCTGGAATGGCCGCTAGGGGGTGCTGCTGAGTCTCAAGAACCTGGCTGGATGAGTCATCAGCCCCACCCAGAGATGCAATTGGGACCAGGTGGTCAAACACCTGGAACACTTCCGGGTGGGCTATAAAATGGGCCAGCCTCCACCACTCAAGGGCCGGAATCGGGAGGAAGAGGATGAGGTTGCCTGGGAGGAGTGGTGGTGCAAGGTGGAAGAGTTGTTGTGTTGGACTAAAGTGCTTTTGGGACTGTGTTAGGCCTGTGGGACACGGGGAAGACGTGTGCCCACGGTTGAAGACTAAAATAAAAAGCCTGTGTGTTTTTTACACGTGCCTCTGCGTAGTCTGTGCCGGGTCGGGCGCTATATAGCGTCTTTCACACCCCATATACATGGGTTTAGAGACACAAGACAAAATCCTAGCTTTTCTTAATGTTGTATTGACACCAAAGGTCAACATGGGCTGTGCGACTGTCTGGCACTGGCTTCCACAGTGTAAAGAGAGGAATGGAGCACTTCAACCCACTTAGCTGGACACATAGACTAGCATTAAAGATTTGATCCAGGAAAGCAGAAAAGAATTAGCTCCCAGTTCTAACAGCCTCATTGTTGAAAACCCACAGATATCTGTTTTACCTTCTCCCCAAAAGTCAATAGATGGACAATCCTTAGTGCCCGATTGATTCTGCATGCAACTTTCTTACAACTCATATTTCAGATTTCCTCTGCAGTCTTATAATACCATCTGGTTGAAGGTTCATTTTCTTCAGCTGTTGGGAAGCTTTAGGTTTCTCAGTCCTAACTGCTTTAATTTTAACATGGACATTACGTATCTGTACTCAGTTGTTCCTCACGATGAAGATCTCATCACCCTCAGGCAGGTATTCATCAAATATCCAGGATCTTCACACAAACACCCTCATCAGACTGGCAGAACACATTCTTACTCTCAATGCCTTCTCTTTTGATAGCTGCTTTTTTCACCAGGTACTACAATGGGTCCTACAATAGGTATGCCAAGATCTTGGTCAGCTGGGTAAAAGAGCGTTTCAATCCTTCCTACCTAGGCTTTGTATCAGACCTGTAAGAAAGACATATCGATTGTGTGGGTGCCAGCTCTTGTTGCAGACACCAGTTATAAAAAAATAGTTAATGATCTCATGTTTACAGATGATGTTTCTACAACTCTACCATTTTTAGGTATCATTCTTTTTATGTGCTTTCCTGGACTTAAAATCTCTGTTCATTACAAGCACACACACAGTCACCTTCCCCACAGCTCCTTCCATCTCAGGCATAATAAAACCTCTCTACCCGCTTTTACAGTTCCTTTGGCTCTGCCACCTTTGCAATGATGAGGGTGACTTTTGTAATGAAGCACTAAGAATAAAGAGTTTTTATGTTCATTGATAGAGGATACCTTCTCATGTGGACAGGGCCCTCAATTAAGCCAGGAGAAGACATGCACTCTGCAATGAAGCACAATAATGAAACCTACATCCAGCTGGTACTCCAATTCCACCAAACACTCTGTTTCTCTCACAGGATATTAAACAAAATGTCCCCATTTTACAGAGCAATTGTTCTGCAAGAGCCTATTTTCCTAACCCACCCTTGATTTCCTTCTGTTATTGCTGCCTTCTTTATACTGTACACTTTTTTCATTTTATGAAAAAAAATTGATCATCAAAAAAAAAAAAAGTCATATAAGTAAAAAAAAAAACAAAAGAAAACACTAGGCTATGCAGTTGATAACACCATGGAGCATCAGATGACGTCACAATGCCACCGGTTTCATGCAATTCGTGAAAATGCAATTAAGAAAGCTGTGGTAGGGCGTGTCACAGGGTGTGTATGAAAAAGGTTTTTAGACTTAATTTATTGATTTCTTTAAACTTACCAGCTTAACCAAAGTCATTAAGAATGTGTGCCAGATAAATACTGTAGATTAATTGCTGTTTAGCGGCTTGGCGCTTAAGGAGCAGCAGCTGGAGGCAGGCAGCAGTCTTATAAATGGTTGGGGGTAAGTGCGGAGAGGAGGAAGAAAAGAATGTGAAAAGAAATCAAGAACAAGGACAGAAACTAGTCTGACATTGGTGTAGCTGCGTTTTCCCAAAATTACTGAAGTTCTGCAGCTCTAGTATGCAAAATGGGATTCAGGCTAAGCTTGATGCGCTGAAATGATTCCACAGACAAAATATCTTTGTTTTAAAAACTTTAGTAAAAATTCTAAGTAAAACAGTTCACACAAAATAGAGAAAACATTGATGTAGCAAAGAAAAGCAAGTTGTTGTTTAAGAAAAGTTCTGTTTAAAGCTTAAAATTCTTGTTTCATTTCACTAAGTTTGCTTATACAGTTGAACCATTTCTAAACAGTCAGAAAACTGTATGCTTATCCCATTTTCATGCTGTAAATAAGTCTTTCGGTCCCTGCTAGCACTGGGACCC
Organism: Polypterus senegalus; assembly: GCF_016835505.1. Lineage (NCBI taxonomy): Eukaryota > Metazoa > Chordata > Cladistia > Polypteriformes > Polypteridae > Polypterus > Polypterus senegalus. The sequence goes on along the minus strand of NC_053169.1, from coordinate 38,625,716 downwards.
TGCTATTCTAAACAACAACTGATACAATTAACTGTCGCAGGCGTTGGGGGGGGGGCGACCCGGCTAGGACGCCCTGGAAGACCTCAGACCACGTGGGGGGCGACCATCCTGGTTGCTATGGGGATCACGGGTACAGGGCTTTGAAGCTCAACCCTGTAGGGGTCCGTGGTCACTGCCAGGGGGCGCCCTGATGCCGTGGGAGCCCTAGACCTCAGCACTTCCGGGTGTGGGGGGAAGAGAAGCGGGGACACCCGGTTAGCTTCCGGGTGCGCAGCCAACACTTCCAACACACTGGGGCGTGCCGGTGGAAGATTGCTTGGGAGCACCTGGAGCACATCCGGGTGATGATAAAAGGGGCCGCCTCCCTCCATTTAGCAGCGAGAGTCGGGAGTGGAGTAGGACAGAGCTCAGGAGGAGAGGCAAGGAGGCGGCCTGAAGAGAAAGGCATTATTGTGTTGTGGCCTGGACTTTGGGGTTTGTGCACTGTAAATATGATTAATAAACGTGTTGTGGGTGACATTGATGTGTCCGCCGGACTGTGTCCGGGCCGAGTTCCACATAACATACTATATCGCAGATATCGCAAGAAAGTTCTAACTTGTATTCACTTACAGGGGGTAAAAGGCTATACCATTGTCTATGACTATGAAAGAAAATGATATTTTATTCAAATTAAGAAAACACTAGTATGAGTTTAAATTAACTTTCTAATATTGTCTCTTACAGTTGGATTGTTTTATTGAGACAACATTCAACTTGCTGTAAAAACTTTACTAGAGCAAGGACAATACTTATGGATGAGCCATGGGTCAAGTCTGCTGAAGATTTTTGATAGAGCAGAGACAACAGTGAGGCACTGCAGAATGGGGAGGACTCAGATGGGATGGTCTCTCTCTGCAAGTAATGGCTAAGGTGACAGAGACAGAGAGAGAGAGAGAAACAGAAGATCCTATATGTTGCAGTGATGGAATAGTGAGAGCAGAGCTGGAGAGAATTCACTGAGGATTTCGAGAAAGTTTCGATGTGATGACTGCACTCTGGTGCCCATGGCCTCTCTATGGGCTTCGCAGGAGGGATTTTCTTTAATAACAGCAAAGCCATATTGCATCAAGGAGTGGATGAGCTGATCCTATACAGTTTAAACAAAAGAAGATTAAGAGGAGACATGATTGAAGTGTTTAAAATTATGAAGGGAATTAGTACAGTGGATCGAGACTGTTATTTTAAAAGAGTTCATCAAGAACATGGCGACACAGTTGTAAACTTGTTAAGGGTAAATTTCACACAAATATTAGGAAGTTTTTCTTCACACGGAGAACCATAGACACTTGGAATAAGCTACCAAGTAGTGTGGTAGACAGTAAGACTTTAGGGACTTTCAAATCTCAACTTGATGTTTTTTTTGGAAGAAATAAATGGATAGGACTAACAAGCTTTGTTGGGCTGAATGGCCTGTTGTCGTGTAGATTGTTCTAAGGTTCTAATGTTAATGAGATTTTAAAGATAATATGTATTTATGCACTTGCAGACATGACTGTTTTAAATAATGTTTATTTATTCTTTACAGAAACATGCACTGTGGGTTCTTTAATTATCTGTATTAAGTAAACACTGCACAATCTTTTGTACAAATAAGTTGCATCTGTCTCCTCACTTGCCTTGGTCTGTCTTTGTCATGACTGCTGATGTCCTGGTATAGGAGGGTGGTCACTGGCTGCAGGCTTGAGGCATCACAAAGTCAAAAGCAGCAGTTAGCTAGAAACAAGTGATTGCCCCTCCATCTGCTTTCCATAAAGAAGAGAAGATTGGCTGTAAGAACAATGCTGCCATTGTCAGCTCTCACACTCAGATAAATGGTGCAACCAAGCACTTGAAGATGGAGGGTGCCAACACAGCAACAGCCTAGAACTGAATGTCACAGTGAAAGTTGCCATGAAAGCATGGAAGCAAGCCATATAGGATGATAATGAATCTCCTACTCCCTTGGTGGCTTCTGTTGTGTTACCTCAAGGTTGAAAGCTTTGCTAAGACAGGCTTTGCTTATAGGACACTATTTAAAGCTGCCCAGACAGTGTTTCTAAAATTGCAGTCACTCCTCAGAATAGAGAACACAACAACTCAAGAGCTCTAATGTCATCTGCTGTTGAATATTTGCATGTGTCAGAACCTCCATACCTTCTCCCTGACCAACAACTCTAGTGTTCCGACTGCAGTGATGGAGTCCAGTAATGGCAAGCATGCTCCTTGTAAATGAGGATAAACTGTAAACACCTACCAGTCCTGAAAGTACAAATCATTTCGAGCTGGCAGAGCCCTACCAAGATTTCGAGAAGTACCTGCAGCCCACAGAATGTGTTGCCCAGATATTTGCCAAATGTAATGAGGATTATGAATTGACCCTGCTTAAAACACCTCTTCTTGAGGGGACAGTGCAGGGTTCTCATGTTTTAAATCTACAGGATGTGAAAATGTCTGGCCCTGCCCCTGAAATAACAGGCATCTCAAGAGTCGCCGTAGAGAGTTTGCAGGTCAACCAAAGTCCAGTTCAGACACCCTTTGGCTATTGCACCCATTGCTCCCCCACTGCTCTTCACTCTGGGCCCTGCCCAACCATTGCTTGCATGGTGGGATTTAATCTCATTTACCCACCCAGAAGTGTTCTTGGATGAAAGGTGAACACAAATAAAGCTAATGAAGCACAGTTAAGGTGTAAATACTGCTTTGGTAGTTTTAGATTTTGGGAAATGTGTGTGATTGTCAAGTAAAGTTTTTGACTGCATTTTGGATCCCTGGGACCATAAGGGGTAGGACTTCCTGTGGAAGTGGAAGTGGAAGTAATATCACTGCTCCTCGAACCTCCTTTCTTCATTCCTGAGGGCAAAAGTAGAAAAGGTGTAAATGACAGTACCAACCCGCAGCTCAGAGTGGTATTACAGCTAACTTATCAGGCCTGAAGATGCCCCTTGCTCGCACGTGTGACATATGTTTTAACTTTTTATTATTCAATTTAAGGCAATGAACTGAAAGGATTTCCAATCACACTTAACATCAGCTACTGAATTACTATAAAAAGTTAATCAGGTTTCTTATTTTCCAACATCTTTGCTACAGTATTCTTAGTAGTTGAGACATTGCAACATTTTTTTAAAGTTATCTTGCTTCTGAGTCATTTTTTCAGTATTCAGTAAGTGAATTATGAGATAAAGCGTATTTGTCTGCTATGTAATTACTTGCTATTTATTCATCTGTAATAAAGGCTAAACATGAATTATACCAGAAAAAGTTTCAGGGTTAACCCAACAACATAAAACCATGGATAAGTCAGTCAGTCATTTTCTAACCCGCTTATCCTGAACAGGGTTACGGGGCGTGCTGGAGCCAATCCTATACAGCAATAGGGCATAAGGCAGGAACAAACCCTGGACAGGGTTTCAAAGGGTGATCATATTGACACACACATGCAAACACACACACACACACACTCCAACCACACACTAGGGCCAATTTAGTATCACCAATTCACCTAACCTGCATGAACCCTGGTCTCCTTACAGTGAGGCTGCAGCATTACCACTGCGCCACCGTGCTGCCCACCATGGATAAATGTTAACAACATTAATTTTATAAACAAACCATCCAACCCGCGGCATACCATACGCCGCATAATCATGCCGGTTTTTTATTGAGTTTTAAGCACAGGGAGAAAATTAACATTTGAAAAATCGGTAATGTAATAAATTAGCAAGAAAAGCAACATTATAACAATGCATGGAACAAACCAACACAGTAAAACAGTTTGCTATGGTGCATGTGGTTGTGCGTCGTAACCGAAAACTCGGTTTTTAAAGACTGCTTACTTCATTGTGTTTTAACCTCAGTTGTAAAGGATTGTTTTAAGGATCCCATGGGATACCCCTCGCAAACCGTTTAACATGCTGCATATGGCGATTCACCTCCGCGAGAAACATGCCTCCATGAAGAGTCAAGGTGGCTCGGAGGTGCCAGGAGTTGGTGGGCGTGGCTCCTTCTGCGTACGCCATAGGTGTCTTACTTGTCGGTGGCTCAGTGAGTCCACGCCCCTTCCGGCGTGCTTTCCATGGTTGTCTTGCCTTAGTGAATTATATATATAGATAATCAGAAAGAAACTTGCACTAGATAAATATTAAAATAATTATGTAGTTTAGATCTTCTGGTGTAATAGTATAGTTTCAGTAATCCATCCATCAACCTGCCCAATTTCATACCTGGTCTATGCATTAATATAGTTGGATCCAGGGAGTAACAAAAACAAAAAAACAAACAATCCTGGACAATTTACAAAGTATAAATTTAGAATGACATATTAACCTAACATGGATATCTTTGGGATGTGGGTGGAAAACCAAAGTACTTGTGAATAAGCTCTCTGAGATACTTTAGGAATATGCAAACTCCACTGACAGACTTGATTCAAATCCAGTCTCTTAGACCAGGGGTGGCCAATATCAGTCAGGCAGGTTTTTCTTCCAATCCAGTTTCTTCATGAGAAGTCAATTACTGCTGATGAAGCTCTTATTGCTTAAGTGACATTTTGATGCTTCATTTTAGTGGTCTTGCTCTTTAATTATCCCAGACCTTAATTGCTTATTTCAAACTTAAAAAGGTGCATTTGCTGTTTTAATGGCTCCTTATTAGCAATAAGATGTAAATGATAAAGCAGCCAGCAGTTTTCCATCTAGCTTGTTTCCTTTTACATCTGTATGTGTTCATCATGCACTGTTTGATTTAATAAAACACTTAATAGAAAAATGTGGCAGACTGAAAATGATCTGTTTAAGGCTTCAAATCATTTGGATATCTTTGGAAAGGAAAAAATCTACGCTATAAGAACATTGCATTGCAGACTAACAAGCCATAAAACTAAATAAGGTCTGAGATTGGCAAGGATTGGTTTCTAATTAAGCAATTGGGTTGGAATGAAAACCTGCAGCCACTGCAGCTCTAGAGTAGTGTTTCCCAACCTCGGTCCCGGGGGCACACTGTGGCTGCAGGTTTTGTTTCCAACCAGCTTCTGTTTTTAATTGGACTCCTGGGCTAATTAAGTGATGTGTTATTTCCCAAGTTCTGTGTTTTGGGAACAATATAAAAATTAGAAAACTAAGTTTGGTAAAATATATATATATTAAAATGTACGAAGCAGTTGTATGGGAATAATGTATTTTTTCTTTTAGCAGTATTTTCATCTTGATTTTCATTCTACTTTTCTAGTTGTTCTAATTGTTTAAATAATACATTATTTACTAATTAGTGGGTCTGATGCTAAAGTGCATGCAGCCTTTGATTATTCCATGTTGTTTGCCAGCTTGTCTGCTCTGCTCATTTTTAATTGTCATTAATAAGATACAACAAAGAAGAAAAACTGCACAGAGAAAGAGCAAAATATAATGAAATCAACAAAAGAGAGTTAAGTATTTAAATCTATAGCAAAAGCAGAAATATTTCTAAATATCTTATAAATGTAAAAATCATGCTGCTGTGCTTTTCTGAATGCAGAATAAAAGAAAAATAATAGCAGCTAATTAAATGAGATCAGTGTTATCAGGTGTTGTCACTGATTAGGAATCTGGTTTGAACAAAAACCTGCAGCCACAGTGGGCCCCCAGGACCGAGGTTGGGAATCAATGCTCTAAAGGACCGACATTGCCCACCCCTGTCTTAGACCTAATAAGTCAGCAGTACAACTTCTAAATTGTTTTTGTAAATCCTAATTATTTCTTGGACTCATTCCTCACTCACGCGTCTTTTTTCAGAAATTGTTGAACTGTGTGCCATGGCTCAACAATTAATTAATGGACAGACGTTGCTGAGCTCCATTATGTTAATCAGGTTCAAACCACTGTGTTTCCTCTCTGTTTAAACAAATCTGTGTTTTTATATGTACTAATTATGTAATTAGTGATTTGTAAGGTTTGTATTTGTACCACTCAGTGAAGAACAGCTCTATGCAAAAATAAACTGAATGGAATACAAAGCTGTATTTTAAGTAGAATTTTCAGTAGTAGAGGCTGGAATTTACTCTGGCCAGATTCTTGTGGAGCTAATTTTGGAAAATAATAAAATAATTGGCCACCCGCTAACCTTAATTGGGCTAAATGTGTTGTAGAAAGTGTTGGTATCATTAAAATGTTTTTTATTTGCAAATGTAAATTCTGGTTTCTGCTGTATTATATATAGCAAATCATCAGGGTCAGAAAATAAATGGAAATAAGAAATCACATTTTACCTTAAACAGATAACTTTTAATGAATATGTTATTTAATTTAAACAGACATTTAGATTATTCATTAGTAATATATTCATCTTTAAATAATTCTCCTACCATTTGTTAAATATTATTTAGGCAGTCTCAGTAAGTCCCTCCTGACATCAACTTGTGCAAGGGTGCAGACCTTTAAATATCTGGGAGTGCAGCTGGATGACAAATTGGACTGGACTGCCAATACTGATGCTCTATGTAAGAAAGGTCAGAGCAGACTATACTTTCTGAGAAGGTTGGCATCCTTCATCTTACTGCAGATGTTCTACCAGACAGTTGTGGCGACTGCCCTCTTCTACGCAGTGGTGTGCTGGGGTGGCAGCAAAAAGATGAAAGACACCTCACGCCTGGACAAACTTGTTAAGAAGACAGGCTGTTTTGTAGGAGCAAAGTTGGACTGATTAACATCTGCGGCAGAGCGACGGGCATTAAGCAAACTGTCAATCATGAAGAATCCACTGCATCCACTGAACAGGATCATCTCCAGGCAGAGGAGTAGCTTCAGCGATATACTGCTGTCACCATCCTGCTCCACTGACAGACTCAGGAGATCGTTCCTCCCCCACACTATGCGACTCTTCAATTCCACCCGGGGGAGTAAATGCTAACATTAATTTTATTTTTATTTTTTTCATTTTTATTACTATTTAATTTAATATTGTTTCTTTGTATCAGTATACTGCTGCTGGATTATGTGAATTTCCCCTTGGGATTAATAAAGTATCTATCTATCTATCTATCTATCTAAGACTTTTTCTCTTTTATATAAATATAACAAGATTATATATTGAAGAATTACTTCTGAATGTTTTAAAATCAATTTAGTTTGTTTTTGTTTTATATACTGTTAGACTTATCTTGATGTCTAGATTTGTAAAACATAAAACATAAGTAACATGATAGTTATAATTGAATACTAACCCTCACCTATTCTGTTTCTGTTCTCGGTACCCAAATGTGGCAATTGGTGCCACGGCCCACCTGCCAAGTTGTTTGCCTGCCTATGGTAAAGTCCCTGATGGGGGATCACAGGAATCATGGGAAAGAGGGGTCCTTTCATCGGAGCAACGTTTCAGCCGTGGAATGGCCAAATGGGGAGGCAGCTTGATGGACGAGGTCTCCAGGACTCTAAAAATATCCAAATCTTATTATGTGATATCATCTACTGTTAAATTCTGCTCCGTACTTCTAAAATTTTTATTATTATGCTGTATTAAGGATTTGTTCTGTTCTGTGTATTGTGTTGTATTGACCCCCTTCTTTTGACACCCACTGCACACCCAACCTACCTGGAAAGGGGTCTCTCTTTGAACTGCCTTTCCCAAGGTTTCTTCCATTTTTCCCTACAAGGTTTTTTTTGGAAGTTTTTCCTTGTCTTCTCAGATGGTCAAGGCTGGGGGGCTGTCAAGAGGCAGGGCCTGTTAAAGCCCATTGCGGCACTTCCTGTGTGATTTTGGGCTATACAAAAATAAACTGTATTTGTATTGTATTGTATTTGCAAAACATTGAGCTTTTTGGGGGTCCCCTTATTTTTGGCATTCTAGACTTGAAAACCTCTCATTTTAGAACATGTTTGGACCAAATCTCGTGCAGGCAATTACAACCCTTGTGATGAAAAGTAAACCAATCTTCAGAAGAAATGGATTAGAAGTTGCGCATACCACATCAACTGACCCCAGGGATTCAGTCCCTGCTGGGATACAAGGGGTCAGTTACTCCTTTCAGAAAACATAGAAAGAGTGGAGATCGGTGATATAAGCAGGTGGAGTGTCATTTTATACTATTTTGGCTTTGCTGATCACAAATATAAATATTTTTGATACTTAATTTTTCACCAGTGCTCTAAGCCCTCTAAGAGACACTGCCAGAAGATTACAAATAGCAAATGTCTGACATAAGCATGTGGGGTATCATTTTAGACTGTTTAATGTTCAGCAATTAAGAAAGTTATTTCTGAACTTGTACTAAGTATATAGCCCTCTATGGACCTTGATCAGAAGGTGACAAATGACCAATTTCTATTACAATTAAGAATATTTATACTGTAAATTGAACCATTTTAATCAATATTCTTGGTTATGAAGTAAAGCATTACATTTCCTATGGACACCCTGAATTACTGAGGCTTACACCAATTCAGACTTTTTAAACTAAACATGTAAGTTTATTTAATTTTTTGTTGTATGCTTGCCTTCTACATAGCCTGTAAACAGCTTATGTAATATTTCATTTAATATATGAACCAAAGATACACATTATATAGAGTGGGTTTACTGGTATGAGTGGCACTGCTAAGAGTAGTTTTACTGCAGCTAGAGGAGGGCAGTCACGGCTAGTTTGCAGCATTTGCACATTCATACAGGTGAGGGGATTGTTTTCGAGGTTAACTAAATTGTGATTTATCTCCTACGACCGCACAAGCAGTCAGGAACACCTGGGGTTAATAGACAGGTTTGGTTTAAAAAGGTGCCATCGGCAATGGTCAGAGGTTGTGTGAAGACCTGTGGGAAGATGACCTAAACTCATGCATTAGAAACCCAGGCCTGGGGGAATCCTCAGCTGCACATAGCAAGGTGCACAACTACCAATTAAAATTTATGATTTTGTGTAAGTGCTGAGATCAGGAAGGCAGACATATTTAGCACTACATGTTCATTGTATGAATGGCACCCATTTGGTGTACTTATGTAATGCACTAATTAATCTAATTCTGCCATGTGCAGGCCTTTTAAAATAGGTATGTTGAGTATGTTAATATTGTTAAAAAAACAGAGGTCAGTAAAATGCCCTGCTGATTATGTGCACTGTATGTTAGTCTTGTGGCTTATGCACAGTGCTAATCCCAGTTAATCGTGTGCATAATTGCATATTGTGCCACATCTTCAAACAAAATATAATTATTAGATAAAAAGGACACAAAATCAACAACATACAATTTTGATACTGGATTTGTTAAAGAAAGTTTTGCAATACTTAAAAAAACAGATTTCTCCCTTCCGCTCAATAACTGCTTATTCCATCGTTAGCAGTGGTGTCGGTAACCAGATGTTCCCAACAGTTATTGATCAGCCTCTTACTACACAGAGGAGGAATTCTGGCCCACCCACCAATACTTACAGAAATACTTCAGCAACGTCCCATTTTGTGTTTTTCTTCATGAACTTTCCCTTAAAGTCTTGCCACAACATAACAGCACTATTTATGTTTGGACTTGGCAAGAACATTTCCAAACTGTAAATGCCTTTGTGACGTTGACTTGGTTGACTGCTTTGTGTTGCTCTCTTACAGGATGAATCAGTCTCCTGATGAACAGTAGTGGCTAGTCACCTACATGTAGGATCTGGTGCAACAAGGTACCCCTAAACTATGGCATTACTGTTAATACAGGATGGCTAATGGAAAAATGGCAAATCTATCATTAAATCCCCATCCACAGCATTTATTTCTGTTATATATGTGTGCTTGCTGGAGGGGAGACATCATGTACTGACTGGAGGACATATGTTGGTACAAGTTGACACATGAGGAATTTCTGGGACAATGTCCAGTTGTGAGTGCTGCTGCAAACACACAGAAATTGGAGAAAAGCTACCATACTATTAGCACTGAAACTGAGAAACCCTTCTGCCTGCACCTAGAGGTTGATACTGACAATACTATTTATAAGAAAGAATTATTCATAAGTCAATGTAGCTTTTATCTATCACAATAAACGTCCATGTTACAGAGGAGATATCATCAAGAGCATAATAATGCAAATGGAATTTTGCAGTAGCTTTTCTCTTAACATTAATTGGCCTACTGGGGATAAAAAGTTAGTATTTTAAGTCATCTAGCTAGTTCATTGCTCCAGAACATTCCGGCCTTTTGCTCTGACGTTACATCTGATGAAGACCATGGACATCTGATGAAGACCATGGGTTGATACTGCAATACTATTTATAAGAAAGAATTATTCATAAGTCTGCTTTTATCTATCACAATAAACGTCTGTTACACCACCTGAGGCCACAGGTCCTAGCTAGTTCATTGCTCCAGAACATTCCGGCCTTTTGCTCTGACGTTACATCTGATGAAGACCATGGAGCGGCTGCTGCTTCACCACCTGAGGCCACAGGTCGACCCTCTGCAGTTCGCATACCAGGAGAAGGTGGGAGCGGAGGATGCCATCATCTATATGCTACACGATCCCTCTCCCACCTGGACAGAGGCAGTGGTGCTGTAAGAATTATGTTTTTGGACTTCTCTAGCGCCTTCAACACCATCCAACCTCTGCTCCTTAGAGACAAGCTGACTGAGATGGGAGTAGACTCACACCTGGTGGCATGGATTGTGGACTATCTTACAGACAGACCTCAATATGTGCGTCTTGGGAACTGCAGGTCTGACATTGTGTTCAGCAATACAGGGCGCGAGGGGACTGTACTTTCTCGGTCCTGTTCAATCTATATACATCAGACTTCCAATATGACTCGGAGTCCTGCCACGTGCAAAAGTTCGCTGATGATACTGCTATTGTGGGCTGCATCAAGTGTGGGCAGGAGGAGGAGTACAGAAAGTTAATCAAAGACTTTGTTAAATGGTGCGACTCAAACCACTTACACCTTAACACCAGCAAGACCAAGGAGCTGGTAGTGGATTTTAGGAGGCCTAGGCCCCTCATGGACCCTCTGACTGCAAGCGCCTGCAAAGGATAGTGAAGACAGCAGAGAACATAATTGGGGTGCCTCTCCCTTCACTACAGGACATATTTTACAAACGCAGTGTCCGCAAGGCCTGCAGCATTGTGCAGGACCCCTTACACCCCTCACATGGACTTTTCACACTTCTGTCATTCAAGAGAAGATATTGCAGCATCAAAGCCAAATCTGCGAGGCTGCAGGAGAGTTTTTACCCCCAAGCTGTTAGACTCCTTAACACCAGGCTGCCCCCTGGGACCTTCCACACAGCCTCAACCACCACTAAAAACAGAACTTTTATACAAGAAAACCACTATCCTGCTAAGATGAGTGGGCATGTAGAAAAGAACTGAAAATCTCATACTGACCTCTAAGGATTTTGACACTCTTGATATCCTTATGCTATGAAACATTCTGACCTGTTATTGTTTACACACGTCTTAAACAACTTTTATCATACACTGATAATTTCTGTATTATCTATATCTATTATTTATTTACTTATTATATTACATATCTTACACATCAATATTGCTGCTACTTGTTTGTCCTATCTTTGCACAATGTCTTGTCTTGTTTGTGTTTTAATTATAAATTTAAAAATTTTTATTCTATTTTTAATTTACTATTTGCACATCATGTTGTTACACTGTGGACCCTGAGCTTCGCAATTTCGTCTATCTGTAAACTTGTATATGGGTGAGATGACAATAAAGTTCACTTTGACTTTGACTGTGATCATCAGAGGTGAGAGGGTGCAGACCTTTAAATATCTGGGAGCGCAGCTGGATGACAAATTGGACTGGACTGCCAATACTGATGCTCTATGTAAGAAAGGTCAGAGCAGACTATACTTTCTGAGAAGGTTGGCATCCTTCAACATCTGCAGTAAGATGCTGCAGACGTTCTACCAGACAGTTGTGGCGACTGCCCTCTTCTACGCGGTGATGTGCTTTGGTGGCAGCATAAAGATGAAAGACGCCTCACGCCTGGACAAACTTGTTAAGAAGGCAGGCTGTATTGTAGGAGTAAAGTTGGACAGTTTAACATCTGTGGCAGAGCGACCGGCACTAAACAAACTCCTGTCAATCATGAAGAATCCACTGCATCCACTGAACAGTGTCATCTCAGGGCAGAGGAGTAGCTTCAGTGACAGACTTTTGTCACTGTCCTGCTCCACTGACAGACTGAGGAGATCGTTCCTCCCCCACACTATGCGACTCTTCAATTCCACCCGGGGGAGTAAATCCTAACATTAATTTTATTTTTATTTTTTTCATTTTTATTACTCCATCCATCCATCCATCCATCCATCCATCCTCTTCCACTTATCCGAGGTCGGGTCGCGGGGGCAGCAGCTAGCAGAGAGGCCCAGACTTCCCTCTCCCGGCCACTTCTTCCAGCTCTTCCGGGAGAATCCCAAGGCGTTCCCAGGCCAGCCGGGAGACATAGTCCCTCCAGCGTGTCCTGGGTCTTCCCCGGGGCCTCCTCCCGGTTGGACGTGCCCGGAACACCTCACCAGGGAGGCGTCCAGGAGGCATCCTGATCAGATGCCCGAGCCACCTCATCTGACTCCTCTCGATGCGGAGGAGCAGCGGCTCTACTCTGAGCCCCTCCCGGATGACTGAGCTTCTCACCCTATCTTTAAGGGAAAGCCCAGACACCCTGCGGAGGAAACTCATTTCAGCCGCTTGTATTCGCGATCTCGTTCTTTCGGTCACTACCCATAGCTCATGACCATAGGTGAGGGTAGGAGCGTAGATCGACTGGTAAATTGAGAGCTTTGCCTTACGGCTCAGCTCCTTTTTTACCACAACAGACCGATGCAGAGCCCGCATCACTGCGATCCGCCTGTCGATCTCACGCTCCATTCTTCCCTCACTCGTGAACAAGACCCCGAGATACTTGAACTCCTCCACTTGGGGCAGGATCTCTCCCCCAACCCTGAGAGGGCACTCCACCCTTTTCGGCTGAGGACCATGCTCTCGGATTTGGAGGTGCTGATTCTCATCCCAGCCGCTTCACACTCAGCTGCGAACCGATCCAGAGAGCTGAAGATCACGGCCTGATGAAGCAAACAGGACAACATCATCTGCAAAAAGCAGTGACCCAATCCTGAGTCCACCAAACCGGACCCCTTCAACACCCTGGCTGCGCCTAGAAATTCTGTCCATAAAAGTTATGAACAGAATCGGTGACAAACGGCAGCCCTGGCGGAGTCCAACTCTCACTGGAAATGGGCTCGACTTACTGCCGGCAATGCGGACCAAGCTCTGACACCGGTTGTACAGAGACCGAACAGCTCTTATCAGGGGGTCCGGTACCCCATACTCCCGGAGCACCCCCCACAGGATTCCCCGAGGGACACGGTCGAATGCCTTTTCCAAGTCCACAAAACACATGTAGACCGGTCGGGCAAACTCCCATGCACCCTCCAGGACTCTGCTAAGGGTGAAGAGCTGGTCCACTGTTCGCGACCAGGGCCGAAAACCACACTGTTCCTCCTGAATCCGAGGTTCGACTATCCGACGGACCCTCCTCTCCAGAACCCCCGAATAGACTTTTCCAGGGAGGCTGAGGAGTGTGATCCCTCTATAGTTGGAACACACCCTCCGGTCCCCCTTTTTAAAGAGGGGGACCACCACCCCGTCTGCCAATCCAGAGGCACTGTCCCCGATGTCCATGCGATGTTGCAGAGACGTGTCAACCAAGACAGTCCTACAACATCCAGAGCCTTAAGGAACTCCAGGCGTATCTCATCCACCCCCGGGGCCCTGCCACCAAGGAGTTTTTTGACCACCTCGGTGACTTCAGTCCCAGAGATTTTTAATTTTTATTACTATTTAATTTAATGTTGTTTCTTTGTATCAGTATACTGGTGCTGGATTATGTGAATTTCCCCTTGGGATTAATAAAGTATCTATCTATCTATCTATCTATCTATCTATCTAATTCATGAAAATCATTCTGGTGCATTCTGGCAAGCTTGGAAAAAAATGCAAGTACTTAATTGTACATGACATTTTTTCCAAAAGGGGGTAATTTTTTTATTCATATCTTTCTAGTGGTAGTGTCCTGAACATTGGCCACACTGGAGGCAAGAGAGGCCTACCGATTCTTAGTACAACTAGAAAGATCTCTGTGAATCAAACTTGGACGGCATCCCCAAAACACTTATCAATTCCTGCCTTCACAAATTATTAAATACATGCCTTAACAATGGTTTTATGCCAACCACTGTACTTTAAAAATCTCTTCTGTAATCCCAAAATTAAAAAAGTCTGGTCTTGCAAACAATCTGAACAATTTTCAGCCCTTTGGTCCTTGACCCTCAGCTCATTTGTATTTACATGGTTCCCCATGACCATATTATTAATAGTTTGGAACTGGGTTATACTGCTTATGAGGATGATACTCAGGATCTATTTCAGTTTTAAAAGTTAAAGTTTTCTTAGCTCATAACTCGCCTCAGTGATATTAAAACCTGAGTGGAATATAATTCTTTACTTTCTTGCCTGAAGAAGGGGCCTGAGTTGCCTTGAAAGCTTGTATATTGTATTCTTTTTAGTTAGCCAATAAAAGGTGTCATTTTGCTTGACTTCTCACCACTGTAACAAACCCAAAGTCATGCTAATTGCCACTAAAGCTCATAGAAAATGAGTTCCTTTTCCATCACTCTTGTTGATCATGCCATCAGACCTTCTTCTTCTGTTGGGAATCATGGTGTCATTTTTGATTCCTTCTTTTCTTATTATACCTACACAAAATACATTGTAAAACGTTCTTATTTCCACCTCCATTACATATCCTGTGTTTGCTCATTCCTCTCCTTTGCTAATATGGTGAAACTTGTCCATGCTTTTATTACATCCCACATCAGCTACTGTAATTCCCTACTGGAAGATGCCCCTTCTAGTCTCTTATCACAGCATCACCCTGTTGCTTTCCCCACCATCCTTCAAAACTCTGCTGCAAAGGTTCTTACACAGACCTCCAATAGTAAGCACATAACACCCATCCTTCTCCATCTTCACTGCCTCTTTGTGTCTTATAGGATTGAATATAAAACTTCTGTTACTAAACCTAAAAAAGCTTTAAAATGTCCTTTCACCCAACTACATTACTAACCTCCTTCATCACTATGATCCTGTCTGCCGATTCTGGCAATTCCACTGTGCCCCAAACTAACCTGTGCTTTATGAATGACAGAGTCTTTAACTCTGTTACACCAAGGCTCAGGAATGACCACCATAAATGAATTAAATCAGTTGACATAATTACGTTTTTGAAAAAACAACTTGAAATTCAGCTGTTCAGGAAGGCATTTAACTTACCGTGACATTCTGACCCTTCTTTCAGTTTACTTACATTTGTCCAGGTGCTCAGAGTGATTTGTGTCAAAAATGATGTTATTTTTTTAGGGGTTTCTTGTAGTATTTTGTACATTTTATTCTGGTTTATTGTCACTTATTATAATTTAAAGCTTTGTCTGTCCAGTGTTTATCTTTATTTTAGTGTTTTATGCAGATATTATGTGTATCCAAAGTTGTGTATGTCCTGTTGTTCATTCTGAATTTCTGTGAAGTACTCTAAGTGTGGGAAAGATTCAATATAAAAAAAGGATTATTATTAATAATACTAATAATAATAATAATAATATTCTATAGAAAAACGTTACACCTTTCTCTTGGAGGGATTTTGACAGTGCAGGTAAATGAGGAGATTGCTCTCTGTTTCAAACTTGGTCCATTATTGGTAGTATGATCTAACTGTGATTCAACAAAGCCAAAGACCTTAAAATGACTTTGAACCCTTTCCATATTGACAGACATCCACAACAATTTCCTTTTGTTTTTAAAGAATTCTTTTGTTTCTGGGTATGATGTGTCCCCATTAACTATGCACTGACAACCTCATACTGTTGAAGAGTGTTAACATTAGTACATTTCTTTTTGGGACAAATTGGCCTACATCAGTTCTAATTTTATACATCACGATTTGAGCATGGAAACGTTTGTACGCAACATTTTTGTGTGTACGCACCATTTAAACATTAGGCCCCAGGTCTCTAACCAGCAGCTAAGGGAATAAAGTGAACTGTAGACTTGATCTTCTCCTTATAGTGCTGGTAAGTTAATAGACCCATTAGTAATACCAAATACTTTTTTGTGCACATTGAAATTAAGCTATTTATTATCCATCATATTTGTGGAGTTTATTATGGTAATCAATATGAATATTCATCATTTATGAATTTTCTATATGACCTTTCTATTAAACTTTTTTACAGAGCCGATTCTGCCTAGTGGCATTTTTAAGACAAAATGTCACATATAAGATAAATGTATTTCTTTAGGCAACGTCCTGTTTTTCACTCTAAGATGGGAAGCTGTTAATTGCAGGCAGATCTGTGATTTTTTTAATTGTGCCCATTGTTTAAGTATATATTGGAATATATTTAATTGTGTTTGATTAGGTAAGCAATTCATGAAAGTAATTCATCAAATTCGTTTAGTGGTTTGTAGTTCACCTATTGTCTGATGGACTGAAACCATAGGAAATACTACCTTACTCTGTATTTTAAGAAAGTCAGTGCTGGATGTGGTATTGTCGATGATAGCTGTGTTAAGTTGTAAAGTAACCACACGTATCCTGCCTTTGTTTATTGTTTCAAAAATGCTAACTTTTCAGCAATTAAACCTTGTATAACCATAAAGGGAGATAACTACAGATATAAATGCTCTTTTTAGTAAATTCAATTCCTTCACTCAAATAAGTTTGCCTGAACTCCGTATAATTATTTCTCAGCTAAAACCTTCCACTTCTGCCCTTGACCCTGTCCCAACAGGATCTCTTAAAGAAGTCTCCGGTGTGCTAATCGATAGCGTACTTGACATAGTTAACTCATCATTTGGTACTTGGGCGTTCACAGATTGTCTAAAGACTGCAAAAGATAAACCCCTGCTCACAAAAAAATAACTTAGACCTCTCTTTGACAACTTTTGACCTTCTAACCAACCCCTTTTAGGTACAAGTCTAGAAAATGCATTTTTTAAGAATTAAATGATTAGTAAGGGTTTAGAACAAATTGTAGTACAGAAACTGCCTTGGTTAAAGTTGTAAATGACTCGTGGGTTACTGTGGACACAGGCCATGTGTCTGTTCTTGTTCTTTTAGACATGAGTGCGGCATTTGACACCACAGACCACCATGTTCTTATAAATCACCTTATAAAATGGGTGGGGGCCTCTGGCAATGGCTTAAATTGTTTCCAGTCTTATTTAGAGGTTGAACATTTTTTGTTAACTCTTTGTGGTTGCAGTTGAAGGATCCATCATATAGTATATGGTGTATCACAAGGATTAGTTCTGGGCCCATTGTTATTTTCAATCTTTGAGCTACATCATGTGTATGAAAATGGGCTATAGAAATAAATGTGGGTAGCGGTGGTGCAGCATTAGTGCCGAGAGTTCCTCGGACTTCATTGCTTGGTTGTTGTCCTGACATGCGTGACCTTATTTGCACAGATGTGAGCCTTTCTAAAGGATGTCCAATCATTTCAATTTACCACAGGTTAATTCCAATCAACTTCTAGACACATCTCAAAGAGAATGAAAGCAAACAGGATGCACCTGACCACAATTTGGAGCGCCACAGCAAAAGGTCTGAATACTTATATAAATGAGAGAGTTCGGTCTTTGATTTTGAATAAATTTGTGACCCTTTCTGAAAACATGTTTCCACTTTGTCATTATGGATTATTGAGTGTAGGTTGATGGGTAAAAATGGCCAATGTATCCATTTAAAGTTAAATCTACAAGAAATGTTTAGAAAGTGAAGGGGTCTGAATACTTCTGGAAGCCCACTGTATGCACCTAAGCATCTACATTTATTTATAGAGGATTAATTCAGAGTCATCAATAACATTAATGCATGGGAATTTTTTTCTTCAGATATTTGCAGAGGCACAGGACGTACATACCAAGTACACAGACCGTACCAGAACTAGACGTTAATCAATGTCACTTTCATCTGTACGCTAAGCCTCAAGCCATGGTTCAGCTAAATAAAACATTTCAATAGAAATAAGTGAAGTCTCAACAAATATAATCTGCATATGTTAATCACCTTGGAGTATAAAATAAAAATGCTTGTTATTTTTTGTATATAAGAAAATACATGTTAAATTCCTGAAAAAAGGAATAAGCTATATTATTTAGATTTAGATTTTCCGGATTAATATAATAAATTTTAAAACTGCAAAATAAATGCCTGTTTAATAAAGATTAGAGATAAAAGTTTTTAGTAATAAAAAGCTGCTGACAAAGGAAAGCTTCAAGAGCACTGCATCAAATCACTGTCTCATGGACCACCTTAGAAATTGTCAACTGTATTTATTTAAGGTTCAGAATTTTATCTGCCAATCTGGATGTCTTATTTTAACACGTATCTGTAAAGTACGACTAGCCTGAACAACACACTTTAATAAGATTAAGCATTCCTTAAATATTTGTATTGAAACAAGCTAAAAGTTATAGCATAGCATATGTTTTAGCTGCAAGGTGAAGTACTGAATAAAAAATGATAGCTTGACAGTATGGTTAATGTATATGGATTTTCATTACTTACTTTAATTTGATTGAATCATGTTTTGCTTCCTTAATAAGGTTCATGACCAGAAACGGTCAAACTCCACTTAACATATCTTTAAAATAATGCATAAACGTTTGTAGTTCAATGCAGGTGGTCTTTTATCAAACATACAGCATTAATCTATGCAAATATAAACAGACATACAATTGTCACTCTTCAAAATATTCTAATAACTTAATATGTGCTCCCTTGGCATCTGATAGAAATAAAGCCCTCATGAATTTTTGAAATGGTATTTTGTATAATTAAAGTACTATGGGAAATTCATGCTGACTTACAGACAAAATCCCCAGTGGTACATGGTGGTCCAAAATACTGCCTACACATGAAATTCTTCCCTCCATTCCCAAAATTGATCCGTCCTTCAAGAAGCATTTTGTTTTGTCAACAACGTCTATTCTGCATGCACGCTATTTGAATCATGCAGGAATTTTTTCCAGGTGTAATGGTTATCAAGTAGCTATAAAAATGCTGACATGGTATATATCCCACTAATAATGAAAAATGAACTTTCCTTGACTTTAACATTTTCCTAAAATATGATACTTGATTTTTTTAAATTATTACATATTTTAATTCTTAGTTTACTTGGGCAAATTTTATAATTAATCTTCTAAATGTGTTTTTTTTTTTTAATTAACTAATACAGTATATCCATGCAAGCAAACAATGCATATTATGAATGTAAAGTACATGGTTTCTGTGTTTTTAACATCTTAATTGAAAATTTAGTTTAAATAGTAGCCAAGTGCTGCATTTGAAAACATATTTTTGAGATCTCCTAAATAACAGGAATGGCATTGTGGTTAGTGCTAGGACCCCATAGCTCCAGAGTCCTGAATTCACACACCAGCCCAGGCACTGTCTTTGCAGAGTTTGCATGTGCCTTGCATGCTTGAGTGGGTTTTCTCTGGGGATCCTGGCTTTAATTTTATCTAAACTGACACAGTGTGGGTCTGGGTACGTTCATGAGCGTGGTCTTTTGAGAGTTGATTCCTTATGTTTAGTGTTAGGGGATTCTAAAGTTGAATTAAGTAGGGTCAGAAAATTAATGAATTAAAGAAAGTTTAATAACAAATAATTAATTCTTTATTGATTAAATTACTTCTGCGTATTATGTTGTTTACTGTACTGCCAACCCATCACTTTTACCAGGGACATGCACAAAGGAGTTGATGTGATGGCTGAGGACCCTGTTGCTTTCCCCACCATCATTCCCTACCCTCTTCAAAATAACAAGTCCACAAACGTCCTTTGGATGAACATTGTGGACAAACATTGTTGGAGCTTATTTTTATTATTTCACTGTTAAATAACAATTAATCGTATTGAGTACATACAGAACAGATAAGGATCCCAGCCCCCTTCAAAGGACTGCAGCATCCATCCACTTGCTGAGACGAGTCTGCCTGCTCTCTGCTGTGCAGCTGCCCCTACCTTGTGTTCAACCCAGCAACACAGTTTGGATCCTGCAGCACAACCAGTACACTTGCTGCATGTTGAATCTAACAACAAACAATGATTACTGTCAAGTACCGGAGTATATCTTACCATGTTTGCACATTGTGCCGGATTGTCTTCATTTAAAACACTGAAATAGACTACAAAACCTTTAATTCCATTTATGATTTTATTTCAATGAAACCTTGTCTTGTTATCAACTTGTTTTGCCAGCTCAGCCTCCCCAGACAATTCAAATATGTCCATAAATTTTCCTGCCTTAATTGCCTTAAACACTTTTGATGATTTGCATACATGGGAGAATGGCAGATGACCTACCAAGAAATCGAGATATGCAACTCTTAGACAATTATGTTTTTCAAATTTTTTGTCAGATTTAAATTTTATTTATGAAAGAACAGTTTGATAAACTTTTTCATATTGGAAAGCAGATTATAATGAACCATCATCACCTTACTAGCAGAAATATATCAGAATCGCAGGAATTGTTCAGAATTTGAAACTAATCCACATGGCCATAATGAAGTGAGTGCTGCTCTTCACTGAATTCTTCACAATTCTCCATGCTGTCTAGTCATGTTCTCTTGTCACCTGTAAAAAGAAAAAATAAAGCAGTATTTCTGTCCTGGGGTAGAAATCTGCAACCCTTCACTTGGTTTGCAGCATTGAACAGAACACATCATTCCATTTGATTCCATATTAAGAGACTAAATATTTGTGTGCCAATGAAACTGACCATACTGCCCTGTTTCATTGCATGGGTACACAGAGATTAGTCCCAAATGAAAACTTCCTGAAATGGTTTATAGTTGGTTGATGTACTGTTGGTTCTGAATGGATACCATCTGTTCCCAAGGGTCTGTGAGCTAGACAAGCATTAATTACTGTCTTTACAAATAGACCAGTTTCACTTCTGAATAACGATGTTAAGATACTCTCCAAAGTTCTAGCTAAAAGGACTGAGAAAGAGCTTTCTTTTGTAATATCACAAGACCACACCAGATTTATTCAAGGCAGATACTTATCTTCTAATCTTTGGTGTTTGTTTAATGTATACTCACCTATAAAATTTAACACACCAGAGATATTATTATCTTTAGAAGGAGAAAACACATTTCACATTGTTGAATGATACTACCTATTCACCACATTGCACAAATTTGGGTTTGGCCCAAATATTTGTGCATGGACAAAACTATTTTATATCACTTCAGAAGCCTCTGTCAGTATTAACAACATCCTAAACTACTACCACTACGTGATAACCACCTTTTTCTACCCTAGTCATTATTTAATGCTTGGAAAACACCCAGGATTAAAATAATTAGAGTGTTGTATATAGATGATGTCTTTGCATCTAATGAATAATTACACTTCAAATTTTACTTCCCATTAACACCATTTTTCCACTACTTTTAAATCAGAAACTTTGCTGAAAGGAACCTGTTTAATTTTCCACACCTCACACTCATTTCTATTCCAGAAGAAATACTGATCAGTCATTTCAATATATAAAAATATATTTAAGCCTTTTCCTTTCAAAGATCCTAGGGTACAGTGGGGAAAGGATCTTTCAATTAAAATCTCAGAAAAGGAGTGGAAGGCAGCCATGCATAGAATTCACTCTAGCGCCACATGCACAAAGCATTCTTTCATCGATCACCGTAATGTAATTTAAAATTGAACAAAACAGCTCTTTTTGTTATTATCTGTGGTTTTTTTTTTTTTTTTGGAATTCTGGTATGTTACAGTCTACACAAAATATTGTTCCTTCTTTAGGAGATCAAGGATGAAATCAGATCATTTTTTTGCAAGTTGGTGAGACAGCAGCCATTTCATCTCATTTACAGCTTTGCATTATTACATGAATATTTCTGTCTTAGTTTAGGAGTGTTTTATTGGTTTCTTTGATGCTTTAAATGCAAAATCTGAAGAAAAATTCTGGGAAGCTGGCAAGATTTTAAAGATACTTGTTCAGATTAAGCAATACAGTATAGATATAGTGTCATTCTGGCTATCATTCCTAATTATCTCATACTATATTTCTGTTAAACCTTTTGAATTCATGCTGAAAGCCTACACTTCAATTATGTAATTATTTCTTCATTTCCAATCCACTGTAGTGGCATACAGAGCCAAAATTATGAAAATTCTGTCACTTTCCAAATACTTATGGACCTGACTATAGATAAGATTTGCTGTTACTAATTATGTTTTCTCTTCCCATTATTAATAGAGACACACAAAGTAGTAGAAATATTTGCTAAAATTCATATAGTGACCTAGTGGCATAATTGTATAATGTTCCTTAAAAAATGCACTGCTGAAATTCTTTAGAGCAGCGGTTCCCAAACTTGATCCTGGGGACCCACTGTGGCTGCAGGTTTTTGTTTCAACCGGATTCACAATCAGTGATAATAATTGATAACAACTGATCTCATTTAATTAGCAGGCCTTTTTTGCTCTTCTCTTATTCTGCATTCAGAAAAACACACCAGTATGTTTTTTACATTTATAAGGCACTAGCAAAATACCCACGCTTCGCAGCGGAGAAGTAGTGTGTTAAAGAAGTAATGAAAAAGAAAAGGAAACATTTTAATAATAACGTAACATGATTGACAATGTAATTGTGTTGTCATTGTCATAAGTGTTGCTAGCATATATATATATATATATATATATATATATATATATATATATATATATATATATATATATATATATATATATATATATATATATATATATAGTGGACTTGAACCCAGACACAGACAGACGGACATATTAAGTTCTCCACACACCCTTTATTTACAATATTTACAGTGCACCCCCAGTGCCTCTTGCCGTGTTCCCCCAAATGTCCATGTCCAGGCCTCACAGTCCTTGTGCCTTTCTCCTGGCTGCCTCCAATCCTCTCTCTAGCTCTGTCTCTCTTCCACCCGACTTCCGCTCTCGACATAACCAGGGCGGTCGCCCCCTCGTGGTCTGGAGGAGGTACAAGTCCTCCTCTGTTCCTCCTGGGCGTCCTGGCGGGGATGCCATAATATATATATATATATATATATATATATATATATATATATATATATATATATATATACATATATACACATATATATATACACATACATATATATATACATATACATATATACACATATATACACACACACATACAGTATATATACATATATACATATACATATCTACATATATACTGTATATACACATATATACAGTGGTGTGAAAAACTATTTGCCCCCTTCCTGATTTCTTATTCTTTTGCATGTTTGTCACACAAAATGTTTCTGATCATCAAACACATTTAACCATTAGTCAAATATAACACAAGTAAACACAAAATGCAGTTTTTAAATGATGGTTTTATTATTTAGGGAGAAAAAATCCAAACCTACATGGCCCTGTGTGAAAAAGTAATTGCCCCTTGTTATACCTAACTGTGGTGTATCACACCTGAGTTCATATACCCCAGGCCTGATTACTGCCACACCTGTTTCAATCAAGAAATCACTTAAATAGGAGCTGCCTGACACAGAGAAGTAGACCAAAAGCACCTCAAAAGCTAGACATCATGCCAAGATCCAAAGAAATTCAGGAACAAATGAGAACAGAAGTAATTGAGATCTATCAGTCTGGTAAAGGTTATAAAGCCATTTCTAAAGCTTTGGGACTCCAGCGAACCACAGTGAGAGCCATTATCCACAAATGGCAAAAACATGGAACAGTGGTGAACCTTCCCAGGAGTGGCGGCCGACCAAAATTACCCAAGAGCGCAGAGACGACTCATCCGAGAGGTCACAAAGACCCCAGGACAACGTCTAAAGAACTACAGGCCTCACTTGCCTCAATTAAGGTCAGTGTTCACGATTCCACTATAAGAAAAAGACTGGGCAAAACGGCCTGCATGGCAGATTTCCAAGACGCAAACCACTGTTAAGCAAAAAGAACATTAGGGCTCGTCTCAATTTTGCTAAGAAACATCTCAATGATTGCCAAGACTTTTGGGAAAATACTTGTGGACTGATTAGACAAAAGTTGAACTTTTGAAGGCAAATGTCCGTTACATCTGGCGTAAAAGGAACACAGCATTTCAGAAAAGAACATCATACCAACAGTAAAATATGGTGGTGGTAGTGTGATGGTCTGGGGTTGTTTTGCTGCTTCAGGACCTGGAAGGCTTGCTGTGATAGATGGAACCATGAATTCTACTGTCTACCAAAAAATCCTGAAGGAGAATGTCCGGCCATCTGTTCGTCAACTCAAGCTGAAGCGATCTTGGGTGCTGCAACAGGACAATGACCCAAAACACACCAGCAAATCCACCTCTGAATGGCTGAAGAAAAACAAAATGAAGACTTTGGAGTGGCCTAGTCAAAGTCCTGACCTGAATCCAATTGAGATGCTATGGCATGACCTTAAAAAGGCGGTTCATGCTAGAAAACCCTCAAATAAAGCTGAATTACAACAATTCTGCAAAGATGAGTGGGCCAAAATTCCTCCAGAGCGCTGTAAAAGACTCATTGCAAGTTATCGCAAATGCTTGATTGCAGTTATTGCTGCTAAGGGTGGCCCAACCAGTTATTAGGTTCAGGGGGCAATTACTTTTTCACACAAGGCCATGTAGGTTTGGATTTTTTCTCCTAAATAATAAAAACCATCATTTAAAAACTGCATTTTGTGTTTACTTGTGTTATATTTGACTAATGGTTAAATGTGTTTGATGATCAGAAACATTTTGTGTGACAAACATGCAAAAGAATAAGAAATCAGGAAGGGGGCAAATAGTTTTTCACACCACTGTATATACAAATCTACATATATATCTACATATATATATATTAGGGGTGGGACTCGATTAAAAAAATTAACCTAATTAATTAGAGGCTATGTAATAATTAATCTTGAATCGTATGCAATCACACATGAAAATTTGTCCCCAAATCGCAAATGTTTTTTTTTTAATTTAAAAGAGTTTTAGTGGGCGACAGAATTAAATAATAGACATGGACATGAATATTGTAAACTCAAGCACTTTTAATTTCTGAAAAAAAAAATGCTTTTAAACTGCACTTCAATTAAAAACAGAAACAAAAATATCATCCCTGGCTAAAATTGGGCAGACTTAAAAATAAGGTGGTATTTTAAGTACTTTAAGTACATTTTCAGAATGGTATTGTCTTTAAATAATAATAACCAAAATTTCAACATAAAGTGCAGTTTTTCTTCTTAAAAAAATAAGTCAGAAACATAAAAGGTAATTTGGCCAGCTTCATCTTTAAACTCTGAGTAACCAAAATTATTTTGTACATTAGGCTAAAACAGTGTGATCATTGAACATTTTGTAATTAGATGTAATTAGAATTACTAACGGTCACGGAAGTCCAATGATCCCCAGTAAGAGCCACAAAGTCCGCTTTCTGTAATGCATCTAATTTTGCTTGCTTTTCAGTGTGCACAAAACCATGCTTTTATCAAGGCTTCACTCGGGTAGTGTTTGAAATGAAATTTCCCTCCGATCAGTTGTAGGAACGCGCTTTATTCCGACTCTAACATTTTTGTAGCTCTGATGTGTGCATCAATGTAATCAATATACCAGGAAATCATGCATTGATAAAAGTTCCCCTTTGCTTGGAATTGAAAGTGTGATTAAATGCGTTATTTTTTAACGCGTTATGGAGTACATGCATCGAAGCTTCTCAGCTGTGCTTGTGCTAAGAAAAGGAAACATTTTAAAAATAACGTAACATGATTGTGAATGTAAATAGTTTTGTGACCGTTATGAGTGTTGCTGTCATCAAGGATTTGATTATAATTTCTTTCAGTCAGGTTCATATTTGGACAGTTTGCACAAAACCACACTTTTATCAAGGCTTCCGTCGGGTAGTCTTTTGAAATGAAAATTGCCTCAGATCAGTCGTAGGAACGCGCTTTATTCCGACACTTAACATTTTTGTAGCTCTGATGTGTGCATCAATGTAATCGATGTACCAGGAAATCATGCACTGACAAAAGTTCCCCTTTGCTTGGAATGCAAAGTGTGATTAAATGCGCTATTTTTTTTAACGCGTTATGGAGTACATGCATCGAAGCTTTTCAGCTGTGCTAAGAAAAGGAAACATTTTAAAAATAACGTAACATGATTGTCAAAGTAATAGTTTTGTGACCGTTATGAGTGTTGCTGTCATCAAGGATTTAATTATCATTATTTCTTGCAATCAGGTTCGTATTTGGAGGATGTGTTGTGTTCAAGTTATATTCTGTGTTTGTGAACCGTTGTAAAGATAACAGGTTTCATTTATCGAAGTGTTCACCACCCAAACCGGTACTCATTCATGTAAGATGTTCAACAGGCGTTCCCGGGATTAAGTTGTGGAAATTGCCTGCGGTACATTTAGTGGTAGCGTGTGTATGAACTTAATTTAATCTTTTCCAGTCCTGCAAAGTCAGTTGACGGGAGCCGCTCGGAGTACATGCATCGAAGCTTTTCAGCTGTGCTCGTGCGATCTCGCGATGTCAACGGGTTTATTTAATGCTAGCTAAGACCCGGCACTTAAAAGTTTCTTGCTACAGCAATTTTAACTCTGTTACAAAGTGATCCAAAGTCTCGTTTATACCTCGTGTCTTTTCATTAAACTTGTATCTCGCGAATACCACATTTGTCGTAGGCATGACAAACGGCAGCGGGAGTGTGTCTATAAACTTAATTTAAACTTACGATTCACACCGTGCTTTGTTTCCGCAGTAGCTGCACGTATGAATATGCTTGTATGCATGCTTCATAATCTTTTGCTGCCTTCTCAATTGTGAAATCGTGTTTTCTGTTCAGCTCTCTTTGGAGCTCTTCCTTGTTTTCTACGTACTGCGTTCAGAGTCATTTCACGTGATTATGTGGGAGGCGTGATGATGTCAGACGCAACTCCGCCCCCCACGGCCATCTAGCTGAAGTCCATTACAGTATATGTAGAAAAATAGGTTCCAGTTATGACCATTACGCGTTGAATTTCAAAATGAAACCTGCCCAACTTTTGTAAGCTGTAAGGAATGAGCCTGCCAAATTTCAGCCTTCTACCTACACGGGAAGTTGGAGAATTAGTGATGAGTCAGTCAGTCAGTCAGTCAGTCAGTGAGGGCTTTTCCTTTTATTAGTATAGATTTAAAATATTTGTTTTATTCTAAAGCTATAAATACTCTCTTTTGTTGTTTTCCTATTATTTTCCCCTTTTCCTTTGTAGTTTGCTCCCTTCATTTAACCCTAATAGTGACAATTAACAACCAGTATAGCAGACACCCATGATGATGAAAGCAGCAACAACTTTAGTGTCCACTAATTAGTAAATAATCAATTAAATAAACAGAACACCTGGAAAAGCAGAATGAAAATTAGGTTGAAAATACTGTTACTGACTTAAAAAAACGACATATTTCCCATATAACTACTTCTTCCTCTTCTTTCAGCCGCTTCTGTTTGGGTTTGCGACAGCGGATCATCTTCTTCCATATCGTCCTCTCTTCTGCATCTTGCTCTGTTACACCCACCACCTGCATGTCCTCTCTCACCACATCCATAAACCTTTATTAGGCCTTCCTCTTTTCCTCTTGCCTGGCAGCTCTATTGTTAACATCCTTTTCCTAATATACCCAGCATCTCTCCTCTGCACATGTCCAAGCCAACACAATCTCGCCTCTCTGACTGAGCTGATACTCTAATGTACTCATTTCTAATCCTATCCATCCTCGTCACACCCAATGCAAATCTTAACATCTTTAACTCTGCCACCTCCAGCTCTGTCTCCTGCTTTCTGGTCAGTGCCACCATCTCCAGCCCATATAACATAGTGGGTCTCACTACTGTCCTGTAGACCTTCCCTTTCACTGTTGCTGATACTCGTCTGTCACAAATCACTCCTGACACTCTTCTCCACCCATTCCACCCTGCCTGCACTCTCTTTTTCACCTCTCTTCCACAGTCCCCATTACTCTGAATTGTTGATCCCAAGTATTTAAACTCATCCACCTTCACCAACTCTACTCCCTGCAATCTTAACCATTCCTCCGACCTCCCTCTCATTCACACACATGTATGCTATCTTGTTCTTACTGACCTTTATTCCTCTCCTCTCTAGAGCAAACCTCCAGAGTCTCCTCAACCTGAACCCTGCTCTTGCTACAGATCACAATGTCATCAGCAAACATCATAGTCTACGGGGATTCCTGTCTGTTCTTGTTTGTCAACCTGTCCATCAACATTGCAAATAAGAAAGGGCTCAGAGAATCCCTGATGCAATCCCACCTCCGCATTGAATGCATCCGTCACTCCTACTGCAGATCTCACCACTGTCACACTTCCCTCGTACATATCCTGTACAACTCTTATATACTTCTCTGCCACTCCCGACTTCCACATACAATACCACAACTCCTTTCGAGGCACCTTGTCATATGCTTTCTCTGAGTTCACAAAGATGCAATGCAACTCCTTTTGGTCTTCTCTATACTTCTCCATCAACACCCTCAAGCAAATATTGCATCTGTGGTGCTCTTTCCTGGCATGAAACCATACTACTGCCTTTTTAACCTAGCTTCCAATACTCTTTCCCATAACTTCATGCTGTGGCTCATCAATTTTATCCCCTTGTAGTTATTACTACAGCTCTGCAAATCCCCCTTATTCTTAAAAATTGGTACCAGTACACTTCTTCTCTACTCTGAGGGCATCCTCTCACTTTCCAAGATCCCATTAAATAATCTGGTTAAAAACTCCACTCCCATCTCTCCTTAAGTCCTCCATGATTCCACTGGTATGTCATCTGGACCAACAGCCTTTCCATTCTTCATCCTCTTCATAGCTGTCCTTACTTCCTCCTTGCTAATCTTTTGCACTTCCTGATTTACTATCTCCACATCATCCATCCTTCTCTCTCTCTCATTCTCTTCATTTATCAGCCTCTCAAAGCACTCTTTCCATCTCCTCAACACACTCTTCTCACTTGTGAGTACATTTCCATCTTCATCCTTTATCACCATAACCTGCTGCACATCTTTCACAGCTTGGTCCCTCTGTCTAGCCAATCGGTACAGGTTCTTTTCTCCCGCCCTTAGTGTCCAGCCTCTCATATAACTCATCATACGCCTTTTCTTTAGCCTTCGCCACCTCTCTCTTCACCTTGCGCCTTATTTTTATCCCCAACTGGAGTGTTCTTGTGATCCAGCAAACAGTGATATCTTTACCAGCTCAGAAATGTACACTGTGTTACAGTACACTCTCTTTATGCCACACTGGATTTAATTTAATGAATGCTAGCTGTTGGTCTTTAACACAAGGTGACCTCCCCTACTATACTGCATCTATTACACTTTACTGTCAGAGGCTTCAAATTTTCAAAAACAACCACCACACATTTTGAATCTAGAGACAATCTGTTTCCTTGCAAATGCCAGACTACCAGCTTGTATAGCAGAACTTTTGTTAAAAAAAGGCTCAATTTCAGCACTCTGGATTGGAAAACAATGAAAAGGTCAAGCCAGCCTTCTCATTTTAAGTAGTCTGAGAACAGCTTATTTGGCAAAGTTTGCGTCTCTGAAAAGACCTAAGAGATATTAAGGCCAGATTGTTTACAACAGCCGCAGACTGATCTATATAAGGGGAGAAAATGCACAACTTTCCACCTTGATATTCTTTGGACATTAGGACCCTGACTTTGACAGCAATGCAGTAAATAACTTGGAAAAACTCCAATGGCTGTGAAATGAAGCTCAGAAATGTGCAACTGGGGACCACTAATTTGCAATGAAATCTTCTGTTATTTAAAAAGAATTACAATGATATTTTCTTAGGAGAAAGCTGCAAAATTTTAATGTTACTTTTCAGTAGACAGTGATGGTTTCCATGGGGCACATTCTCCTAATTACTGTGCCACATTATAAAATATTATATTACTGTAATTTTTAATATTACAGTTTGCTTGTATACCAGGGAGAGGAACAACTGGTTCAGTATTTGCATTGAGAAAGCATATAGACGAGCATTGAGAAAACAGGTTCACATGTGGTGTTTATTGATTTGGAAAAGGCTTATAACAAAGTGTCACGTCAAGAGGTCTGGAGTTGCATGAGAGAGAAGGTAATACCAGAGAAGTGTGTGACGACTATCCAAGACATGTGTGAGGGAGAGAGAACTTGGGCTTAAAGCAGTGTTGGGTTAACAGCTAAGATCCCAGATAGAGTAGATCTTCACCAGGAATCTTCTTTAATCCTTACCTCGTTGATCTGGTTATGGATGTGTTGAATCATGGGATAAAAGACGAACCTCTTGGTGCAGGCTTTTTGCTGATGACGTTGTGTTGTGTAGCACCAGAAGAGAGGAAGTGAAGAGGAAGTTGAAAGAGTGGAAACTTTTCACTGCATTAGAGAAATTTCGGTTTGGCCCGAACATCTGTGCATGGATCAAACTACTGTATACCAATCCAGAAGCTTCAGTTTGTATTAACACTATTTGTTCAGACTACTATAAACTAAAACATGGTATCAGACAAGGATGCCCCTTGTCACCGCTGCTATTTGCAATCACCATTGAGCCACTGGCAGTTCACTGTTGAAATGCTTATCAGATAAAGGGGATTATGAGAAGGACTTGAACAGAAAATTTCTCTATATGAAGATGATATGGTACTGTATATATCAGACCCACAAAATACTGTGCCTGCAGTCTTAACAGCACTTACAGAATTTCAGAAAATCTCTGGTCTCAGAATTAATTTGAATAAAAGTGTGCTCTTTCCAGTGAATTCACAAGCATCCCTTTTATCATTGCAGAACAGTTTAAATACCTAGGGGTAAAAATCACAAGTAAACATAAAGCTCTTTATCAACAAAATTTTGCCATCTGTATGGAAAAAATTAAACAAGACTTGCATAGATGATCAACCCTTCATCTCACTCTAGCTAGAAGAATTAATTTCAAAACATTCCAATATACATCAATAAATCATTTTTAAGCAATTAGATTCAACCATAACCTAATTTATTTGTAACTTAAAACATCCACATATTCAAAGAGCGACCCTACAAAGGCAGAAGGTGGCATGGCTCTACCCAACTTTCGGTTTTATTACTGGGCAGCAAACATACAAGCTATAAAAACCTGGACACAAATACTGTAGATGAACAGACACAGGCTTGGTCTGCAATAGAAGTAAAATCCTGCAGTACTTCTTTATATTCCCTGCTCTGTGCCCCAACAAATGTAAGTTATCACCATTTTAATAATAATCCATTAGTGCTTCACTCACTCAGAATATGGAACCAATGTAGAAAGCGTTTTAGGATGGAGAATCTTTTATCTGTTGGACCTCCGCAAGAGAACTACCTCTTTCAACCCTCGCAAACTTATGCCGATTTTAATATCTGGAAAACATTTGGGATTAAATTACTTACAAATTTTTATATATACAACACCTTTGCATCCTATGAACAATTATATTCCAAATTTAACACCTTCCTCTATGCTGGAAAAAATATTGCTTAGTTTCAAGGACTCATTTCTGCAATATATTAAATTATTTTACATTCCCTCCCTTTCAAAGATCCAAGAGGACGATGGGAAAAGGATCTCTCACTTAACATATCAGAAAAGGAGTGGAAGGTAGCAATGCAGAGAATTCACTCGAGCTCCATATGTACAAAGAATATCCATCCATCCATTACCCAACTCACTATATCCTAACTACAGGGTCACGGGGGTCTGCTGGAGCCTCAGTCTCAGCCAACATAGGGCACAAGGCAGGAAACAAACCCTGGGCAGGGTGCCAGCCCACCGCAGGGTGCACACACACACCAAGCACACACTAGGGATAATTTAGGATCGCCAATTCACCTAACCTGCATGTCTTTGGACTGTGGGAGGAAACAAGAGTACCCGGAGGAAACCCACGCAGACACGGGGAGAACATGCAAACTCCACACAGGGTGGACCCAGGAAGCGAACCCGGGTCTCCTAACCCACTGCGCCACCGTCCCACCCTGCGCAAAGAATACAATTATTCAAATCAATATTATATATATCGACCCCATCTGTCTCCAGCAGACTCCTGTGACCCCTGTAATTAGGATATAGCTGGTTGGATAATGGATGGATGGATGGACATCTGTCTCACTTAAAACTGTCTAAAATGTTTCCAGAGCAAGATCCAACCTGCGAACGCTGCAATCAAGTCCCAGCCTCACTGGGTCACATGTTCTGGGCCTGCACCAAATTAACATCATTCTGGGCAAAAATTTTTAAGTGCCTTTCAGACAGCCTTGGTGTCACAATTTCTCCTAACCCATTAACAGCTGTGTCTGGTGTTCTTCCAAATGGGCTTAAAGTGGAGAAGGACAAACAAACTGTGATTGCCTTTACTACACTATTGGCACGCAGACTTATTTTGCTAAAGTGGAAGAATCCTAACTCTCCTCTTTTAAGTCAGTGGGTAACTGATGTTTTATATTATTTGAAATTGGAAAAAATCAAATTCTCACTTAGAGGATCTGTGAAGAACTTTTTCAAAACCTGGCAGGATCTAATCAATAGTAACTATACTAATGAAAGGCAAAGCCCTCACTGACTGACTGACTCATCACTAATTCTCCAACTTCCCGTGTAGGTGGAAGGCTGAAATTTGGCAGGCTCATTCCTTACAGCTTAATTACAAAAGTTGGGCAGGTTTCATTTCGAAATTCTACGTGTAATGGTCAAAACTGGAACCTATTTTTTCGTCCATATACTGTAATAGACTGCAGCTCGATGGCCGTGGGAAGCCGAGTTGCATGTCGCGTCATCACGCCTCCCACGTTATTGAGTGCCTGCTCATATAAGGTAAATATTCGCGGGTGAAGGACTGTTCTTAGCATATTCATAAGTAAAAGTATCTAAATCTCAAGCTGATGTTAATTATATTTTGTCCATAAATAGTTATTAAATAATTCTAAATATTCTGTCCGCTTCCTTTCATAGCTTTTCCGATGGTTGTGCTGCTTTCAGGCATGTATTTTCGTATTAAAGTATTTAACCAATAACATTTCAGCCATCATTTGTTGCCAGGCAGACTCTACAATCCGTTGTGCAGGCACTCTAACACAGAATAAATGTCGATTAACCTGTTGCTTCAACCAATCAGATTTTGAGTTGGTGTCAGTAGGGCCCTCTAGCAGGCGCACGG
This sequence comes from Polypterus senegalus, assembly GCF_016835505.1. NCBI lineage: Eukaryota > Metazoa > Chordata > Cladistia > Polypteriformes > Polypteridae > Polypterus > Polypterus senegalus. The sequence continues at coordinate 38,592,411 of NC_053169.1, read as the reverse complement.
CGACGTCACCGTATTCAGACCCATTGATTGGATAGAAGCCGCAGGTTCGATTTTCAGCATTAGCTTCGATGGCGATAGAAAGGGACTTTTTGATGGAACTGAGGCGCATGGATAATCTGTACGACAGAGTGATTGAACTGTTTTTGAGGAAAGAGAGGAGGATGGATTTTGTTTACAAATCTGAATTTTTGGTGAGTAAAATGTTGCGATTCTATCTGCGATGCAGCGGCTTTTTATACTGTATTTCTGCATATTTTTATAACCATAAATTAGTTTTTGAGGGGCGGGTTGATTCAGACAGAGCAGTACTGAAAGCCTAGGTGTGAGATGCACGGTCCGCCAGTGGACCAGATGATACGTAAATTTAATGAACGTTACAACCTGCAAATAAACAAAACTGTAGAGAGGCCCATGATTAAATGAACGGTAAAAAAGTAAGAACGAAGCGACGGTGACTTAGAGGCAGGCAGGCCAGAGCACAATTGAACGGGACTCGATGTAGTGCGCGTTAAGTCGATCTAAAATGCACGCCTAGATTCAAAAAAATATATCTTTTCAAGTTCTATTTGGATATAAGTAGGTTCTATTTAGTCAACAGAAATATCTTTGGTAGGAATGTAAGTTGAATTTAGTCTTTACATTTCTATGATGACTAAATTTAACTTACATTCCTACCAAAGATATTTCTGTCGACTAAATAAAACTTACTTATATTTAAAATTTAAATAGAACTTGAATAGATACGATAGTTCATAATACCCACGCAACACTACATGCACGTAAGAGCGGAAGTCATCCGTTTTAACAAGCAGCTTATTGCACTGATACAAAATAGCCTGCCCATTTAATTATTTAAGAATGGATAGATAAATTAAGAATTTGTACAATAATGTTTTTCTGTTTTCTTCCTCGATGGATTCTGGCATGCCCAGCAACAGCTGCTTGTATTCCAAAGGGTGTAATATATATATATATATATATATGTGTATATATATATGTACATATGTATGTATATATGTATATGTGTATATGTACAGTATATATGTTTATGTGTGTGTGTGTATATATATATATATATATATATATATATATATATATTGTATATATATATGACAGCAACACTCATAACAGTGACATAACAATTACATTGACAATCATGTTACGTTATTTCCAAAATGTTTCCTTTTCTTTTTCATTACTTCTTTAACACACTACTTCTCCACTGCGAAGCGCGGGTATTTAGCTAGTTTTAGAATAAGCTCTTAAAGCACTGAGGAAGCAGATTCTCTTCCCATTTCTTTTTCTTCTCCATTTATCTTTATCCACCTATTAAACTCATCAATTTATTTATTTTTATTAGCTTTAAGTTTTACTCTGTTGGCCATGCTCTCTTTCTCAGGGGTGGGGGTTGATTTGTTTTCATTCCTACTTTTTGTAAAACATTGATCTATTTATATGGAATGATTACAATAAAATCAATAAAATTTATAAAAAAAAAGAAAGAGTGAAAAAGGGCTTTGTGAGACAAAGGATAAAAGATACATAGGAAGAAAATAGAATATGTGAGGTTTAATCATCATCAGGACTCAGAAGGTGGCCTACAGGGAGATCTATAAAAGACTGGATAAATGTACATATCTAGGATCAGCAGTAACCTAAGATGGACAATTAGATGCAGAGATAACCCATGGACATCAGTGTGGGTGAAACAATTGAAAGAAAGTATCAGGAATAGTGTGTGATTGAAGAATAAAGGTGAAGGTTAAAGGTGAGGTTTTAAGACGGTAGTAAGACCAATAATGATGTATGGAGCTGAGATTGGGTAGTACATTGGCACAGGAGAAGAATTTAGATGTGGCAGAAATGAGAATGCTGAGATGGATGTGTGGAGTTACAAAAAAGGACAGAAGTGGGAGAGAGATCTAAGAAAGTACAGGAAAGTAGGTGGAAGTGGTATGGACATGTGCTGGGGAAAGATAAGGAAAGCATGGTCAAAAAAGTAATGAGAATGAAGTACAGGGGAAGAGAGAGACCAAGAGAGGCCAAAGTGGAGATGAGTGGATAAAGTAAAAGTAGATCTGAATGAAAAGGGTCTGAGTGGAGAGGGGGTGCAGGGAGAATCTGTATGGAGAAGGTTGATTAAGCATTTTGACTCTGCACATATGTGGGAAAACATGAAGAGGAAGAAGAAGAAAAAAAAAACAAGAAAATATTGACACTGTCCAGGCCCCAAAAGAGTGCATTTTAATCAGCAATTTAATAAAGCTGACATTTTACAAATTACATATTGCTAGTGTCAAGAAGTGGATGTAAGTTACATAGCTTTCAAGTTCAATAATGGGGTTACAGAATATACTTTTGAGGATCCATTTTGTAATTATGTAGGCATTCCTACAAATTTCCACTGATCAAATGTTCCTGTAGGTAGGTAGGAAGTGGGCACACACTCTTTCTGCTGTCAGGCAACTGTCCTCTCTCCATTCTTCTATTAAGATTTCTACCTGAAGTCAACAGTAGCCCTGATAGGCTCTTTTCACAAAATCCAGAAATAAAACTTTAATTTGTGTTTCCAGTTTTAACTGAATAGTACAAAATACATGTAGACGGTTAAGAAAGTATTTTAGTACAAGTTGGTTTATTAAATGTCTCTTAAACAACAGACGGTTAAAGATTGCTGTGCCCAGATTGTGGTACTTGAAAGAGAAGAACTGTGACTCAAGGTGGAAGCACAAAAAAATGGGATCAAGATGTGTACCAGACAAGCCTGAATTAAATACGTTTGAATTTCCTTAGTTAAACTACTGAGTCTGAGATGCAATAATCAGCAGTAAAAATTGTGCATCATAATGTGATGTTTCAGACAAGGGTTTACTTTTTGGCTTGTATGTATCTTCTATTTGGTTGTTAATTATTTCTTACATTTTTCATGTTATTTCTGTTGAGTTTGCTTATCAGTTCTTATTTGTGTACTGTGTCTTAAAATGTTCTGCCATTTCTTGTGTTTTGAGGATGGCGCCCCAGGAGGCAGGGCCACCCTGACATCACTGTTGCTGGATCCTCCCTCTCATTTTAAATTGAGGTCAATGAGAGGGACCCAACAGTAGTTCATTGAATTTTGTAATAGCCATTTTAGAGTACAGTAATCCCTCACTACTTCACGGTTCACTTTTTGCGGATTCACGACTTCGCGGGTTTTTAAATGTAGTATTAGTATTTCCTAGTCTAAGAACAACAAAACAAGTTCGGTGAATAAGTGCGTTGTAACACGGGCTGTGATTGGTACATGGGAGGGAGCCGACAAATCACAGCTTCTCGCTTTCTAATCGGGCCTGTGATTGGTGCTTTAACTGATGCCCAGATCCCACAGCATCTCCCCTTGTCTCTCTGTCGCGGCCATTTCACTTCAAGCTTTCTCGCCGAGCGGTTAACTTTACACTGTACTGTGTATGATTTTTTTGTGGTTTCTTTGTGTTGAACTTTGCTTCAATTTTCACCCCCTGAAATGGCTCCCAAACGTGCTCCTTCTTCCAAGGCTGGTGCTGAGCCTAAACGCCAACGAAGAATGATGACGATCACTGAGAAGGTGAAACTTCTGGATATGTTGAAGGAAGGGAGAACATTCGCGGCTGTGGCTGCAGACTGGCGGCTAAGGATCTGCAAGAGCGGTCACAGGAATGGGACGACGATATGGTTCGATCGGTCCAATTTTGCAACAAGGTCGACGACGTCATGACTGCCTACAAGCTGCTCTTCGACCGGAAAAAGAAGCAGCGGCAGCAACTGCCGATCACAATGTTTTTGCAGCCTCGCAAAAAAAGAGCCAGTTCCTACTACTACTACGGATACACCTTCGGAAACGGTGGAAGAGGTGCCCCAGGAAATGGCACCACCGTCTGAAGAGACATAAAATACAGTCATTGGCTGCGTAGTAAAAGTCATCATCACCTTCATCATCATCATTTTTACTGCACAGCATATTCATCCCCATCATATTCATCCCCATCATGTCATATATAGGTACGTGTACTTTGCTATACAGTAACTGTAAACTTCAATCAATCAATCAATCAACATTTATTTATATAGCACATATTCATACAAAAAAATGTAGCTCAAAGTGCTTTACAAAATGAATAGAAAAATAGAAGACACAATAAAAAAATAAACATAAGTCAACATTAATTAACATAGAATAAGAGTAAGGTCCGATGGCCAGGGTGGACAGAAAAAACAAAAAAAAACTCCAAAAGCTGGAGAAAAAAATAAAATCTTATCTACCGATTTCATATTGCTTAACAGTTGTCCCTGTTATTAATAGAGTAAAGGGTGAGTTGTAAACAGTACAGGGCGGGTTTAAAAACGTCCAAATACACGTTAAATAATTAAATAAATATGGTGTCCCTACTTTCTTCAGTTATTTTGGAACCTATCTCCCGCGATAAACGAGGGATTACTGTATTGCTTTTCTTATTATTTCTGTTTTATTGGATTTTTGTTATTTGTCCATGGATTTGCCTTGGGATTGTATATTGGGGCTTGTTCACTTTGGATTACCTTTCTGGCAAATGTTTTTGTGCATTTTTTATTTGTGATATTTTTGCTTATTCCTAATTTTTGTAAAATTCTCTTGTTAAAGAGACAACCCAAACAATGTAAAATTATAAGTCAAATTTTTATGGTTTCTCTCTCCCTTGTAAGATATATTTTGTATATTTTGGAAATATCATTGAATTTTGGATTTTGCTTCAGTTCTCCATTTTGGTCCTGCTTAGGCCAAAGCCTGCAGGCAGGAGTTGCAGATAGGCTGCCAATGAAAATTTTGTTTATTTTTACAGCATTTTCTCTATTCCTCTTCTTTTAAAACTTTGCAATTTTGCAAATGGGATATTTTAGTTTGCAATTTCTTCTCTGTGGCATCCCACAGTAGTTCTTGTTGCATAACTTTGCTTTTGTGATTGGGTAACTGAAACAAGCTTTACCCACTGGCAGCTACTTACGGAGAAAGAAAAACAGTGCGGTTAATCCAATTGAGGTTTTGGTTGTAGCTACTCTGATTTTGTCTCTTTTATTACTGAATAGTTTCTTAAATTAAATGAATGCACATGGGCAGCCTGGTGTAACATGTGTACTACATGACTACGCATGCCTGTGTAGGTGTATTTGAATGTTTACCCAAGATAGAGATTGTCTAACAAGTACAGTTATATTTTTTTTCAGTTTCACCATAATTATATCTGGTCAAGTTTCTGTATTTACCCTCATGTAATGAGGCTTTCAGCCAAAGTTCCATTATGAAAAAGTACCGTATAGCTAAAACCATTCAGAGATTAAACATGTAAAACAAAACGATCTACCATTGTCTACTCTGATAATAGCACAGCATGAAACAAAACAGTGATTTTACATAAATTTGACATTTTTTCCAAATGAACAAAAATTATTATAAACAACCAGATGACAAAGGAATCTCTATGGCATAACTTGCCATTTAATTAAAATTATAGCATAAGTACAATTGTGTAAGTGAAGGCTGGCAAGATGCATTGAGATTAACATTAACCGTAAATAGGACAAGCAGCTTATTCACTTCATTATCTTCTAATGGAATTAATTTTGTTGTCTTTTCATATAAAGACTATAATTTTTTTACGTCACAAAGTTTTTGTAGTGACATACTGAAGCTCAATGAGGCAGCCTACTGAAATTTTTGACAGAATTAGTGCACTAATTTGGGGGCCTATTTTACAATCTGCCCTTTTCATGGTCTGATCAAGGAGAAGGAAATTAACATAACTTTAACAAGATAAACGTTCTGAACATTGTACTCCTAAAACAACATTAGGTGGCAGTCTTCACTTCACTCACGAAAGCATCAAGCATTATTCAACTTGATTTTTTTTTTTGTACTGTTTGCACATGCCAGGGTTGTGTCTTGAGCAACCATTGACTGGAAGAGAACACAAGTAGAGAGAGCAAGTGGCCATAATCAATAGTAGCACAGCATAATAGAAAATGAGATATACTTTAAAGCCCGGGAGTCGAACTCCGGCCCTGGAGGGCCTCAGTGGCTGCAGGTTTTCATTCTAACCATCTTCTTCCGTAGTGACCAGTTTTTGCTGCTAATTAACTTCTTTTGCCTTAATTTTAATTAGCTTGACTCAGGCCTCTTAGTTGTTTCTTTTTTCTTAATTAGCAGCCAAACAATAATGAGACACGAAACAAGCCTCCACATGACCAGCTCACCTGTGCCCATCACACAAGATCTGAAAATAAAGAAAGGTGAAGGGGGTCTCAGTAAGGTTGATCTTTCAGGTCACCAAAACATTTTGACAGTGTTCTTAGAAAAAAACAGAAAATCAAAAGTTTTGGAAATGTCTGCTGTGGCAGAATGAGAGCAGCAACAAACTGTGGAATTAAATAACGGGTTTAATTAACAGCAAGAATCGGCTTCTCATTAAGAGATTGGTTGGAGTGAAATTGGTTGGAGATTGAAATCCCAATTTGGCTGGTCATCCATTGGCTCGTTTCACATGTCATTTCTGTTTGGCTGTCATTTAATGAAGAAAGGAATAAATTCAGAGGACTGAATCCTTAAAGAAAAGGCAGTGAAAACAAAGGGAAAAGAAGTTAATTAGCAGTGCAAACTCGTCAGTGATTAGGAAAAGGGTGAGAATGAAAACCTGAAGCCACTGCGGCCTTCCAGGCCTGGAGTTTGACACTGTAAAGTATTGCTGATTTTGTCTTCACCTCTGACCCATTATGTTACTCTGACCAAGTTACTTAACCTTCCTAAGTGCAAATATTAAAAAAAACAAAACATTGTACTAAATACCTATATCTGTAAAGTGTCCTGCAATGGCGTTTGCTATAAAAAAACAATAACATAACTTAGAATTCTCAAATTCATTTATCTCTTATCTGTTTTAAACTTGTGGGAGGTCAGAGTCTATCCCATCAGCACTGGGTACAATCCAGAAATCGAGGTGAGGCAAATTAGAGCTTAGTGCTATATAAAATAAAGGTTTAAAATGTATTCCATGAGTCAGTTGTCTTCACTTCCCATATCATTATAAAGAACAGATTACACTGAACATTATAATAATAATACATTTATTGTAAAATGCATCTTTACAGTTTTCAAAGGGATCAGAAACTATAGTGTATATGCAGCAAAAATGCAGTAAATTACTATGTGAAAATAGATAGATAGATAGATACTGTAGCTTTATTTGTCCCTGTAAAGAAATCTGGCTTTTTGCAGAAGTTAAAAAGAAATATAATAATAAACGAACAGCAACAAACCCCTGAAAAGAATTACAAAAAAAGAAGAAAAACATTTGACTTGGCTAATGATAAGAGAGCCATCACAGTGAAGCATTATAATGGCATATGAATGTTGGTAAAAAGGAGTCTCCGCAGCGTTTCTTCATGCATTTCTGCTGAATAATTTATTGGCTGAAAGTCCTCGTGTTAGTGTGTCACAGAGGTTGTACAGCATTGTTCATAATGGCACTCAGTTTTGTCTTTATTCTCTACTTTACTATTACCTCACAGGCTGGCCACAAAGCTCAAGGATCTAGGACTGAGCCACTCCATACTGTATATTACTAGGTTGTGAACTGTCTGACTGCTGTGTCACCTCCGGTGGTGGTTAAGGATTGCGTCTTGATTCCTCAGCAATGTTCCTGTATGCTAACGGTTGTACATCTATGTTCAGCACCAACGTTTTCATGAAATTTGCAGATAACACGGTGATGGTACCCTTGATTTCCAATGAGGATGAATCTGCCTATCTAGACAAGGTGCAGGCACTGTCTCATTGGTGTCAGTCTAACTTAGACCTGAATGTCTCCAAAACCGAGGAGATGATTGTGGACTTTAGGCAAAATGAGCAGAAGAATAATACACCATTTAGGATGTATGGGTCCCTGGTGTCAGCAGCTGCGTATATCTTGGTGTGCATATTTCTGAGGAACTGACATGGACTAATGATATCTCCACTTTAGTACAGAAAGCAAGATAGCACCTGTATCACCTCAGGCAAAGAAGACAATTCAAAACCTCCCTTGCTGTACTGAAAGCATTCAATAGTGCTGCTGTAAGGTGTGTGCTTACCGGTGCATTACTGCCTGGTTTTGGAGCTACAACTCCCAGGAGTGCATAGCACCCCCAAAGATTGATACAGTGTATTGAATGAATCATCAGCACAACACTTACCACCATACAGGATGTCTGTACCTATCAGTGCAAGTCCAGTGCAAAACAGATACATGCAGACACATTTCACGTTTCAAGCCAGATAATTTTCCAGTGGTTGCATTCAGGCAAACGCCTCTGAAAGCGATGTGGCCAGGACTGAGAGGTTGCAGAGGATTAGATTTTGAGTCAGACTTTAAATTATGGTTTTAATTATGACAATTATGTCACCTTATTCTGCATCTTCACTTAATATATACCACTTTGTAGCGTTGCCACATAGGTATTGTTGTTTATAGTGTTTACACCCATGTGTGCAATATGTGTTTGTTTAAATGTTGTTCCTGTAATGAGAAATGGGGAAGGATGTTGTGGGCAGGCAGCGACCCCTGGAAACGTCAGAACCGGAGTTTTGCCAGTTACATCCGGCTCATTATTATTTAAATGGTAAGAAGGGACAGAAGAGGAGGGAGGAGAGAGACGGAGATTTCACCTAACAACAACCGATCATCATTTTTCTGCCTTTATTTACATTGCACCTTTTTCCCAGTTTGCTTCTCATTAGGCCGGAATCACTACAACACAGTCATCACCAGAAACCCCAAGGTTGGACATTATTTTCCACCATCACCAAGGGAGCACAGTGAAATTGTTCCGTTTTTACTCAGGAGAATCAAACACAATCATTTTGAACAGCCATCATCAATATTATTTGTCAGAGGTACAGCTTGGTATAAGTAGGTTCTCCTCAGCAATTTATCCAGGCCTCGGGTCCTGGTAGTGTGGCTGCCGGCTGGGTAAGGGGTTGGCCGTTACAACTTATTATACAGTGACTTTTGCATTTAACTAGTACTCTACAACTTACATGTATACCTATTATACATTGCCTATATTTGCCTTTTTTAATCTTAGATTTTCTCTCTCTAGGTATATTTCATCTTATGCTCAATGACAGAGTTCACTTCACTGCCACTGTATTGTACAATCTTCATCTAAATCTACCTTTATCGGATTGAGAGTGTGTTCTGTAACTGAGCCTGGATTTTTAATCAGCTAGCTGGTTTGGTGGGCCTCTCTTGAAGTGATGGCACTTGCCCTGCACACCATAGTTTTATGTTTTGATCAACACACAAGTCTCAGAAGTGGTGAGATGCCTCAATAAACACAGCACCAAAATCCCAATGTTCCAAGTGCTCAGAATGCACACACCCGGGGTAAAGACCATCAAAATCCTTGGTCAGTCATATAGGGTCAAAAAAAGAATATTTTAAAAATAAAAGATTTATTATAAACAAAAATTGATCTGTAACAAGAAGCTCATAGGAACACAAAGCAAACAGAGTCCAATATGAAATCCAAGAGAATGGATAAACAACAGGGCAAAATAGGTGAAAATCAGCAGCGATCAAGAATAGCAATAAAAACAGGAGAACCCACCAACCACCTAGTGCATCCAAGGAATTGCAACGGACTGTGGGTTTTCTGCAGCCTTTATAGGGCTGAGAACAGTCCTTTGGCAATGCTGGGCAGGTGACCAGCCACAAAAGACATGGCACATAGCAAATGATACATAGACATATAGAAACCAAATGATTAATTACTTTAACATAACCAAAAGAATCCCGGACAGGACAGTGTCAGTGTGGTGCATCTTGGTCAAACATGCAAATAGAGAAGTCACTGCACTGTGTACACATGACAATAAATCTGAAATTAACTGATGGCACTACATTTTTTTATCAGGGCTAAGCCTTACATTTATGAAAAAATCAAGTCCACTGTACATGTGCATTTCATTACTAAGTGCAATAGAGCTAAGCCACAATGAACAGAGTGATGCGCTGTTTGTTTAGTGCATGCTGCTGTTGTTTACAATATGATAGAAAGAGAATGAGGGTGGACAGTTTTAATAACTTTTAATGTTTCTTGTTGGTAGACATTTTATAATGTAGTACTTACAATTTTAGGTATTAAAATGCAGCATTTTGATTTGTAGTAATTCTAAATCAACTTTGATTTTTTTTAATAATATATTATCAAATACCAAGTAATTATACAGAGTCTATCCTACTATATTTATTCAGTTTGTCCCTTTGTGTCTCATGGCATAAATCCGCCCTCTCCTCACACATTCACTCCAAGATTGGCTAAAGATCAGTGCTGGGACCTCCTTATCTGTATCTTTGTGACATACTGTCCTTTCCAGCTTGGACTACTGCTGCTACAAACACTGTGCCCAGATGTTATATTTCTGTCCCTGAATGGAAGATCATGTTCTTGTAGATGACTGATTATCACCTTTTCTGTAGATGACTGATTATCACCTTAAACCCAGGCTCGCAAATATTGCCAAATGTGAAACAAAGGTACCACTAAGTGTAGACCTTTGTTTTTACTTAAAGATTTCTTCCTTATAAATGGAGATGCTACAGAGACTTAAAATATTCCACATTTACAGTCAATTGATAGAACTTTCATTTGTTCTCTTTGGGGGGGATTTGGGTTTTTACAAACGTTCTTTAAATAAATACCATAAATAAATAAATAGATGGAAACCTAAATATATGTACACAGACCAGAATGACTAAAAAGGAAGAAAGTATAAAAAGAAAATGTCTGACTTGGTAGTCAGTGTGAGGTGTTATACAGGTATTTAAAGGAGCCCCGTAGCTCTCCTTGACACACTTCTGCTGAATAATTTGTTGTCTGAAAGTCGTCAGTGTTGGTGTGTCAGAGAGAGAATGTGCAGGATTGTTCATAATGGGCATTAGTTTTGTTTTAATTCCTTCCTTCCCTACTACCTCCAGGAGGTCCAGAGTGCATCGTATAAGTGAGCCTGCTCTTTTAATTAGCTCATTGATATGGTGGGCTTCTCTTAAAGTGATGTTACCAGCACATGACACCACAGCAATGAAAATCACATTGGCCATCACAGAGTTATAGAAGGTTTGAAGGATGTCGTTTTCCACATTAACGGAACAATGTCTTCTAAGAAAGAAGAGCTTGCTCTGCTCTTTCTTATAAACTTCTTCTGTGTTCCAGGAGCAGTCCAACCTGTTATTAATGTGGACCTCCAAGTACTTGGAGGAGTGGACCACCTCTAAAACCACTCAATGAATAGCGACCAGACACAGTGGCTCTTTGGTGCTTTGAAAGTCTGTAACCATTTTCTTAGTTTTGCTGATGAATCAAAGTTCTCCACCTGAGTCTTCCCCCTTATTGATACACCCTGTAAGTGCAGAATCATCCGAAAATTTCTGCACGTGGCATGACCTGGTGTTATATTTATAATTTGAGGCATACACTGTGAAGAGAATAGGAGACAGGACTGTTCGCTTTTGCTGACATCCGTATAAGAAACACAGTCCTTGATCCTCACAAACTGTGGTCTGACCAACAGATAGTCCATTATCGTGGACAACATAGGCTCATCCACCTGTACGAGTTTATCCCTTAAAAAGGATGACTAAATAGTATTGAAGGTACCGGAGAAATAAAAAAAACCCCATAATCCTGACAGTGCTGCCAGCTTTGTCCAGGTGAGAATAAGCTGTGTGGATTTGGGGATAGATCTTTCATTTGATGGCATGCAGTATTCCTCAACTATAGTGTGCTTAGTTATTTACTGATGTTTAATAAACTCCAATACTAGGATGTTTTCTGTGAAGAAAATGTTTACTAATAATTTATGTTAAGCGCATCACAATGGTACCATGGCTAGCCCTGCTGCTAAACAGCTCCTGGAGACAAAGTCTTGTCATTGAAATGTTAGTATGAACAAATTATGTACAGTACATTTTTGCTCTGTATCTTTGTTGTTTTCTATGGGTATTACAGTTTTTCTACAAAACCTCACTTGATATGAGCAAGTGTGCCCTGCAATAAACTGACACCATTTCCAGTGGCTCCCAGCATCCCAAAAATTAAAAATTGTACCCAAGCAATAAAAAAGGATTGAAATCCGTCTCTGCAGGTTTGTCATTTAACTGGTCTTTCCTATACATCCCACCATTATACTTAACTCTTACAAATGTAAAACAAAGATAAAACATACAGATTCTTTGCAATTAATATATGAAAATAGATTTAATATTAATTGGAATAAAAATCCTTGTCCATCTTTCTGCAAGGACACATTGCTACAATATGAGTATAAAATGCAATTCCATCCTCAGAAAAAACAGAGATTTTCTTTTGATATGGTGCTGTTTATAAAATTTTTTCTTAAATTAAATTTAATATAATACTTCTATGCGTTTTTTCAGTTTCTTTCTCCATAACAATACTTTCTTCACTACAGGTAACGGTTTAAAAAGCAATCATTTTGAGGCATGTCAATTAATCTCTTTTTATAGTAGGAATAATCGTTGAAATGTTTTTCATTGACTAAAACTTCACTTATGCTGAATTAACTGTTTAAAAGCTAAAATAATAAGGCAGTACATCAAAACATCCAATTTCTTCAAAAGATTATTTCATAAAGTACCAAAGCCAATTAGTTCCCTTTTTACTTTACCCCTTTTCGAGATGGTAAACTAACAACAAGAACCCGTCATCAAAGATTATTTCTAATGCAAGCATTTATATCCATTGACTATTGTGTCCCTGCTGAAAAGAAGTGTCAGTGGGGGATTACCCCTCCACCTTAATCACTATTCTATAATGGCAGATAATCCTGCAGTAGTTCTAAGAACCTAATGATCACAGACGAGATCTTAACTGGCAAAGGAAAAAAAAAGTCATGGTTCCTTTCTCAATATTACAGCAGCATAATTCACTAGACAAATGGAAATACGTACAAATTCCAGTCTTTGTTCATTTACCACCAAGGTAGATTGGGTAAATGCACCATAATCTATTTAATCCTTCGAACTAATGGTTTTGCTGTAAAGGCAAATGTTAATTTTGACACAAAAACATTTGGCTTCGATAAAAAAGAGTAATATTTGGAACAAAATGTATTTTTTATGTAAACCTTTGTTTATTTATGTTATGTCCATCTCTCTGTCACAATATGTAAATTGCTCAGTAGGCACTATAGACAGTATGTCGGTGGAGTTGCTCTCTTTATTTTACATGTAACAGGGCGCAAGTAAAGGATGTCAATTTAAAATGAGCACTTGTACTCCAAAGCCCCGATAATCATTGAACAAAAGTCATTTTCTTTTAGCCCCCCTGGTGAAGGTGCTGGTTTTTTGGCGCGTGTGTAATGGAAATTTTGTGTGCCAGATTGAAATTGACAAGAGTAAGAGAGATAACTGTGTAAGGCAAACCCTGTTGCATATGCAGTATACGGCTCATGTTGCTCAATGCATATAGAAAATCCTATTTTCTTATTAATTTTTGTTTTCAAGTTTATATTTATATTTACATAACCAGTATCTAACACTGCAAAATTGCTTTCTAATTAGGGTTGAAACTGATTTGCTAAGCAGTGGACAACTGAAAAATAATTTGTTTCGCTTCAGACAAAACTGAAAGTGTGACAAAAATCTATTTTAAAACATTTAATAGTACTTTCAGCCAATGACCTACACTGGAGCACAAAGCGACCTCCAGATCAAAATGCAATCATATTTCCAGTTTTGAGACAACTAAATTAGTTCTCAATAAGTTTTAACTAAAAATGCAGAGTCACTACGTGGCATTTTTCATGTATTTAAAAATAACAAGTTAGCATTTGACATCTTTTTACCAAAGGCTGAAAAAAGTAGCAGTTCATGTAGGCAAAAATAATGTATATTGTATCAAATTACAATACAAAAGTTGCAGTCAAACGAAACACACAAAAAGGGGCAAAAACCAGAGCCACATAGAGGATTTCATTCATAACACTTAGAGAGGTCACAGCTTTGTCTTTAAAGGCATCCCATTAGAGACGTCAAGTGATGCAATGTCCAGAACACTGCCCCTGGTAACCTACCTACAAAATAGCATCATGGATAAAAAAAAAAAAACATGGCAACAAAATATCAAAACATAACTTTTGAGTTTTCTGCCTTCACAAATCAGAGAGTGCAGGACTCAGAATTAACAGACCACCCCATCTTGCAGGTCCTGACCCACTAAACAGGCCTTACCCCAGGTAGCCTAGCCCCAACTCAAATGGCAGGCTTCCTTCTCACACTGGCCAAAAAAGGGACTAAGCTAAAAAATACAAAAATGCTCCTTAAGGAGGAAAAAAAAAACATTTGAAACCCTCTGGTGTAATAGGCAGACAACATTTTTTTAATAATTATTTTTAATATTTAAAGATATCCATTAAGGAATTAAAAAAGTATAAAAGAGCAAGGTATTAACAATGAGTTTTGCCTTCAAAAGTAAACAAAGCCAGAAATTGCAATTTTAAAATAAACCAGGGTTCAAAACCAGCGAATTCAAGAAAAAAAAAACACAATCACAAAAGGCAGGAATCCAAATAAAAATTATAATGCTGAAACTGAACTAAGGACTACATATTCCCATTTTTATACAGCTAGGGCAGTTCCTCAGATGCATAGTCATGTGGCCCCACCTCCTTAGGCTCCACGTAAAGGGGAGAGGGCAGATAACAATTAAACAACTAATACACAATTACTAACCATCACCACATAAAATTAATTCAATAAAAACAAAACAAAGCCAAAAACAGAATAAAAAAATATATATATATACAAAATAATATTCACAAAACAACAACTTTAAAATAAAAAAGAATACTTGAGTCAAAAATTAGACCCTGGCTGAAACATTAACAGTAACGATAATAAAACAGAAACAGGAATCTGGACAAAACATAGCTTGAAAGTTATGATAAATTTTAGTTCAGTGGGGTTAAAATCTCCAAACGAGTGTATTTAAGGCACACAAATATATACTGTTTGCTCAGAATAGTTGTGCCTATGGTATACCCAAGCCAAAAGAAATTGCAGGTTTTTGTTCAAGTAGAGAATTTACCCAACACACATAGTTTAGCACAGCCTTGCCATTTTCTTTTACACAGTCCATATTATGTTGTAACCCACAAGTATACAGTTTTACAACATATTATAGACAAAGACTGGTAGACATCATTATCACGGCAGAAACCAAACATTGCCTGTACTCTAGCAGACATGAAAAGTCTTGAAGAAAATTACACAACATGTTGGTTACCTTTACTTTTGATGCTACAAACTAAAAATGAAGAGTCTGTCAGTGTTATTTACAATCTAGAAATATTTCACTTCTATAGTTCAGTTATGCTTTCACATTTTCAAAGTTAAAGTAGGAACTGAGTGGTCTTTTGGCTTTGGCACAGTTTGTTTTTCCTTCATTATCTCTTTTTTATGTACTCCCTACCCATCTGACCATAGCATTGGATTACAACTATGACCACTGTGGATTAGTTTCTTCTAGATACATGTGCTGTCCTGTACCTGCTTGTCCGTGTGATTTCGTCTTGGTCCCAATCACACCAAATCTTCAGGCTACAACTGGAATCTGGTAGGACAAAACTTCACATTTCATTCACGGGGATTTTCATTCCACACAGAATTGTCATCTGCACCTGCTGTACTGGATTGTGTTGGACTTTATTGTTAGTGTTGTTTACTGAGCAGTGTCTGTTGTTTCATATGTATGTAGTGGATGAAAATAATTACTACCATCAGGGAACTGAGGAGAGCATATGCGTTTTTCTTTAGTATTGTTTTTCCTCTTCATTATTTGATCACCATATACTTTATTATTGAGTCATTGAACTGCTTATCAGTGTCTCTGTGTACGAGTGCAGATCAGGATTGGGTGTGTTCCTGGGGTACCCGAAATCAATAAATCACCGTCTTTGGACAATGTGAATCTCAGTGTTCCCATGACTGCTACTATTTTGTAATGCGCTTTGAGCTGCAAACTCTGTATGCACAAGTGCTATAGATATAAATGTTATTTTGCTCCGTAAAATCTTGAAGAAAACATACAGGAAACAACTGAGTGATAGGAAAAAGTCAAAATACACATCAAAATAAAAAAAAAAACAAATAAGAAATACTATTGCATGGGTATTTGTGGGTAGCATCTTTCCACACTGGTTTTTGCTGTGCCTCACAGTTCCAAGAAACTGGACAAACAATCCCAACCCAGTAGTTTTCAAATCTTAGACATTTATTATTTATCATCGAGTATATATGGTATATCTACATGGATTTTCTGCAGGTATTCAGACTTCTCACCTCATCCTAAAGATATTTGTTTAATTATCAACTCTAAATTGGCCCTGTATCAGATAATATGGATGTGTGCATGAGTGTGCTCCACCATGCAGCAGAACTCCATTCCAGGACTGGATCTTATGCTGGTAAATATTGCAAGCAATTACTAAGGAAAAGATGGAGCAACACATGTCTAGAACTGTCGGGGAAGGCTGTGTTTCACTAGCATGCTGAAGCATATGATTTTACTTATTTTGATTTCCCGAAATCTTTTGATAAGGTAACATGTGAAAGATTAGTGATTCAACTAAAAGAAACAGCAATTCAAGGTTCAGTGTGTAGGTGTTGTCACAAAAACGAGACATAGACAGATAAAGGTTTGGGGCAGCCACCCGTGTAATATGGTATCCTGGCTGCAAAAGTCGTTTTTATCACAATAACCAGCACTGAAGTACATACAACGGAGTCCAAAACAAGACTGAGGGAAAAAGGGAAAGGGGGCAGGTTTTTAAAGGGGGAGACAGGAAGTGAGGTCATAAGGATCGAGCACGTGGTCTTCAACCATTGGATCACAGCCAGATGTGACATCAGAGGGGCTGGAGCTGGTGAGGTCGACTTCCATTGGCTCGGTCCCGGAAGTGATGTCAAGAGAGCCAGGTGGAATCCCCAGGAATGGTCTACAGGCAAGGGAGAGAAAGAATCAGTGTACTCTGCCACATCCCGGCATGCCTCCGACCTGCCTTCACTCAAGCCCTTTAGCTGCCTCCCATGCGCACGTATGTGACAGTGTGAAAAAAATTGGGTTCAAACACAGGAAACAAAAGGTTATAGTGAGGGGATCTTTTTCAGAATTAGATAATATTAAAAGTGGTGCCACGCATGGACCAACAACAATTTATTTTGTGTATAGCCCAAAATTACAGAAGAAATGCCTGAATGGGCTTTAACAGGCTTTGTTTTTTGACAGTCCTCCAGCCGTGACTCTCTAAGAGGACAAGAAAAATACTTCCCCTCGTCCCCCAAAAAAACTTGTAGGAAAAAAAAATGGATGAAATCTTGGGAAAGGCAATTCAGAAAATGGACTCCTTCAAGGTAGGCCAGGTGTGTGCAATGGGTGTAAAAAAATGGAGTAAATACAACACAAGTAATCTTGTTGACAGAACTAGATGGCCAATCTATCATTGCCACATCAGAAACACAATTTCAGTGTTGGGGCAGCTGCTCTCTTTAATATGCATAAATGATCTGGACAAGAATATAACCAATTAGTTTAAGTTTGCAGATGATACCAAACTAGGCGGAAGTACAGATGATGTAGAATCAGTTAAATTATTATAGAGGGATTTGGGCAGCATACAGGCTTGGGTAGATTTGTAGAAAATTAAATTGAATAAAAATAAATGTAAGATGTTAACATGTAAGAAGTAGATTTAAATCACCGAAGTGCAGTCTGAAATACCTAAGAAATATCTATATATCATAGTGAACTTCTAACTATCTACACCAGGACAGTGGACAGAAGAAATAAGGAAGGCTAGCAGTATGGTAGGTTGTGTATCATGATGTGTGGAGTACAAGTCAAGGTATGTTATACAGTACTTAAGCTAGTGAGATTAGGAAGTGACATGATCAAAATGTTTTACATTATGAAAGGAATTAGCACTGTAGGTACCAGCTGTTACTTCAAAATGAATTCTTTAATAATAAAAGTGGAACAGGGCTTGTCAAGGGCAGCTTTTGCACAAATCTTAGAAAGTTTTTCTTCATGCAATGAACCATAGACATTTGGAATAAATTACAAAGTAGTCTGGAGGAGAGTATAACTTTTAGTGACCTTCACATCTCAACTTCACGTCATTTTAGACAATCTAGGTGAATGGGATGGGTGACATTATTAGCCTGAATGGCTTGTTCTTGTCACAATTGTTTTAATGTTCTAAAACGTCAATAGTGCAGTTGTTGGTATTCAAGTGAAGAAACATTGAAAATAAAACACATAAAATCTGTGAGTAGTGGGTGACAAACACAATAGTTTATTTAATCACGCACTGCCAATGTACCATTCTGCAGGAGATATTATGAAGCTGTTTAATACCAGGATGCAAAGGGAGTGAAGGTGTAACAATAGGATTGTTACGTATACTAGTACCATAAACTTTTTTAGAGTGTAACAAAAATCTGAGTGGGAGGATGTGTAACTCACATGTGCTTTGTTTTCCTTTGGTTGGAAAAAAAAATTTCTTTATATTTAAATGACTGTTCATGCTGCTTAATAAAGAAAACTGGGTAACACTTTACATTGTGTCCATAATTACACTGTAACTACTATGTAATTACCTGTATAAGTACAGTGTAACTATGAGTTATTGCTCTGTATTTACTGTGTAATACAAAGTAACATTATAGTTAATTACTCAGTTGTCATTGTTATTTCAC
Source organism: Polypterus senegalus (assembly GCF_016835505.1). Taxonomy (NCBI): domain Eukaryota; kingdom Metazoa; phylum Chordata; class Cladistia; order Polypteriformes; family Polypteridae; genus Polypterus; species Polypterus senegalus. The sequence continues at coordinate 38,573,611 of NC_053169.1, read as the reverse complement.
AGTTAATATAATTACAATGTAAAAATTTATCACTGATCCAAAAACAAGTGTACTTACATAGTTATATTATATCTGTACTTTGAACATGCAATAAAAACATCAGGGCATGTAACTACAACTATGTAACAGATGTTCCATGGTCTGGGAAATTTTAATGGAGAATTGCAGTCATAACTGCATAGGTTTTCAATGATATTTCAAGATCTTTTTTTAAATGGCGAAAACATCTTTGCAAAATGGTTAACGCTTTTTCCCAAAATCTAGAGGGGTACCTCCTTGACATGTTTTGCTTAAACAAGCATTTGTCACATTCTTGTAGTTGTGTTACACTATTTATTGTTAAATTTTTTGGGTTATTATTATACCCAGCCCTAACATAATACTGCCAAACTTGCATCATTCAATCAAGGTACACAGGGCTGCAGAGCCATTCCAAGCATCACTGGGCACAAGGCAGGAAACAGCCAAGGATGGGGAGCCATCCCGTTGCAAGGCCCACTGACAAACATACCAGCAGTCACGCTCTCACACATGTGGCCACATAACCCAACCTACATGTCTCTGGGAAGTGGTAGTAAAACCCATGAAGAAGTCATAGGGAGACATGGGTAGAACATACAAATTTTATACACATATCTCCAGACAGAATTCCATCTCAGGATAATGGATCTGTGAGGCAAAAGCGTTAACCATTTTGCAAATGTGGTTTCACCATTTAAAACAGATCTTGAAATATCATCGAAAAGCCTATGTGGTTATCACTGCAATTTTCCATTAAAATTGCCCAGACCATGGAACATCTGTTAGATAGTTGTAGTTACATGCCCTAATGTTTTTATTACATTTTGAAAGTACAGATACAAAGTAACTATGTAAGTACACTTGTTTTTGGATCAGTGATAAATTGTTACATTGAAATTATATACACTGTGGAATAACAATGACAACTGAGTAATTAACTATAGCGTTACTTTGTATTACACAGTAAGTACGGAGATAACTCATAGTTACACTGTACTTATACAGGTAAATACATAATAGTTACAGTGTAATTATGAACATATAATGTAAAGTGTTACCGAAAACTGCATGAAGCACAAAGCATGAGGTATACAGTAATGCTTCCCACATGCAACTAGGCAGCTGGTGTAGATAGTCAAGTATAGATATGCATTGAACTTATTAGCTGGGTCTTGAGCTCATAGCTACACAGAATGCTGTTTTTCCACCTCTTCCAGATATAAAAATTAACAAATATTTTATGCACCAGGAAGACTATGACAGCAAACTTTGGCAGTTCTGTCACTATCCTATGATATTTTACCTTCCTGAAAGTCCACAATTCCCCGTGGCAGACTAAGTGTTGACCCAATGCAGGTTTCAAACAAAGTGAGCTTAAAAGAACAGTAAATATGCATACTCTGCATGATGAGGAAAGTGTTTGTATCAGAGACAGACTGAGTCTCACAGGGAATGGACATTGTGCCAAGACTCATAATGATTATATTTCTTCTTATCTTTGCTTATATTGTCTGTGATTTGGTGCGTTACACCATCATTACTTGAAAGGATTATTAATGAACACTAAAAATATGTTGTGTATTACACTCCAAAAGTAATTTCACTTTTTAATTTTAATTTGGAACACTTGAGATAACTAATACCGAATGGGGTGTAAGATTACATCTTTGAGAGGTTTATGAGCATATGTTAGCTTACAGAATACACATAATAAAACAAACTAAAACAATACTTCTTGGACAACTCTCCTACAGTATGTTTATATTAAGCTTAGTGATAAATTTTGGTTTGTGTGTTCTGAAAATCAACATATTGTGACTGTGTTTTATGTCTAAGGTGAGTTTTAGTTCAAGATATTCAATATGTTCAATTCCCAGCCTGTCATATCAGTATGGAGTTTGCATTTTCATCTAGGAACCTTGGTTTCCTTCCTTGGCCCAAAGACATACAGTTAGGTTCATTACCACCTTCTATTAAGTAGTATTTACAGGTGAGGGTGACTCTGCAATGGACTGAGCTGTCATTTTTCTCTCGTTCTTTCCTAGTGCCCAATGCTGTCTCAAAAAGCTCCAGCTCTCAATAACATTATTGAAAAAAGGAGATATGGATGGACAATGATGAATTTACCATTTGGCATATGTGCAAGTCTAGTGCATGTCTTCCTAGGACAGATATAAAGACCATACTGTGGAGATATTTGGATGTAACCCTGCGACATACCAATTTTTACTTTCCATTCTCAGCATTGGGAATCTGGAAGAACTTTGACCATATAGGAGACTTCACCTTTAACCCTGCCTCTTCCATATCCAAACTCTTTAACACTCACTGGCACCAGATACTTTATCAAATGACTTTTGGCGAAGCCTCAGGTTTTGCCTGACTTCATTTTTAACAGAACCTGATGGCATTAAACCTAAGGTACTGAAGGAGTGTGCTGGGCATCTCTGTGTAGTTTTTCAGAAGTTTTTCTCCACATCGTCAATCTGAGTCTGGTCCTATAACTTGATCCAGCTGTATGGCAAACATTTTGTGTGGTATCTGTCCTAAAGATAATGCAACCTGAAAGTCGTAAATGACTGTCAACCGGTGGCACTGACCTTATACATTATAAAGGTGTCAGAACACCTATGGACCTCCTACAATTTGCCTGTCAGGACAACACAGGGGATGACAATGCTTCATCTATCTGCTGAAGAGAGACGACTCCCATCTGGAGAAACAGAGTAGAGTGGTGAGGATTTTATTTTTTTGACTATTCTAGTGCATTTAACTCCATATAGCCCAAACTGTTGTTAGAGAAGCTCCGGTCAATGAGGTTTGATTCTACCACTGTGTTCTGGATAAAGAACAACTTAACTTAACACTGACTACAGAACTGTGTATCGTACGCGATCATGAGTAGCACAAGGGTTCCACAGGGAACTGTACTGGCTCCCTTCCAGCCATATTTGTGTGTATCAGTGGTGGGCATTAGTATGTACACTAGTAGAGGACTTTGTTGAATGGTGCAAATTGAACCATCTACACCTGAACATCACTAAGACAATGATTATCGTAGACCTCAGGAATATTATGCTCACTCTGCCCCCGGTTCTCATTGATGGTGATGATTTGGAGGTACGGAGGACATACAGATACCTCGGGGAGCATCTGAATGATAGGCTTGAATGAACTACCAACACAGAGGCTTTTCTGAGGAAGTTTTGATCGTTTGGTGTATGCACACTCTCTTAAATTTTCTGTCTGTAGTGGCAGGTTGTGTACTGGGAAAATCATATTAGTGTAGGTAGGTGCTGCCAACAGAATAAATAAACTGATTAAAAAGGTTAGTTCAATCTTGGGAGTCAGACTGGACTCGCTGGAGGAAGTGGTGCAAGAGAGGTCACTCAGGAAGCTGCTAACTATTCTGGACAATGACTCCTATTCCTTGTATGAGGTTTTGACAAAACAGAGGAGCACATTCAGCAACAGACTGAGAAAGCTGCATTTCTCCAGGTCCTAAGGTCATTTCTACTCTTAGCCATCGGGCTCTATAATGAGTCACCCCTTGGCTGAAGTAGTCTTGTTCCCTATGTGCAGAATGATACTGAGCAGGTCTAACAGACATCTAGACAGACACGGACACCTTGTACAATATACTGTGCAAATGCCTGTACTGTAAAATTGTACCTTATAAGTATGTGCAATTCTAATTGCTTTACACTTAGTAAATTGCATATACTTTGTTAATCTACTTAAAGATAATTCATGTTATATGTGGATTTGTACCTTGACTGCATACCAAAGACAAATATAAATCTAATTGCGTTTATATTGTTGCTTTTCTGTCTGCTGCTATAAATCCTGCAGTTTCCTTTTCTATCTATGTACCTGTGTTTTTTGTTGTTTACTAGATGCTGATTTGGTCATCACTATCTTTTAGTGTGATATTTAATGTAAATATTAATATACACATTTTAGTACACGGTCTAAAATAATATAAGAGAATCTTTACTTTGTGCCTAGTTCTACAGTCACAGTTCATTCATCTTAAAGTACAGAGTTCTATGCTTATAAAGGTGCAGGTAAATGTATTTTAAGCAACATTGGGGCAGAAAACAAAGTGAAAAAACAAATCAAACAAAAACAATTGTTTCACTGTGTTCAACAATGGCGTTAATTCCTTATAACTGTCAGCTTCTTTTTTCTCAAAGGGATTATTTTTCCCCCCACTTCACAACAAAGAATGATTTTCTCAATGAACCATGCACCTGCTCAAAAGGCCAGATGGTCACACAAATTTGTCAGCAGAGCTTCCAACAATACATTCCAGTAGATAACTGGCCTCCTAATCCTTCGAACTTAAAGCCTGCAGGGTGCACAGTGACTCAATGGAAATATTTTACCATTGAAGCTTTTAGAAATTATGGCTACCTAAATGTATGAATGAGATGAAAGGACCCCTTCTGTTAGAGATATAATCCTGGCAGAAATTTAACAATGAATGCAAATATTGTCTGTGCAAAGATAGATGGGACTACGTATTTACCATTCATTTTTAACATGTATATGCATTAACAGATGGGAAGGTTTGAACACGAGCTTGAAGCAGAACAAAGAACTTGCAACAAAAGATAAAAAAAAACAAACAAACGTGATCTTAACTCGCAGGTGTGTGGGGCTTTAATGACCCCTCAAAATAAACATCCCCCCTAACAGAAGCATAGTTAAACTGAAAACAGAAGGAAGACAAATGGGTTGTTTGTACCTCACCTCCTACAGGTGGCCTCTTTTAGTCCCACCCAGGGCTCAGATACCTATGGAAGGAGGACTTTTCTTCGGTGGATTGTTTTGGCCATGCCTTTCAGATCACTAAGCCACATCATTTACATGGGAATAGTTTTTGCGTCATTCATCCTTAAAATAGAAATGATCAATTGGTTGGCAGAATCCTAAAAATAAAGCATCTTATGAGGCAGTTCAATGGACACACACACATACAAAGTTAATGCGTAATTTCCTAACAGCGTGTCTTTGTACAGTAAATGAGGATACCTAGCTGAAAGTTTAAACTGCACAATAATATAAACCAGGCTTGGAACTGTATACATTGAAGGTATTGTACTAAGAGCCACCCTAGATATATGGTGAATTATATAATTATAGAAACATTATCTATATCCTAAAACACGTAGAGATGTGGATTTGTCTACTTACACTCAAAGTTCAAGAGATTATATTATATAAAAACCTTGCTACCTGAAACAGTGCAGAAAAGAATTTGAATTGCATGAATATTATTAAGTTAATTAATAATAAAAATAAACTGCAAAATGGACTCATTAGACATCTGCTCTCCATCTATCAATGGCTTGAAAATTACAATACATAAATAACTTGATCATCAAACAAAGTCAGCACCAGGACAAACTGAGCAGGGGGCACTGGATTTTTACAAGGTGGAAAATGCATGGTTACAAAACAAATAAAGCCCGTGCTATTTTCTATTCATAACAAATATGCCTGAAGAAACTCCATAAGCAACTAATTACAGAAAACAGAACTTCATCCTGCACAACACAACACCACAGTGTCACGCTGTAACAAGCCAAATCCAGGTTATACCAATCAATCAGACACAAGGTGAGATTGCTTTTGCTTTTTCAGTATTTGTTGCAAGTTCATACGTAGTTTTATTTTGTCTGTCTGATGAGTTCCTAATTGGCCTAACCAGCACCAAATACCTTCCCATCTTGCATTCTGAGTTGACGTCTCTGGCTGTATTTTTGACATTGTTGGGTGTACAGGAGATACTTTAAAGTGCTCAGGTAAGAAGGATTTTGCTTTTATTTTGAAGTCTTGTCAAACTGAACAAAAGTGCATAGCTTGTTAGGGAAGCTGGAACACAAAGCAGGATTATTTTGAACTTTTGCTTAATTAGCTAGGAATCATAGAAAATTAGCCTTGAGCCTTCCAATAACAATGTTGGTCTGGTGGGAAACTGCAAACGATAATGTCAACATGTTCAGGTAGGCAAGAAGAGGGGTGCCCCCAAATTGTTTTTTTAAAACTGCCAAAGAGTTCTCTAACTCTCTCTTACTATACCTTTGTTTTTCTTGAGAACAGATAACCTGTAAGAAAAGATGACACCTGTGTAGCGGAATGGTCATTGCATGTCATTGGTACAACTTGGCCTGAATAAAGAATTCCAATTCTTTGTATCACTATACATTTGCTCTTAAACTTTTTAAAGCAAACACATATAATTTTTAAGTTAAAGCTTTATTAATAGATCTGACAGCGTCCTATGTCTGTCACATCTGAGGATTTAAACTCTGAGGAATGTAAAGTGAGATGTATTAAACATTACTGCATTCACTTGGTAGCACTGTGATCACCGCCGCCTAAAGAGCTTCGTTACACCCTATTGGAAGAGCTGCTTGTCTGAAATTGAAAAAGAAGAAAGGGTGAATATCTGGAGCAAAAGTTACAAGTTTGTCTGGAGATGGAAGTTTCAAAGATCAAGATGATAAAAGTAAGGTGGAAAGGATTCACACCTGGCCTGACTTTATATAATGAGAAATACTTTAATGCTTTGCTTTAATGTGTGTTGTTTGAACTATTATATCTCAAAGCAAGTTATGGCAATTTCAGGTAATGTGATATTTTGGGTACTGAGCACAACCAGGTTACACCTCTTATTGCAGACGTAATTTTAATGCTGGCCGGGCTCCATTAGACTGAGTGGAAAGAGCAGAAAGGGCACTAGAGATTTCTGTGAATATGCAATGGTGAAAAAGCAAGCAGAGTACAATTAAAACTAAATGAGTGATCCAAACATTGAAATGCAGACTGAAATCACCCATGTCACTGCCCAGGAAAGTAAGTCATATCATCCTGGCTAACTCAGCTGTAAAAGTAATTCACTCTGTATCAATATCTTAATGATGAATCATTCTGAATACTGGTGACTTCAAACAAGGAATCAAGTGTGTATTAGGCGTGCTCCATTTGTGGACACTAAAAGCTGGACCTGCTTTATCAAAATATGAACACATTTACATATTAACCTGTGATACAATCTGAGAAGGTCTGAGCACATCTTGCTGCCACCTACAAATCTGTTACTGAGAGCAGCAGCTCTTTGCTTACATTTGCTACTATTGGTTTTGGGGCAAATAAACATTTAAGTATTTTTTTCTGCTTGTTATTAGTGAGTTGAAAGCCAGATTTCCCACTCCTTGTCTAGCTGCAACAAATTAAGGACATGAAAGGATGCTTTTATGAATTTCTTTATTGGTATTAAGACTGTGTGGAAGCAACAGTTTTGAAATAAACACAGCCTCTAGTCAGCAAGCATCTTGCCATTAGAGGTCTCTAGGGTTTAATACATGCGGTATAATATGGATAGGGTTACAGGTAACAGGTGCATACCTGGCTTTGACATTTCTTCCTATCTGACAATTAGAAAAGATCCTAAGAGGTTAGTAAGTACCTTTCTTGTTAGGTGATCTGATAACACAATGAAGTGTTGAGTAAAACCTGACTGCAGGTATTGCGATACTGAAAAGACTGCTGCTGCAAGAACCCTCTCGCCTGGTTCACAATAACAGAATAATAGTAATAATAATGAGAACAAGAACAAGGAGATGATTTTAATACAGCTCCATACATGCATTTACTCACCTCATTTAATCCTGTATTAGAGTTACATCACGCTGTAACTCAACCTGGTATCATGAGGTGCAAAGCAGGATTCACTTTTGGATGGAATGATAATCCATTGTAGAGCACACTCATGTGCACACCCACATTCACATATACTAGGGGATCTCAGTATCTCTACTACTCTAAATTGCAAATTTCTGGGATGGAAAAAGAAAAAGAAAATGGTGTGCCCAGAGTAAACCCTGTGCAATCTCTAAAATGAGAGTAACCAGAATAGGCATTACACCAATGTCCCCATGGCTGTAAAGCAAAAGGATCAATACTACTATAAGCCTGCATGATGTACTACTCCAAAATATCATCTCATCCTCCCAGCTTCTGAACCTGCTTTGACCATTACAGAGAGCCATTAATGCACTGTCAGCATTAATGAAGGGGCACCAGCACATCATAAAGTAGCTCATGTGCTCACTTATATTCATTCATCTTAGCATCACTAATCAATCCAATTTGCATATCTTTGTAGAAGAAACTGAAGTACACAATGAAAGTCTACTTAAACATCAGTAAAACGTGAAAATGTATACAGGTGCTGATCAAGCTGAGCACAGAACCAAGGTCTCTACTAAACATTTGACTACAATTATTTTCTACTTCTATGAGCCATGTGTACATAGTAAAGTAAGCAACACCATACATAAAGTATTCTGCTCAAATTAAGTAGAATTTAATTTTGATTTTCGTGCCATACCAGCATTACTACAAATCTGCTTCCAATAAGATCGGAGGATTTTTTGATGTTTAGAATATAAAATCTCATTTCATAAGCATGAACATAAGTATGCATCCATTTACTCAACCCTTCTATTTATCCATTTTCCAAAATGGCTAAATCCAATCTAAGGTAACATGGCACCAGTGCCAATTCTCAGTATTCTTAGATACAAGGCAGCCAGAGCAAGATATCACCAGTCTATCGCATACCAGAGTCATGCAAGGACCTAAATAGACTTGTCAATGAACCTAACATGTAAATCTTTGGGATAGAAAAGGAAAAACACAATTCCCAAAAAATGTTCAAACAGACACAGGAAAAAAATAGAAACTTCACACACACAAAACAATGCTAGTCTTTTGGAGTAGTGGTATAGTAGCCCTGACCACTGTACCTCTCCACATACTGTATTTCTTACTAATAATTTATTTTCTGTGTTGCACACATGCATTATGTGAGTGTGTTGGAGGCTCTGTAAAGGAGGTAAAATAGGGAACAGGTTTGAACAAGACATACAGTAAGTCACTAAACTCTCTTCTTTCTTTCACTACAGAGCATTGGATGAGCCGACAAAGGACAAGTGACCTCACTTCCAGTCACAAACATATAAAACAAAAGAGTCGGTGGAAGTTAGTTTCATTATCAGACCCACATCTGTTAGAGGTACACTAGCCTACAAAAGCGCCTAACAGAAGTGTAGTGCTGAATGTTTGTGTTTTCCTTTACCCAACGTTTATTAATATTATTGCTATTAAATGGGGATCTCTGGGAGAGCCTGACCCATTTTCATTGTATTGTTTCTTTAATTCCCACACTTGTGTTACAATGGTACAGCAGTGACTATTCCTACCTAATTAACTCAGCCTTCTGAGTTTTAATCCTGCATCTGCTCACTGATTGTGAGCTGTGTTAATATTCTCTTACTTGTACAAAGATGTGCAGTTTAGGTTAATTGATGAGTCTGAATTAGCCCTGTGTGAGTGTGTGTGTGTATTTGTGAGTGGGACTTTCTTTTCACAGGCACCCAGGTGCCCTAAACCTAACTCCCTATTGACTCCGAACCAATACTGAAAATGCTGTTATTTTAGGAACAGCACAAAAGTTTGTACTTTTATCAACCTCCATCAGCAATATTACTATTTAAACTATTAACGTTAGTGCGTTCTAAAAACAACATCTCCACATAATGTAACATTTTGTGTGATTCGTGTGATACAGCTGCATGATGTTGTGACGTTCACAGCTGAGTTTTAAATCCCACTCCTGGAGAATCTGCCTATTCTCCTGCTCTCCTTCCATTTCAAAGATGTTTGGTTTCAGTGACTCCAAAGTGGGCCCCATGTGGCTGTGTGCATAGACAGTCATCCAGCCCAGGGTTGGTTTCTCTCGCACCCAATTCTACCAGGATAAACTTCGGTCCCCTACAATTCTCAGTAGGATTAAGTAGTTTTGGGAATGTTATGTTACACATATGCTACACGTATGTACTGTGTATAGTCATGTCAAACTATCAGACTGCGATTGAATCAAAATAAAAAAGTAAAACCATTAGGCATCTGTTTTCTTGAATACCTACTGAAAATACGTACTAAATTACCATTTTGCTTAGTACTGCAAGTAACAGATTGTGTATATCTTCACTGTTACCAAGTTTTTTGCACTACTTTTTCAGCTGATATAGACTTCAGGCACATTTTCAAATCACAGAAATGCTGATATATTGCCAATGTGATTGGCTTGCATCCATTTTACTGGAAATAACATTGAGCGATACAAGAAACTGACAGGCTATCAAAAGTAAAATTAATGCTTAATTGCTTTTTGATTTTATGTGTTTCATTTTCTAATAATCAAGGACCTACCCTGAAAGAAATCTGGTGTAGCTGAAAATGCAAAGGATAAAATGCTGTACCTTTCCAATCGCTAGAAATAGGACCAAGTGAAAAAAAATAAGGAAAAATTGAAAGGTGGACCTTAAGAGAAGCAAAGCAGTCCAACTGAGCAGTAGGAAATCAAATAAACAACACTACATACTGAAAATTATTGTAACTGCTCATTAATTATAGGTTGGGATATTTAGCAGTATTTTTATTTGGCATGCACTTACTGGTTGGGACTCTTTATAATAAACAAAATGTCATGTGTTTCTGCCCAGTTGACATCAATCTGATCCAGAGACTGTGAAACGTCTTCTATACTAGTGGCTTCTCTCTCCTCAAACTCCTCTGTCCCCTCCTATTAGTGGTGTCTTTGTCTCACACTTCTCTCCCAATTCTAAGTGCAGTGCTCTAATTGTCAGAAGGGGGGTTTAAGCCCATTTCTAGGAACTGCCTCTGGAGAAACCCTGGGGATCACTAAGTATCAGGATCAGGAATGGAATAGGAAAGTCCTTTGTCCACCCTTAGTGGCCCCAGCTGTCCCTGCCGTCCTGGACATCAGTTGTAAATTTTCCCTTACAAGGCCCTGGGCCATTGGACTACATTATAAAGGGCAGCAAGCGTCTAATCATGGGTCTCCACAATGCCACCTATTGGCTTGTGGAAATCATATTCTACATTCTGCTTTCTCTCATTGTCATCCATTTTTTTTATGGTTAAGAAATAATTAACTCTGGGGCTCCATCTGTTGTTCATTAATGAACCACCTAATTTTGCCATTGTAAGAACAAAATCTACTGTAGGGTGTGTTACAGCCTGAATCCAGTACTTGACTAAGTTAAACTGCCTTATGTTGAGGATGCCATTGGGGATTCTGTTACACAGCGTTAGAATGCCCCAATTTTTACTCAGGTGTTATCACTGCTCATGCATATTTAACTCCACAGAAGTAGCCTGACCCCTGAACAGACAGTGAAATCCTATAGGCTGTGTTATTAGTGCTCTGTAGACAGCACATGATGCACACCAAAACAAATATAAGGACACAAACCACTAGCCACAAATTCTAAAACTTTACTGTACTGAAAGAAATAAGCAGAATTTATACAAATGTTTATAACCACAATTCACATAACAATATTAAAATACATTTTTGGATGGCATAAAACATGCTATTCATTTTTTTTTATTTAGTAGTGAGAGGGATATCAAATCTAAAGAAACAATCAGCTGTAAGATGGTCTAATATGTTGTAACACTAGAGGAAGACAGGAGACAACCCTATCTAAATGGTGGAAGTGTTAGATGTGCATCGAGTCAGCACCAGTAGGTACCAGTTCTTCCACAGGCAAGATCAGGTCAGTAAAACACTGGCAAAGCAACACTCTAAAACACAGCAGAAAACAATTCAGATCTGTGTGAGCATGTGAAGAAATATATAAAAAATGTGGTTTATTTAAACAAATCCATAATCTATAAAGCAGAATCTAAAATGCTGGCAGTAAATCATATTAAAAGCCAACATACTGAAGCAATGACTCAAGCCAACGCATTGTTATGATTTTATTTCATTTCTAATTTTTTGGGGATTTGTAATACTTTGGTGGACTGATTTATTTTAAGTTTGGGAACATGCATAATTCTGATAATGGCTTTCCTAATTGGAATTTATTTTATTAAATTGAATTATTTTTGCATCTTTTTCAAGACCTAATTGTTTCTTGAGGGTGCCGCCATTTTGCGGAAGAGTCGCTACCACTTTGCTAGATAAACAACCCAGAAGTGAGTGGCTGTGACATTACAGGGTCATGGGTATAAAGGTCACAATGAACACTTGCTATTCATCCGAGTTTCAGGAGTGAAAACTAAGAAAATGGCGCTTTCCACATTTGATTGTATCCTTGGCAAACGAATCCTGGCAAATGAAACATTGACTTAAATTTAGAACTCTAAACTGTATTATTTGACAAATCTTTGCTCATTTTTTGTCCACATCTTATCTTTTGGTCCAATTCAAAATTATTTTCTGCCTCACTCTTTCTAGAAGAATAAGTATTTCAAAAGCAGCAGTTAAAATGCAAGGTAAAATGTCAAAAGATGTCATCAAAACAGAAGCCATCCTTCTAAGTCAAGCCAGCACAGCTTAACTAAACTCCAACAATTGTACAAAACCAAGGGGAACTGTAGAAAATAGCTGTTGTAAGCAAAAGACGGCAAACACTCAAACAAATGTATAATTCTAGACTACCTTTTTATGTTCCCAGCCTTCCCGTGATGTGACTACTGCATAACAAATGCTGCCCAACAACATTAGGCAGAAGTGACCTGTGTGATGGTCCAGCTTAGCTGCAGCTGCCATACTCCCTTGAACCCAGGACCGTTGATAGTCATAACTGAGGGGGAGCTGAGCAATGAGGACAAAGAAACCATCAAGATGTGGTGTCAAGTGCAATACTGCTTTTATTTAAAAACACAATGTGCAAATCAGTGCAGCAAGTAAATAATCCGTAAAAACTATTAATATAGGGGTTAAAATCCATGAATAAATACATCTATAAAAACAAGGTTAAAACCCACTGGCAGGTTTCATCCTTTAAAACAATCCAGAGGCACAGTGTTTTCTTCTAAAAATCAATGCCTTCTCTGCTTACCCTGAAAGGGTCTCCACACATCAACAACTGGCACAGTCATTCTTTAATGGGCTCAAGTCCCTGTCACCATCTCTGACTGGGTGCCATGAAATGCCTTGCTCGTGTTTCCTGCCACCATCCCTCAGCCTTGAACTGGGAGACATCAGAAGCTCCCTGGTGCACTCAGAAACTCAGCAACCTCTACACCCCTAGCACCTGCAATGCGCTCCTCACAGGATATATTCCCGACTGCCTGCTTCTTCTCCATGTTCACACTTACTACACCATGCACCTTCCCTTCACCTTCACCTTCACCATCACTTTCAATGTAACCTCCAATTCTCTGCGTTTCTTTATTGGTCCCCTGTTTCCTGCTCAGGCTCCTATTTATATAATTAATTCTGGCACAGGTTCCCAGAGCACCAACCTGATATCGGCTGCCATGCACTTCAACACATGAATACCTGACCTGCCAATTCCCCATAAGCACCACTGAGCTGCTCTCGACCACATGCACCGGTGCCCATCCACAGCTTAAATACTCAGTTTTAATTATTGAACTGGACTTCATCAGGCACCATACCACAACCTGGGACAACTACAAAGTGAAAGGAAAGACCAAGAGACAGAGCCCTAGTCCATTCCTGACAGAAAGATTCCTGCTTGCTTCACCTACCTGAGTGTGCACAGCCAGAATGTGCACTGGCTGATTTTAACTAACTTAAAATACCAAAAGAGCTGATGCCTTTTGGTGTTTAGCACAATACCATGATGATCATGGTGTGCTGCTGCTTTTATAGTAGGGGAAAAAGTCCACATGAGTATGCCTAGTGCATCATAATGTAATGGTCTGGATAATTAATAAGATCTCCAGCCAAACAATTCAAAAATCCAAACCAAAGAAAATAAACGATAAGTATAAAAACAACTCAAAAGTCTGGAACACCCGATTAGAAATGGAACAAACTGCCCTCCTTTTTTTAATTAAAGCGGACACCTTTTCATGATTTTGACTCAATCAGATACTTAAATAATTTTTGGATTGCTATCAAATTGCTAGTCTCATTTCATTTGTAGACCTTTAGCACATTCTTTCCTCCAAAGCTCAATTTAATTAAAAACATCATTATCAACAAAAAAAAAAAAAAATCAAAGGATCTGCTCATCAATGTCTCATCCAGAAAAAAGCAGCTGTGTCATCTCACAAGTTCAAACTCAGAAGTGGAGAATGCACCTTGGACTCCCATATGGCTGTCCTTTCCTTTACCTCTTCCCACAAGATATGGTTTACCATGAAGCGTCTGTCACATTGCTAGTGAAAAATCCATGTGTGTGTTTTGTTAGCTGAAGGAAAATGGCTCATTCATGACAGAGCAGCCAAACAGCTGAGAATCCCACCCATAAGTTCAGATTTAAAATGCTCTGCCTCTTCGAGCTGCACCACAAACAGCTCAACATAAACTGTGGCTTCTGATACAGTATGTCAGTTGTGGAAGCATCCAGGGTAAGTAATTATGTAAAAAGAAACAAGTCTCAGTCATTACAACGTGTGGTGAAGTTAGGGAGGTCAAACCCAAGGAACCACTCATCTTACCATTAATCATTTATTACTGACACAGCCAAGCATGCCCCAGAAGCTTTTTTCTCCTAAAATATCAATAATCGGGGACCACCGATGTGAACAACCACATCAAATTGACAAAATCAAGTTCTGTAAACTACCTGTGTTGAAAAGAACTTGTCACTTTCTTACCTTTATGTGTTACGCTAAAAACACAGAACTTGGGTAATTTTCTGTTTATATGGAAATTACTTAAATACCCCAACAAGAGGTATAATTAAGTTTACGAAATTAAAAATGTCAGCCACTAGCCTCAGAAACGTTAGCTGGATTGGAAACGTTTACATATTTCAATCCAAAATCGCAGCACGTGAACAAATGTTTCCATCACTAGTTCTGGGGAGCCACCATCATGGGTTCTTTTCATTCCTTCCAACTTCTTATTCAGGATTAGAGCCTCGCTTTGAATTGAATTTACTAATTATACAAGGGTCTTCTGTTACTGTTATTCATCTGCACAATCAGAACTAACCCAACATTTATGTATGATCACTCTAGCATGATTTATCGACTCTATATATATATATAAAATCCTAAGCCTAAAAGTGCAACGATTTTGTGCAACAATTTTATGTCACATTTTTTGTCATGCTTTAAATCTGGCTTATTTTAAAACCTACATATATATTTGGTATAATCTTTTTTCAGAATTTATCAAACTTCAATGTGATGATGTTAGATTTTCACATTCTTATTTAGTTTTTAAATTATAAACTAAAAAATATCAAGAGCTCACGTCCCACGAAACAAGACTTTATGCCAAGAGATTTAACCACCCCCGGGGACGGAAATAAAAGACAAGGAGTAGGACAGCTGCTGTACAGGCTTTTAAATGTTTGAAGTGCTGCGTGAGATGCAGATAACACGGCACGGCAGCAGCAGCAAGCCAGCAGTTAAGCGAGCAAAGAGGAGGTAAAAAAAACACTGTATTTGTTTCCCATTGTATTACCGTTTAAGAGGGAGCTTTGTAGGAGCGACCGTGTCTCCTTGGAGTGCATTCAGCCCCCCTCTTCACAACGCGAGCAGCAGAGACGTGAAATGGCTGGCGCATAGCCCGGGCCGGAGGGGTTGGCGAGCAAAGTGAGCAGGGGGTGAACCCCCTAGTACATTTAATAATTTACACAAGAATTGCTCAGTGCTGCTGTGCTTAGCAGTGCTATAGCGCAGCTCCATGGAACTGGAGTCAGGCCTACGAAGGGGAAACCCAAAAATTCCTGGAATCGATCAATAGCACAGGAGTAGGGTGTAGTAGGTTTGTTAATCAGTCTGCCAAGTGGCTTTAAGCAGATTTGATTGAGCGGATATTTCTGACCTTTATTCCACAATCGTGTGAATGACTTTGGCAATTTTTTTTTTTCTCCAAGCCGAACAAAGCATGTCAGGTCATAGAGAACTTAACGATCACATTGTTTTACGTTGACAAACATGTTAGTAAAGACTATCCCCATGAACAGACTCTTAATCAGCAACATTGCACTGAACTGCTGAGGCGACTGAAGGTGACCATCTGGAAAGAAAAAAAAAAACACCCGGACCAGCTCCGCACAAAGAACAGCATTTTGCACCATGGCAGCATACCTGGACACACTACTGCACGAAAACAGCTCACCAGCACACACTGTATTGTCAGTCAAAGAGTTTTTGACCAAAACCAATGTGATTGTTGCTTTGCATCCCCCAATGCTCTGTATCCTGCTCACTCTGATTTGTTTTTGTTCCTGAAATTAAAATTGAGACTGAAGAGAAGATGATTTGCTACTGTGGAAGAAATCCAAAAAAAAAAAAAGAAAGAAAAAAAGCAGGAAGCTCTAGACATGGCAACAAAGGATAAGTACAGGAAATGTTTCCAGGAATGGAAGAAGTGCTGAGACAAGCATATTGCATCTCAAGGGGAGCATTTTGACGGTGACTAAAATGGAATTGCTGTAAGTTGTGTAATAAAGTTTTTTTTTTTTTTAACAATTCTGGGAATTATTGGGTCGGCCCCTTGTATATGTTATACCCATACAGGTTTTCTGCTGATAGTCCCGTTTCCCATACATTCTCATTTCCTGCTCTGCGCTCATTTTTTTGCACTGTATCTTCCTTCTTGCTTGTGTACCTGAAATGAAAAGATAAGATCAGAAAATGGATGGAGTGACATGAAGGTGCAGTGGTTACAACTGCAGCTTCAAAACGTCATAAGTATTGGACTTGCATCACTGCACTGACAGGATGAATTTTCACTTGCTACTCTGTTTTTTTCCCTAGGTCCCACAAACACGTCTCTTAGGTTAATTTTTCAGATCTAAACACCATGTGGTAATCATGAGGTAGTTGAACACTGAAATCTTACTCTGGTACTATGGACTATATAATAAATTAGCTAGGGGAATACTGTCACTTAGGCTAAGCACATCTTAAGTAAACAAATCATATTATACTCAGTGTCACACCCTCATGTGTATGGGAGACAAACCTCACTGCTCGTTTATAATTGCACTTCAAGCTAGGGGGTGCTGCTGCACTTAATGTCTTTTCTTCCTCTTCCTCCCTCTGCAAAATGAAAGATTGATGGACCTTCCACCTATGACACCATTTCCATTTTCCAGCCTCCTGAACCCATCTTTTCCAGTACATCCTCGTAAAAACTGGCTCCACCGCCATCTTGGAGTCAGTCAGCTAAAGACTCTCATCTGAAGAAGACATCTCTGATACAAATGAGCGTTCTTTCTAATAACCAACATCTCTCAGTTATTTGAGATTCACATAGGCGCGACAACTCTTTATGACTTGTTGCCTCCTTCATTAACAAAGGATACACAGTCTGTGAAAGCCATGCGGCTTCTGTCCAGCATCATGCAGACTAGACAGTTTTCATGAGGCATAGCCACTTTGACACTATATGTGCAACACTAAAATGGTTATTTTTTAGGTAATTGCATACCTAAATTAACTAAATTAACTAATTGCTAGGCTGAGTTAGTTAAAAGCATGTCTGTTTTGTAAAGCAGTACTCCCTTGCAATATAAACACTGTCCCAATCGCATGGTCAGCAATCCCCATCACTTTATCCCACCCACTGTGATACTTTTCAGTGTGCCTTCAGACCAAGGAAAGGACTAATGAATGAATAGGGTGCCTATTTATACTTGGTCTCTAAATTAAAATTGACAATGATGAGAAGATGATTTGCTACTATGGAAGAATCCAAAAAAAGAGCAGGAGGCTTTAGATATGGCAACTAAGGAAAAGTACAGGAAATGTTTCCAGCAATGGAAGAAGTGCTGATTCAAGCGTGCTGCATCTCAAGCGGACCATTCCCCTTTAATCAAATTAAAGGACGTGCTTCCTAGTGATACATCCATTCCCACCCAACATATGAATCACAGTTAGTGAAAAGCTGTCTGTTGGATGCTACAAAACCTTCTTTCTAACTCAGTAACAGATACCGTGTGATTTATAACACCATAACATGTTTTCTAAATTTATCTTCAGGAAATGCCCTGCAATCAGGTTCTCCAACTTGCAGGGAAAACGTAAGGGTTGGTGGTAGAATTGGCTCTCCATCCACCGTAAAAAAACCTCATAGTGTTCCAGTGTGGTGCTGAGATGTCACCTGGTGCACTCAGGACCCAATCCAAGTGGCTCGTCGTGTGGCGGGTGCAGCAACACGCTATCAGCGCATGCTCCCAACCTCCTCCTCCTTCAGGAAACCTCCAATATTATAACTGTTTCATTAATATTTTTATTTCAATCATTTTGAATGATCTTACAATTGTTTTTTTTTTTTTTTAAAGTAACAGAATCCAATTCTAACATTTATTTTTCCTTTAATCATTTACTTTATAAGTTATATAATTTTTTGGTTCATTTTGGCTGCCATCTTGTATTTTAACAATTGTTGCCGTTTTGGACATGTCATTAGCACAGCACCTCACGTCATCAGGGGTGTGTCCTCAGAGGTCATAACCCCTGGTAATCAATGCAACGAGTTAAAAGGTCGGCTGAAAGTTCATTTCCTCTTCCAAGTTACAGATTCAAAACTCATTTTTGCTTCAAATTTTATCAATCTGATTTTGTGGTTCTGACCTCTTTGTTAACATTTTTTTCAACTTTGAAGTTTTGTCTCACATTTTGTCTTGATGGTCTTCTTATCTGATGGTTTTGACCTTTATCTCATGCTTGTTTTATCTCCAGGTACTCACTAAAAATTCTTTTTCAGTTCCCTGACAGAAATTTTGATTTTCACATATTCAGCGGGTGCCAAAGAGTTTTTTAGGGAAACCTTCCCCTGTTCACACCTTGATATAAATAAATGTATATATACGCTGTAAATAAGACAAGAGAAGAGAACAATTAAAAAGGTTTGGGGGAAATCACCCCATATATTGTTGCTTCCAACACAATTTGGTCAGAAACCACTGTGTCATATGAGACTCATATGATGAGTGGTGGGTTCATTCTTTCTTAGGAAGGGAGGTGAGGTCAGCAGAGGGGTGTGGTCCGGAGTTGGAAGTGGGTGGGACTTTTTAAAGTGGTCTTCCCTTCTGAAGGTGTGTGGAAAAGGGAAAAGGGGGATTAGTGCTGTTTATCAACTCCACTATCTGTTGCTTACCCTCAGCTAAGCCCTTAGACTGCCTCCCATGCACATGTGTGTGATAACACATTAAATTGCCCTGCAACAGACTTGCCCGGTGTCAGGTGTTGCCAGAAAAGCCTCCCATTATTAAATTCAGAATAATGATAGTAAAAAACAGAGATGCATTTGTTTGTTTTCTCAACCTGCTTGAGGAATCCTGGCCAAGACAGCCTTGGGTAGGACAACAAGCCTCTGCACCACACACAATTCAATTTAGATTTGCCATCAGCTTTATGTGCATTAAAGCTACATGGACCCTAGGAGGAAGCCCGATGTCCCAAGAGAAAATCCTCACTAACTCCATAAAGAACACAGGTCAGCTGGGTAATGAGCTGCAATCTAAATGTACCACTTCTGTTTGAGAACTATCACCAAGTTGGAGGCTAAATACAAAAGAAGGCAAAATATGTTTTTGTTAGGTGCAGAAGTCAGTTTATGGCTAGGACTGTCTTATGAATAACACTTGCTTGGAACTAAAACAAGGTTGTAAAGTCTGAGTACTTCCAAACAACTGCCACTTTATTTTTATTTATGATTCCTATTTGTAATCAAGTGTAACAGGGATCAAGTGGAGTGAAAAACCTAAAGAGTCCCTTGTGGTGAAGGAATGTTATTTTAACTTTGCAGTTGCTCTTAAACCTTTAGAAGAAGAAGCAGACTCCTAACATGGATTATTTTTTGAAAGTCAAATCACTGTAGGCACCTTTATGTGGTGTAAAAGGCAGTTAACATGAGAAGCAATGTGACACTTAAACTCAGAGCACAGGTTATTGATTTTTTAGCCAGTTCAGAGTTGATCCCCATCTTCAGCTATACTCAGTGGTTTGCTAATGTTCTGACTGCATGGGACAGGATTTTGTTTCAGGGTTCTCATAGGGCTTTGTATACACTTGAAATAATAACATTCTTTACAGTTACAGGTGTCTAGTACTTTCTCACTACACAAAGCGCTTTACACACTGAGTGGGGACCACCACTAATGTGCAGGATCCACCTAGGTCAGGGGTCCTCAATCCCAGTCCCGGAGAGCAGCAGTGGCTGCAGGTTTTTGTTCTGACCTGGTTGCTTAATTAGAAAGCAATTCTTGCCAATAAAGCACTAACAAGCTATGCAATTAAATTAACTCTGCTATGTCAGGTCATTCTCATATCCTAGATTTTCTTTCCCTTTCTATCATGCAAATGATTTGAAGGCTAAAATGGACGAGTAATTCTCAGTCCTTCACTTTTTTCTCTTCATTTCTCTTCCAAGTATTTAATTAAACCCAATAGTGCAGATAAATACACAAAGGTGTAAATGTAAATAAGCTAAATGGAGAAATGCTGCTCTCTCTTGTCATTTGCATGTTATTGATAATAAGGAACAATTAAAATAGCTGTTTAAGACAAAATTAAGCAATAAGGGCTCAAAATCACTAAAGTGAAGCAGAAGTGTTACTTTAGCAATAAGTGCTTTTTATTAAGCAACTGGGTTGGAGCAAAAACCTGCAGCCACTGCGGCTCTCCAGGACCGTGATTGAGGACCCCTGAACTAGACAAGTCATTTTATGCCGGTACGCTCACCACACAATTAGAGACTGGGTATGATTAGGGGGTCAGAATGAAGCAGTTTGTGGGAAACAACTTAGCCAGGACACCAGATAACACCCTACTCTTTACGAAGGATGCCCAGGGATCTTTAATGACTACAGAGTGCCAGGGCCTCGATTTTACATCTCATCCAAAGGACAGCACCATTTTTGTAGCTCAGTGTCCCCGTCACTGCACTGGGGAATTGGGATCCACATTCAGACCACAAGGTAATGGCCATCACCTCAAGCGTTTCTTGGTTCATCTCCCGTCCAAGCACTGGCCAGGCCCAAACATGCTTAGCTTCAGGTGAATAATCTGTTCTGAAGTGCATGTGGCATTCGTTGCTGGTAGAAATGAGATGACAACTCTCCACATCTTATGCTGTGGCAGGATGTATGGCATATTTTCAAAAATAAGCATGGTTTACAGCCTGTCACTTTTACTTAATTACAGTAGTTTTTGCCTCCTTCAAATTGTCATGAATAAGTAGTTCTTTGTAAATTTTTGTAGAGTTTAATAATTCTTCACTTATTAATTACTACTGATGTTGTCAACAAAGAAAATTTAGTTTTACTTTCATTTTGATTTTGGACAGTTATTTCATTTTGTCATTGTGTTAATATTCACAGAACCCATTCTAATTTTTAATGCTGACATCTTCATTTTATATGCACTGCCACAACACTTTGGCGATTGTTAGGAGACGTGACCTTAGTAGTCTCATTGCATGAAGTCATCAGAGTGACATTTTTCAAGCCAGCATCATATGTGTGCATTTTAGTGACTGCTCTATTGTAAAACACAAACTTTGGTTTTGACTTTTGGATTAGGTTTCTTTTGACAGTGAGTTTGATTTATATATTTGGCTTAATTGCTTGATTTTTTGCATAGGTTTTAACAGTTGCTAAATTTTAGTTTTGTTCCCGTCTCCTGATCCTTAATCCTGCCTATTGTACCTTAAAGCAGTGCACTACAAAAACAGAGAACAGATTTAGTTTTGGTGTGTGGGTGTGTGTGTGTGTGTGTGTGTGTGTGCACGCACGCCCTGCGGTGGGCTGGCGGCCCGCCTGGGGTTTGTTTCCTGCCTTGTGCCCTGTGTTGGCTGGGATTGGCTCCAGCAGACCCCCGTGACCCTGCAGTTAGGATATAGCGGGTTGGATAATGGATGGATGTATGGATGAAATGGCTTAGTGGGGTGATTAAAAAGTGCAACCAGACAGACTGGGTCAGTAAACAATATTCACCAAAGCAACCAGAATAACATGGACTCGTAAAGAATCATAAGCATGAGCCTTTAAGCAAACAAAAGGTCAAAAACACAGGAAAATATGAAAATAAAGCTAATTTATCAAAAAGCTAACCTTGTGCATACAGTCTTCGTCTTTAAAGAAACAAAGTGCAGACACCTTCTGAGTGCCCAGCTTGGTGCTGCCATGATAACCACCATGACTGCCATGACCTCACATGCACACACATGTTGGTTATGCTCCCAAAATGTCAAATGAGATCATAACAATGGAAAAAAGTGCCCCTGGTGATGTCATGGATAGAATTACAAAATATGCCAAAAATAAACAAAAACAAAACAGAAACACGACTTAGTTCCTAACACGGATAATGTGCTTTTTAAGAAATTCTCAGAAGGAAACAATCAAGAACAAGTGCTATTTGAATTACTTGAAAAGAAAGCTATTACATAAAACTGATGTGACAAAGAGCAAGAAACAACTAAGAAAGAAATTAATTTAGAAGACTACTCCACCAAAAAAAAAATGTGTGTGTATGTATGTATGTATATATATATATATATATATATATATATATATATATATATATATATATATATATATATATATATATATATATATATATATATATATATATTGTAAAAGATGCAACAATAGGCAGCATAAAGGTTTGGGGTTTTCCGGCCCCGTATATTGTAAACAATCCACTATTTAAAAATAACTCTGGTCAAACACAAACTCAAATAGTTCATATGCGCAACGCCATTAGAGGCGTCAGTGGCCATTTTATAAGGGAGAAGCCGGAAGTGGAGGAATGCTGGGAAGGAACCGTGAGGGAGGATGGGACTGATGACGTCAGGAAAGATGGCGGAGGAAGGGCGGAAGTAAATGTACTGCGGGAGGGTTTACGATGGCGGAATGTCTTTTTTCCTGGAAGAAAGCAAAGGAGAAAGGTTAGTACCCCGCCACTCCCTGCCGGCGAACGTCTTCCGAAGCGGTTTAAGGTCCGTCCGCGGTCTCCTAATCGCGCGTGCGTCACATGAAAAGCCCCCACCCCACCACCCCCCCAAGCCCAAGACCGTCAGGTCGGGCGGACCGAACTAAGAGGTCATGGAGGCGAGAGAGGGCATCGGCATTGGCCTGAAGGTTGCCGCGACGATAAGTGACCGTGATCTTATAGGGTTGTAGGTCCAGTAGGTTGCTGGTGACCCGCGGATTCGACTCTTTGTACAGGGATTTCCACTGAAGCGCAGCGTGATCAGTCACTAGAGTGAATTCGCGACACAACAGGTAGTATCAGAGATGGGTCACCGCCCACTTAATGGCCAAGGCTTCCCTCTCTACTGCCGCATACCTGGTCTCTCGGTCCAGCAGTTTCCGGCTTAAGTACATCACGGGGTGTTCAACACCATCGACGCTTTGGCTCAACACGGCACCCAGGCCTGTGTCCGAAATGTCGGTCTGGAGAATAAAAGGAAGCCCAAAATCAGGGGTCCTTAATACAGGTGCCGACGTTAGGGCCTTTTTTAGGTCACTGAATGCATGTTCCGCCTTGTCATTCCATACCACGTGTAGGGGAGCGCCCTTCTTTGTTAAATTGGTCAAGGGTGCTGCCCTTTCGGAGAAACGGGGTATGAACCGGCGGTAGTACCCCGCCAACACCAAGAAAGCCTGCACCTGTCTCTTGGTATTCGGATGGGGCCATTCCAGGATGTCTTTGACTTTGGAACATTGGGGTCTCACCTGTCCTCGTCCCACAAGGTAGCCTAAATATTTGGCCTCCTTTAAGCTAAAAAAACATTTACGGAGGTTAATGCGGAGGCCGGTTTTAGCGAGTGTTGCAAGGACAGCAGAGACCTGCAATGCTCCTCCCAGGTGCCGGAATAGATGACGACGTCATCCAGGTAGGCGGCACTATCGGACTGGTGGGGCTTCAGCACTCTATCCACCAGACGTTGAAATGTCGCCAGGGCCCCGTGCAGCCCAAAGGGGAGGACCTTGTATTGCCAATGTCCACTAGGGGTGCTAAAGGCCGTTTTTTCTTTGGCAGATGCCGTTAAGGGAATTTGCCAATACCCTTTCGTCATGTCAAGAGTAGTCAAGTATCGAGCCGCACCCAGCCGCTCAAGTAGGTCATCAATGCGGGGCATCGGGTAGGCGTCGAACTTGGAGACCTGATTCAGACATCTAAAGTCATTACAGAACCTCCAAGAGCCGTCTGGCTTGGAAATGAGGATGATAGGACTGGACCAAGGACTATGGCTTTCCTCAATAATGTCCATATCCAACATCCGTTGCACCTCCAGTTCCACTTCGGCGCGTTTTGCCTCCAGGAGTCTATAGGGCCTCTCCCGGAGGATTACTCCGGGGTCCGTGACTATATCGTGCGCAATCAGCGAGGTTCAGCCTGGTGACTCTCTCACTACTTCGGGCACGGCCTGGATTGCCTGGGTTTAACTCCTGCCGCTGTAAGGGTGTCAGCTCATCCCCGAGGTTAAGGGCAGACGTGCTAGCAAATAGGGAGAGGGATCTACGAGTGTCGGGAGACTCCTCCCTGTCCTTCCAAGGTTTTAACAAATTGACATGGTAGATCCTCTCGCTCGGCCGACGATTAGGTTGTTTAACTAAATAGTCGACGAGCCCCTTTCTTTCCTTAACCTCGTATGGCCCCTGCCAGTGAGCTAGAAATTTGGAATGGGAGGTAGGAACGAGCACCATCACTCGATCCCCCGGGCGGAACTCTCGGAGGACGGAGTTGCGGTTGTAACACCGGGCCTGCGCTGCCTGCGCACAAGTCACGTGGTCATTTAGGAGTGGCCTGATTTTAGCTAGTCTGTTGCGCAGTTGCGCCACATACTCTAATATATTGGAGGAGGGAAGGGCGTCAGCCTCCCAGCCCTCTTTTAGTATGTCTAAAAGTCCTCGAGGTTGTCGCCCGTACAATAATTCAAAAGGGGAGAAGCCCGTAGAGGCCTGGGGCACTTCCTGGTAACCAAAAAGCACGAGCGGTAGGAGCTGGTCCCAATTCCTGCCATTGGCATTGACTACCTTGCGGAGCATCTGTTTAAGCGTCTGATTAAATCGCTCCACCAGCCCGTCTGTTTGAGGGTGGTAGACAGACATCTTCAGGTGCTTTATTCGCAGTAATCTGGCAACCTCCCTGAACGTATCTGAGGTGAAGGGTGTACCCTGGTCCATGAGTACTTCTTTGGGGATACCCACTCTAGAAAATAGGTTGACTAATTCCTGTGCGATATTTTTTGTGTTAGCAGAGCGCAGGGGAACCGCCTCTGGGTATCGGGTAGCGTAATCCACCATGACCAATATGTACTTATGGCCACGGTTTGATGGTTCCAGGGGGCCTACTAAGTCCACCCCTATTCTATCAAAAGGGATGTCTATCAGGGGTATTGGGATGAGAGGAGCGCGGTCCCTCCTAGGAATCTGGCGAATCTGACATTCCGGACAGGATTGACAGAAGTGCCGGACCTCCTCGTTGATCTCGGGCCAGTAAAAGTGGAGTTTGATCCTCTCCAAAGTTTTTTCGGCCCCGAGGTGGGCGCCTAGGAGGTGAGCGTGAGCTAGTTCACATACCTCCCGCCGGAAGGTACGCGGCACTAGCAACAATTTCCGCACCTCGCCCTCGTGTGTTGCCACCCGATACAGCAGATCATTCTGCAGAACAAAGAAGGGCTCGCGTGGCATGGAACCATCAGCTTGTGAGCTGCCTGGAAGAACAATCGCATTCCGGGCAAACCGCAGGGAATCGTCATTCCACTGCTCCCTTTTAAATGAGGCAGGCGTGGACCGAAATTGATGGTCCAAGTTGCTCAGAGGGTCTTGTGAGCAGGTTAGCGGAAGTGTTCCCTGGCTTGTCCCTTCTCCGGTGAATACTTCCGGGTCAGGGTCCGTCGCCGAGGAAGTGTCCCCCGATGTGCCTGCGCCATTAGGGCCTGCCCCAGAGCACGGCGTGGAGACCTCGGGAAGTGCGCCTCGTCCCCTCATAGCCAGACCCAGTGAGGCCCCGGGAGCAGTTTGTGTCTTACCGCTGTTTCTGTGCGACCAGTCTTGTCCCAAAATCACTGGATAGGGGGGTTCGGGCAACACAGCGACCACCAAATTAGACAACTGCCCCTTCCAGGAGATGTAACAGCAAGCAGAACGGTATGACTTGGTCTCCCCATGCACACAAGTGACTTGCAAATGTTGCTTAAGCCACTGTCGCGGTAATACATAGCGGCGAGCGACAATGGTAATGTTGTTGCCGGAGTCAAACAGAGCCACCACCGAGTGCCCATTCAATAACACCACTCCCGTGTTTGGACTTGCCAGCGGGAGCGACGGAGTACAGTACCTTTCCGTGGTGGCCCAGGTGCAGTCCATCGGTTCCGAGGTGACGTTGAGGGGACAGGTCGGCAGTAGATGGCCGGTCTCACTGCACTTGTAACAGCGTGGGGAGGCCGGCTTTTCTTTGGGCCTTTGCGGCGCTTCCGCAGCGTGTCGAGAGGGCTCGGGGGTGGCCGCCCGCCCCTGTCGGTTCCCACAAGCATGCCTTTCCGACCCCCCAGCTTGGTAGACCGCGAGCTGATGCTCCAGGACTTCCAGGAGGCCTGGCATATCCTTATAGGGGTGGCGCCGGACCTTCTGGGCGAGGGAGCTTGGCATGGCGTTCACCAGGCCCTCACAGGCCACCTGCTCCACGACCTTCTGGGCTTGGGGACCTTCGGGCTGTAGCCAGCGTCCCATCTTCCCCAAGAAGTCGAAGGCCTGTGCTTGGGCCGGCTTCTCCGGGTCGAACTGTCAGCTCCGCCATTCGGTCGCCTGCTGGCCCGGCGTGATGCCGTAGCGTGCCAGGATCTCCTGTTTTAGGAGGTTGTAACTCGCAGCCTCCTCCTCGGGGAGGTCGTAATAAGCCCACTGTGCGAGTCCCTTCAGATAGGGCGCCAGAATGGACGCCCACTCGGACCGCTGCCACTCGTTCCGGGTGGCCGTCCGTTCGAATATGCCCAGGTAAGATTCAATGTGGTCCGCCTCTGTCATAGGCACCAGAGGCGGGGCGTTGGACGAGGCGGATTGGGTTTTACCCTCCGGGCTTCTGCCAACCTGGCCTTCGTTTCCTCCAACTCCCGGGTGGTAGCTGCTTGCGCTTTCTGCAGGGCCAGGATCTGGGCGTTCATCCTCTGCAGCACTGTGTTGAGGTCTTGTCCTTCGGTCATTTTACTCTGACTTAAATCCTGCCGACTACGCCACTGTAAAAGGTGCAACAATAGGCAGCATAAAGGTTTGGGGTTTTCCGGCCCCATATATTGTAAACAATCCACAATTCAAAAATAACTCTGGTCAAACACAAACTCAAATAGTTCATATGCGCGACGCCATTAGAGGCGTCAGCGGCCATTTTATAAGGGAGGAGCCGGAAGTGGAGGAATGCTGGGAAGGAACCCTGAGGGAGGATGGGACTGATGATGTCAGGAAAGATGGCGCGGAAGGGCGGAAGTAAACGTACTGTGGGAAGGCTTATGATGGCGGAGCGTCTTTTTTCCTGGAAGAAATCAAAGGAGAAAGGTTAGTACCCCGCCACTCCCTGCCAGCGAACGTCTTCCGAAGCGGTTTAAGGTCCGTCCGCGGTCTCCTAATCGCGCGTGCGTGACAATATATATAATTTAGTCACAAACTCAACTCAGTCATAGAAAGGTTTGGGGCAGCCACCCGTATAATTGATTACCTGGCTGCAAAGTTGTTTAGTAGATACAGCACTGATGTGCACAAAACTGAGTCCAAAACAGAACTGAGGGAATAGGGAAAATGTGGAGGCTTTTAAAGGGGAAGACAGGAAGTGAGGTCAAAGGGGTCAGGCTCATAAGGGTCTTCAGCCATTGGTTTGAGCCCGGACGTGACATTAAAGGGGCCAGAGTCGGCAAAGTCTCCTTCCATAGGCTCGGTCCTGGAAGTGACATCAAGAGGACCAGGTGGAATTTTCCCGTGAATGGTCTACAGGAAAGCAAGAAATAGAGCCAGTGAACTCTGCCACATCCCAGTATGACTCGGAACTTACTCAAGCCCTTTAGCTGACTCCCATTCGCCTGTGTGTGACAATATATATATATATATATATATATATATATATATATATATATATATATATATATAAAATAAATATAAATGTGTATATTTTACATACCCCATATGTACTTTGTAGTGGTGGCAAAGAAGATGTTGTAATCTCATGTTTTAATGCAGAATGTAGAGAAAGAAGTTTATATCATAGTAAAAGGCAATAATGACCAATGCTGCACCATGGCAAATCATGTGAAAAACGTCAATGGAAAAAAGAAAAAAAGATCTCATTACTCAAGCTGCATAATCCATAAGTCTCTTATTCAGTCATTGTGTTAAAAGTGTGCAAAACACACGCTTTTTTGCTAAAATATTGTTATACGAGTATAGCTACTTCCTGAATTATCATCACACACATAAACAGGAAACCTAAAGCCTTGTGACAGTCACTTTATGAACTAAAGACGGGACTCTTGAACAATAAATGATGAGAAGAGGCAGGCCTTCCATTCAAAAAGTCAATGTGAGGAGGCTTTAGTTTTTCTGTTTATGTTTGTGCTGATAATTTATCTAACAAATTTTTAGGAAAAAAGTATGTGTTTTGCACATTTTAAACATTACAATTGTATAACAGACTTGTGGATTATGCAGCATGATTAAAGTTAGATTTTTCTTTTTAACTGATATACAGCATTTATCACTATTAACATCTATTATGTCATAAACTTCTCTCTCCATTCTGCATGAAAACAGGAGACTAAACATTTTTCTTAGACACTACTACAAAGTACATTGGGTTAAGTAAAGTATTAAAAGTATATCATTTTTGTAAGGAGTATTCCTGTAAAATCACTAATATAATAAGAATACAATGTTATAAGTAAACAGGGAGAAATATAAACTGTGATGGACGGCCGGCGTTTCAGTCTGGCTGGGACATCCCTCAACTGAAAGAAAGAGCCTTTTCAGGGCACTACTTCCCCCGGGACGCTAGATGGCAGCTCCCCTAGACGAAAATGGTTCCCCACATTCCCACAGGGAAGCATGGGACAATGAGTCCATTTCTTCAGCCCTGTTGGGTACCGCAGGTGCCGCCAGGGAGAGCTCACCAAGAACCCGGGGACTATTACGGTGATGCTAACCCGGAAGTACTTTGGAGTCACGAGGACGGAAACCCACAGTACTTCCACGATATTTGAAGAAGGCGTTTGACCTGGAGAAGGAATACTTCCGGGTCATGGACTTTAAAAGGACTATGGGAAACCCAGCAGATGGAGCTGGAGTTGGGTGGTAGAGGAACGGAGCTGCTGGGAGTGGAGGATTGTTTATTTGTGTGATTATTGATTATTGTTATTGTTTATTGGAGAATTGTGGGGTGTGCGGTGCTTTGTGCACTTTATTCAAAAGAATTATTAAATATTATTCTTGGTGCTTTTAAACGTGTGTCCTGGACGTCTGTCTGTTGGGTTCAATGGGGCAACAGCGCCTCAAGTGTTCACAAAACTTACAGAAAACCTTTCACTGACAGGTCCAAAAACTAAATCCTGAAAGCTAAATCCAGACAGTACAGAAGGTCAAGATCAGGAAACCGTTAACTTTAAAATCTTGAACTTCAGATCCTCTAAAACTAAGGTGCTAATACAAAATTAGCATTCTAAAAGAAGGAAAAGTCAAAACCAGTAAACCTGAAATCCAAAATAATTTTAGAAGCACCAAAGAGCCTTAGAAAGATGGAGACAAAGGCAATACCATAACGAGGAAATTCAATGTTTTATATTTCGCTTAGCTGACTGTAGCTGTAATTGTTCCAGCGCTTGAGAGCTCTAGTGCAATTCAGAGTGCCGCTTTGTTTAATTCCACCTTGAATTGTAAAACACAAGGACAAAGCAAAAAAGAAAGGGGTAAAGGGTGTAGCCAAGAGCGAGGCACAAACTAGAACCAAACCGTGTGTAATGGTTGTAAAGCTTTCTCTTAAGGTTTTGGATCAAAATAGGCAGAGTGTACAAGACTAATCATTTGTGTTGTGCTAATTTTACGTGTTGGATTATCTTGAGTGTAAGAGCCATTTTCCTAGTTCTATAAGATTCATGAATATTTTACTAGATGACAATGCATAGTCTATGGGAGGTTCCTATAACCCTCAAAAATAGAATTATATTGGTATATTCCTGCCATTTCTCATAGTTTGACTAAAACAATAATTTTCAGTTAGTGAAAGCCTTGCCTTGAGTAAGGTATGGAGGGCATGTGGTTTTAAACCGTGCCTGGGCACATGCCTATGTGCCAATCGGCTTACAGGCTTTATGAGTGTGTGAAGTAAATATGTAAGAAAACAGTTCTTAATTCACATGCTGTGCCGTATGCTTAAAGCATACAGAAGAAGAAGCTAAGAATCTTTAAGTATATAAGAATTTAAGAATCTTTAAGCAGAGAAGAAGTAAAGAACGTTTAAGTACAGAAATAACTAAAGTTTCTCAAGAAAAGCTAAGTTTAAGACAAGATACATTTTTCCCTTTTTTTGCCTTTTATTCTAAGTGTGTAACTATTTTTACTTTTGTTCTTGTGTGGATTATTTGCTTTTAACTTTAATTAAATATTTTCAAAATGAACTTTTTGGACTGTGAGATTTCTTTAGACTCGCATTTTACCCGTGCTTGACCATACCTTATTTCGGTAGCTACATTGAGGATATTCCCCTTGTGATCAAACATTCTGTGTCTTTTTGGGTTGCAGACTGACACACGATGGACTGGTAAATAAAATGCATTGGCATAGAATACCCTGGCATAAAAATTACAAAACTTTTTCCGTATCACCTATAGACGCATAAACTAAATTATGTTATTTGTTTACATTTATTTTAATTTATTTTATAAAAAGCAGCCAACAACTTATCATATATTCATGGTTCCTTTTATTTCAGTGAGAAAAGTAAAACACAACCTCATATTTTTTACGAGATCAAAGTCACTTAACACAGCAAATTACAAAGAGTTTAGATTAACTGACTGATGACAAATCTGAAGTTGAAAATCATACGTTAAAAATTGTTGGAACAGGATTGTTCTCCAAAACAATGCAATCTGATTATGAACAGTAAAGAAAACATTTCTGGGACCATCTAATCTCAATTCAAACACTGTCACTGTACAAATTATAGTTACCTGATCCAAGCCTTTCATGTAGTTATCCCACTGTATTACATCCAGACTGTTGCAGAATGCCTTTTATCTGTGCAATAATTTAATGTTCATCAGTGTCCTCAAGTGTGTGTCGTACTGCTGGACTGGTGGAAATCTGCTGGATGAATTTAATAAATGTAACTGAGGACTGGTAGGTATAATTCAGCTAATTGTAACAAAATGAAGCAATGTGACTGAACTTTGGATTTGATCACACTTAAATGTTTTTGAAATCGTGAATATTTTGAAAGGGAAGTCAACAATACTTTTAGCATTTTCATGGAACAGCTGTGAATGTTATGAATGTAAAAACTGCACAAGAAGTTATCTTTCTAGGCCCCAGAGCATTTACTTTCACTGAAAAGGCGATAACTCTGCCCTGGTCTGTTTTTTGTCTGTAGAGGATAGTTTCATTAGCAGTGTCTGGTAAAACAATTCTGGGATTCAATTTATCTGGTAAAACCTTAAAATATCGGAAGCTCCCACTGTCTGGAGACTTTTCAGAAACAACCCAAACGAGTCATGAGTATTTGTCCAGCTCTTTGAATTTAGTCAAATTTTAACAGTACAAATATGACTCTTTCAGAGATTTGCTAGCTCTTTAAAACTCTTTTGTTCCTGGTAATTTCTAAAATTTCAAATAGACACATACGTTACATATATAGTACAGTTTAATGTACAGTATAGCATACATATGTTCAGATAATTATTTACTCTGAGTGTCTTCTGTGTCACTTATACATTAAAAGATTTTTGTGAGGAAAAGCTACTTGCTCACGATTTCATAGTAAATCCCTTACAGGGGTTGATTTGGTAACCTTTTGGCTTATAGTGTAACACTTCGGTCGCTAGACCAAACAACTTCTGCGCTATATATAGTCAAAATGGGCTTGGTCAAAATATGTCTGGGCAAGAAGCCACTAGGACACACAAAAAAAAGTTTTTACAAATAAATGGTAGACATTCACTCCATTTTGGATCTGAAATCATTGAATGTACGTTGTTCCTGGAACCAAATCGGTCTTGTCATTCCAGAACAGTTATTCATCTTCAACCAATCGGCTCTAAAATCAGCCTCTGTCATAATAAGCAGGTACTGCACAAAAAGGCACACAAAATTTCTGCTTTGAAAAAAAGTAAAATTCTTCCATCTGTCATTCCTAAAATACGCATGCAAAAACCTCCATGCTTAGAGGGAAAAAAAAAACTTACTGTAATTTAAACTGTTTTAAGTAGATTTTTTAAACTGTTATTAAAGCATGTGATGTTGTCTGCCTTTATATATACAGTCCTTGCTTCCTTACTTTATGATTTCCACAGTTGTTTTCCATAGATCCCCACAACCTCATGTGTAAAGAAGCAATTAGTGGCTTTTTAAAAATACACTTCCCCCTAATTTCCAAATGTGCCCTCAAGAACTGTACTTGATTTGACTATTAAAATACAAACATTTTTGCAGACAAACTTCATAGATGCCTTTAAGAATTTTTAAAACATGTATTTAAACCTACATAGCCGTTTCTTAAATAACTACAGAGGTTTATCTCCCCTTAGCCTATTATTGAAGCACGTGAGTTTTTCTCAGAGATACATTTAGTCGCTGTTTTCTGCACCACCTCTAGTGCTGTTATGTCTTTTTCGCAGTGTAATTACCTCCATTGAACACAGGCTGAATGTATCGTCCTTGAGTTGTATTCAAAAACAAGCTCTTTTGGCACATTACAACCTTTTGAATTTTTGCTAGGTAGTAAATGTTATTGGGAAATGTGAAAGGAGCCATATCATTTATATTTTGTTACATAATGGATATTCAGAATATGCACAGAGAACAGTGAACATTACTTCAAGAGAAACCCAGGGCATCAACAAACTAACTAAAAGTGCAGGGTCAGTTATGGAATGCATTTTGACCCCCGGCAGGTCGAAGCAAATGAAACAGAGTGCCATTATGAACAATGCTGCACATCCTCTCTCTGACACTGACCACTTTCAGCCAACGAATTATCCAGTAGAAGTGTGTCAAGAAACACTATGGGGGTCTTTTACACCAACAGCAATATGTCTGTGTAATGCTTCACTGTGACTATGACAGACAAGAACCTTTCTTTCTTTTGAATTTCCTTGCTTTTTAGTTATTCTGTTGTGTCTCCAGACCATAGGATGTATATTTATTTATCTATCTATTTATTTAATGAGCATCTGTAAAAAGAATAATTTTCCCCTGGGGAGAAATAAAAATCTGTATATCTATCAATTTATCTACCACTGATTTAAAGTCTGTTTTAAAAAGAATTCCCTGAACAAATGTTTTTTGAGAATATTTTGGTTTTATGAAGCTTTTGAAGTTCTAGAAAACCAGTGAAGACAATTCAAAAGAAAAATGTGTATTTATTTATCTGGTCCTATACAAAAATGACACTGTACTTTATTTGATACTAGCAAAATACCCGCGCTTCGCAGCGGAGAAGTAGTGTGTTAAAGAAGCAATGAAAAGAAAAGGAAACATTTTGAAAATAACGTAACCTGATTGTCAATGTAATTGTTTTGTCGCTGTTGTGAGTGATGAGTGTTGTTGTCATATATATATATATTTACACACACACACATAAACATATATATATATATATATACATATCTATACATATACACATATATACATACATATATATCTACATATATACACACACATATATACACACATATACATATATACACACACACATATATAAACATATATATACATATACATACATATCTACATATATACACACACAGCTATTTCAGATCAGTGCAATACGCTGTTTGTTAAAACGGTTGACTCCGCTCTACGTGCAATAACAAATCAAATCATTCAGTTGTCTTTGCTCATATGTCATTTTAGAGCTGGACGCCTGGCATCTTTTTGGCCACAGGTTCGTTTCTGTTTGCTGTGAGGTTCTGTGTTGTGGAGATTCTCAGGATGGATTGCAGGTGCTCATCAGTGAGGCGACTCCTGTGTGCTGTTTTGTTAGTCTTTATCACTGAGAAGAGCTTCTCACACAGATATGTGCTACCAAACATGCACAAGGTTCGAGCCGCATGTAGACGGACTTTTTTTGTTCATCAAAGTCACCAAAGCGCCGTGCAAACTCAGTGCGCAGTGCGCTCAGTTTATCAGCAAAGTGCGTATTTGGGAACACCGTAGTGACGACTTGGTTTAACAGTACTTGGCAACAGGGAAAGTGAGGCAAGGTGAACTGGTGCATTTGTGTCTCCCATAAAAGCAGCTTCACTTGAAATCACTTTGTGATTGTGCACGGGTTAAAACGTCCGCTGAAGTGTCAGATTCTTATTTAATTATGCTGTTTTCTGTATCTTCTGAATTGCATTCAGGTTACCCTGATGCAAGGCAGCTGAAGCGCTGCATTATGGGATCTGTAGTTTATTGTGTTACCAGCGCTTCATATACCCGGGCTTTAATAACAATAATACAGTATATAAAATGATCTCGGGCGGATATAATTACACGCCGGGCGGATGTGGCCCGGCCCTTGAGTTTGACACATATGGACTAAATAGAACTTGAAAAGATATGTTTTTCAAATGTGATCGCGCAATTCAGATAGAGTTGACGCCGACTACAGCCTGCATGCCTCAATAAGTCATCCTCCCTCGCTCTTACTTTTTTACCGTTCATCTAATGAATACACTGAGTATGGCTTTACCAAAACAATCATTGATGGCGAATAAAGTATCCATTATTCGAGTATGTAGAGCGGGATATATATATATATATACATATATATATACCAGCGTATCGCAGCGAGAAGTAGTGTGTTAAAAAGGTAGAAAAGAAAAGGGAACATTTTAAAAATAACGTAACATGACTGTCAATATACAGTATTTGTTTTGTGAGTGTTACTGAGTGTTGCTGTCATCAAGGATTTGATTATCATTATTTCTTTCAATCAGGTTCGTATTTGTAGGATGTGTTGTGTTCAAGTTACATTCCGTGTTTGTCAATCGCTGTAAAGATAACAGGTTTCATTCATCGATTCGTTTCTTACTGCATCAATAAACAGCTCGTCTTCTTCTTTATCTGAGACCTGACA
Source organism: Polypterus senegalus (assembly GCF_016835505.1). Lineage (NCBI taxonomy): Eukaryota > Metazoa > Chordata > Cladistia > Polypteriformes > Polypteridae > Polypterus > Polypterus senegalus. The sequence goes on along the minus strand of NC_053169.1, from coordinate 38,538,268 downwards.
CACTGCATGCACGGGTTTTTTTTACACTGTCTTCCTTTAGCGGGACATTGACTTTTTCCACCGTGTGCTTTGTTTCCACAGTAGCTGGATTTATGAATATGCTTATCAGACGCTTCATATTTTGCTGCCTTTTCAATTGTGTAATTCGGTTTTGTTCAGCTCTTTGGAACTGTTGCCTTTTATCTGTGCACTCGTCAGTTCACGTGAGCCTCGGTGTACATGCATCGAAGGTTCCCAGCTGTGCTGGTGCCATCTCCTGCTATGTCCGTGGCTGTATTTAATGTTACCTTAGTCCTGGCACTTAAAACTTTCTCTCGCAGTTTCGCTGAGTTTGTGTCAAACACCACCCTGACCATCTCATCTTCCTCTCCATAAGCACAGTCCTTCACCCGTGAATATTTACCCGTGGCAGTTTGCTATTGGATTGCTGCTGACAGACGGCCTTATATGGGCAGGCACTAAATTACAAACGCCAGCGCAGCCTGTCTATGAACTTAATTTAAAGTGTAGGTTTACATCGTGCTTTGTTTCAAGTAGCAGAACTCATGAATATGGTTGTATATGTCACTCGCTCGCTTCTTATTGTTTCGCTGCCTTCTCAATTATATAATGCATGTTTTCTTCAGCGCTTTTTTGAGCTCTTCCTGGTTTTCTATGTACTACGTGATTACTTGGGAGGCGTGATGATGTCACACGAAACTCCGCCCCCACGGCGTTGAAGCTCATCTCCATTACAGTAAATGGAGAAAACTGCTTCCAGTTATGACCATTACGCGTAGAATTTCGATATAAAAAGTGCCCAACTTTTGTAAGGAAGCTGTAAGGAATGAACCTGCCAAATTTCAGCCTTCCACCCACACGGGAAGTTGGAGAATTAGTGATGAGTCAGTGAGTGAGTCAGTGAGTGAGTGAGTGAGTGAGTGAGTGAGTGAGGGCTTTGCCTTTTATTAGTATAGATACAACCTCGCCCCTCTAATAATCAATCAATCAATCAACATTTATTTATATAGCACATATTCATACAAAAAAATGTAGCTCAAAGTGCTTTACAAAATGAATAGAGAAATAGAAGACACAATAAAAAATAAACATAAATCAACATTAATTAACATAGAATAAGTAAGGTCCGATGGCCAGGGTGGACAGAAAAAACAAAAAAAAAACTCCAAAGGCTGGAGAAAAAATAAAATCTGTAGGGGTTCCAGACCACGAGACCGCCCGGTCCCCTCTGGGCAATCTACCTAACATAAGTCAAACAGTCCTCTTTGTATTTAGGGTTTTCATGGAAGGACCTGATGATGATGGTCACGTAGACTTCTGGCTTTCAGTCCATCAATGTTGGAGCATCATGATGCTTTGAGTAGGTGGTGGTGGCGCAGTCCGCCATCACAAAGAAACCGGAAAAAGAAACAGAAGAGAGAGTTGGGGTCAGTACGGATTTTAGAGCCACCATGAATAGTTATTGTGATTAATTGAACATACAGAGTATCAGGATTAAATTAAAGTGAAGTTAGGAGAAGGCCATGTTAAAGTAATATGTTTTCAGCAGTGTTTTAAAGTGCTCCACTTTATTTGCCTGGCGAATTCCTATTGTCAGGCTATTCCAGATTTTAGGTGCATAACAGCAGAAGGCCGCCTCACCACTTCTTTTAAGTTTTGTTCTTGGAATTCTAAGGAGACACTCATTTGAAGATCTAAGGTTACGATTTGGAATATAACGTGTCAGACATTCTGATATATAAGATGGAGCGAGATTATTTAAGGCTTTATAAACCATAAGCAGTATTTTAAAGTCAATCCTGAATGACACAGGCAACCAGTGTAGTTTTAACATTATCACAAGTACTGTTATCCAGCACAAAGGAAGGCACACAAAACTGTACATAAATAAGTTGCTTTCTTTTTTTAATATCACACAATAGTGCATCTAAAGTGAGCAACTGTTTTTAGATTTTTCTATATTTATAAATTTTGTCATTTACACTTATCATTGATGTAAGCATTTAGCCTATGTTAACAGTTGTTTTATGAATAAGTCTGTCAAAAAAGTATTGTTGTTGGTTGGCAAAACGATGAAATCTGATATTCAGTAAGCTTTAACTTGGAAGAACATTCACAAGTTAAAAATAAATACAGAAAAGCAATAGCTAGAGAATTATCTAGGTCAAACTGAACAGAATTATTATCCATATTTTAAATTCTTATGCACCATGTATCATTTTATGTATTTAACCATAGAGAAGCGTGCTTGATACAGTATTATTCATTATTCATGATAGGGTTTTACAGTGTTTTCTTGAACTGCCTGAGAAGAAGAGGGTAACTTTCATTTTAATCTTCTGGGCGTATATGGAATTGTTTAGTCTGACAAATACATGTGAATCCTTTGAGAATGAAGGTGTTAGAGAGATGAAGGGAAGAGAAAGAGTCCAGAATCATGCCTGTCCTGTATGTATTACATGAACAGGATGTGTTGTTGTATTAACCTCCTTAGCGTTAGACCTGTATGTCACTTGGGCTGTAAAAATGGTTCTGAAAGTGGTAGGCCCTAGTGTCATTCAGGCACGGTATGGACGCATCATATCTCATGGAAGTTGCAAGGACTACTCGGGCTGTAAAAGTGCAAACAGCATTAGTGCTGAGAGTTAGATGAACAACAATTTAGGCGTGTCTTGCGTAAGTGTCAGGCCTGACGATTACCCGGGCAAAGGTGTGGATATGTCTTTTCCTAGCCTCATAATGGCGTCTGGTGAGAAACGTCTTTCAGCAGTGATGACAAGGTGAATCTGTCTTCAGGCAGTGCAACTAAAACTGTCAGTAAATCCGAAAATGATGCTGATGATTCCGAATGTGATGCTCACATTACTCGCCCATGTGCAGTGTGCTTTTCATATTATTATTAATAATATAATATTTTTTACACTTCTGACTTTGTGCTTTTAGTGTTTTGCATGTTTTTATAGTAGAAAGGAGATTTAATGAAAATGTAATTTTTCAGGCCAAAAATGTAAAACTAAGGAGTTTAAAAAAGTACTGCACATGTTGATAAAATTTCTATTTTGTATACAGAGAAACTAGACTTTCACTGGTGTTCTGCCACAGATGTAAATCACCATGCCACAAGGGCAGAAGTGGAAACCCAGAGTCAAAGCGAGGAATCAAACAATCATGTAATAAATTTAAATATGCAAACCAAAATCAAGGTCTAAGATAGTGTAGCCCATAATTTGACAAGCCAGAAAAACAAAAGTGCTCCCAAAACCTGGACACTAAGTCCCACATGGTGCCAGCTTAAATAGTGCCAATGATGTCACATGGTGCAGTTTCTAGGGAAGTGTTCTTACTAACGTCATAAGTAACAGCCGTACAAATTGGCATTGGAGGTAAAAAAAATGACGGCATGGTAATAAATCCAAAATGTAATGGTAAAATAAAATAATAAAACAAAACATAAAAAAGTGAAAGCAAAAGTAAGTTCTACAGGTTTGAAAACCCCACAAAAACATAAGTCCAAAAGAAACTGATTACATCTAGAATAAATGAAAGACAATTGGCTAACATAACAGCTGGAAGATTAAATAAGGACCATAGCAGTTCCAAAGGTGCTGAAGAAAAAAGTTTAACAATCATGGAGCCTGACTTTAATAAGCTAAATACTGTATACAGTCAATAAAGCTGAACTATGTGATTATCCTGTGTAGCAGCAGCATATAAGAGCTTCATGGCATTAAAATGTGCCCAACATTAGTTCCATATCCACCATATTGACTGGAGCACAGAACAAAGCTTACAAAGATGACTGCAATCTATTCAGTTTCCCTCATCTTCCTCTAGTAATGGCCTTTTGCAAGCTTTAGCAATACACAAACTTTAATCAACTAAAATGACAGACCCCAAGGTATATTGTATCCAATCTGAAATACAACATTTTCAACAGAATTATGCATTCTTGTTGGAGAAAATTAGAAGACATTCTTATTTTTTTTTTATAGACATATGACAAACTATTGAGTTAGCTTTGAAAATACAGAAACATTGCAACCATGCTGGTGTAGGAAAATGTACTCTAAATTTTATTAGGAAAACAAACCTAGTAAGTAAATTAAGAAATTGACACATTTTAGGGGCAATGTCTATATAATGGGAATTCTATTCATTTTTTAAACAGATGCTCAAAGTTATTGGGGAAAAAAAGTATAACAGCCCTAGCTGGGATTTGTGGGACTGGGCAGCTTCACAGCAAATTATTTAATAAACTCTTTTGTTCTGCCTATTAAAGTAAATAAGAAATTTGAGATGGAAGCACTAATAGAAAGTGCATAATTCTAAGCGGTATGTGTGGATACAACTAGGCACTGCTCATCACTTGTCCAATACAGTCCCCACAGTGAAGCATGGCGGTGGCAGCATCATGCTGTGGGGGTGTTTTTCAGCTGCAGGGACAGGAAGACTGGTTGCAATCGAGGGAAAGATGAATGCGGCCAAGTACAGGGATATCCTGGACAAAAACCTTCTCCAGAGTGCTAAGGACCTCAGACTGGGCCGAAGGTTTACCTTCCAACAAGACAATGACCCTAAGCACACAGCTAAAATAACGAAGGAATGGCTTCACAACAACTCTGTGACTGTTCTTGAATGGCCCAGCCAGAGCCCTGACTTAAACTCAATTGAGCATCTCTGGAGAGACCTAAAAATGGCTGTACACCAACGTTTACCATCCAACCTGACAGAACTGGAGAGGATCTGCAAGGAGGAATGGCAGAGGATCCCCAAATCCAGGTGTGAAAAACTTGTTGCATCTTTCCCAAGAAGACTCATGACTGTATTAGCTCAAAAGGGTGCTTCAACTAAATACGGAGCAAAGGGTCTGAATACTTAGGACCATGTGATATTTCAGTTTTTCTTTTTTAATAAATCTCCAACAATTTCAAAAATTCTTTTTTTTGTCTGTCAATATGGGGTTCTGTGTGTACATTAACGAGGGAAAAAAATAATTTAAATGATTTTAGCAAATGGCTGCAATATAACAAAGAGTGAAAAATTGAAGGGGGTCTGAATACTTTCCGTACCCACCGTATATACTGTATATATGTTAAAATATTTTTTTAACTTGTGTCTTGGTATATACTGATGATATTTGATTTTTCTATCATGTGAGGGAGGTTTTTTCAAGACTCAGTAAAATCGCTTTACTGGTGAAGCGAGAATTGTGATTTTAATAAGCCAATGATTTTCTTATGTTACCATACAACCAGATCCAGTTTAAAATTCAGGCTGTTTTGAATTGTAAGGGTCCAGGAAATTTAAAACAAATCCCAGATTAATAGTGCTTCCAATTATTATCATCATTTTAATTAGAAACATATCTCTGTTATAGCTTCCGCAATATATATTAGTTTAAAGACTTCAGAAATTCCAATAGACTGAGAACGCTCAACAAGCATTTTGTTCACTGCGTCAATTCTGTGTCATCCTTATATTTTCTTACCATTTGAAGTTGAGATCGATGCATCTAGTATTATGTTGCTTTCAATATAGAAAGATTATATTTTTCAGCTTTTTTTCTGAAAACATTAACCTCCTCATAGAAAATAATTATGATATTGACAATTGAGAACTGCTGGCTATGAAGTTAGCACCAGAAAAATGGCACTTCTGGCACCTTTTTGTCATTTTTGCTGAAACAGAAAATGTAATGTACTTAATATATGCAAAAGGTTTAAACTATAGACAGGAGTTGTCTTTACTTTTAATTTTATCTCTTCCTGCTACGTAGAATGTACAAATCCCTTCTACGCAATCTGATAATGATGAGAGTTCTTCTGAACCCAAGAGTATTCCTCCACCAGAGACATTTTTATCTGACACTTCTGTGGAAGGTATGATAAGATCTATCATCAGGGTGACCTGGGTGCATGCCCACTGGGAATGATGTATTTGATTCTTCAGATCTTCTAATGTGAGGTTATTGTTCCTTTACTTTTGGTTATGCTGGTATATCTCAAAATAAACAGAAATAATTAATTACATGATACTTATGGTTAAAATGTATGTGTCAGGATTGTACAAGATTATTATGTACTTTCATGTAATACTTTGGTAGTTGTTGTGTCAAAACTAATCATGGTTTCTCACTGGGACTATTACAATCTTTAGCTCTCCCAACTAGACCTTCAAGGATCTGGCCTCCCCTTTTCCAAAGATTTAATCACAATTCTAGTTGTTATGCAAATATTTTCAGATGATACAAACTTCATTACACTGAAGAAGCTTCACACCTCTTAAGATGCAGCGGATATTTTTCTTAAGGTAATCTTGCATAGTTTCAGTGCAAAACCCTAAATTTTTGTCATATTTTGTTATGCAAATAGGAACAGTGACAAACCTCTCATCAGGTTTCCATCCTCCGAGTAACTGACTAATGGAATGTATCAATCAAGACCTGGAAAAGCTTTTAAGGTGTATTATTGAGTCATTTCACTCTATGTAGAAGTCTTTCTTAATTCACTTTTTAATTCTGTTAACTCCTTCAAAAACAAATCTTTGGTTCAGAGTCTTCTAATTGTTAGAATAATTTAAGGAATAATCGGAGACTAGTTTTACACAATATGTTGATAGCAAAAAAACTTCTGCCAAATGGTTTGCGGACTGTAAGCACTGATTGGCCCAAGTTTTGGGTCAATCAAAGGTGCTGTTCTTGACAAGACCAATATCTGAAAAACTGCCATGTAAACTAGCTTCAGGTTCATTTTGCTACTAGTTTGAAGTGTACTGGTCCTGTTACCTATAAGTTGGCTCTGCTATCTCGTTTTGAAGTCTAGGGGGAGGATCCAGCTTTACCTAGGTGTCTTATGTCTTACTTAATCTGAATGTTGAGTAAATGTGGGGATGGGAGTAAATATTCTGCTGGGGTGGTGTGGGTTGGTGGCCTCAGACTCCGTGGGGCTCTGTGATGCTGCTGCTTCAGGCCATGGCTAGATGGGCTGGGGCCTCCGTGCCCCGGGTGGATTTTGGGAACGGAGGTGCCTATTGGGGCCAGTAGGGGAGCTGGCTCCCAGGAGGGCTCAGGCCCCTCAGCCGTTCCTCCCCATCCTCAGACATTTCCCTCCTCCTGCTCCTTCACATCATCACACAAACATGCACATAGGGCCTTGGAGTGTGGGTAAGTCAGGGGGTGCGGGTATGGATCCCATTTCCGGAGTCCTGTGGCAGCCTACCCCCCAATTTTATTTGCACATTAAACACTTCCACAAACAACATTCCACACAAATGCACACTTAGGGCCTTGGGAGTGGGCACACTCAACGGTATCCGGTGGGGGGAAATTTCAGCCTTACTACGAGTGCCGGTGCCCACTTCCAATTTTAAACTGCAGCTAGTCACGGAGAGTTTTGGGGGGGAAGTGGGGCTGTGTGTTGGCATCAGCTGGTGTAGGCCACATGGTGCCGGCACTGCCCGCGCCCCCCAAACCACAAAATGCACCTTATCAACACACATCAACATTACATTAGAGCAGGCGGAGGGAGACTAGAGGTCTTATTACACCTCTGTTCTCAGTTAGCTGCCCGGGGCTGGAGGCTAGGAGTGGGAGCTGGCCGTCTGCCTATGGTCTGGAGTGGTGGGTTGCTTTGCTCTGCGTTGGACGGGGGTGCCTGCTCACTATTACCCCTGCGGAACGGGGCTAGCTCTGGCGTCCGGAAATGGTTGTACCTCAGGGACCAGAGTTAGTAGGGTGTGTATGGGGAGTGTGAATGGGTGTCTGACGTACATCCTTGTAAGTCTTGGGTTGTATGTGTATGTGAGAGCATGAGGGAGGGAGTGTATGACTGTGTTTGTGTGTGACTGTATATGTCAGGTGGGGTTTTGGACTCCTCCCCTCTCCTGGGACATCTGGCAATGCATCTGTCTGGTCGCTCCCGGTGGCTGCCTGGTGAGATCTGGTTCCCTGGGCTCTGTTGGGTCCTCGGCGGGGTGGGTCGCCCTTGGGTCCCGGGCTGCTGGGTTCCGGGCCCAGCCGACTTGGGGGTGAGCGGCTGCGGGCGGGCCTGAGGGCTTGCCGTTGATATCTCCCGGCTGCTGGTTGTGACCCCTGGGGTGATCCTCTGCGCCTCTTGAGTGGGGGTTGGGGCTTCTCTGGTGATGGCCTCCCTGGGGTCTCCGCGCTCTCGGGTGACCTCTGGATCTCTGGGCTTGGAACTCCCTCCATCTTCCGCACGTTTTTGGGAGCAGGTCTGTGGCCCTTCACACTCACTATTGGATGGTCCTATAGAGAAACCTTACACATACAAGCGTGCGTACACACACAGGTGCTCACTTGGTGCTTTCATAAGTATGACTTGGACATCTTCAGCACATGACCTAAGGCTGTGGTTGGCCCTAAATGCCTTAGTAATAATTACTGTATGATTGTCAGCAAACATTTTTACTTTTATATATCTTCATGTAGCTGATGCAGCAATGTTTTTGTCTTGTGTTTTTTTTACCCCCCCTCTCTTTCTGCAGGTCTAGAAGCGGATTCTGGTTCATTTATTGTTTATTCTATACGAAAACCCCCCCTTCCCCCTTTACCTCCATCTCTTCCTTTTCTCTCTTCTTTTTCTTTCACTTTTGTCTCCGTGTCCGGTTCGAATCTTAAAAACATCTGAAAATATTTCTAATAAAGTTTTGGTATCAGGCGTGACGTCAGCAGAAGCTGTAACGCTCCACCTGAGAGAAAAACTGTAAGGCTAGTCGCCAGAATTCAGACATCAATTCTGATTGCTTCACAGCCGAACAGGACACGGTAAAAAAAAAAAAAGAAGTCTAGTCATCTTTTTACATCTTTTGACTAAAACCTGTACACTCTAGGCTTAGTTTTAATAATTTTACTAATCGTGTTATATTTTGCTTGAAGGTAAGCAGAAATATGCAATTCAAAAGATTATTAAATCACCTCATTGTGGATCCAGAGTGTTTTATTTGGTTCACTGGCATGGACAAGTCATGGGTTTCTATAAAATGACCTTTATTCTTCTCAGTTTCATTTGCATTTCCCTCATATACTGGATAAAGTCCTCACTTTAGAAGGAGGGCAATGTTGTAAGTCTTAGTTTCATACTTCCATGTTATTATTTGTCTTAATGGTATTCATTCACTATTTCATGGCTTGCTTTGGGTCATATCCGCTGCCATTTTGGGTGCTATGACTTAATTATGGCCAGATTGTTTATAGTGGGGGAACCTGATTTAGACACATGACATGTGATGTCATCTTGTCCATCCTGTTTAAGGTGGTGGTGCCCAAGAAGTGTCAAAATCTCGTGAAAAAACATATTTTTCTGAATATTTTGTGTTGCCATTAACATTTTACTTAAAGAAATTCTCTTCAACGTAATAAAAATATCTTGTTTTCTTTGTTAAGTAAGAGTTCTTTACATAAACACTGAATTTTAGTTTTTGAAACCCCATAAAACTCATTTTGTAACAGAAGGCTCCATTAAGGGAGAGATTGCTTTACAAGTAAGAAAGGATGTTATTAAAGGGATACGTTTATATTACTAAAGCAGTGTTCTCCTGAGCTGTAAAGACATCATAAATGTGGATATTTTATGTTTACATAAGAGTATCAACTGCCAACTTATGCCCACAGAACCAATAAGTACAGAAGCCCTGAACATACATATGCATACTAGCGACTTTTATTGTAAGCTGAGTTGATAATAAATTACAGCTGTAATATATGAGAAAAACTAAATGTACATCTCTGAGTAATTTAATCATTGACATTATTAATCAAGAGAAAACATAGAATACTTCATAATAACAAAACATTAAATATTTGGCTTTGTTTTAAATAAATGCAGACATGAAATATGTGTAAACAAGCTAAACTTTTAAATTCTCATATGGTGAAACACCCCATCTATACCCCTCTACACAATATGTTTCTATATGTAAACTCTGTTCAATGGAATGTGTTTAAATCATCTCACTTGCCAAGACATGCTTTTTTAAAGGTCTTTAAATGATACATATTTCTTTTGCAACTTATTTCCTTACCAGACCAGGTTAAAAAAATCAGAAATTTGATAGTAAAGTTTATATAAATAATAAAAACAGGCTACTCATTAGTTTAGGTATTTATTAGACCATAAATAATAACAGAGCAGTTATTATTGCAAATATAATTGTGCTTGTTTTTATCTATTCATATTTTATTCCAGACTAAATTTGCTATTTTATCTTTATTGAATAAATTCTTGAAATGTTTTCTGAGATTTTTGAGCTCTTTTCAGACCAACAGTGCTGTATGCCAAAATGCGATAGATGCATCCGTCGATGGTTGCTTGTCTGTAGCTGAAGCAACAGCAAGTCTGCAGCCTCCCCGTCATAACACCTCTGTCGCCTGATGGGTGATTTGGGGAACGGTATAACAGTATGAGTGGTAGCTCGCAGTTGAATAAATACCGTGACTGTTAAAGTTTTGATTGAAATAAAATTGGTTTTCTCGAAGCCTCTGGACTCACCGTCTTCTCTCGAGTACGGTATAGTGACTCACTCGTCACAGCTTCTTGAGACCCCTTATTGAACATGATTTGCAATTTCAGTCAGGCATGCTGTGTTTCTTCTGAGAAGTTTAAGAACACAGTAATCATGCTAGTTCATAATGTGGTGTAGGTATGCTCTATTGCATTTCACTCTTGCCATCTTACATCTTTCAATAAGTTTAGTGCAGCGGTTAGTTCTGCAGCCTTGTGAATTCAGTGCCTTGACTTTAAATCCTGCGTCTGCTCATTTTCTGTGTGGTGTACAGATGTCCTCCCCCCCTTCCACGTCTGCCTGGGTTTTCTTTCTAATACTGCTTTGACAGATAATGTATGTTCAGGGTGATACAGCTAATAGCAAAATACTTTCATAACTGTCATGCACTATATTCTCTGTGACTGCTGTACTGTTGCTTTTGGTAAAATTGGTTGTGATTCAATCACTATGTTTTTCAAGATGTTTCCTGTTTTGAGCAGCTTTGAACAATATTATGTTGCAAATGTCGATATTTAATTTCTTTTGATGTTAAATAGTGTGTTAGTAATGTATGCTTATTACTTTTATTTTTACCTCTATATAACACAAAAAGTGAATAATTTTAAAATTGAAATGTTCTGCAGGATTATATTAATGTTAAATTTATGAGTGGCACATTTTAAAAATACTTTTTGCAAATGTTAGGATTATATTTAATTTTTATATTTGTTCGTCTTTTTTTATTTTTACTGTCACAAAATGTAGTTTTTTTCTTTTAAATTCTACAAAATGGTCATTTTCTCTTCAGTGGCATTCTTGGTTTATCGACAATGTTGTTATCTCTATGTCCAGGGCTTTCATAAAAATCTACTAACACAACTGTTGTATTGGAATAGAAATCCCTTTTTTCCATTTATAGTTATGTTAGAGGTGCTCACTATCTGTATTGGACCACCTCACTGATTTTTTTATATTAATAGAAGGACCTTTAATTGGTAAAGATATCTTTAACCATATTGCCTAACATCCTCTGTTATCAAATGCTGTCAGTTTATGATCGGATCACCAAAAATGCATATAAATGCCATTTGAAAAGGGAGCTTCAGAATATGGACAAGTCAAATACACTTAAAAAGACAATGCAATTAAAGGCATTTCCTTCAAAAGTGATTGAATTGTCAAGGCCAAAGAAGTACAAAAGACAGCTATTTCGAGAATAGCACTTTTTTCCATTACACATTAGAGCGGTTGACAAGGCATATGTGAAAGAAAATTAGGTTTATTGGCTCATGTGGTAGATGGTCCAGGAATTGGACGCTGAGTGATGATATCAGCAAACACATTTTGAGACAAATACCTGAATAGAAGTAACACATACCCACCTTTTGTTGTTTTACTTCAGAATTAATAAATTTAACTTTTGTCATACTGAAACCCATAACAATGATTGCTTTGTATGAAGAACTTTATTGGTTTTTATGGAGGTGATACAGTATACCTGACAACCAATGAAAAAGAAGAGATTTATCATTTATTAAACCTTAAATTTCAAGTTTTACTCAAATGCCAGTATATAATATTAGCATTCATTTTCCTGATTTTTACTGGTTGTCATATTAGGAGTGTACCAGTATCTTTCCTGAATATGCAAAATTAGTAAAAATTAATTAATCAGACTGTTACAACCCAATAAATCTACATGAATGCCAACTACATGCTGCCTTTAAACTTGTTTACAGTGCAGGACATCTTGGTCAGCTCTCAATATGAGTGAAATCATCACTGATTAATGTTTTTGCAGGAATCTCAGAATAATATGTGTTTGAGTCATGACATTGGAGAAAAAAACATACCAACTGGGGTGCATTGGCAGGTTTTTTTTTACATTTTACATTTCAGAAAAATGATCAAACTTATACTCAGAAAATAAAATTGAGCTAACTTTGAATGGCAGTACAAATGACTACAGGTTTGAGTAGCTCCCTGTTTAAACTGCCCACCTTACAGGTAGCTTACTCTGATGGTGACAGCACAATTATAATTTTAGTATGCAGCCCCATAAATTGTAACCACATAAAGTATACTTTAAGGTCTTGAAATAACTAGCCTAATAAATAAGTAAAAATTCAATGAAATCAAAGTATAATGATTATCGCCAAATACTTGTCCTTAATTCTTATTTACTGTATCCTCAATAATATAAGCAAATATTGCAATATCACCTTCCAATCAATGCACAACTACAGAGAACTCTTTTTAGCATTGCAGGAGCAGTAGCAAATGTGAAGTGTGTAATCATCAAATTGTTGATGCTGGTGAACAGCAGATGACAATATTTGCTGAGATTTAACACAGGTTTTCATATGAGCCCATTTGAAAGATGCTTGTACTTGGAATTAAACCAGTCTTTAGTTGATTTTTTAATTTATATTACTATATCTGTTTCTAATATGACATGTCAGTTGAGGATTCTTTTTCCTCTTCTTTTTCTTTTTATTATTGTTGTCCTTCCGGAATTATTATTATTGTGTTGTAGCATGTATTTTTCATCTCCCCATGTTTTTGACGAGTCAGTGCCGATGCCCATCATTGTATATATACTGATTAAGTAATTTTATAAAATTCAGTTAGTGTCAGTTTTATATATATAAATATTTATATATTTATATTTAATATATAATTTATATATTAAGAAGGATATCAGGGAGGCTAGAAGACAGTTGGAGAGGAATATAGCAGATAAGGCGAAAGAAGACCCCAAGAGATTCTTTCAGTATTTTAGTAGTAAAAGAACAGTCAAGGAGGAGGTCAAGTTCACCAGGAATAGTAAAGGGGAATTAAAAGATACAGACAATGAAATAGCAGATGCCCTAAACTTACATTTTTCTGAGGTGTTTACAAGTGAAAAAGTGGATAACCTGCCAGAGGTAAACGCAACTACTAAGGAGGTACTGAGGGATTTGGAAATTGTAGAGGGAGAAGTGCTGCTCAGATTAAATAAAATGAAATCAAACAAATCACCAGGCCCAGATAATATTTACCCTCGAGTTCTTAAGGAGGCTAGTGAGTACATATATAAACCCTTGACACATATTTTTAGGAAGTCACTGTGCACTGGAGAGATTTCAAAGGACTGGAAAATGGCAAATATCATCCCATTATATAAAAAGGGTGACAGGGCAGATCCAAGCAACTATAGGCCAGTAAGCTTAACAAGCATCACAGGAAAATTAATGGAAGGAATTATTAAGGATAAGATTGAGCAACACATGGCAAGGACAGGAGTTATTAGGAACAGTCAGCGTGGGGTCAGAAGAGGGAGGTCGTGTTTTACTAACATTTTGGAATTCTATGAGGATGCAACAAAAGGATACGATCAAAGTGAAGCTTATAATATTATTTATCTGGACTTTCAGAAAGCATTTGATAAGGTGCCACATGAGAGGTTGGGCATCAAATTAAAAGAAGTGGGAGTTCAGGGTGATGTTTTTAGATGGGTGCAGAATTGGCTTAGACACAGGAAGCAGAGGGTGATGGTGCGAGGAACCTCATCAGAACTGGCCGATGTTAAGAGTGGTGTTTCACAGGGGTCAGTGATAGGACTGCTGCTATTTTTAATATATATAAATGATTTAGATAGGAATATAAGTAACAAGCTGGTTAAGTTTGCAGATTATACCAAGATGGGTGGATTAGCAGATAATTTGGAATCCGTTATATCATTACAGAAGGACTTGGATAGCATACAGGCTTGGGCAGATTTGTGGCAGATGAAATTTAATATCAGTAAATGTAAAGTATTGCACATAGAAAGTACAAATATTAGATTTGAATACACAATGGGCGGTCGGAAAATCGAGAGTACACCTTATGAGAAGGATTTAGGAGTCATAGTGGACTCCAAGCTATCAACTTCCCGACAGTATTCAGAAGCCATTAAGAAGGCGAACAGAATGTTAGGTTATGTAGCACGATCTGTGGAGTACAAGTCACAGGAGGTTCTGCTCAACCTTTATAATGCACTGGTGAGGCCTCATCTTGAGTACTGTATGCAGTTTTGGTCTCCAGGCTACAAAAAGGACATAGCAGCACTAGAAAAGGTCCAGTGAAGAGCAACTAGGCTGATTCCAGGTCTACAGGGGTTGAATTATGAGGAAAGATTAAAAGAGCTGAGCCTTTACAGTTTAAGCAAAAGAAGATTAAGAGGTGACATGATTTAAGTGTTTAAAATTATAAAGGGAATCAGTACAGTGGATCGTATTTTAAAATTAGTTCAAGAACACAGGGACACAGTTGGAAACTTGTTAAAGGTAAATTTTGTACAAACATTAGGAAGTTTTTCTTTACACAAAGAATGATAGACACTTGGAATAAGCTACCAAGTAGTGTGGAAGACAGTAAGACGTTAGGAACTTTCAAAACTTGACTTGATGTTTTCTTGGAGGAAACAAGTGAATAGAACTGGCGAGCTTTGTTGGGCTGAATGGCCTGTTCTCGTCTAGATTGTTCTAATTTTCTAATGTTCTAACTTGTATTTTTTTAAAGTTAATCTTTCTCCATTGTTTTACATTTTTCCAAGAGTGATTATTTATTTATTTTGTTGTTCAGAAGCCTATGTAGCAATGCATAATGTACAGTAAGTGAATTAAGTGTATCATCTCATGTCTAATAAGAATATATGGATGGGTGGAAGGCGGAGAAATTGACAGCAAAAATGCATCTTGCTTGTAACATACTGTCCGTACTTAATGGATTGGTGACAGAAGTAAAAATGTGGACAATACCGAATGAAACAGTGATAGAAGTGAGCAAGAAAGAGACAAATCTTAATAGTGCAAAAAGGTGAGGATAATACTAAATACAATGGCAAAGGAACGAAAAAAGAACAGAGCCGAATGATGTGATAGCAGAAGAAAGAAAGATGATTAATCAGCCGGAAACATTTCCAGTGGAGAATAGCAAAGGGAGAATAATGTCATATCTAGTCCACTAAAGTAAAGATCATCGATCTACAGGGGCAGCTAAATCATCTGTCTGGGACATCTGCTGCTGCTGCTAAGTCAAAGCAGACTTCATGATGAATATGTTTCAACTTAGTTGTTTTAAAAAATGTTGTACAGTGGTGTGAAAAACTATTTGCCCCCTTCCTGATTTCTTATTCTTTTGCATGTTTGTCACACAAAATGTTTCTGATCATCAAACACATTTAACCATTAGTCAAATATAGCACAAGTAAACACAAAATGCAGTTTTTAAATGATGGTTTTTATTATTTAGGGAGAAAAAAAAATCCAAACCTACATGGCCCTGTGTGAAAAAGTAATTGCCCCCTGAACCTAATAACTGGTTGGGCCACCCTTAGCAGCAATAACTGCAATCAAGCGTTTGCGATAACTTGCAATGAGTCTTTTACCTCGCTCTGGAGGAATTTTGGCCCACTCATTTTTGAAGAATTGTTGTAATTCAGCTTTATTTGAGGGTTTTCTAGCATGAACCGCCTTTTTAAGGTCATGCCATAGCATCTCAATTGGATTCTGGTCAGGACTTTGACTAGGCCACTCCAAAGTCTTCATTTGGTTTTTCTTCAGCCATTCAGAGGTGGATTTGCTGGTGTGTTTTGGGTCATTGTCCTGTTGCAGCGCCCAAGATCGCTTCAGCTTGAGTTGATGAACAGATGGCCGGACATTCTCCTTCAGGATTTTTTGGTAGACAGTAGAATTCATGGTTCCATCTATCACAGCAAGCCTTCCAGGTCCTGAAGCTGCAAAACAACCCCAGACCATCACACTACCACCACTATATTTTACTATTGGTATGATGTTCTTTTTCTGAAATGCTGTGTTCCTTTTACGCCAGATGTAACGGGACATTTGCCTTCCAAAACGTTCAACTTTTGTCTCATCAGTCCACAAGGTATTTTCCCAAAAGTCTTGGCAATCATTGAGATGTTTTTTAGCAAAATTTAACGAGCCTTAATGTTCTTTTTGCTTAACAGTGCTTTGCGTCTTGGAAATCTGCCATGCAGGCCATTTTGCCCAGTCTCTTTCTTATGGTGGAGTCGTGAACACTGACCTTAATTGAGGCAAGTGAGGCCTGCAGTTCTTTAGACGTTGTCCTGGGGTCTTTTGTGACCTCTCGGATGAGTCGTCTCTGCGCTCTTGGGGTAATTTTGGTCGCACGGCCACTCCTGGGAAGGTTCACCACTGTTCCATGTTTTTGCCATTTGTGGATAATGGCTCTCACTGTGGTTCGCTGGAGTCCCGAAGCTTTAGAAATGGCTTTATAACCTTTACCAGACTGATAGATCTCAATTGATTCTGTTCTCATTTGTTCCTGAATTTCTTTGGATCTTGGCATGATGTCTAGCTTTTGAGGTGCTTTTGGTCTACTTCTCTTTGTCAGGCAGCTCCTATTTAAGTGATTTCTTGATTGAAACACTTGTGGCAGTAATCAGGCCTGGGGGTGGCTATGGAAATTGAACTCAGGTGTGATACACCACAGTTAGGTTATTTTTTAACAAAGGGGCAATTACTTTTTCACACAGGGCCATGTAGGTTTGGATTTTTTCTCCTAAATAATAAAACCATCATTTAAAAACTGCATTTTGTGTTTACTTGTGTTATATTTGACTAATGGTTAAATGTGTTTGATGATCAGAAACATTTTGTGTGACAAACATGCAAAAGAATAAGACATCAGGAAGGGGGCAAATAGTTTTTCACACCACTGTATATTATGCACTGCTGCCTCCCACTTTGGAGACCCGGGTTCGCTTCCCAGGTCCACAGTTTCTAGTTGTTATTGGACATGATCTCAGTTTATTTATGTGTTACTTTAAATAACAGTGTGATGGTTCTTTTTCCATCGGTGACTGTGGATACCCTAAAACTTTCTCTATGTGTGATTATAGTGAATTCTTTTTTTAACTCTGATTTTGGTTAGAGCTTGAGCTTTTGTGCTGAGTTTAGTAGACTCCCTAGAATTTGTTCCAGTTTTCTCGACTTTAGAATTTCTTTCATCTCCCGGTCCATTCTCTGCTATAAGCAGAACAACATGATTCAGAAACTTTGAATAGTGTTCATGTGTGTTGTTTCAACAAACTTTCCTAAAGCGAATGGTCGTATTTGAGTTGTGGCATAGTCCAGGCCTAGTAAACATGGGACCTGTTAAAGACAAAGAAGACAATTATTAAGATAGACTGAGAGTTTTAGGCAGAGATGAGGTCTTGTTGGCCAATGAGATACATGTGGAGAACTGAGGGTATTAGGTAGTTGGCAGCGAAAGCCTGAATTATCAATCCTGATTCACATGTATTTCTATTTGAAATCAAAAATTATGTTATTTGTTTTTTAACCGAGTTCCAATGTATGGTATTAGTGTTTTCATTTTTCAGGCTTGAACCTTTTTTTAAAGAAATATTTATATAGAGTTTGGAAGCTAACTGCTTTTTTGAATCGGACCAATTATATATGAAAAGAGGAGACCTTATGGCCAGTTCCAAAATACTAATGTGGATTGAGCAGTCTCCTCTCTTTTTGATTTCTTTTATGTTAGTGTTTCTTAAAGAAGTCTACAGTTAATGTAAAAAAATAATCTTACAAGATTCAAATATTTGTTTTGGGATGTGTAGTGAAATATCTGGAAAATATCACAAGTCAAGCAATTGGCGCGTTTTCTCATATATTTATATATATGTATGTGTGGGTGTGTGCATATTTGGCGGCAGAATCTACCCTATGCAGTATTTTTCACTGAAATTTAATTGGAAGGAAGATCTTTAACAGCATTTAATAACATTTTTTATGCTTCCAATTTACAGAATGTTTTCCCTTTCTTCAGTTTCTTTCTTCAGATAATATGAGTCTTTGTTTATAACCTCTTCAAGCTGACCACAGAAATAACATACATTTTTCAGTGTTAAGGAGTACACAAAGCCAATGAGTGATAAATACAGTAAGAGTTAGCCAACTACAATGTGGGTAGCATTCCTCAAACACATGTAGATACCACTGCGTAAAATGTGGTGGAGCCATTGCTGACAGTTTTTCCCATCTGACACTGAATGCCTCTTTTTCAGCACGAGCATTTTATCATTAAAAACATACTTTTCAGTTGGAAATGACTTTTGGATTTTTTTTTTTAAGTTCAAATAACTCAAATGCATACATCATTGCATTTCCTGTAAAGCAAATTTTGATCACTGCTTGCCTTGAAGAAACATCTGTTCCTTATAGTTTGTAACAGCACTTTGCAGAAGACATTATGTAAGACTTTATATTAAAGAAGAATTGATTAAATACTATCATGTGAGTTTATGTGATCTTACTTACATCAGATGTACTGACAGGTTTGCAGGTGAAGATATGACTTCCAGAGACACATATATGAAATTAAATTTAATCATAGGTTTTATTTTTGAGAAAGTTGCAAGTGTCATTTTGCCTCTCAAGTGGACAACACAGAACTGTTTCTGAAGTCTTGCAAGTAGACCTTGATTTTGTTCTTTGTGTCTGGCACAGAATTTTCATAAAAAGGTGGGCCTAATGCAGTTTTTACTGTTATTAAGTATACATTCATTAATATTTTAAAAGTCCAGTGATACCAACATAAACAGGCTCATCAGTTTTGTTTTTTTGGATGGCTGCTTTGAATGATTTTGGTTAACAGTAATTTAAGTCCACTAACAAATATCATGTAATTTTCTAACCTATTTAATCCTAATCAGGGTTGTGCTTGGGGCTGGAGCCTGTCCCAGCAAGCACAGGTCACAAAGCAGAAACAATCCCCTGGACAGAGAGCCAGCTCTTCACAGGGGACCCACTAACAAATTGTAAAATAAACTGACTGACTACCTTTCGGTGATACATATAAGGTACCAGTCTATTGCAAGGCACTAGCAGCCAAATAGTATCCATTATGACCAGTAACTTTATGTAATGTCAAGCAGACAGATTACTTTGTTGAATATTCACAAAGCGCTACCTCTGAGTTTTACATCACTCATGTTTTGAATATACCTGATATGTGTGTTTCCAGTTTCTGACTCTGTCCTTGATTAGATTATCACAAAAATGATATTGATGTTGTGCAGCCATGTACTAGTGATATGACACAAATAATATTTCAACAAAAACATAAATCTTTCTCAAACAAAGAAATATAATGCAAACTCCCATACTATAGAATATCCATCCATCCATCTTCTAACCCGCTGAATCCAAACACAGGGTCACGGGGGTCTGCTGGAGCCAATCTCAGCCAACACAGGGCACAAGGCAGGAACCAATCCGGGGCAGGATGCCAACCCACCGCAGAATACTATAGAATAAGCTTGAAAATTAAGCTTCCAAAATATGAAAATCTCATAGATTAAAAAAATAAATAAATATCCAAACATCAAACGTGTTTCTCAATTCATAACACAGGCTGAACTAAGATCTGCAATTTCAAACAGTATGCATGGTGGTTTATTTTTTCTCTTTCCATTTTTCATTAATTAAACCCAGTTTGACACCAACATCAAGTGAATCTTGTTCCCTGGCACTTTTGCTTTGAAAGAAGAGGCACAATGGTTCTGTCACATACACTGATATATGAGTTGATGATATCTGAAAGTGAAAGAAAATGAAAATGATATTGAGTTGTAAGGTGATATGCCTGCAGGAGAATGAATACTGGCTTGTGCCCATGAAGTGTGCACATTCTCCTTATGTGTTTATTTTTCTAAGTACTTCGGTTTTCCTAACAAATCTCAACAAGGTGCAGGTTAGGCTCAGAGTCAACTCTAATTTGGTTTATTATAAGTTGGTGTTGGCTGGATGAATGAATGTGAAATTGACCGCTCGTGCCTTTTTCTGAAATTGCAGAGATGGATTTCAGCTTTCTGTTGTCCTGATATTTTGAGAGGGGAAGTTTATTTTTACAGAAGCTCTAAAGATTATATATATTATAAGGGGCCATTCAAAAAAAAAAGATTTGTTTTTAATATATAAATTGGTTCAGATTTATATATTTGTCCAGATACATTGGTTTGAATATATAAATTGGTTTTAATACATCCGTTCAGATATATACATTGGTTCAGATACATTGGTTGAGATATATATAAATTGGTTTGCATAGATCCGTTCTGGTATGTATACATTGGTTTGTATACATCCATTAAGATATATACATCGGTTGAGATATATATATTGTTTGATATACATTGGTTAGGATATATACATATATTGGTTTAAATAGATCCGTTTAGATATATACATCGGTTCAGATACATCCGGTCAGATACATATATTGGTTGAAACACATCCGTTTGGATATATAAGTCGGTTCAGATATATACAGTCAACCCTCGTTTATCGCGTTAATCCGTTCCAGACTCTGCCGCGATAAATGAATTTCCGCGAAGTAGGATTCTTTATTTATAAATCGAATATTTTCGCAGTTAGAGCATAGAAAACCTGTTTACGACCTTCTAAATACAGTAATCCCTCCTCGATCGTGGGGGTTGTGTTCCAGACCCCCCCGCGATAGGTGAAAATCCGCGAAGTAGAAACCATATGTTTGTATGGTTATTTTTATATATTTTAAGCCCTTGTAAACTCTCCCACACTGTTAACATTATTAGAGCCCTCTAGACATGAAATAACACCCTTTAGTCAAACGTTTAAACTGTGCTTCATTACAAGACAGAGATGGCAGTTCTTTCTCACAATTAAAAGAATGCAAACATATCTTATCTTCAAAGGAGCACCGTGAAGAGCAGATAATGTCAGAGAGAGCGCTAAGAAAAGCAAACAATCAAAAAATCAATACGTGCTTTTAAGTATACAGAAGCACCGCGATAAAGCGGCATTTTGTAGAGGAGCGTCCTATCTTCTAGGCAAACAGCCACTGTGTAAACAGCCCCCTCTGCTCACACCCCCTCCGTCAGGCAGAGAGAGTGAGAGAGACAGAGAGAAGCAAACAAAACAAGCGCCACGCGGGAAGCATATCTTATAGCATTGAGGAGTTTTAGTTAATATGTAATACATGCTCTGATTGGGTAGCTTCTAAGCCATCCGCCAATAGCGTCCCTTGTATGAAATCAACTGGGCAAACAAACTGAGGAAGCGTGTAGCATAAATTAAAAGACCCATTGTCCGCAGAAAGCAGCGAACCAGCAAAAAATCTGTGATATATATTTAGATGTGCTTACATTTTAAATCCGCGATAGAGTGAAGCCGAAAGTCGAAGCGCGATATAGCGAGGGATTACTGTACATTGGTTTGAATAGATCAGTTGGGATTTACAGGCAGGTACAATGCGACCATCCAAGTTGAGCATCTCCCTTTCGCTTCAACACTGTTGTCATTAGTGTGCATATTTTATACAAGTAGATATGCCTGTTTGTTATGTTTTGTTTCATAAGCTGTCTTGGTTGGGGGTCCTCGATTTCAAAGCACTTTTTTTCCTTTCATTATTTAAAACACTCGCACAGATACCCGCCTCCTCGCCCTGCTCCATCCCACACCGGCTAAGTGTACCCGCCTCACTCACTCCCTCTTGTCTCTCCCATGACAGATTCTTCTCAAAAGCGAGTTACCGGAAAGCATTGATCTCAACCGCAGTACGCCCCATTTTTTCACCTCATGATACGCTGGTTTATCATTGACCGAAAGCGGCCCAGTGATTTCTGTTATTCCGTATTGGAGGCATTTCATTAAAGGGGCGATCTGCTTTAGCAAGGAACTTAGTTCTATTTGCTGAATGTTATGGAGGAAAACGATGGAGTTGCTCTGTTTCTTTTAAATGATTATCAGGGATCAGAATAACTTGAATATTCCTGCTTAACAAATAACTGATGTCTAACTGTTTTTATAGTAAAACTGAAAAAACCACACACACACAAACTCACAAATCGTGGGTTGCACACACTACTGATTAAGTGTATCTGTCAGGGGCAATCATTTTTTTCACCCCATAAAACTTTAGTTCATCATAGATAGAAAGCAGCACGGTAATTTCTATTATTCCTTATTGGCAGCATTTTATTTGAAGATAATTCACATCAAGAAGGGGAAAAGTCTCATATTTTGACAGGACAATCTTTTTTTAGGCATAACCACTTGCACATGCATGTGCTGACACAAGAAGAGAATATGTAAACTGGCCTATCCGAACGGATTTATAGTGCTTATGCCTAAAAAAAAGATGAAAAAGAAAAATGATCGCCCCTGACAGATACACTTAAACAGTAGTGTGTGTGACCCACAATTTGTGAGTTTGAGTGTGTTTGTGTGTGTGTGTGTGCACGTGCGTGTATACGTGTGCATTTGTGTGATTTTGTCAGTTATACTAGAGAAAAGTAACACCCGTTATTTGTGAAGCAGGGATATTCTGATCATTCTGATCCCTGATCACTGATATTCAGAAGAAACAGTGCTATTCCAGTGTTTTCCTCCATAACATCCTTTCAGCAAACAGGACTAATGTCCTTGCTGAAACAGATCGCCATTTAATGAAATGCTGCCAATATGGAATAACAGAAATCACTGGGCGGCTTTCGGTCAACGATAAACCAGCCTCTCTGGAGGTGAAAAAATGGGAGATACTGTGGTTGCTATCAATGCTTCCTGGTAACTCAGCTTTTGAGAAGAATCTGTCATGGGATGGAGCGAGGTGAGGAGGCGGGTACCTGTGCGAGTATTTTAAATAATGAAAGGAACAAAAGTGCTTTGAAATTGAGGACCCCCAACCTAGACGGCATATGAAACAATACGTGGCAGACAGGCATATGCTACTTGTATAAAATACATAAAATAATGACAACAATATTGAAGCAATGATCAAGCGAAGGGGAGATGCTAAACTTAGTTGGCCTGCCCGTAAATTCCAACTGATCTATTCAAACCAATGTATATATCTGAACCGACCTATATATCTAAATGGATCTATCTCAACCAATATATATATCTGATCGGATGCATCGGAACCGATGTATATATCTAAACCGATCTATTTAAACCAATATATATATCCTAACCAATTTATATCAACCAATATATATATATATCTCAACCAATGTATATATCTGAATGTATGTATTCAAACCAATGTATATATCCAAACTAATGTATCTCAACCAAAGTATATATATCAGAATGGATCTATGCAAACCAATTTATATATATATATATCTCAACTAATGTATATGAACCAAAGTATATATTTGAGCGGATGTATTCAAAGCAATGAATATAACTAAACCAATGTATCCCAACCAACGTATATATCTGAACCAATATATATATATATATATATATATATCTGAACGGATGTATTAAAACCAATTCCTATATTCAAACCAATGTATCTGAACCAATATATATACCAATTTATGTATTTACGAACCAATGTTTTTTTCCTGAACGGCCCTTCAAAAAAAAATGTATACTGTATGTGTATATATATATATATATATATATATATATATATATATATATATATATATATATATATATATATATATATATATATATATATATATATATATATATATAAATATATAATAAAAACAAATAATTACCCCCACTTGAGAACTTCTCACTTGGATAATAGTGAGCTGCTGCTGCCAATATCAGGGTTGTAGGTGACTTTAAGATGGTCAGACCTGGCTCACATGGTACAACTTATTTATATTTAAAGTCATTAACATTTAAATAGAGCAGGTCCATCTTCACAAAGTGATTCATATTTTACATTTACAATTTTTTTGCTTAACAGACATTTTACCCAATGCAACTTGGAAAAAATGTCAAGAGTAGCACCAGTCTAGGGACTGTCTGGGAACAAATGTTACAGGACAAGGGTACAAAATTAATTACCACAAGTGAAGAGTTCAAAACAAAATATAAGGTAGTTGCAATTCCCAGATTTATAAAATCTAATCATTTAGACAGAAAGAAGAGTCTTCAGGGAGGGAGTCAAAATTTTGAATGTAGGTAGAAAGTTTATTACATCAGCTTGGAGCAACATGTGAACACGAGTCTGGACTGAGATTTGATGGCATGCAGAGGTGGTATCACCGGACTATCGTCTACCGTCAAAGGTAGACTCTGTGGTTGAAGAAACATTAGATCTCACAAGTGTCTGCACACATATATATACTGTATATACTGTGTATATATATATATATGTAATACTAGCAAAATACCCGCGCTTCACAGCGGCGAAGTACTGCCTTTAAATTTTTATTAAGAAGAAAATTAAACCTTTTTAAACTGAGGGAAAATATACCAATAATTATTTGTTAAGGATCTCTTTGTATATCACGTTGTCAGTTCGGCCCTCCGGTTGTAATATGACCAAGCTGTGCGCTGAGCTTACTCTTAAGCATGCAACATACAGTTGGCCATGTGAACAGTAATCTTGTTTCAGATCTCACAGCTTGGATTGCTGCTGTCATAATCGGTTTGAGTTTCATGGTTTGTTTCAATTACAACAGTACAGTAATCCCTCGCTATATCGCGCTTCGACTTTTGCGGCTTCACTCCATCGTGGATTTTAAATGTAAGCATATCTAAATATATATCACAGATTTTTCGCTGGTTCGTGGATTTCTGCGGACAATGGGTCTTTTAATTTATGGTACATGCTTCCTCAGTTTGTTTGTCCAGTTGATTTCATACAAGGGACGCTATTGGCGGATGGCTTAGAAGCTACCCAATCATAGCATGTATTACATATTAACTAAAACTCCTCAATGATATAAGATATGCTTCCTGCACTGTGCTTGATTGTTTGCTTTTCTCTCTCTCTCACCCTCTCTGACATTCTCTGCGCCTGACGGAGGGGGTGTGAGCAGAGGGGCTGTTTGGCATACTTAAAAGCACGTATTGATTTTTTGATTGTTTGCTTTTCTTAGCGTGCGCTCTCTCTCTGACATTCTCTGCTCCTGACGGCGCTCCTTTGAAGAGAAGATATGTTTGAATTCTTTTAATTGTGAGAAAGAATTGCCATCTCTGTCTTGTCATGGAGCACAGTTTAAACTTTTGACTAAAGGGTGTTATTTCATGTCTAGAGGGCTCTAATAATGTTAACAGTGTGGGAGAGTTTATAAGGGCTTAAAATATATAAAAATAACCATACAAACATATGGTTTCTACTTCGCGGATTTTCACCTATCGCGTTTCTGGAACGCAACCCCCGCGATCGAGGAGGGATTACTGTATTTGTAGGACTTGTGTTGAAGAGACATTCTGCATCTGTCAAGCGTTGTAAGTATACAACCAGTTTCATCGATAACTTCACATCCAGCTTTTGAGACATAAACATCAAAGTGTCTGCTACTGAAATCGACACCTGTGAATCTAAGATGTTTAAGAGGCATTGGCGATTGTCCAAAGGTATAAAATATTTGGCCATTTTGGTACAAAAGCGACAACCTAACAATTCAGCGGCAGCCATCAACTCACATGCAGAACCATAGGTGAAGGGCTTAAGCATTTCACTCTTATAGTGCTCCTGTGTAGTATAATTTTCTCCTGTACCGTCATCAGTCCACACCTTGAACCTGTCCCAGTCATTCAATACATAAGACACAATGTTCCTCCGGATATCAAGAGTGAGCCTGATATGGCCGTGCAATGTTAATGCGGGTACGGTTGGAATGATAAAGGAAATGGGTTCAGGGAGAAGTGAATCCCGTGCCGAAGCAAGGATGAGAATAGAAAAGACGGCCTTATATAGGCAGGCAGCCAACAACGTGGGAGGCGTTGGGATGGGGGACCCAACGCCGCCTCACACGGTGACCGAGCTGCAGGCTATGGACGTATATATGTACATAAGTAGGATTCAGTTAGCGTTGGGAACCCGCGTACCAAATTTCTTGAAGATGGGCCCATAAGTAACAAAGACCGTTAAAAAGTTCAATATGGCAGCCGACAGTGGCCTCATACCACTGAAATAAGTACCAAATTTCAGCCTTCTACCTACACGGGAAGTTGGAGAATTAGTGACGTTGGAAAGTTCAATATGGCGGCCGACAGTGGCATCATACCACTGAAATAAGTACGTACATCGGTTTTGGTTAGCACAGGGAAGCCACCTACCAAATTTCGTGAAGATGGGGCCATAATTAAGAAAGTTCAACATGGCGAACGTTGTCAACCGTTATGACCGTTACGCGTAGAATTTCAAAATGAAACCTGCTTAACTTTTGTAAGTAAGCTGTAAGGAATAAGCCTGACAAATTTCAGCCTTCTACCTACACGGGAAGTTGGAGAATTAGTGATGAGTCAGTATATACTGTGGGTGCAGACCCACTGATTACTCTGTCAGCAACCATCAAAGATTTGAACTTAATGCATTCTCCTACAGAAGGCCAGTGTAGTGATCTAAAGAGTGGAGTGACATTGTGTAGTGACAATGACACAAGACATGCCACTGCATTTTGAATGTAGCAACTTGGTGACACATGCTAGTGCTCCTACCAGCAAACAATTGTAGTTGTCCAGCCGTGAACAGACCAGATCTTGGAGCAGGAGTTGTGCTGCATATTCTGTCACAAATGGACTGATCTTGTGGACATTGTACAGAGTGAATTTGCAGGAACATGACACTGTAGCAACATGGCCTTTGAGGGACAACAGGTCGTTATTCACCACCCCAAGGTTGCATACTGCCTTGGCAGGTGTTGGTGATAATAAACCAACTTGAACAGAGGTAGGTGCTGAACAGACAGACAATCTGGAATATCATTGCCAGGTTGAGCTGGAGATGATATTCCTTCATCTAGGTTGGAATATCAGTAATACATGCAGAGATTCTAGATGATAACATGTGGTCCTCTGGAGTGAACGACAGGTATAGCTTTGTATCATCAGCACTGATAAGAGAAACCATAGAACTGAAAAGAGAAACCATAGGACTTGATTATAGCCCATAGTGTAGAGGTGTATAGGGAGAAGAGGAGAGGGCCTAGCACCATTCCTTGGCATACCCCCTGCTCACCTGCTGTACCCTTGACATCTCTCCATGCCAGACACATAGTGGGATCTGTCCAAAAGTTAGGACTCCAACCACCTTGGGGAAGTTTTAGTGATGCCATAGTCAGAGTAAGTGGCAGTAAACATCTTATTAAGTTGAAAATAGTTTTCTGATGAGCTTAACTAGATTTCAGAAATCAAAATTACTTATCCAGTGCTTTAAATCAGTTGGATTAAGGTGTAACTTTGTTTATTCAAAATAGATTTGCCCTTAGAGGAAGATTAATCAGTTTTGTTAGGTGTAGGGATCAAATCTGGATAGACAGCTCCATGGACTTGCATTAAACTCAGTAGTTAGTATTATTAGACTTCGACAACATGTGCCCGGACCACATCCCACTTCCATATTACAAAGTTTGTGTAAATACTGTGGTCTTTGAGGAGTGTGAACCCTTGGTGTATGAAGCGTACTCACTTTTACTGTCATAAACTGTGCCCAGCGTGTATCAGGCGCCCACTAAGTATCATCAGAGTTCGGCGACTTTCTCCGCCAGTGTTTGAAGTACACGCATCTTCAGATGATGGTGCCTACGGATTGACCGGCACTGGGAACAACACTGGCACCCCTTCTAGTCTCAACAACTGAAATTGAAATTATATTTGTATTTGTAAATTTTATATAATCACAAAAATCTTAAAATTTAATGGTTGCATGCATTTATCACAAAGCTTTTGTTGGCAGATTTGTATCCCACAAAGCTTTACTTATGCCACTGTAAGTCAAAGAGTAGGGTTATGGGTAAAATAGAATCATAGAAGTAAAAATAATCTGGGATACATTGCATTTCAAACCCTTTAGCATTTACAAATCCAGAAAAGCTTCATCTACATTACAAAGGCATATTACATTTTTTTAAATTTTAAGTTAAATAGACTTCCCATTGTGCTTAGCTGCCTAGAAGAATATAAAATATGCCGCAAGCAGTCAGTGTGACCAAATTCAGACCAAAATATCTACGAAATCAGCATGGTGTAAACCTCTGCTACAATCTGCAAGGCTCAAGCGTTTTACTGGTGCTTGTTGTTTTCATTACACTTCAAGTTTATTTGCTTTTGTTGGTGAATAGATTCTGTCTTTTGCTATTGCAAATAACAAAAAGCTTTTCCTTTAGAATTTCTTTATTTAAATGTAAACCACAAATATGAGTAAGACTGAGCAGTTTTCCAGTGATTTCTATGAACATTAGAGTACTGTTTATGTGCCAGCTGTATATTTCAAAAATAAATTACACTTAATTTCCCAAAATAAAAAGTATGTATTGAATATGGACAGATGGGCTGGCCATCTTCACTCTTGGAGTAGCGTGGAGCCTTCTGCTTTTCATTAATTCTGAGCTCTGCCAGTTGTTTTGAATAATATTTATTACCTGGAAATTGTTAACACTTATCAAGGTCCAAATTAAAGTATACAGTGAAATTAAAATAATTATTTTTAAAATAATTAACATTAAATGAGAGTTAGAAAATGTAATGGTTGCACCTGAATAAACAGGAAAACAAAAAAGGCAATTACATTAATTTTGAAAAGAAGAATCCAATATATTTGTTCAGGTTTATACTGTCAATTCAGCTTTCATAATTTATGCATAAAGAAACGGAACTTCCTTTACACAAAAATGGAATAAAATCTTTGATTTAAACAGTTTTACCATCAGATTCACCCAGGCAGTAGACTTTCTGTAGCACTTCAAACTTGGTTTCTTTAATTATGAATGAACATAGGTACATTATTATATGCCGTATGTATTCTTTCTTTACACATCACCCTTGAAGCACTCTGAAAACTTGTGAGTGGTATTAAATATAGTATAGCCAGTATGTAAACAGTAAACCTAAAGACTAATGGGACAGACATTTTGACTTGAAGACCTGCCTATCCCCATCATTCATAGGTCAGGAATCCTGTCCTCAATTCAAAAAGTCCCTCCCATGAGTCTTGGAGTTTTCTGTTTGATATACAAGTTGCTAATTCAGCAAGTAACTGATCAACAGTATTTTATCAAAATATGTTTATGTTCGTCATTTTGAGCTTACGATTTTATAAAAGACATGGATTAAGTGACAACAAGTAATGTGAGATTTTTTTTACTCTTTTTCATAGATGTTTTGTACATCCTTTGTCACTGTCTAATATTGGTTAAGGAGAGTGCGTTGAGCAGACGGAAAGAGTACTTTGAGAGGCTGATGGATAAAGAGAACAAGAGAGAGAAGAGGTTGGATGATGTGGAGTTAGTGAATCAGGAAGTGCAACGGATTAGCAAGGAGGAAGTAAGGACAGCTTTGAAGAGGATGAAAAATGGAAAGGCCGTTAGTCCAGATGACATACCTATGGAAGCATGGAGGTGTTTAGGAGAGATGGCAGTGGAGTTTTTAACCAGATCGTTTAATGGAATCTTGGAAAGTGAGATGATGCCTGAGGACTGGAGAAGTGTACTGGTGCCGATATTTAAGAATAAGGGGGATGTGCAGTATTTACTGGGGAATAAAATTGATGAGCCGTAGCATGATGTTATAGGAAAGAGTAGTGGAAGCTAGGTTAAGAAATGAGGTGATGATTAGTGAGCAGCAGTATGGTTTCATGCCAAGAAAGAGCACCACAGATGCAATGTTTGTTCTGAGGGTGTTGATGAAGAAGTTTATAGAACGCCAGAAGGAATTGCATTGCATCATTGTGGACCTGGAAAAAGCATATGACAGGGTGCCTCGAGAGGAGCTGTGGTATTGTATGAGGTAGTCAGGAGTGGCAGAGAAGTATGTAAGAGTAGAATAGGATATGTACAAGGGAAGTGTGACAGTGGTGAGGTCTGCGGTAGGAGTGATGGATGCATTCAAATTGGAGGTGGGATTACATCAGGGATTGGCTCTGAGCCCTTTCTTATTTGCAATGGTGATGGCAAGGTTGACAAACGAGATTAGACAGGAGTCCCCGTGGACTAAGATGTTTGCTGATGACATTGTGATCTGTAGCGATAGTAGGGAGCAGGTTGAGGAGACCCTGGAAAGATGGAGATATGCTCTATAGAGGAGAGGAATGAAAATCAGTAGGAACAAGATAGAATACATGTGTGTAAATGAGAGGGAGGTCAATGGAATGGTGAGGATGCAAGGAGTAGAGCTGGTGAAGGTGGATGAGTTTAAATACTTGGGATCAACAGTACATAGTAATGGGGATTGTGGAAGATAGGTGAAAAAGAGACTGCAGGTAGGGTGGAATGGGTGGAGAAGAGTGTCAGGAGTAATCAGTGACAGACGGGTATCAGCAAGAGTGAAAGGGAAGGTCTACAGGACGGTAGTGAGACCAGCTATGTTATATGGGCTGGAGATGGTGGCACTGACCAGAAAGCAGGAGACAGAGCTGGAGGTGGCAGAGTTAAAGATGCTAAGATTTGCATTGGGCGTGATGAGGATGGATAGGATTAGAAATGAGTACATTAGAGGGTCAGCTCAAGTTAGACGGTTGGAAGACAAAATCAGAGAGGCAAGATTGCGTTGGTTTAGACATGTGCAGAGGAGAGATGCTGGGTATATTGGGAGAAGGATGCTAAGGATAGAGCTGCCAGGGAAGAGGAAAAGAGGAAGGCCTAAGCGAAGGTTTATGGATGTGGTGAGAGAGGACATGCAGTTGATGGGTGTAACAGAACAAGATGCAGAGGACAGAAAGATATGGAAGAAGATGATCCGCTGTGGCAACCCCTAACGAGAGTAGCCGAAAGAAGAAGAAGATTGATTGTGTTTCTGAGAATCTCTCTTATGTACATTCTCCAAGAAAACATGAGATTAAAATTATTTTTCTGGCCACACAAACTATATGGGGTATTTAAAAAAAAATTGGGTGGAAAGTTCAGTTAGCAATATTTTAGTAATGATACATGTGCTTGGGATGTTGAGAGCATACAAATGGATGAATTGACATGTGGATTATGCAACATGAGTAACGTGAGATCTTTTATTGACGTTTAGATTTTGTTTTGCTGTAGTTTAGCAATGGTCAGCTTAGACACCTATTCTATCATAAATTCTGCATGAAAACATGACATTTTAAAAATTTCTTGGCCATCAATGTAAACTACATGGGGTATGTTAAATGTAAAAAATATTTTTTGGTGGGGTAGTCCTTTAAAGGTAAGGCTTGTGAAAAACCTTGAAATACTGAAAATAAACTAGAAAGAATAACTGACATACTGTAAAGTAAATCCAGTCTATTCAAGACAAAATTAGTAATTTCTGAATTCTGACTTTGAAGAGTGAATCTTGATTAGTCTATTATTTTTAATTAATTTCCGAGGTGATGGTTGTTATCTGTTCTCAGAATTAACAAATAAAGTGTTGGGCACCATAACCACAGAATAAGTATCACCAGGCACATAAACATTGTACTCCATACAAAAATTTCTAAAGTCATTATTTGAAAAAAATGTTTCCAGCTCCTTCTGTTAAAAAAAATACACAAGTTACAGTTCAGTCTTTGTTATACTGTAATTCTGTTTATCCATTAGACTACTCAGCGAGAACTGTGAGTTTTGAAACGTTGTAATCGTTGGATTTTTTTATAGTAATGGGAAGATGTAATACGACTTAAGCTCAATTTAACTTTTTAATGGGTATAGTTATGAATTGTATGTCGCCTGTAATTTTTGCGTCATTATTTGTGTTATTTTTTGAAAGACAAAACAAATTTATTCAAAAAAACTGCGCAAATGACAGGATCTGAAAAAGATTGTTGGTTTTTTATATACAGAGCATTTTACCAGTTCAAAAAAAGATCATTCCTTATGTCATTTTAATTTGCTGACTTGAACATGATCAGTCTTGTTATTTTGAAGTGAATTTTGCCAATAAATAGCCACGGGCTTCTAGGTTTATTTATTTTTTTCTTTTTCTTTTAATATATGTAACTTGATGGTCTAGTAAGCACATTTACGTACAGTACTTCAGTCTCAGTGAATTGCGTTTGTATAATGTCATGTTTTCTCTGATGTTTGCTCAATAGCTGCAAAATAGTAAACTTAAGTGACAAACTCTAACCTTTCCCAGATACCAGTTTTAAAATGTTTCATGCGTCTTTAATTCAGTTTGCAAACTGTCAAAATAAAAGAGGGCTGCTAATAGCTTCTTTATGGCACACTTTATTCAATATCATTGCATTTTCAGAACTTTGCTTTGCTATCACATCTGCTTATTTCTTTATCATTCTTTACTTGTTTTAGGCACAGACACACAAAAATGCTTGAGGACATCATGAAACCTGAAAGAAGGTCTCCCAGAGGAAACGGACACAGCCTGAGGTGAATGCTTTGCTCAATAACGACACAAGCATTGCTTCTTTGTAGGTGACATGCGTTAGCAGACTGCTAGGCCCATAAGCATTTCCTGAGGGTTGAAAGGGGGCAATTGATAGAGTGGAAGGGGCTTTCCTCCAGGTGTAAGCCAGTAACAGACAGACAGACAGACAGACAACTCTTTTTATCCTTTTGTAGAGTCCTCAGTAATTAAAGTTGCAATACACAGCAGGTTTTGCCTTGAGTGCAGTAACATGCTTTGGGGCTTGGCACCATACTTAGTGACTGACATGATGATACATAGCATTCCCTCTACATTTTTCTGTGACTAATCTCACCAAGCAGTGGAAATAAAAGTCAAGATTATGAATAAAATGCTCTGATAAAACATTCATGAGACAAAAGCAAAGGATTTAAGAAAAGAAAATCCAATCTTGTTATGATTCAGTTTATTGTACTGTATATGAAACTGTGTTTTTGACAATTCACAAATTTCTGAATCTGAAGTAATTGTACAAAAAAGCTTAGTTGATTTTGTTTTTAACATAAGCACAATGCCTTTGTATTAAACTGTCTAAGGAATGGTTTTAGTAGTGTGCATGAGCATGACTTCTTTTCATTGTGTTAGCAGTCTTACAAAAATTAAACAAAAATACAAAATAAAACAATACAATAAATGAAAACTTGTACAACTTAGAAAAGAATATTTTTTAAGACAAAAAGGGCACATACATTGTATGTGATATGATAAAAAACACAAAACAAAACAAATGAACAGTCTACCTACAGGTCTTTCACAGATTCAAAAGTCTGTTTAAATATTTCTTTTCTACAAAGTGAATTTACATTTTAAAGTACAAAGTGCAAATACTATGGGTTTCATTTCCGTTTGGTAAGGAAGTTTCCCAGAAGCAGATATTGGGCCGCAAGCAGATCATCCTTTTAACCTTGCTTCTTTGAGGCCTGCTGCAACAAAGGAAATGAAGATAAATTCAGTATGCTGTGTATTTAGAGAAAGTCAAGTTATGACATAGAGTATTACCAAATTTAAGAAAGTATCATAAAACTTATCAATGCCATATATGCAAACTTAATATATTGTGGTAACTTTAAGTTAGTTAAGTGCTTTAAGACGAACCAATGAAGTGAAAAAGTATGGAATTGCTGTCTAATTTGATGAGAAGCTGTCAGTAAAGGAAAATGTAATAAAGCTTTTCCAGTTTTCTGAGCATTTAATTCCTGCCATTGCAGAAGAAAACCTAACGATTAAGTGCTTGGGATGTAGAAGTTACAGGAAAGTTCAAACGAGTCATGCTGCAATTACTAATTGGTCGATAGTGTAAGGAAAAGTTTCATTGATCAAGCAGTGTTCTGCAAAAAAGCCTTCCCTGACTACATAAATGCAGAGTGCGTGAAGAATAAATCTATCCAGTAACCACAGCCAATGACATACTGTGCACCCAGACGTATCTTTCTGATGTCCCTTCTTTCAAACATGTTACTAAAAGGCTCCTGTTTCTTTTTCCAGAGATTAGCACCTTAAAAACTGTTGATAAGATCAGACCATTCAAAAACACTCACCAATCCTCTCCACCTAATTTCTCCAAAATAACATTAAGTTGAGTTATCAATGTCCTCAAAGTTCACACTGTCTACCATGCTACTTAGCAGTTTTATTCCATGTGTCTATGGTTCTCTGTGAAATATGCTCTGAACAAGTTCTTGTTGAACTCATTTTAAAGTTAACAGCCTGGATCCACTGTTCTAATTTCTTTCATAATTTTAAAAACCAGTTTTGCCACCTATTAATCTCCCTTTGTTTAAACTTATAATTTAATGTCTTTAACCTTTCGTTGTAACTCCTGGAATCAGCCTGTTTGATCTTCTCTGGACCTTTTCTAGTGTTGCTATATCTTTTTGTTTATAAAAGTTTTTGTTATAAAACTCCTTTCACTTGTACTTCACACACATGCTATATCTCCTATCATTCTTAATGGCTTCTGTACACTGTCTGGATGCTGATTGTGATCAGTCCCCTATGACTCCTAGGTCCTTTTCATAAGGGGTACATTCAAGTTTCTGTCCTTCCATTGTATATTCCAGTCTTGCATACCTTACATTTATTTACATAAAACTTTATCAGCCACAAATCTGCCCAAGCGTTTATGCTGTTCAAATCCCTCTATAATCGTTCAAGGGATTCTGGTTTATCTTCTGCCCCAACTAGCTCGCTATCATCTCCAAACTTAGTTAACAGGTTATTTATATTTTTTTCCAGATCATTTATGTATATTAAAAATTATAGTGGCCCCCGTGCAGACCCACCCCTAAGAGACACAGCTCTTAATATCATCTAACTGTGATAAGATTCCTCATGCCATAGTTCTTTGTCTCCTATGTTTCAGGCAATTTTGCACCCACACCAACACACCCTGTATTCCCATTTTTTTCAGTTTGCTGCCGAGCCACTCATGTGGAACTTGGTTAAATGCTGTCTCCAAATGTATTCATTTGTTGGTTGCTCAAAAAATTACTGTATATTAGTAAAACAAGCTGCAGTGGGCTGGCGCCCTGCCCAGGGTTTGTTTCCTGCCTTGCGCCCTGTGTTGGCTGGGATTGGCTCCAGCAGACCCCCGTGACCCTGTAGTTAGGATATAGCGGGTTGGATGATGTATGGATGGATGGATAGTAAAACAAGACCTTTCCTTGTCTGAATCCATGCTGACTATTCACTGAAACTCCTGTTCCTGCCATGTGATGCTCAATTTTTTTCTTAATAATCCCTTCCATTGATTTAATTGTGGTGCACATTAAACTTACTGGCCTATACATACTTGGATCTGCCCAATCGGGCTTTTTATATAATGGGATAATATTTGCTATTTTCAATTCCTTAGGAAGTTCCGTAATGCTCAGTGACTTTTGTAAAATGTGTGCCAAGGGTTTATATACACACTCACTAATATCTGTAAGTACTCAAGAATGAAAGTTATCAGGTCTTTCATGCCTCAGCTCTTGCTAGATCTTTGCATCATTTTTGACCTACATTGCTAAATTTATAGATGAATTTAGCACTCATCTGTTTTCATGCCCTGCTTTTTAAATACTGGCGTATGATACCTCTTAGACATGGATGTGTTGTACCACAACAGCAAGGTTTGGGCTAAATAGAGTTATTTGTTTAAAAAGGATCTGACATTGTAAGACTTGATGCAAGTGAACTTGGAAATGCAGTGAATATGTGTGGAAAGGTTCATAAAGTCAGTTAATTTAAAGGAAAACAAAAAGGAACAGGAAAAAAATACAAGCCAAGTAAAGTCATTGTCGCATATGAGGCCAGATTTTTTGAAAAACATTGGAGCAAAGGCTAAATAATCAAATAAAATGATCCATAAAAAACTGTGTAAAGTTGCAGATAGGTTGCGATTTTAGAACATTAGACCAATCTCGATGAGAACAGGCCATTCAGCCTAACAAAGCTCGCCAGTCCTATCAATTTTTATAAACTAACATCAAGTCGAGTTTTGAAAGTCTCTAAAGTCATATCGTCTACCCAGTTACTTGATACCTTATTCCAAGTGTCTATGGTTCACTGTGTTAAGAAAAACTTCCTAATGTTTGTGTAAACTTTACTCTTAACAAGTTTCCAACTGTGTCCCCGCGTTCTTGAAGAAATCATTTTAAACTCACTGTCTTGATCCACTGCATTAATTCCCTTCATAATTTTAAACACATCAGTCATATCTCCTCTTAATCTTCTTTTGCTTAAACTGAAAAGACTCAGCTCTTTTAATCTTTCTTCATAATTCATTCTCTGTAGCCCTGTAATCAGCCTAGTCACTGTTCTCTGGGTTTTTCTAGTGCTGCTATGCTCTTTTTGTAACCTGGAGACCAAAACTGCACACAGTAGTCCAGGTGAGGTCTAACCAATGTGTTATAAAGCTTCTGCATAATCTCCTTGGACCGCCTATCCAAATCATTTCTATACTTTAAAAATAGCAACAGCCCTAGCACTGACCCCTATGGAACACCACTCTTAACATCAGTCAATTCACCCTCTGCTTCCTGTGTCCGAGGCAATTTTGCACCCATCTAAAAACATCACCCTGAACTCCCACTTCTTTTAATTTGATGCCCAACCTCTCATGTGGCACCTTATCAAATGGTTTCTGAAAGTCGAGATAAAAAATATCATATGCTCCACTTTGATCGTATCCTTTTGTTGCTTCATCATAGAATTCAAGAATGTTATGTTGCTCTTCTGAACCCGCTAAATGTTCAGTAAAACACCTGCTCTTGCCAGGTTTGCTCAATCTTATCCTTCATAATTCCTTCCAGTAATTTACCTATGATGCATGTTAAATTTACTGGCCTATAGTTGTTGGATATGTTGGATTACCCTTTTTAAATAAAGGGATGATATTTGCCATTTTCCAGTCCTTTGGAATTTCTCCAGTGTGCAGTGATTTCCTAAAAATATGCGTCAAGGGTTTATATATGTACTCGCTAGCCTCCTTAAGAACTCGAGGGTAAATATTATCTGGTCCTGGTGATTTGTTTGATCCTGGTGATTTGATATATATTGATATGGATAAGCTCCAACGTTTCAGGTGATGTCACGAATCAGGCAACAAGAGGGTAAATAAGAGTCAAGTAGGAGTCTTTTATTTGAAGGTGAGTCATGACATAAACTTCTTCTTTAATATGTGACTTTCAAGCATGCATAAATACTCCATTAAACAAAAGCCGAAAGACACAGTTTTAAAAAGACAAAGGCCATGATATAGATAAAAAATGAACTGCTTTCACTCTTGTGGCTCCACAAGACCATGTCTAAATCTTATTTTCGACTAATAGCTGCCGGTGTGAAGACTGCATGATTTCCCTGTGCCTGTGTGGCCCATTCTTGTTTTTCGTTCACATTCCAAGCAAATGCAGCTTGCCAGCTTTTTACTTGTCTGTCGATTTGTCTATTGTGATGTGCTCTTTAGAGCTTCCTTCTCCACTACATTGGCATGGACTAGAAGGATTTGAAAATGGAGGGATGAATGAGCTCAGCTAATGAGGGGATGAATGTAGTTTTATAAATAATAAACTATGCCACCAGTTTTTCAATATGTGCTAAATGACCAGTTACCCTCACTTGCCAAGACTGGTCATTTGAAGACAAGAGTTTCTGGCAACATCTGACAATCCACTCAACTTTTATCTATACTTATGTTAAAAAAGTTTCTAACATTTCCATTCAATAAAATTAATTATACTTTCTTATCCAATATCAAATCAGGTTCATTTAATTTCTAAAAATTAACAAGAAATTCCTTTTCATTATAAATCCTTCATGATTTAAGACTGTACCAATTCCAGGTGGGTTTAATTCATAAACTGATTGCTTCTAATTGATAGTCAATCAAAAGTATAACTGTAGAGATACTTGCCTGTTTATTTGAAGTACTTTCTCCAGGATTTTTAGGTCCTAAATAAAATAATAAAAAGAAAATCAACATTAAACATAGCATTATGTAACAGTAAGATGTTTATTGTAAAATAACTCCTAAATTAAGAAAACACCCTTAATTAAATATCATCTTATCATATTAGAACAAGTGTTGAACTTAATGGTAGTTTTCAGTGTTTAATTTATATGTATCCTCAAAAACACATGCTATTGAATTGGTGATTCCAAATGTATTGCTGGTGACTCACACCATGAGCTGTCTCAGTTCAGAGATTTGCACTGTGGTAATCGCTGGCGGCAATTTGCAAACCTTTGAAGCCTGGATTTTGATGGCCCACAGAAGCAGCATCTTAGTAGCATTAGCTAAAGAAGTCTCCTTGGCCTTGGCTGAGGAAATACTGCTTCTGAAAAGTGAACGTGGAGCGCTTCCTGGAGAAGTCAGTTGAGCTGTCTACTCAGCTCCCCCCTTCTTGCATGGCTTCGCCACCACACTCCACCTATCCACAGTGCAAACGTGTATTACTGTGGAGTTGCACCACGAGCAAACTCAGTTCACAAATTTGCACTGTGATAACCTCCGGTGGTCAGCTGCCAAACTGTGACGTCTGGATTACAACAGCTCTCAGAAGCAGCCTATTTGCAGCATTAACCAAAGAAGAATTCTTGGCCTTGGCCAAGAACATTTGAAAGTATTACCTATTCAATGTTATCATAAACCTCCCTCTTTTGGTTCTTATTCTGATAAATATATCCTTTGATATACTGATATATATACTACAAGTGGAACACTTCCTGGTGATGTCAGCTGAGCTGTCTACTCAGCTCCCACTTTGCTGCATGGTTCAGCCACTACACCAAAGCAGGAGTATGGATATGTCCATGAGTGTGTCCTGCAATGGAAAGCTCCCCTTTCCAGAAGTAGTTCCGGCATTTTGTCCAATGGTTCCTGGATAAGCAACAGTCATCTATGACCCTGAATCAGATTCTTGCAAAAATCTTGTGACTATTACCATTGATCATAATATTTTCTTATCCTGTGTACTTTCTGCAGTTATTCCATAATTTAAATTGACAGAAGGAATGATTCTGTTGCATTATGCCTTATGTTATATCACATTCCTGCTTTGATGAAGTATGGTTACAGCTTCATTAAGTCAAATCACTTGATTTACACTCTGCAACTGGAGTAATTAGTGCAAAGTTATAGGTTCAGTTTCATAGCTGAAATATTTTATAATAAGTAAAACTTCTAAAACATTTTACTCATTTCTTATAACATTTTACTGAACATCTGGAAATAAGTTTTGTTGGTGAGAGGAGTTCTCAGGAGAGGACATAAGTAAAACCGTAAATTGCAAAATATACAGCAACTGAATAACGCTTTGCATTGAGAGGATCCTCCACTTGCTTGTAACACTCTTACAATACTAGATTTAGGGGTTTGATTGTTGATCATATATAGCACTGCTGTTCATTTCTTGCCAGTCCTGTATGTGGCATGAATGACCCAATCACATGTAAATATACACTTTTTCTGCTGTCCAATCAAGAAATAGATAAAGAGTCTCTGAGACTGAATCATGGGCTAGTATTGATCTGATTGGCTGGTACTTGTACAAGCTTTTTATCCCAGCTGTGTATGTATGAATATTTTTTGCTGAAATTGCCTGCTTACTGGCAGTTATGGTGTAGTGTGTCTACCACAGCTCTCAGATGTGTTTCCATTAATGCACAGTATTTTCTGGAATTAGGTTAGTTGCCATGTTGGATAACATTCATACCCCACATAAAACATTCCAAGATTTGCTCACAACTGTACCAAGACCACCGTTTGTAAAGGGTCTCGGTCTAGTTATTTTGGTCCACACCAGAGAGTGCTTGGCAAGTAACATCGACCTAAATGAATTGGACTACAGATTTTAAAAAAAAAATGCTCCAATTGAACTATGTAAGAAAACTCCTTTAATACAGAAGAAAAAGAGAATAAGAAAGAAAGACCAAAAAAAACAATTAATGGCATACAGTATATCCAAATTGTCTTACCATCATCCTTGGTCACTCCAAGGCATCCCATTAGCTCTTGCTCGGTTAAAGCTTTGTCATTATTCATATCACAATATTCCACAAATTTCTTCACACATTTTTTAGGCTTTGACTTTTTGCGCAAAAATCTTTTGAAAGGCTTGATCTCCTTCTTGCCAATGTTTCCACTTGCATTTTTGTCCAGTTGGTTGAAATACCAATGAACCACTCTCTCCTCCAGAGTATGACTGGGATCTGGCTCAGAAATTCTGAAATTGGAAGAAGCAGTTCTAGTTTAAGAAAATTTCATAACATTTGAAAGTATTACCTATTCAATGTCATCATAAACCTCCAGCTTTTGGTTCTTATTATGATAAATATATCCTTTGATATATTAAATATTAGTGACACCATTATATTTGAGGCGTATACTGAACCCTTTTAAATTAAATCACATAGCACACACAGTAAAAGATTCAAGGTGTTTGAGTTTTGTTTTTTTTGCAAGTAGTTTCAACATTTCACAGGAGGTTTAGATTGCGGCTATCAGACTCTTGACCTGGACAAAACGCTGTGACCACTTTACCCTTCAGTTAAATCACCTATACTGACTTAATGTTGAATAACAAATTATCTTCAATACATAATTTCTAACTTACAAATCTATTTGCTTCAACACACTAAATTATTTGCTTGTGATTCTTGGATCATGTAAACTACTCCAATATTGTGATCTCCTGACGTTAGCCTCCCTTTCAGTGAGGATTCATTTTGCTTTGTGGCTCAACACTCAGGAACTCTTGTTGTAGATCTATTCATGTAGTTATACCCATCTTAACATTTTTGATATCTCAAAATTTGTAATTGCTTTTCCATCATCTACAAATTCCACATACCCTGCTGTTCAACAAGCGTATGCTCTATGATTTTATGCCTAGCTCTGTAGCTTTGTTCCTTACTGGGCATTATCTAAGTACTATCTCAAAAGGAAGAGAGAGTTTTTTGTGAGATGAATTAGGAAGCAAGACCTAAATTAAAATGTACAAATATCGAACCAGGAGGTCAAACCGCTCTATCATCATATCCAAAAACAAAATACCAAAATCAAAGACAAAAAGTCATTAAAGCTGGGTAGAGGAGCATGTAGATTACAAAGAATGTAGCATGCTACTTTAATTGCAGTGTGGTTTGAGAAACACT
Organism: Polypterus senegalus; assembly: GCF_016835505.1. NCBI lineage: Eukaryota > Metazoa > Chordata > Cladistia > Polypteriformes > Polypteridae > Polypterus > Polypterus senegalus. The sequence continues at coordinate 38,496,782 of NC_053169.1, read as the reverse complement.
TGTAAATAAACAATCTTAAGAAGGATTTTATGATGTTCTTAATGTTATGATGCTTTCAGGAAACACAGCCCTGTGTCGAAATTGCCTACTTTCAAATAGATCTGTATCAAACTCAGAATCTGTGGAACAATCTGAATATGCTCTGTGTTATATAACAAAATATGGCAAGGCATAGTCTGAACAAAGGCCAAGTAGAAAAATGGTGCGCAACCAAACACTAGAAAAGAAGCACCACTTGCCTCAAGTGAAAATGCAATTAATACTATCAAGATGAAGTTTCTGTTTCTATTTCAAAACATCCCCATATACGTTAACAAATAATTTTTTAAGAAATTAAATTTAATCATACCCTCATTTATTTTGGAATTCAAACTCTCAACGCGTCCAAAGGGCAACCCTACAACATCCTAAATCATAAGGCGGCATGGCTCTACCTAATTTTCAGTTTTATTACTGGGTGGCAATTATACAAGCTATAGACACCTGGACATTGACACAAGTAGATGAACATACACTAACTTAGTCCACAATAGAAATGAAATTGTGCAGTACTTCTTTATATTCCATGCTTTGCACACCAGTAAATACAAGGTATCCTCAATATACGAACAACCCAATTGTTCTCCATTCACTCAGAATATGGAACCAATGTAGGAAGCACTTCATGTTAGAGAATATTTTATCTGTGGCACCTCTACATGATAACCACCTTTTTCCACCCTCTCAAACTTACACAGTTTTTAATGTTTGAAAAATATATGGAATTAAATCATTTAGAAATTTGTATATAAATAATGTCTTTGCATCCTACAAACAATTTCACTCTAAATTTAGCTTCCCATCAACACAATTTTTCCACTATCTCCAAATTAGAATCTCGGCTAAAACAAAGCTGCCCAATTTTCCCTCCCTCCCACCTGCGAACATTGCAATCAAGTTCCTGCCTCACTAGGCCACATGTTTTAGACTTGCACCAAATTAACATCATTCTGGACAAAAAAATGTAAATACCTATCAGACAGCCTTGGTGTCACAAACACTACTAATCCATTAACAGCTGTGTTTGGGGTACTCCCTGATGGGCTTAAAGTGACAAACTGTAATTACCTTTACTTCACGATTAGCACATAGACTTATCTGGCTCAACTGGAAGAATCCTAGCACACTTCTTTTAAGTCAGTGGGTAACTGATGTTATATACTATTTGAAACTGGAAAAAATCCAGTTCTCACATAGAGGATCTGTACAAAACTTTTTAAAAACCTGACAGAATTTAATCAATACCATTTTAGAGTAAGCATTTATATTGAGGAGAAAGACCTCTTTCCCTCTTTACTACTCTCAAAGTCTTACTGTGGCTCTTGGCCTTCCTTTCTTTCTCATAGGTGGGGGTTGAATTTAATTCAGTTTTGTTAAGTTTGACTTGATTGTATGGATCGTTACATGCTTTTAATAAATTCAATAAAGATACAAAAAGAAAATGCAAGGGAACATACCAGTGAAAGTACATGAAGATAAAGAACTGAAAGAAATTTAATAAGAATTTTAAAAGTTCATTAACAAATTAGCATTTGGGAGCAATGAGAAGCCAGAACACACTGACATCTTTGTTAGGTGCACAGGAAAGCTGTTTTGTATTCAGCAGCCTCTATGTTGGCCCCTTCACCTTCACTGCTGTGACCTGTACTGGAGTCTCTGTTCCAGCATGTTATATAATGGGATTGAAACAAAATAAGCAGTAAATAATACATTGCTAAAATTTGTACCATGTCATAAAACAGCACTTAAGGACATAGGCAATTTCCTGAGTCGTCCATCTTGTTTTAATTTCTTTTACTAATACTCCACTTTAGGATGATTTAGTTGACTTACCAGTGTTATTGAATTTAGATAATTTATTGCGTAAAGTATTTCAGCTTTATAATCATTGTGCACTGTTATGAAACTTTATCTAATAAAAAACAATGTATCTGTGCTTTTGATTAATGAAATGTACTTAAATTCTACCATGGATTGCAATCTCATATGATTTTGTTCCTAAATGTAATGCATCTGTTAGTGATCTGTTCCCAGTATATTATAAAAGTAAAAATAACAGGAAAAATAAATGTACAGTATTGATATAGTTATTTTAGATTATAGAAATCAGCTTAAGTAATTTTTTTTATAAAAAAAAAAAAAAAGAAAACTCTGAATCCACATATATTTATTGCTGGCAAAAGCTAATTTTGGGATGACACAATAATTAGCACTGGTACCTCAAATATATGCTGGTTAGGTTGATTGTCAAATATATATATATATATATATATATATATTTCACCTTAATAAATGGAAAAGTGTCTGTGCGTCCATCTGGTTGCTATATCTTTGTCATTCCAAAAGATGGCACATCACAGACATTTTTTGTAATAAAGTGCATTCCATTTGTCATTCCAACCGATGGCACATCACAAACAGTAATACTGCTTTTACGAATTCTATAGCAAATGGCATATAACAGAGACGTGTGCATTTCATGTTGCACTGCAAATGTTAACACTGAGGTCTACATCAACCTGTCTTGGACGGGTAGTACAAACAGTGTGTGTGTATGTGTACAGGGGTAGGCAAAAGTAAGTTTACAGTTCTTCGTAAGGAAAAAGACATGCAGTTATGATTATTACAACTGCTTTATTAACTCAATAGCTTTATTAACTTTATTAACTCAAAAGAATGTCACAATGGCACAGTGCACTTAAGGTACAATCTTCTAAGTGCTCAAATGGCTGGCCTTCATTATTTACACATGCTTGTAATCTACTTGCTACACTCAAGCACACATTAATTATCTTTATATATAATATGTTACCTTGGCTGTTTGTTTATCCGTCCAGGATTTTAAATCACCTGTAGCTCGCAAACCGTTTGAACGATTGACCTGAAATTTGGAACACATATACAGGGTGGTCCAGATCTAATTATGCAGATCCAGATCGTCTGGATGACTTTGATTTATGTGGGGACGATTCCAGTTTGGCGTGAAGATGATTCTTCATGTCGTCAGTTTGCACACTTCTCGATGGTCCGGGATTTTTTGGGTGATTTTCTTTGTAATAAACTTAATAAGTTATAGAGTAATGAAAATTGCATAATTAGATCTGGACCACCCTATACTACAGTAGGTGACGTCTACTATCCGCTTTCGGGATAATGATTGATGTCCAAGGTTATTCCTCTTTTTTTTAATTTTATTTTATTGTACAATCAACTCTAGGCAGCAGCCAGCAGGGCGGCCGTGCGATGCATGCGTACGAGCACTGTTCTCATCCCTTTGCCATCACTTTCCCTACTTCTTCCTATCTTAAATCATTCTTGATGCAGATTGAATAGTCCCAGCTTAAGTGAAAAATTAATGAAAAAGTACTAAGTAATAGCAATGTGAAAAGATGTTGACGAAAGAATAGAAGAAGCAGGCCACTGGGGTTGAGAAAAGAAGAGCTGCTCAGGAAACAGCAAGCACATAAACCTATGAGCAAACAAATGCTAAACTTGCAGAGAAAGAAGATGAAAAATGCTCGAGTCAAGTGTATTCACTACATGTTATCGTGCAGTGCGCAGTTATTGGTAATAATAATAATAATAAGACAAGTAATACAAATAAATAATACAATAATTAATAAATAAACAATACTACAAGAATAAACTGTGTTTTGTGTGTAAACCTAGACAGATACACACGAACACACACACATTGTGTATTGCTTTTGAGAAATTTAACTTATCATATCTTTTTATAATCACTATATATTTTTAGTCTATAATACAGTATTTTGTGATATGTTGTAATAAATTAGAATATTTTAAATTTAAAAATGATTTCTGGCAGACCCACAGAGATTTTCTGCAGTGGCTCATTACTGAAAGTAAGATAAAAGAACATGTTTTTTCTCTTTTTTTTCCCCCACGTGCAATCTTTGATAAAAATAATCCATATAAACGAAAACTGAAGACAGATCAATTAATGTTACAAAAATTAGAAAAATATTTTATGTGTTTCACTGATAGTTTTTTTTTTTGGTTATGTCATTAACCTTTTGAGAAGTGATCATTTTCTTTCACAAAAATAGCACATAAAGGTCAAATGTAAATGTCTATTTCTGTATAAAAGTTAATGTTAATGAGCCATGTTCAGAACAGGCTGAATTTGGACAGGATTTTTGCATTTAGACATTGTTACACACGTGCGCATGGGAGGCAGCTAAAGGGCTTGAGTGAAGGCAGTTCGGAGGCATGATGGGGTGTGGCAGAGTGCACTGACTCTTTTTCTCCCTTGCCTGTAGACCATTCCCGAGGGATTTCACCTGGCTCTCCTGACATCACTTCCGGGACTGAGCCAATGGAAGTCGGCCACACCAGCTCCAGTCCCTCTGATGTCACGTCCGGCTATGAACCAATGGTGGAAGACCACGTGCCGGATCCATATGACCTCACTTCCTGTCTCCCCCTTTAAAGCCTGCCCCTTTTCCTTTGTTTCCTCAGTCTTGTTTTGGACTCAGTTGAATGCACTTCAGTGCTGATTATTTGTTAAAATGACTTTTGCAGCCAGGATACCACATTATACAGGTGGCTGCCCCAAACCTTTATCTGTCCATGTCTCGTTCTTGTGACAACATGCAAATATTTATTTTCTCCACTCTTTCATTTTTAATGAAAAACTTTTTCCTGGTAAGTGACTGCACTGACATTCTCTCTGCGTTCACAGAGATTTCCATGGATGCTCTTGTTTCCTTCCACACTCCAAGCACATACAGGTCAACTGTTAACCCTATGTGGCCCATATGTTCTTCTATGAATGTATGTCTAAATTTAAGATTATGTTTTGGCTATTTATGTTTGTCGTAATTATGTCTAGATTTCATAAAATATCCTGTTAGGCTTTTTTGTTCATGTTTTGTGTTGGGTCTTGATTTTTATTTGTATAAATCATTATTTTGCTGGGGGGGCATGGTGGCACAATGGTAGTCCTGCTGCCTTGCAACAAGAACATTGGGGTTTGAGTCCTGAATTCTCTCTCTGTGGAGTTTGCATGTTCTCCCAGTTTCCACAGTGTCCCACTCAGGTTATATGGAATGGTGCTAAATTAGAACTGACATGTGTGTGTGCATGGAGTGTTCCTGCCTTACGCTCGATGCTTTCTGGCTTATGGTCCAGCTTCCCTGCAACCTTGTTGTGGATAGGTGCACTTAGAAAATGGATGGATAGATTATTTTGCTGTGATGCCTTTTTGTACTGTATGAGGTGCCACCGCTCTGTGTAAATTACAAATGCCAGTCATATGAGGCTAACATGCTATCACTATAAAAGATGGTTGTGGGCTAGTCTCAGTGTCAGGGATTTGGATCTCTTCTTTCTGGGGCATCTATTACTTAGAATAAAATGTATGAACATGTGTAGCAATAACTGATGAATATATAGTGTGCTGAGTCACAAAATCAACATTTTCTTTGGCAGGACTCGGCTCACATAAAAGCGATAAAAAAAAATGGCTATTGAACCCTAAAACTGTCTGGTGTTTACAGATCTGGCTTGCAGTAACGTTGGCTTAACCAAACTCATTTATCCTGCAGTGAGCATTCTGGCTTCCATCAAGGGGGTTGGCTTGGAGAAGATTGCTAGCTCTAGATATGTGATACTATACAACAGACGATAGCAAAAGTAAAAGGAGAAGTAGCATTTCCAACGTGTACAGTGACATTTTAATTTCCATATCTCACCAACATATAACAAACTCATCCCCACTCTCTGGCCCCCTAATAATTATTAACATGCTCTTTGAGGACGGCAGTAGTGACTGTTATAGCTGTTTAGCTGTAAACTGAATATTTTCATTTAAATAAAAATTTGGAATACATATCACTGGCTGAATTACATGGAGAATAACACTGATAGTTGATTCTTGTGGAAAAACCTGCACATAATGTGGCCATCCATTCCAGAAATGGTGACATTATTAAGAGTGTTTGATGATTAAATAAAACACCTGCTGTCATTTACGCTACACAATTACATTTTTTAGAATAAATAATATGCTACTTTGTTTAAAACAATTGTGAATTGCTAATACCCACACTTTCCTTTCTGTTTCTTGCTGGGAGCAAATGCAGTAACACTTGTATGGAATTCAGCATTGTCAGTCATTATTCATTAATTAATTTATTCTAGCACCAAACTTTATTGAAACCTAAAGAAACAGGTTTAAGAGCAACCTAGAGATATGTACTTTATACATAATTATCTTTATTTTAACTATCCAAAGATATATGTTGTTTAAAAAAAAAAAGTGGAAAGAAATTAGCAAAGGTGCTTGGTATCAGTAAAAAATTCGAAAAGCAAACTGCAGTGCCATAAAATGACAAAAAAAAGTAAAGCAAGTACAAGTTGTGGTAAGGAAAAGGGTAATTAACCTTTAAGCCAGTCTGACTTGTTAGAAGTCAGCGAACACTAAAAGTTAACAAGACTCTCTCTCTCTCTGTCTTTCCCTTTCTCTTTGTGTTTATATATGTACATCCATGGGAAATGTTTGAGTTTATTGTACAAACACATGTCTTGCAGAGATTGCCTGTAGGCAGGGAAAGAGGGAGGAGGGAGGACAGCCCTGTCATTCCAGAGAGCTCATTACCCACCTGCTTGCTAAAGATGGATCAGACACTGCATGAACCATATCCGTTGATAGGGCGTCCAGAACGCTGGTTAGAAACTCAGTTTTTTTGTCCCCAGGGCAGCCTAAAGAAAAAATGGACAGAAAAAAGAAATGTTTGATATGATGGAATTAATTATTATGTTATAATACAATGTAATTAAATATTGCTTGATCAGCATCTACAACATGATATAGTATACACATATGGGAGAATGCAACATTATTTACAATTAAATAAATTCAGAGATGACCCATGAAGATGATTAAACCAGCTAAATCAAAATATACTGTAGATACTGTAGCAACAAATAGGCTAGAAGCATATACTGTAAGAATTACTCATAAAACCCACAGCTGCATTCAGAATCTTTATGTCGCCTCCAACCAGCCTGGAAGAGTTCATTGGCCTGCTACTAGTACTGCGCTTCTCCGGGGCTTTATCCATATGCACTCAAGACACTTATTTACCTGTCATCTTCACGTCTTATTTGTACACTACCATTTGAAATTGTGAGAATTGTTTTTATTGTAAAAGTAAAATTTCACCTAACAATGGCATCCGGTGTAAAATTTTGCCAGATCAATATGCGGACAACAATACAGATTTCCATACCGGATCGGTTTGAAGCTCGGGTTAACAACGGCCGCCACCAGTACTGTTAGCCAACAGGGTGCTGGCGGAAATTGGGCTACTGTTGGCCAAAGAAGGAGAAGAAGAGGGGGGAGACGTTTCTGGAGGCAGGAGGAGAGAAGTAAGGTAAATTGAGTGGAACTGAGGGTAGGAACTTTGAATGTTGGCAGTATGACTGGTAAGGGGAGAGAGTTACAGATATAAAAGAGAGAAGGAAGGTTGAGGCATATGCAGAGGAGAAATGCTGGGTATATTGGGAGAAGGGTGCTAAAGATAGAGCTGCCAGGCAAGAGGAAAACAGGAAGGCCTAAGAGAAGATTTATGGATGTGGTGAGAGAGGACATGCAGGTGATGGGTGTGACGAACAAGATGTAGAGGACAGGAAGATATGGAAGGAGAGGATACTCTGTGGCGACCCCTAATGGGAGCAGCTGGAAGAAGAAGAAGACAGTTCACACCATTTCACCAAACCATGAGTATCTGAGAATCAAGAAAACGCTTGGGCATTTGTAAGCTACAGGTCACTGCATGGTATTAACATTGTATGGTGTACATTTACATTTATCATTTTGTAAAATTTCGTTAATTTCTGGAATGTTATTAAGGTTTTAGTCACATGTAGACCGTCTATTTAATGTCTCTGAAGTTTTCACTGTGTGTGTTTTAGCTTGCATGACAGTGTGAAACAGCCAAGGTATTTAGAGGAGTGTATGGGATGAGCGAAAGAACATAGATATATTTCCCCATTGCACTTCTGTAAAATTGCAGTCCAATGTCCGATATTTGAAATGAAATTAAATATTTTACTTTAAATGTTTGGTATGTCTTTTTAATTAAATAAAAAAAAATAAACATATAAAGGTCTTTTTTCAACTAAATGTGATATTTTTAATATCGGTCTGTTTCAAATAAGAAATGGCAGCTTAAAAGAATGATAGTCAGTGAGAAGCTGCAAGCATGTGCATGTTTTCTTTAACTTCTTATGCTGAAATATTTTCAAGTCTGCAGTATCTGCCAAAAGTGTCATAAAGTATGAATAGCTGTGACTTTCACTTACTAAATCACATATTAATCAGACCAAACACTATGCAGTAATTGACACCCTTTTAGAAAATCCCACATAAGGCAACAAGGCACTAATGAGGATGTATGCCTAAAGTTAAAAAGATTATAATCCTTTAATATTAAAGCATCAGACACAGTTGTCTGACACTAGGACCTGCAAAAGGAGCAGTGCTGGTCTGCTTTTAAAAGTCTACTAGTGCAGACGTGTATATTTGCAAACAACTGCCAGGCTGACAGTTGGGCATTAGCAAACATTAGAAGATGAACTTGAAAGCAGCATAAAATACGGGATGGCATCTTTCATGAACCCCTTCAGCTCTTTGAAAACATTTTCTTCCAGTTGATAGAGACCTCCCTGGCCCTTGAGGGAAAGGGAGTGTTTGTCAATCAGTAAGTCTCCATTATCCTATTACGCTTTACGATGGCCCCTGTAGGCAGAAGGAGGGATTAAAGTAGACTGAAAGGCATGTCTGGGAAATTATCACTTAATAGACCCTCTGATGCAGGGGAAACAATCTGACAAGGAGGAGAGCCACATTCGACACAAGCCAGAAACCCTAAATTAAATAGGGAACTTTGCTAAAAAAAATCTATGTAAACCCACAGAGATATTCATCATTTGCTCTCTGGACGTCCACCATGAGAAAGGCACTCAAAAGGAGCTGCATAATATTCTGACTGAAGCTTCGGGATCTGCAAAACAGATGTTGGAGTCACAGAACACTTCATTTATTCTCGTTTCCTTGACATCACAGAACTCTACGTGTTAAGTTCCTTGATAAGTCATTCCATACCTGGCTTTGAGGTCCGTATTTATTTATATTTGCTCATCAAATGAAAGCCTGCTTTTTCAGCGTGAGTGGCACTAATGACTAATTACAACCACAAATTATCAAACACAGGTTTTTTTTCTGTGTTTTACAAATACTGAAAGTCAAGGAAATAAGCGTTTTCTGATGCTACTTTGTGAGGCGGTAGCCCTTCCCAATGGCACAGTTTCTTTTTTTTTTTTGCTTTGACTGTAATCACTGCTTCTTTACAGCAGAAACCAAAATTTCCCATGCCCTAATTCTCTTGGGCTGCCCACAAAGATGATCACAATTACTAAACCTCTCCCTGAACAGCCAAAACACAAGCCAGTGCTGAGTGGAACTTTTTCGTTAATTAAACCTTTGTCAACAAGACAGAATACAATTTATTTTATACAACACACTGTGTGGCAAACATCATTCCCTCATGTTTATTTCATGCAGCCTTTTCCACTTAAAAAAAGTATCTCACTCATATTGATTCTATTGTCACCTTTGAAATTTCATGCAAATGCTTCTTATTAGGCGGCAGACTTGCCAGAACAAGAAAGGATGACCCGTGCAGACTTATGCATCTCCTGAGTGAATTGCCTTGACCTTGGAACAGCACACAGCTGATTTTTTAGGGATTCTGTTTATTAACAAGAACACCACTCCACATCACCTTAGGCTGCCCCTCTGTTATCTACAAATCTGGTGAAAGTATTTCAGCATTCCTCCCAGCCCCTCTTCGCTGTTTACCCTTTGTAAGCTCCTTCCTTCCCTTACGCTTGCAACTAGTTTACTAATTTTCTAGAAAGCCTTTCTTTACCAGATTCATTTAATGAATGTTTCAAACCCCTTTGGGATGGCAACAATAGAAAAAAATGGTTTAAATAATTAAATGAAAATTGAACTAACCAAATGTAAACTTTGATGTGACTTGCGCTGCTGCATATGGTTAGGAAATGTCTTTGTGGGATAATCCTTTCTTTCAGGCATTATTTTATAAAGAGTCTTTAAGGATTATTGACATGACAATGAGCTTTTACAAATTTAAGCGTATTAAATTTTACAGCATGATTAGAAACATTTACCACATTATCATTCTTTGCCCCACAAATGGTACGCCCTGAGGAATGCAAATGGTGCCATTATGAAGCGGTTGCAGCCATCACCATGGTTATGGATTGTGACCTCACTTTAGAGTATTCTGCTAGATAAGATGTGTAATATTTTCACCCAGCAGAAAATATTTCTGGACTATCAATCTATTTTTTCAAACCTGCTTAACCAGAGTCGGGCCGTGGGGAAGCTGGGTGCAAGTCTGGAACAATTCCTGGATGGAGTACCTATCCTTTACAGAATGAACACAAATATGCACCCTAGGACCACTTTAGCATCACCCGTCCACCTAACCTGCAAGATTTCGGAGTGGGGGAGGTGGAGGAGACCCTCTTAGAAATGGGGAGAATAATATGCAAACTTGACGCAGAGAGCATCAGGATGTGAACCCCTGGTTTCCTTGTCGTGAGGTACCAGAATTCCCACTGCACCATCATGCTGCCCTGTTTCTCGACTAGTAGATACTAAGTATCAAATATTTAATATTAACAACAAGGAAAGCTGTCTTTTAATTTCAATTAGCCTTCCTATCCCACGAAAAATAATTTGGGATTAGTATGGGTTACATATTGAATAATAAATGCAAAGAAGGCTGTCTAACAAAAGGACAACATACATGGTGCCATTTACAGTAGACCCCATTGATTCTCTTAGTAATGAATTGGAGGTGCGCGCAGCCTCAGCCATGTAATTGGGCTTTTGAGTCCTTCACAAGGCAAGTTGTACTAATGCACTGTGGTTGACAGGGAAAGTCCAACAGTGCAAAAACACAGCATCACTAGAAAAAGTGCGGAGAAGTGCGACTAGGCTGATTCCAGGGCTATAGTGAATGAATTATGAGGAAGGATTAAAAGGGATAAGCCTTTTAGGTTTAAGCAAAAGAAGATTAAGAGGAGACATGATTGCAGTGTTTAAAATTATAAAGGGACTGAGACTTATTTTAAAATGAGTTCATCAAGAACATGGGGACACAAATGGAAAAATGTTAAGGGTAAATTTTGTGCAAACATTAGAAAGTTTTTCTTTAAAAAGCAAACCACAGACACATGGAAGAAGATACCAAGTAGTGTGGTAGACAGTAAGACTTCAGGGACTTTCAGAACTAGACTTGGTGTTATTTTAGAAGAATTAAGTGGATAGGACTGGCACACTTTGTTGGGCTGAATGGCCTGTTCTTGTCTAGATTGCTCTAATGTTCAAATTGCTTACAGGAAAATAACCGCATTGCCAACAGTGAAGCACATTACACAGCCTAATAAATTGTTTTCATCCTAAATGCAAGTTATTCACTCTAAGCCCAAAGGACAGTCATAAACATTGTAAGTTCACGAGGTGGCACCCTTGCCAGCATGACCTGGGGTGCTGTGTTTTGTAAGATGCACATGAAGCACTTTTCTTTGTGGACCAGAGGTCTCTGAGTTTCTAGGTAAAGAATGAAAGAAAACTTAACAACAGGTGAAATAATACACATAATTCAGTAGTCAACATCCAAAAAGCATTACCAGGAAGTAGGTGACTAAAATGGACTGTGTAATAAAGTTTTTTGTTTAAGAAACGAGAAATGCCAACATTCATAGCACCAATCAGAAGATTGGTCTGATAATAATATTGCCCCTGAACATTTGTACTTATTGATCATATCAAATAAAAGCAACTAAAATGTGCCCAGCCGTAGCTAGTAACAGTTCTAACATAAGAAAAAAATTGTTGGTTGGATGGCTAGTGACTATTTCAAAGATGCCCTGCCCTTAACTTGAAAACAGCACATCCTGTCTTGTTTTGTGTTCAGCCACACGCCCCATCAAAGAAAGGAATTCTTCTTCTTCACAACTGACAGCTCAGTTGAACAGTTGCCAGCACATCACTGAACGAACATGAAACTTTTACCGTCTCATGCCATTTATGCTTGCCATTGTGGCTTTCACTTATTACAGCATACCTACCAAAGCATTGTAAATAATGCACAAAAAATCTCCCAGTCTCTATTGGTGTTGACACAGATGGTTGGGAGTGATCCTCTTCATTCTCTTTGCACGCTGTAATTTCCTTCAGCCCTTGGATCAAGTAGCAGCGCAGAATAGCTTAAGACTAATTGAACTGAATAATTCACTCTAAGCAGCTTGTGTACCTTCAGGAAGGTTGGCCCGCTATGAAGGACTTATAGTTCTTGCTCCACCACACTTACTTTTTGTACAGCTGCCTATATTGTGTGGCTTTGACAGCCTATATAAATAATTTGTTGTTGAAGTGTTGATGCAGCAGCCACACCGCATTGCACGGCGGGCCTTGAGATGCAACACAGAAGTCAATGTTTACTCTAGAAATATTTCTGCCCAGATGCACGGCCTCCTTTGACACACAGAATGGGCTTTGGAAACCTCAGAGCTGTACCTGCCAGACATGGCACTTAGCAGAAAACATAAGCCCTTCACTTCACAGGCAAAGCCTTGAAAGATTTGATGGAAATAACTCATACTGTACAGTTTAAAAAATCTCTACCGTTCATGCGCTCACTCATATTACTTGCATGTGCATAATGTATATAATGTCTGAACTACTTAGACTGGTAAACCACAAACAAATTGCATGTCAATTACATTTTCTTAAGATTTTTCAATCACATGGTGTGCTGACAACCGTGTTCTCATTAGAAAAATGACACTTCTTAACTGGGTTCGTGGGTATTGTACACTAGGTGGGTCAATTCAGTCCTGGTATTAAACCAAACTATAAAGAAGCAAGAAAAAAGGTGTGTTTAGACTTCAGAATACTAGGAGTACACTCACGTACTGTAAGTTCTTCATGTTGCATATGAGTACAGTATGGATTACTCCAGGCATTTTACTATACAAGTAAAGCTATTAAAATAACCTTAAATGAAAAAATAAAACCGGAATAAATTAATAAAACAAGCAAAAACAATTGTTTCCCATATATTTTAGTGCTTCCAACACTTGCTATATTTCTGCTAAATATATTGAATGTACAATAAATTATTTTTTATAATTAATTATTAATTAATTAATAAATCCAGTTGAACTTGTACGTTATCTTTAAGTGTTCTCAGTATAGTCAGTACAGGCATTTGGAAGAAAAGTTCATTTTTTCCTCTGCTAAGTTTTGACTGGGGGAGCAAAATACCATAATATAAAAAGTGCATTATGGTGAAGGAAAGTGACAATTAATAAAAGGGTCACTTTGTATCATGGCATTGGATTTAGCCATTGGATTGGAGTTAGCATCTTCTAAACCCCATTTACTGCTTACTGCTTGTCCTGTAGCCAACTCACTATTTGAAAGAGTTCCTGCAATGGGTTATTTTGTATAATTGTAATATAAAAACTCAGAAATAATATTAACTCTGTTATGTGCATCTGTGCATTAGTCAGTCAGTCTAGAAATTGTACCACAGATGCTCTAAACATGTTGTTTCTCCTGCTTCTTGGTGGAGTCTGTGATGCCTGCTCATCTCCCTAAACACTCCATTCATTCTGCAGTACAGTAAGTTATTTTTCTAATACTTCCACTAAACTACTCACATACATTATACCAAAAATATGGGACTGGCTTGAGATGTCAGCTCCCCTCATTTTGTGTCCATAGTATTGCTAGTTTTTGGTTCCTTTATAAGTCTGTATTTTTTAATGTTGAAAATTGTTTCTTTAGTCCATAGTGTCTAATATCTAGTCAATTACAAAATCAGCATCATAGGATCTCCTTTAGAGTTCTAGTTCAAACCATTTTAATCATCCCTCTTAGTGGCTGAGGGTAACTGGGAAATAAAAATGCTTTGTGTCTTAACATTCGAAAGTAACTAACTGATATGCATACATTATATATGCTGACAGAAAAGAAATTTATGTGTACAACTGTTAAATTATATAAGCATGTTAGTATGAATTACTTCAAAAATGGCAAAGTACAGTTAAATTTGGGAAAAAATAGATTTTAAACTTCAAAAGAACACAAAGAAAAGGCCAAGAGAATGCTGTCAAAAATCTTGTTTAAATATGAAGCCATTAGTAGTCTACATTTTAAAATGTTTTATGCATATCATTGCAAACATACCTGTAGTATCATACTTTTAAAGGTAGAGTTAATTTGGAGTTTAAATTGGTTTCAAACTAAATTTTTCCTAAAACAAGCAAATCCACATTGGCTTTGCTGTTTAAATGTGGGTGTGTTTGTGCATGAGCCTTGTGATGGACTGGCAGTGAGGTGTCTTTCATGCACACCTTTTAGCCACCATGTGCGAGATGGATTCAGTTAGAAAATGGATGGAGAAATTCATGGGGCTTTATGTCATATTCACAAAAACTGAACAGAAACTGACATATTGTTTAGCAGAAAAAATAATTTATGTTGTAAATGTCTGGTTATTTTTCCATTTTGTTAAAGTTTATATCAGTGAAGTGTATATCCATCCATTCTCCAACCCGCTGAATCCGAACACAGGGTCACGGGGGTCTGCTGGAGCCAATTCCAGCCAACACAGGGCGCAAGGCAGGAACCAATCCCGGGCAGGGCGCCAACCCACCGCAGTGAAGTGTGTGTATATATATATATATATATATATATATATATATATATATATATATATATATATATATATAGAGAGAGAGAGAGAGAGAGAGAGAGAGAGAGAGAGAGAGAGAGAGAGAGAGAGAGTCAATTTGTAATAAAGTAATTTTGAAAATTGTAAACATAAATTATAAATCTACATTAGGTAGGTACCGATATCACAAAATATTATCAAATAACAAAAGTTATGTATGAAATAAATGAAAACTAAGCTCATAAATCATGTATACCTTTGGGAGACAGATGCAATTATAGCAATTTCCAGTTTTTTTTTTTATGGTGTCTTCTGTACGTATTCTTAGCACGCCACACTCATTAAAAGTCAATCAAGCTTGTGACACGTATTGAATAGCACCTAATGAGCTCTCACATACTTATCATCAGTTTCTTAGAAAACAATAAATCCTAGTTTAACATGTACATGGTAACTGATTGTTAATAGATTTTTGGATAGTTTTAAAAAATGTAATTGTAATTAATTTAGAAAACAAACTTTGGTTCTTTACAATTTTCTTATGGAGAGTAAACAATGTTAGTTTATATTTCAATGAACTCACTAAATCCAAATTTAGCGTTAAATTCATTTGACAGCATTGGCATGATACACTAGGTAGAAAAATAGTTTTCACTACTAGATACTGTAGATCTCATCACAGGCCCAAACAAATCCAATCTAATCAGGGAATTAGTTTAATGATAAAAAAAATTGAAGAAAACTATGATGACATTTTGCATTTAATATCTGCAAACAGCCATCTTAGTTGAAGCTTAAAGAGGTTGCAGAACAGTGCAGATGGTAGCAGGTTCAAGTGCAAGGAAATGCAATCGTGGTTTGTGTCCTGCCTGTATGTTTTTGTCTTTATTTTATTTATGTTTTCTATGCAAAAATACAATCATCCCACATTCTGAAATAATGTATAAAACATATTTGAGAATTTTTTTTTAAAATTATTTTAAGACACAGATGTCGAACTCCAGGCCTGGAGGGCCATAGTGGCTGCAGGTTTTCATCTAACCCTTTTCCTAATCAGTGACCAGTTTTCACTGCTAATTAATGTCTTTTCCCTTCAGTTTAATAGCCATGTTTTGAAGGATTCAGTCCTCTGAATTGACTCTTTTCGTCATTAAATGGCAGCCAAACAGAAATGAGACATGAAATGAGGTAAATTGGGGCTTCAAACTCCAACCAGTTTCACTTCAAACCTGTTCTTTATTTAATTCCACAATTTGTTGCTGCTCTCAATCTGCTACACCAGACATTTCCAAAACTGTTGATTTTCTCCTTTTTCTAAGAACACCATTACAATGGTTAGGTGACTTCAGAGATCATCCTTAACTGAGACCTTCACCTTTCTTTATTTTCACATATTGTGTGATGGGCACAGGTTAGCTGGTCATGTGGCAGTTTGTTTCATGTTTCATTATTGTTTGGCTGCTAATTAAGGAAAAAGAAACAACTAAGGGACCTGAGTCAAGTTATTTAAAACTAAAGCAAAAGAAGTTAATTAGCAGGGAAAACTGGTCACTAATTAAGAAGATGGTTAAAATGAAAACCCGCAGCCACTGCAGCCTTCCAGGGCCAGAGTTCGACACCCCTGTTCTAAGAAAATGCTATTTATGTAAACTTCTACATAAAATGTTCTCCTTACTTTGAATTTTAAATAAAAAAGATACTCTGTATATATATTGTACAAGAAAATTTGTATTTATACATTTAATTTACAATCATGTCTCAAATGGTTTCTGTAATAGTTTCATATAAAATGTATTACATATCAACTACAAAATATGTCAAACAGCAATAATTTATCATATTAATCCATATCATTTATGAATTATATTTATTGCCATCCATCCATTACCCAACCCATTAAATCCTAACTACAGGGTCACGGGAATCTGCTGGAGCCAATCCCAGCCAACACAGGGCGCAAGGCAGGAAACAGACCCCAGGCAGGGTGCCAGCCCACCGCAGGGTGCGCGCGCACACACACACACACACGCACACGCATACACACCAAGCACACACTAGGGACAATTTAGAATCGCCAATGCACCTAACCATGGAGACACGGGGAGAACATGCAAACTCCATGCAGGGAGGACCCGGGAAGCAAACCCAGGTCTCATTACTGCGAGGCAGCAGCGCTGCCCACTGCGCCACTGTGCTGCCCTTATATTTATTTGTCCTCTGCAATTGAAAGCCAATGATAATAATATGATAAAGCATGCAGTTTTTGATGCATGACTCAAAAATAATGACCGCAACACAGATTTAATGTTTGTGATTATATTCAACTTGAATAACATTACATCTAAATCATTTACCCCTTAGACCTGTTTATACAATTTATTACAGAGCCAGATTTATGATTTTTTTTTTTAGAAAAGGGACGATCCAGGAACATCGGCCATTAATTGGCCTCTTGCAAAGGTGGAGGTAGAAATAACAAATTGGTTAAATTCTCAACAAGTTCTTTATTATGCTAATACAAAGTATTATTCAGTCAGAGGAGAGCTCTCTTCTGTTTACAAAGAACTTTTAAAAATAGTATTAATTCTGCATTCCCCTAATAAATCAACACCTTCTTGTTGGACCTGATTTCACTAGCCACCTGTGTCTGTCAAACTAAATAACAAGGCAGCTACATAAATATCTTAGAGAACAGTACCCTCCCTGTTCATTAACACTGTGCATGTCTGCATTACTATTAAAATGTTTACAGGCCATAAAAAGCCACTAAGTAAACCTAAAGCAGTTGCCCTGTTTGTTTTAATGTGTTCTGCTTGTAATGTTTATAATAAAGCCAATTATTTTATAGTGAAGACCTGGGTATGCACACATCTGTCATTATACAGTAACTGTCAGTAAATTTAAACCCATTAAAGTCCTCCGCTTCTGAACTTTCCATTTTCCTTTTCAAAATGTACATAACTTACTTCTTTATGTTAGACAATGTATTTGAATAAATGTTAACAAAATGAAGAAAACCTTTGCTTTTTCTCCAGCAAATATGGATTGTCATTATACGTATGCCGTAATTTGGTGTAAAGTGTGGAAAGGTTGATCTAAGATGGATGTTTTAATATATACATGGAAGACATGAGAGAGATTCATACAGAAGCAATTTATACATCATACTGTTAAACAGTTTAAGTGTTACATTATTACTGTCCCCGAGAAAAAAGGTTATTTATTTGTTTCAAAACTTGATGTATTAAACTGTCAAATATTTCATTTACATTACATTTCATTATTTAATCGGTAACTACTAACAAAATGTAATAGCTACTGTATAATTGAATGGTATGGTGGAGGAGTTGTCCATTCATCCATCCATTTTACAACAAGCTGAATCCAAAAACAGGGTCAAGGGGGTCTGCTGGAGCCAATCCCAGCCAACACAGGGTGCAAGGCAAGAACCAATCTCAGGCCGGGCGTCAACCCGACCGCAGGACACACACACACCAAGCATACACTAGGGACAGTTTAGGATCGCCAATGCACCTAACCTGCATGTCTTTAGACTGTGGGAGGAAACCCACGCAGACACGTGGAGAACATGCAAACTCCACGCAGGGAGGACCCAGGAAGTGAACCCGGGTCTTGGAGGAGTTGTGGTTAGCAAAAATCTATAAAAATGTAATGAGTGTGGTGCATATTCAGATTTTTTTTTTTTTTTCCATACTCTGTGCTCTTTTTTTAGGTCATTAGAACAATCTAGACGAGAACAGGCTATTCAGGCCAACAAAGCTTGCCAGTTCTGTCCATTGAATACTTTTAGGATAACATCAAATCAAGTTTTAAAAGTCCTACTGTCGACAACACTACTTGGTAACTTATTCCTAATGTTTATGCGAAATTTACCCTTAACAAGTTTTCAACTGTGTCACCATATTCTTGATGAACTCCTTTAAAAGAAACAGCCTCGATCCACTGGACTAATTTCCTTCATAATTTTAAACACTTCATTCATGTCTCCTCTTAATCTTCTTTTGTCTGAACTGAGAAGGCTCAGCTCTTTTAATCTTTCTTCATAATTCGTAGCCTTCTAATCAGCCTTGTTGCTCTTCTCTTTCCTATGCTGCATTGTCCTTTTTGTGGTCTGGAGGCCAAAACTGCACACAGTACTCCAGATGAGACCTCACCAGTGCGTTATAAACCTGCAGCATAACCTCCTTGGACTTGTCCTCTGCACATTTTTTAATGTAACCAAACATTCTGTTAGCCTTCTTAATGGCTTCTGAACACTTTCTGTAAGTTGATAGTGTTTAGCACACTACTTTCAATTTTCAGACCCCCCATTGTGTATTCAAACCTAATGTTTTTACTTCCTACATGTAATACTTTACATTTACTTACATTAAATTACATCGGCCACAAATCTGTTAAAGCTTGTATTCTGTCCAAGTGCCTTTTTAATGATTCAACAGTTTTAAGATTATCTGCCAATCCACCTAGTTTGGTGTCATCTGCACAGTTAACCAGCTTGTTATTTATAGATCATTTATATATATTAAAATAGCAGCAGCCTTAGCACTGACCCCTGAGGAACGCCACTGTTAACATTAGCCAATTCTGATGAGGTTCCTTGCACACTGCTTCCTGTATCTGAGCCAATTCTACACCCTTCTACACATCATACCCTGGGCTCCCATGTCTTTTAGTTTGATGCCGAACAACTCATGTGGCACCTTATCAAATGCTTTCTGAAAGTCAATATAAATAATATCATCTGCTCCACTTTGATCATATCCTTTTGTTGTTTCCTCATAGAATTCCAGCATGTTGGTAAAACATGACCTTCCTCTTTTGAAACCATGCTGCCTGTAACACTCCTGTTCTTGCCATGCATTGCTCAATTACTTTCATTAATTTACCTGTGATGCACATTAAGCTTACTGGTCTATAGCTGCTTATATCTGCCTGATCACCCTTTTTTATAATGGAATAATATTTGCCATTTTCCAGTCCTTTGGGATTTGTGCAGTGCGCAATGACTTCCTAAAAGAATGTGCCAAATGCAATAATACATTTATACAGTAATAGTGCTGACAACACATCATTTAAGATAGATTAAACAATTGTGATAATAATACGTGTTTTTCAGTAGTAATACATTTATTTATTATGATTAAATTCAAAGCATTTAGAGTATAATATACGCATACAGTATATCCTAAAACATAACTTAACCAGTGTATATGCTGAATGTCTGAGAACCACTCTAAAATGTCTTACCTCCCTCAAAACTCCCTATTCTGCTTTTCTTTTTCCGTCTGGCATGTATGGCCATTTTTTTTATCTGAGATATGCCAGAAATGTATTAGCTCAACCTTTTCTCTCTTACACTTTATTAAAAGATGTCTAATTAACCCACAAGGAGTTATTGCTCTGGTCATCAGGGATAACCAAATGCATTTTAGTTTAGTGTGTTTGATTAAATAACATCACTAGCACCTGATTTAATAAAGTGCGTGTTACAGATGATCACCAACACTTATCACTCTGTCCTGAAATGTTTTTTTAAGCACTCACAGTCATGCAACAATGGGGCTATGCTACTCACTTTGCCTTGTTTTTTTTCAGTTCTTCTTTGAATTGCTTTATAAAACCTTCAAAAGGTTTAGGATTGTGTCTTTGAAATGCTGTTTCAATTATCTTTTTGAACTTTCAGGATTCAGCAACAGCATTTTTATACCCTATGACATACCTAAACAACACATCTGGAATGGGGTAAGGTGAAATGTGTGTATTTGTTGTATGTAACAGATAGAAAGAAACTGTGTACATTAAATAAATAAAATAAGCTTAACAATTTGTCACTTATTTAGTCAGGTGAACTTTAATATTTGATTTCAGATGAAGAACTGAAAACATCAATATCAAAAATTTGTAATTGTATAGCAAATCAGGTAAGGGGCATATACCTTTTCACGGCACTGTATATACTGGGTTAAAACATCCAGATGGAAATAAATTGCATTTACTTTGTAGCTTTTGGTGTCTGATAATGTTCTACAAGAGACTATAGGAGTCATATCATACATGACATTGAGCTAGCGAATAAAAAAGAACAAGAAGGTGTAATCTAACTGTGCTCCTTCAACATAAAATCATGCAATGCACCCAGCTGACTTTGTAAACTTTGCTTGTAATTCCTTTAGATTTTTGATTTGACTCTTTGGGATTTTTTTTCAAACTTTGCACCTCCTGATGCCTGTAACACAGCTACATTTAGTTTATTAATATAAACCCTGAAAATTAGCTCAACACCACAAAAAATATTTGTGGCAACATCGATTATGTATGAATTAAAAAATGCTAAATAAAGAAAATCTAGAGTGAGCTGAAATATTATACAAAATTAACCTATGCAATACTCGTAGTTCATTAATCAGAAGCATGTGTTCTGTGCTTTTGTACATTAAATATTGTGTAATTAATTACTTTTGCAACTTGTATTTCCATGTAATAAGCTTGTAATATGCAGGGTAGAAGAATGAGTAGTTATACTTAGAAAATTACACCTGTGCAATGACGTATTTTTACTGGCATAGCTTCAGCATAATGAATACTACTGTCTTAACATAAAGATTTCACACTCTAAAGGGATACTATCTCATGTAAAAATCTGCATTTATAAATCTACATTTTCCCAGCATCATTTTTTAGCCTGCTTTCCCTGGCCTTAGTCTCTTCTGCTTATTTTCATTCTTCTTATCCTAATTTTCTTATAAGTCCTTAGCAAGAAATGACAATTTATGCCCCCATCTTGGGTCAGGGTCAGTATTATAGCAGTGTCTTGGGTGGGGTTCTTCCTCTTAACTGTCAAACTAATGAACTCTTAAAGGTCTTAGGCTCCCTGCTAGTGATGGGCAATTTGCGAACGATTCATTTTTTAACAAGTCTTTTAATGTATGATATGAACCAATTTGTGAGTATGAACAAATCAATTCAGTGGAACTGAATAGAATAGTTTCTGCACAATGTCGTCTGTGTCTCCAGTTTTGCTGGGAGATTTCTAAAGCGCATGTACAAGATCTGCCTGAACCATGAGTCTTTACTTATTTGATTCAAGAACAAGTCACTACCCAAGAATTAGTCTAATGACTGTCATTCATTTTGCAAACAAATCATTAGGAGTTGCACAATTCTCATTCACTTTTTTTTTTCATGAATCTTAAATGTGTTAAAGCTTTCTGTATGGCATATTATGGATACGATCAGAGGGTACTAGCCACAATTTCATTCCAAAGACATCTGGACTTCCCATATAAGCTAAATTCTAAATGAATCAAATGAATAAAAAGAATGTATTCACTTAAACTTGTAGTTTGAAATAACTGACTGAGTAAAGTGAATTGAAATACCCATCACTACTCCCAGCATATCCCCAGTCCATGCCCTGTCCCTACCTACAGTATGGTGCTCCCTCTCATTTCTGTTCGTTTTACTGTTCTGATTGATTCTCCTACATTGTAGATCTTTTTTCTTTAAAGCAGAAGTCAACTCTCTATGCCATGGTCATGAAAATTCGTCAGGACTGCTCATGAAAAAGTTCAAATGAAGTGAGAAAATCACCCAACATGTTGCAAAAAACACAGTCCAACTTGAATTTTTGAATTATACCTTTTAATTTCATAGCTGCATATCTGAATAATTTAGAAAATGTTTTACTGTTTATTAAAAATATTTTACTGTTGATGAAAAACAACCGCGTGGCCCTGTGTTAGGATATAGTGGGTTGGAAAATGACTGACATGACTGAAAAACAACCACTTCTCTTGAAGCTGTAGTGTATAAACCTTTTCTTTCTTCATTTGCCACAGACAAAATTTATGATGCAATAAAAGCTGGCAATTCGAGAATATATTTATTTATTTGGAGTTACTCACCACATAATAAATACAACCATTAATCAAATGGATATGAATACTTCACTACATAGAGTTTTGGTTTTTTGCCTAAAATATAAGTGATGCAGACACTAGCTCCTCATACATTCTGAATTAAGAAAAGTGAATCATACCCACACTGATTTTGATCAATAGCTTATTTTCTGGTCATGTCATTTGATGATAGATGAGCACATCCTGTTCTAAAATACTATATTTACGAATATATTTGTATATGTAAATGCATTCATACTGTAGATATACTGTGTATATTATATTGTACATATATTCACAGACACTACATACAGGATAGGCTATGTGACAACAGAGTGAAATGAAAACTTGGGTTTAGGAGTCTCATTTCTTGCATATATATGGTGATGGGATGGCATTACCACAGACTGATAAAGTGTGCAAGCTCCCGCATCAGGGGCCATTTATAATAAAGTTAACAAACAATGACGACAACAAGAAATGATTCTTATCATGCATTTAATATACATTTACATATAAACACAACAAAAGGGGATATTTTGCTCCTACATGGTTTATAAGCCCAAGAATAGTTGTTAGCAACTTGTTTTAGCCATAGGATCACTTTTTGATATCAAAACAAGTCAATATATAATCAGTATACAGATCTATATTTATATATCCTTCAGTTATATATACCGGACCTAGGCTCTCCAGAATATATATAACCTTGGATAACTAAGTAAGTGACCAGGAGATAAAAAAAGTGGTGGAGAGGAGACAGGCAAAGGCCCCAAAAGGTGCAATATTTAAGAATTCCAGAAACTAGTGCGTACTACTATGGACAAATGATCAGTTCAGGATAGAAGAACCAATATTTACAGTAAAAGCTTCGTAAAGAACCTTACTAGGAGTAGTGAATTAAGAGAGAAGGAAATAAATTTACATTTGAAATTCAGAAACAGACCAAGGGAGTAATTGTAAAAGTGGTCTAAATAGTAGCAATGAGTCAAAATCAAAGATCTACTAAAACTAGCTAAGAAGTTAAACAATTTTAAGAAGGAATTGTCAGAGAGGAAGGTTTAAAAGCCAAACTAACAAGAAGTCTCTAATTAAAAATTACATTTATTTTTCTACAAAAGTTAGGATTATCCATGCAATGCCATCTTAAATGGTAGACATGCAGTGATGTCACGAGTCATGCTGATTGCAGCCATGTGGTAGTAATGACCCTCAAGACAGATAAACAATATGGTTGCAGCAATGAAATCTTATGTGAACTGATGAATCCTATGGAAGCCGAGAGTGGATGTGCAATATCATTATATTTTTAATTTGTTTCCTCGAGATAACAGTCTAATTTTATCGAGATCTTGAGAAAACAAACTTTGTTTTCTCAAGATAATGGAATAATTTTATCAAGATCTCGATAAAACAAAAGATCTTGTTTTCTCGAAATTATGAAATAATTGTATCTAACATTTAATGTTTAGCTTATTGAAGCAACGTCCTTTTTGAAATGGCAGAAAAAGAGAACTGTACTGATCAGCGCGTCTCATTTTTGTTCAATCAAGGGGTGATGCAGGCTGAAATATGTTTATGCCTTAGTTTAGAAAATAATAACGTTAGTGTCCATCATTTAAGAAGACGGTTAGCAAGGCTTCAGCTGTGTAGGCATCGCAGTCTAAGCGAGTCTGATGCCAGGAGCAAAGATTAAGTTTCATTTTCTCGAGATTAAGATAAAATTATTCCATTATCTCAAGAAAACAAATTTCCATTTTCTCGACATCTCAATAAAATTAGTCTGTTATCTCGAGGAGACAATTAAAAAAAATAACGATATTGCACGTCCTCTCTCGGCTTCCGTATAATCCTGTGATGAAATCATTTCTCAAAATGGTGACACGATGATGCCACCATAATAGACATCTTTACCATTTACTTACTGTCTTCAATTCAAAAAGTAATTCCCAAAAGGCATTCATTTCCTGATTATGATGTATGCTGGTTATTCCAGAAGTTTACATTAAAACTATTTTAACATAAAAAAGCATGTATTTTGCACATTCTGAACATACTATAGGCTATACACACACTTTCTACAAAATTCTGCATCAGCCAGCTGCTGCCCTTCCAGCGCTGATATCAAAACAGATCAACTATGGCATTTTTCACCTGATCGCTCAAGTCGTGCCCAGACTTATGGTAAACAACATAAGTCGCCTTATTCAAATATTGTGCCAAACATCAGGATTTAAAAGGAGAAGGGCTTCAAACTTTATGTTTCAAGCTATATCCACAATTACGAAGGTATGATCTGGACGTATTGAAAACTGGAGTCTACTATGAACATACATTTGACAAAAAATATATGTGTGATTACATTAGGCTTCTTTTAAAAAACAGAATTTTGATAGTCATTAAACTTTATTCAGGGACAGATGAATATGTATGTAAGCAGTGGTGCTGGACAAGTTATATCAGCCATGGATGTGTCATGAAAAGAATGAGCTGGCATTACATCATCAATAGCAGGAGCACCTATAAAAACGGCAGCTCTACACAGTCCCACGCGCCGTTTCCAGCTAATTTGGCAAAAGGCAAGCTGTCCTTTTACAGATAGCAAGCCACCTTAAAGAGCAGAGAATCTGTCCAATGCGGCACATGGCGCCAATGCTACAATACATAATAACATGAGTCTGCTGAGCATCCTACCTTGTAAAAAAGCAAATGTCTCTGTTTGAGTCAGCAAAACGGTGAATGCCAAACAGCTGCTTTATTTTAAGAGACTCAGTTTGTTTCCTCAGCTGGAGGATCCCATCTCTGAAAGACATCAAGCACTAGATCGACAACTGCTGGATCTGGAGCCAAAGTATAGTCATGGTCCTTGAGGATTTTATCAATTTCCTCCTTGCCCGATGTATCATCCTCCGCCAGTTGCTTTCTCATCTCCCAAACCACCAGTCTTGAAAATGAAACCGAGAAATTGTTCCACTCAAACAATACCGGAACCGCTCCCTTCTTCAACAATCACCGCCCTTTCTCAGATCCTGGCTCGTGAAGATGCTCTTTTTTAAAATGTTGGCTAAAAACTTGGATATGGGGACTATCTTTCCAGATAGCAGCAATCCATTTAGATTGGGTTTCCACATCGGAGGAGAGGGTATGAAAACTAAGTACCTTGTACTTACTGGAAGCTCGACACAAAGGTACACAACAATGTTCAGCTGTAGAGCTATCTGTATGCTGAAACTTAAACTTCTTTTTAACTGACCTTCTCACCACTAAACAAAAATCACAACTGCAGTATGGACAACAGAAATGATTGGGATGGCTGAGGTTTCACCGGAAGTATGTCATCACTGCCATGTGCATATAGCCTATTGGATAATTGACATATGGAGATTTTTTTTCTTTTTTCCATTGACACTTTTCACATCATTTGCTGATATACAGAACTGATTGCTATTGGCTTCTATTATATCATAAATGTTTTTTTCTCCATTCTTCATGAAATCCCAATATTTTTTTTTCTTGGCTATCACTACAAACTACATGAGGTAAATAACATCTAATGAAAATATTATTTTGGGTGGTGTATTCCTGTAAAGCCTGGTGGGCCTAGGTCTTATTATGATATCACCTAATTTAACAAAAAACTCCAGCAGGCACTGTATGCTTTAGTAAGACATGGCCATTTTGTTTTCTCCATGATTAGGAATACACCCCGTTTTGTTAAGGGTCTGCCCTCAGAAGTTGTAACCATTGGTTAAAGACATGATGGGTTTAAAAGTCATCACAAGAAACACTTCTTATCCAAGCTTGCGGATTCCAAAACCATTTTTGTTGATCATTCTCGTGATCTTCCAAAACATTTTTTCTATTTCCTTTTCTGGCTTTCAACTTTGCTTGATTTTTTGACTTTGACTTTTGATTTGGGATTGTTAACAATGCAGTAGATTTAAGGGTGTTCGACCATCACTTTATCCAGTTACTAATAAAATATTATTGCTATTTTTGTACTAGCATAAAACAAATAAGTAGATTCATAAAACTAATTACTTCAGCACTGTGGTCCCTAGAAGATGTCTATTAATGGATGCTTTCTCCCTGTGCTCATTTAGGGATTAAAGGGTGGGCAAAGGCTGACTGGCAGGGAAAGTTTGTGGTCAAAAGGTTCAAAAGAGCCAGCGTGGTGGTGGAATGGGTTTGCCTGTGGGACTTTTGAGGTTGGCAAGAATTAAAAGGCATGTGTATGAATGCTCACTCAGTGAGTTAGTTTGGTTTTTGCTTATGAACATGTGTTATTCTTGCTAGGATTTTATACAGAGAAAAGCTTGAGGAAAACCCCAATGGCTGAAAAAAATCATTTCGATCAGAAGATGAATCTTAACAAGCAGAAATCAGACGAACTCAAGTTGCAAAGTTAAGTCTGAATATCAAAATAGCATCAAGAAGCCTAGTGAGCCCAGAAAACATTGCTCAAATGGTCAGAAGTACTGCCAAGGTTTAGAAACAAAACATAAGACTTTCCCTACAAAATATGCTAAGGACAAGTACATTTTTTCTTTCTTAACCCACAGCCATCTTAAATATGTTTTAGATGCAATGCAACTCGATGTTAATCACCTAACCTGCAACGGGTGCCATTGCCACAAGCAACTTGGCTATGGTCATGAAATGGTCCCACAAATATTATAAAAAAAAATGCATAAAATTACATCATGTCAATGGTGAAAAGCATAACAGTACATTTATTTACATCCATGAAATTCAGATATAAAATGCTGTTTTAAACATATCATAGTTCAGAAGGTGTTATGGGCAGTGATGAGTAAAACGCAATTGAATAGACTTACCTTGAAGATGTCTGCTCTTGTAGTGGTCTTTGGGTTTTGTGGGATGGGCTCTTGCATTTCCATCACATTTGGGCTGTTCATACCTAAAATAAAATGCAAACATATTCTGAGACCGTTTATGCTATAAAATATAAACCAGTCATAAATTTGAGTTAAATGTTTATTTTATTAAAACGACTATACATTACATTCAGCCTGACCACTCAGAAATAACCAATAGTGCAGAATTTTCCACTTTTAAATAACTTGTGGAATAAATGACAGCTTTTTAAAATGCAAGATCATCACAGAATTTTTTTATCTTTTTTTTTTTAGATATTATATTTAAGTGCTGACTGTATACACACACACAGAGTAAATCATGTTGCAACAGCTAGGCTAACACTTTATCTTCTAGCTCAGTGGTTCGCAAACTCAGTCCTGGAGATCCACTGTGGCTGCAGGTTTTTATTCCAACCAGTTTCATAATCAGTGATAATGATCGATAACAACTGATCTCATTTAATTATCTGGTCTTCTTTTACTCTTCCCTTATTCTGCATTCAGAAAAACACAACAGTATGTTTTTTTCATTTACAAGACATTTAGAAATATTTCTATTTTTTTCTAAAGCTATAAATGCTTAAATCTCTTGTTGTTTTCCTATTATTTCCCCCTTTTCCTGTGTAGTTTCCTCCCTTCATTTATCCCTAATAGTGACAATTAACAACCAGCATAGCAGACACCCGGGATGATGAAAGCTGCAGCAACTTCAGTGTCAGACCTGCTAATTAGTAAAGAATCAATTAAATAACCAGAACACCTGGAAAAGCAGAATGAAAATTAGGTTGAAAATAATGTTAATGACTTAAAAAAAATCTACAAATTCCCCATATAACTGCTTATTACATTTTGATAAAAATCAACCAAACTTAGTTTGTAATTTCCACATTGACTCCAAAACATAGAAACAGGGAAATAATGACTCACTTAATTAGGCTAAGAGTTCAATGAAAAATGGAAGTTGGTTGGAACAAAAACCTGCAGCCACAGTGAGTCCCCAGGATCACGTTTGGGAAGCACTGTTCTAGCTGATAAAGTGATGTCTAAAGTCACTATTTAGAAAAAGTGTTATAAGTAGCATTTTAAGAAGCAAGGGCTTCAAAATTAAGGCAATTATTTTTTGGTCTTTACCATTTTTTCCATTCCCTTGCATTGTTATAATGCATTATTATACCCTAATTATACAGGTAAATCATAACACCATTGTGACTGAGTGATTTAAAAATGTAGAATATGAAAGACACTGTCTAAAGACTCAATATGCTAGTTCATTGCTTAAACAATAATTGAAGAAAAAGTTCATACAAATAAAATGAACGGTTAGTCGGTGCAGGACCTAAACAAAACAAAACTTTTTTATCTTGTTATTCCAATGCTGGGAGCTACAACCAATTCTGACGATATTGGGCTCACAGCAGAAACCATCCCAGTCTATTGACAAACACACATACAAACACAGCCAAGCTCACTCACAATTATCCAGTTTTAAGTAGTTCATGAACCTAATGTGTATATCTTTGGGATGTAAAGGACAAACAGAATGCCTACAGAAAAAAATATACAAACACAGACATATTGTGCAAACCTCAAACTCAACTAGGATTATCACAAGTTAAGAATAAAGCACTGTATAACCTTAGTATGTAAAAGAGTTGTACAGTAACGTCATAGTTCATTCAGAGATAATTCAGTAGGAACAACTATTGAATGTAAGGGTGAGTCTGGAGATCTACTTTTACATTTCTGGAGCTCTGAAAACTGAACTAAGCTGAAGTAAATTGTGTGGTTTACTCATAGTTTGTCCTTGAACCTGACAACCTTAGAACCACAAAAATGGATAACTCTTAGGAGGGACAATTAGTTTTGAATGAACGGGCTGAACATGAGAAATGATACAGGATATTGTCATAAGCTTGAAGACTGTGAGTGCCAAATTGTGCAGGCACTACATATACTTTCACCCTATTTTATATTTTACAGATTCTTTTTTTTTTAATGTGCAGCCCATGTGATCACAGCGGTTTAAAAGAAAGTTAGGTATAAAAGTCCCAATAATGCTTGAACATAGCTTAAAAAAGTCAAACAATATTTTAAACTTCAAGAACTTATGATAATGATGTGTGCTAGCTTCTTGCGACTTTGAGTTTTCTTTTGCCTTTTCATAATTATTCAAATGAAATTTAAAAAATTGTCCAGCCTGGCTTAAAGAAATTGGAAAGCCGCACTTTTTAAAATAAAAGTCTTCATCTTCTTACTAACAAAACATTCTAACAATGAAATGGTTGTCTGATTGAGACCGTTGTCACACTGTAGCACTCCACAAAGGATACTAGGGAGCATGTCAAAGTTAATGATTGCCGTTATTAAATCTTGCTGCCTCTGAAGGTGTCAAATTATAAAATTAGGAATTGCAGGGGGTGAGTGATTATCAGATTCTATCACACTTTTCATCATAATTCCAAATTTTGCATTTCACTGCATACAGTAAATACCACAAGGCCACCTTATTTTGGCAACCAATCAATGTGAAGCACACCAGAATAAGAAGAGCAGGACAATTAATTAATGGACAAATATTGCTAGGCTCCACTTCTGTAATTAATGGACAGATATTGCTGTTAGTCAGTTTTGAAACACTTTTTTTCCTGACTGCTCACACAAATCTGTGTCGTTATGTTTACTCATTATGTAGTTAGTAATGTATAAAGTTTGTATTTGTATCTACCTGTGAACTTGTCATGGCTCCTGCAATCAGGGAAGAACAAAAAGTCGGTTGTCATCACCTTCATTGTAGCCTTTGCTTTTGTTTGTGATGAAAACAAAAAGAAGAGGATACCCTTTAAGGCTTACAGTAGACGTCATAAATTTGGTCGTTGTTTGTACAGTCCAAAACACTCAATTTCCTTCTTTACTTGCAGTCACCATTGTTCTTTATTGTATACATTGTATTTCCAGCTAAGGATTCATTGCGGTTAACTCCCAGAGACACAAGAGCTCACCTCTATGACTAAGAGTTGTTGGGGCTATTAAGAGTGCAGTAACTGAGTCACTGGAGGTGTCACACTACACAACTGGCAGTAACTGTGACATTATTAAGATTGTGTAAATGAAGGCTACAACTGAAAATCATAGAGAAAACCTGTGTAGTGCAAAGCTGGCTTAAGAAAAGACTGAGTGAGAATACAACTCTTCAGGGATTTTCAAATAATGTATACTTGTAAGAAGTCAGTTAGAAACTTCACACTCACTCAGTATATAAATATGTTGCTATGTCCGAGTGATAAACATGACAAACACTACAATGATGTTCACACTTCACCAGTAGTAAACATACAGTATATGGCCTCCTGTACTAAACATATATGGCCTCCTGTATATAGTGATTGTTTGATGTGTATGCACTATTCCATGACAAGTACAGTATTATGCAATTATGTTTTTTACTTATATATTTTACTCTTATATTAGTGACTAGCAAAATACCCGCGCTTCGCAGCGGCAAAGTACTGCATTCAAATTTTTATTAAGAAGAAAATTAAACCTTTTTAAACTGAGGGAAAATATGCCAATAATTATTTGTTAAGGATCTCTTTGTATACCATGTTGTCAGTTCGGCCCTCCGGTTGTAACATGACCAAGCTGTGCGCTGAGCTTACTCTTTAATTGGTTTCAGTTTCATGGTTTGTTTTAATTATGACAGTATTTGCAGAATTTGTTGTGTTGAAGTGACATTCGGCATCTGTCAAGCGTTGTAAGCACACAACCGGTTTCATCGATAAAATCACATCCAGCTTTTGAGAGTTTAAACATTCATAAACATCAATGTGTCCACTACTGAAATCGTCACCTGTGAATGTAATATGTTTAAAAGGCATTGGCGGTTGTCGAAAGGTGTAAAATATTTGGCGAACAACCGAACAATTCAGCGGCAGCCATCAACTCACATGCAGAACCATAGGTGAAGGGCTTAAGCATTTCACTCTTCTAGTGCTCCTGTGTAGTATAATTATCTCCTGTACCGTCATCAGTCCACACCTTGAACCTGTCTCAGTCATTCAATACATATGACACAATGTTCCTCCAGATATCAAGAGTGAGCCTGATATGGCCGTGCAATATGTGACAAAGAGAATGGAAAAAGTAGGTGCCATCTCCGGGCATGGAAACCACTTGGTAAGTGACAGTTCTTTGATTGATAGTGATCACCTTGATAGACATGGTAATGGGGGTTGGAATGATAAAGGAAATGGGTACCTGAGAAATGTAAAGTAAGTCTAAAATACCTATACAATAACTATAATTGTAATAAACAAACAATAAAACAGTGGAGAAGCCGTGGATTAAACAAAAAGGCTGTAGTTATCAGTAGGGAAACATGAATCCCGTGGCGAAGCAAGGAAGGGAATGTAGAGACCGGAGCGATGGATGGTCTTATATAGGCAGGCAGCCAACAACATGGGAGGCGTTGGGATGGAGGACCCAACGCCGCCTCACACTGTGACTGAGCTGCAGGCTACGGACGTATATATGTACGTAAATAGGATTCAGTTAGCGTTGGGAACCCGTGTACCAAATTTCTTGAAGATGGGCCCATAAGTAACAAAGACTGTTGAAAAGTTCAATATGGCAGCCAACAGTGGCATCATACCACCGAAAGAAGTACGTACATTGGTTTTGGTTAGTGCAGGGAAGCCGCCTATCAAATTTCGAGAAGATGGGGCCATAAATAAGAAAGTTCAACATGGCGGACATTGTTAACCATTATGACCATTACGCGTAGAATTTTGAAATGAAACCTGCTTAACTTTTGTAAGTAAGCTGTAAGGAATGAGCCTGCCAAATTTCAGCCTTCTACCTACACGGGAAGTTGGAGAATTAATGACGTTGGAAAGTTCAATATGGCGGCTGACAGTGGCGTCATACCACCGAAATAAGTACGTACATTGGTTTTGGTTAGCTCAGGGAAGCCACCTACCAAATTTCGTGAAGATGGGGCCGTAAATAAAAAAGTTCAACATGGCAAACGTTGTTGACCATTATGACTGTTACGCGTAGAATTTCGAAATGAAACCTGCTAAACTTTTGCAAGTAAGCTGTAAGGAATGAGCCTGCCAAATTTCAGCCTTCTACCTACACGGGAAGTTGGAGAATTAGTGACGTTGGAAAGTTCAATATGGCGGCCGACAGTGGTGTCATACCAATGAAATAAGTACGTACATCAGTTTCCGTTAAAAGTTCAATATGGCGGGCAACAGTGGCATCATACCACCGAAATAAGTACCAAATTTCAGCCTTCTACCTACACGGGAAGTTGGAGAATTAGTGACGTTGGAAAGTTCAATATGGCAGCTGACAGTGGCGTCATACCACTGAAAAAAGTATGTACATTAGTTTCGGTTAGCACAGGGAAGCCGCCTACCAAATTTCGTGAAGATGGGGCCATGAATAAGAAAGTTCAATATGGCGAATGTTGTTGACCGTTATGACCGTTATGCGTAGAATTTCGAAATGAAACCTGCTAAACTTTTGTAAGTAAGCTGTAAGGAATGAGCCTGCCAAATTTCAGCCTTCTACCTACACGGGAAGTTGGAGACTTATTGACGTTGGAAGTTCAATATGGCGGCCGACAGTGGTGTCATACCAACGAAATAAGTACGTACATCAGTTTCCGTTAAAAGTTCAATATGGCAGGCGACAGTGGCATCATACCACCGAAATAAGTACCAAATTTCAGCCTTCTACCTACACGGGAAGTTGAAGAATTGGTGATGTTGGAAAGTTCAATATGGCGGCCGACAGTGGCGTCATACCATCAAAATAAGTAAGTACATCGGTTTCGGTTAGTGCAGGGAAGCCGCCTACCAAATTTCGTGTAGATGGGGCCATAAATAAGAAAGTTCAACATGGCGGATGTTGTCGACCGTTATCGACCGTTACGTGTAGAATTTCAAAATGATACCTGCTTAACTTTTGTAAGTAAGCTGTAAGCAATGAGCCTGCCAAATTTCAGCTTTCTACCTACACGGGAAGTTGGAGAATTAGTGATGAGTCAGTGAGTGAGTGAGTGAGTCAGTCAGTCAGTCAGTGAGGGCTTTGCCTTTTATTAGTATAGATAAGAGGCATAAAAACCATTATATACCATATACCAGTGAATTAAAAATATGTTTTAAAACTATTTTACCATCTCATAAAACTGAAATAGTACATGATACTAGCCTTATGAGGGCTTCAGCTGTAAGAATTATCCCTCAGATGTTACAACAGTCACTTTTTTTGCTGTATGGTTTCAATCAGGAAGATGTTCAAAGCAATTCCAATTTTGTGTGGATAACTAATAAAATGAGAAGGGTTTAGGAAGCTCAGCTAAAGGAGTGCACATTTTCTATAATAATGTTTTACAGCAATTCACTAGAAAAGACATATTGAATCATTTAGGTTCTACAAGAAAAATAAATAAATAAATCATGAGGAACTTTGAAAAGCTAAAACATATACTAGGGTAAAAAAATAATTCTAAAATTAAAACAAGTGCAGAGTTGGTCTCATAAGAAGCTTATTTTCAAATGATAGTGTTGATGCAGCTTAATTAATACAGTACAGAATGGTCCAGTGTTTCCCTTGACCCATCACCTCTCCTGAATCTTCAAGAGATAAGCTCAACTGTGGTCAATAAGCCTAGATCCATGTCAACGGTAATTTTTAAATTATCAAAGTCGGTTGTTACAAGAGATACAATTTTGCCTTTCCAGTATTTCCTGGCATAAATCCTGCTGTAAGCAATTTCAAGAGCGATCCGGAGGAGGAACTCTGCTTTTCTTTCAATTCAGTAATTGTCCTTTCTTTGTCCAAAATGCAATCAAAACATTTCAGCTTGTTTTCCTAACAGTCAAGGATCTATTAGTTGTGTAATGTAATGTATTTATGTGCACAGAACAAAAAGGGTGCCTGTTTTGGACCAAGGAGCATAGAATTTGCTTTAATACCCAAAATGGATGGAACGTAAATCAGCTGGAAAATGAGTCAAAGAGAATTACCCAAGTTGTGAGTGCTAATGTAGTGTCTGGCAAATTGCCTGATCACCGATTAATCTGATACCCTTCTCTGTGGCTCTCTGACTCATTACGTATTGTTTCGCTTGTAAGCCTCCTGTTTTATCTCTAATACATTTGCTCAGTTCTGCTGGCATGTGTCATCTAGTAGTGCGTCAACTTGATAGTCTGTTGCAGGTCTACAGTAGTAACTTTCCATTGGAGTAATTCAGATGTTAATGTTAATTTATACTCAACAGTGACAATGTATTTAAGAGTAAAGGTGTATTTCTCATCAAAAGCTTTTCTTTCAATGATATCACAGTAATCCAGTGTAAAATGCCAATAAGTGTGGTTACTTTGTTTAGTATTAAACTTAAAATAGTCTGTTCGGGTTAACTTATGATTATGATCAATGTCAATGTAGTAAGAAGAAAGCTTGTTAATAAATACACTGCATGTGACAACTGTAAATGGCCATTCTGCATCTCTTGGATAAACTAAGTACATGTTCCTCTGATTAGTGGAGGAATGTGTGAGAAAGAGAACATTTTGATACTTTCAAATATTAAAGTGAATCAAATGATTCACATAAAAGCAACGAAGGCTGTATAGTTGTACGGCATAGTAAGTGTTAAGATTGCATGTTCATGTTTCGTCTGAAACCCAGAGCAAGCAAAAACCTACAATACCAAATGTTTACTTCAGTAGTAATTCATTCATTTTCTGGAGCTAGGGGTTTGCACTGGCAAATGGAATGTTGCCGGTTCGAAACCCGCAAACGCCAAAAGAGACTCTATTCTTTTGGGCCCTTGAGCAAGACCCTTAACCTGCAATTGCTCCTTCCTGGGTATGACGTTAATTTGCATCCAGCCCTGTATGTAGGCCTTCCAACCTGCAGGGAAAACCTGGGGGTTGGTGGCAGAATTTGCATTCCAGCCACCATTAAAAAAAAACCTCACACTGTTCCACTCCATCTGAACTAGTGTGGTCACCCTTTGTATGGCTGCACTCAGGTCCTATTCTGGGATCCTGAGTTGGTTTGTCATGTAGTGAGTGTAGCAATGCACTGTATGAGTGTGTGCTCCTAACCTCTCCTCTCCTCCTCCTCTGAAGTAGCTTATTACAATGCTGAGTTCCAGGGACCTGGAGTCCATCCCTGCTACATGACACACAATATAGAAACTATACATGAACTGGTTATCAATTAAGCCAATCTAACATTCCATCGCAAAATACAATTACACTTTTATATTGAGAGTTGCCAGTCAACCTAAACTACACATCTTTGGTGTGTAAGGAGAAAACTGTGTATATGGAGAAAATGTGCAATAACATCAGGGGAGTTTGCCAATTACATACACAGACAGTGCCCAGGACAGGATTCAAACCAATACTGTGAAACACCAATGTTAATCACTGCTGTACCTCAGTAAGAAAATCTTAGTATAAGAGTCAACATTTGCATGAAATTGGGCAATTTTCAAAGGTACGCATCTAATTGAATGCCACATGAAGTTCACCTTAAAAATAAAAGGTCTGCTCAAGTAAAAGGATGCCAGCCCAATGGAGGTGATGCTCAAAGTTTCTCACCCATTTAGATCAGGGCAATTTTAAGGTGCCTCTCAATCTTACGATTCCAGCATTTAATCATTAATTACTGTTATTAGAATTCAAGTATGAATTTGATTGTCAGTTTTGTTAGCAATAATTATAAGAGTAGTTTCACAAAGGAAAGTTTTGTGTTGTCTTATTTTATATTAATGATTGTTAATTCATATAAATGTAATGATACAAAGACTGTTTTCTCTCATCGGAGGACTGGGATGACCCAGCATTCTTAGGCACACCCTTCATTTCTGGGAAATCAGTAGTCATGAGTTGACGATGGACCAGGGCAAGCGAGCAGACAAGAGAGACTTGAAAATCAGAAGAATAACAGTTTTAAGGTTAAAACAGAGAATACAAAATGCAGAGAGTGCATATTCAAAAGTCAATAAATAGTTCAAAAAATAAATCCCATAAAATCGTGCATTAAAACAATCATTTTTTTGGGGTGAACATCAATAAATAGAAAATCCAATTAAACACACTAAAAGCCCGAATAGTGGAGAGGTAAAACCCTTTTTTGTTTCTTTTCTTCGATATCTATCTCTCTGTCCACATCAAGATGCTTTATGTTCTTAACATAATTCTTTTTTTTTGTAAAAACTTGATTGCTATGTATTGATTGTAATAAATTTAATAAATAAATAAATAAATAAAAAAGATGCCAGAAGTCAACTTGACACATCCCATTGCATCCCCAAACTGCACTGCTATCAGTTGCCACAGCTCCCAGGGCACCTTACCCTTCTATGGATACTGCTATGTCCAAACCTTCATCCTTCAGCAAGCTCCAGTGGCCTCTCCCCATCTCACCTGCTCTGCTACACAGAAGACTAGATCTTTGTCACCACCTGGAGACTGCATGCAGTCCTCGGCCCTGCTCTTAGTTAAATAGTTATCCTGAATGATGCACCCCTTTCTTTACTCTCACTCCCATGCCTCTCTTACAACAATCATGCTGTCTGTCACTTTCCCTCTCAGAAAACAACCCTCCTTTCCTGCCCTAACCCACTCCCATTATTCATCTCAACGTGATTCACAGCAGGAATTTGCCAATTACTGCACTGCTCAAACAGTAATCGTCTATTCAACCAGTGCATGTGAACATCTTGCACTGACATGATTAAAAACAATGAATTGTGCTAAAATCAATTAAAACCATTAGTGAATTAAGCAATCAATACCCTCCCACAACTCATATTACCACAAGGACTTAGTTTGAATACAATCGCAAAAGTCATTTACCAAGAAAATCATATATACGTAATAACAAGAGACAAAACACTAAGATACAAAATGAGTTAAGACAAATGTGCAAATGAGTCAAAAGCAGAATATCGAATACTAAACTCTCCAGGAGCATTAGTTTGCTCAGTGAATCTGTATCTCGGACAAAACAGCTGACACTGCTGCATTGTAATTTTTTACCTGTTATCAGAAGGGCATTCCCTAGAACTCCGGCAAGGTTTTTTGGCATGTGTTGCATCCATCCATCCATCCATTCATTGTCTAACCCACTGAATCCGAATACAGGGTCACGGGGGTCTGCTAGAGCCAATCCCAGCCAACACAGGGCACAAGGCAGGAACCAATCCCAGGCAGGGTGCCAACCCACCGCAGGACACACACAAACACACCAAGCACACACTAGGGCCAATTTAGAATCACCAATCCACCTAACCTGCATGTCTTTGGATTGAAATGAAAAATTATTTAACTTTTTCAAACTTAGTAAAAATAGTTCAAATCAATACATGAAACTAAAGTTCAAAAATATAAAAGTTTCACAAACCAATAAAAGTTATTCACAGCAAAAAACAAACAAACAAACAAAAAACAGAGAAGTTCCCAAGTTCCCAGTTCTCAGCAGTAATAGTGTTTCCAAAGACACAAAAATCAGGTCTTAAAGTTTTACAAAGTATCTGTTCAGACTTCCAGAGGCCAGTTATTGACTATTTTAATGTGTCACTTATCAGAATACTTTCTGCACTTTCAAAATCTTCCAAAGATCAAAACTGGGCTGGCATGAACTTACAGTATAAGTGAAAATTACTTATTTAAATAGAAAAAAAAAATAAAGACTACATCGTATTAAAGTATAGAAATCAGGAAGTCATATTAATGTATTAGAAGAAGTAGTCAACTGACTCACAATCACAGAATCATGACACAGTCTGCCAGTGAGTATTCTGTAATAAATGTAATCCTGACCATGGCCTTGGTTATGGTGGACAGTGTACCACACAGGCCTTCAAAATCAAACACTGCTCATTTACTAAAATCACAGAACTTTGGTGTGACCTACTTGATAAAAAACCTGTATCATTGTATTTATACATTTTTTGGATGGAGTTCATTATATAAAAAACTATGACCAGCCAGTTTCACATTTATGTCTTGTGCTACTACCTTCTTGAGATGTCTCTAATTGCAATTATTTCAGATATCTAAAGTTACATTTTGACAAATCCAAACTGAAATCACAAACATCTTTGTGTCTCAATAATATCTGTGGAGGAGTTGTAGCTCTGAGGCTAAGGATCTGTGCTGGTATCCTGAAGGTGGCCGGTTCAAATCCCCCTCACTGCCAAAAGAGATCCAACTCTGCTGGGCCCTTGAGCAAGGCCCTTAATCTTCAATTGCTCCAGGGGTGCTGTACAATCTCTGACCCCAAATGGTATGTGAAAAATAACAAATTCCTAATACAAGAAATTGTATAAGGTGAAGTAAAAAAAAATATCAAATGCACATTGAATTCCAGATATCTAAAATTACATTTTCACCTGTCAAAATCAGAGTTACAGATATATTCAATACTGTCTAGTCATCCTTCTTAATGGTTAAGGTCAGGGATATGCCGATGGACGAGCCTATGATATCTTGAATAATGGACTATCTGTTGGGCAGACCGTAGTTTGTGAGGCTGAAGAACTACATCTCCTTTTCTGTATATGTAGCACTAGGCCATATCATGTGCAGAAATCCTCGGATTAGTCTGCACTTAATGGGGTGGATTGACAGGGTAGGTGAGACAGAGTACAGGAGTCAGGTGGAGGACTTTGTTTCTTGATGCAGAAGGAATTGCCTGCAGCTTAAAATCTGCAAAACCAAGAAATAGGTTACTGAGTTTGGCGCAACAAAGTGTCACTATTCCTGGTCATTGTTCAGGGAATGGCTGTGGAAATGGTGCAATATTACAGATGACCGAGAGTCCACATTAATGAGAAACTACAGTACACTGGTCTTGTAATATAGGAGGACTATATAAAAAAGGCAGTGATCCTTTAATGTGGACAGTGACATCCTTTACATGTTTTACAACTCTATGATGGCCAATGTGATCTTCTACGTCTTTATGTGCTGGGCCAGTTATATCACTTCAAATGTGGCAGCAAACTAATTTAAAAGAGAGGTTCAGTCATGGGCATTACTCTTGACCCCCTGGAGGGAGTAGTGAAGGAGAGACTGAAGATAAAACTGAGTGCCATTATAAACAATGCTGCACATCTTCTCTCTGACACACTAACACTGAGTACTTTCAGGCAAAAAATCATTCAGCAGAAGTGCATCAAGGAATGCTACGGGGCCTCCTTTATCTATCTATCTAATATATAATATTCTAAGATGTCATAATTACATATTGTGGTGACACTGTTATTATCCCTGTTACCTCATAGATTCTACATTCTGGGTCTGGATCTCATGCTTGTATGAAGTTTGCACATCTGATTCTAAAGTGGCGTGTGTGTGTGTGTGTGTGTGTGTGTGTGTGTGTTAGTGTTAAAGGATAATTAGTAATGATACCTCATTCAGAGCTGGTTCTTTGTCCATAATGTTGCCAGAATGGGCTTGGAATGAGTGTGCATGACCTTTGCTGGTGTAACACAAACAATACGGAGTAAAACAAAAACACAAAATCCAGGAGCTGGTAACCACAAGTACTTAAGACATTTGTGGGGTGACTGACATCTCATAATTTCTCCGGTATGAGTGTGTGTGGTGTGAGTTAAAATGGTGTCATATTCATCTGGTTTCTGTGTTGTGTTAACTGCAGTTAGGATTGACTCCAGTTACTCTTGACTATACATGGGGTTGCATTTAGGTTTGGAGATGAATAAAAATGAATGTAACTCTACTTATTGTTTTGTGACTTGCCCAGTTTGCTTCCAGGATAGGCCTTTATTTCCTTTTATAGCCTCATATAGTAAAACATGGGTTCATAAAATAGTAGGACAGAAGTATGTTTTTTTTGTTTGTAATAATGTTTCTAATGTATGCCATGCTGAGCATCTGTCAAATTTGCATCCACTTCTCTTCTTCGTCATACTTGATGGCAGCCTGAAGTGTCGAGACTCGGGATATACTGAAAGAATCTATCTATCTGTCCAAAATGTGTTTCAATAAAGGATTTCTAAAATGCCATTTTAACTAGCCAAAACATAGCATAAGACATACTGTATTTAAGTCTTATTTAACTAATCAATATTTAATAACTGGGTGGCACAGTGGCGCAGTGGGTAGCGCTGCTGCCTCACAGTTAGGAGACCCGGGTTCGCTTCCCAGGTCCTCACTGCGTGGAGTTTGCATGTTCTCCCCGTGTCTGCGTGGGTTTCCTCCCACAGTCCAAATACATGCAGGTTAGATGCATTGGCGATTCTAAATTGTCCCGTGTGTTTGTGTGAGTGTCCTGCAGTGGGTTGGCGCCCTGCCTGGGGTTTGTTTCCTGCCTTGTGCACTGGGATTGGCTCCTGTGACCCTGTAGTTAGGATATAGCAGGATGGATGTTTAATAACAGACATATAGACTTTGTATTTTTGACCAGTGAATACCTAATTACAGCCATTTATATGTAGAAGCATATGGAAAATATCTATAAGCACATAATAGTTATTTGCAGAGCATAATGTATCATATTGCTAATTCTCATTTTGTCTAATCAAAAATAATAGTAAATATTTTACAAACTGAATTGAGTGTATTGCTGACTTATAAGAATGTAGTTTTGAGTAGATTTTAAATTGGCTTTTTATAATTTCACTTTTGAAGTGATCAAAACATTAATACTAATTTTACATTGTATTACAAAGCAGGTAACATTCCGCAAGATTTTCAAATGTTACTCAAGACTGAAAAAGCACTGACTGCAAACAAATTGATAAAGGAAGCTAGCCACTCGAAATAAAATTAAATTGAATTCTTAAGCGACAGGCAGAATTAAACAGATTCACTCTGAAAGAAGTGTACATGCTAGAAAATCACAATTATCCAGCAAAGGAACACATCCAGCTGGCTTTGACTTAAATGAACATCACGTTCAGTGATAAGCAAGCGAACAGCTGAAAAGCTCACTGAAAAAAGTCCTGCATAGCCAGTATGAAGAGAATCTCTCTCAACAGCATGAAT
Source organism: Polypterus senegalus (assembly GCF_016835505.1). Classification (NCBI taxonomy): domain Eukaryota; kingdom Metazoa; phylum Chordata; class Cladistia; order Polypteriformes; family Polypteridae; genus Polypterus; species Polypterus senegalus. The sequence continues at coordinate 38,455,098 of NC_053169.1, read as the reverse complement.
TTTCACAAGATATAGCCCACAAAGCTCAAGAGGCATTAAATCTTCCCAAGATGTCTTTCTCATGTGCCTCTCTCTGATTTATAACTGCATTTGAAGTTTATATTATAAAATAACCTTTTTTAAATCAGGCTGTAGCACATAAAGCCTAAAGGAACTAACGCTGGCAGATTAGTAGTTTGAAGGACTGTTGAGAAACACTATGGGGTAAATTATTGTCAGACTAGAAAATTTTGTAATAATAGATTCCAGGTGGTACACACAAATAGGATGTTGTTCTGTACAGGAGTCTGAATGACATACAGTATATATACTGTATATATATAGTATAAGTCATGCAAGCCACCTAATCAGCATACATATCATAACTGCATTTCTAGACAGAAAGCACACACTTTATTCTCCATCTTTCTCATTTTTTATGTAAATATAGCAGCATTACATATTGAATGTATTAGTCGTGGTGTAGCCAGGTGTTTCTGTGGGGGTGAAATAGATATGCTAGTTGTTATGCATTTCATATCTTTAATTTAAAGAATTTTATGTAAAATTAACATTGTCTAATTAATGAAAACAAAGTTTTAATTATTTATATTCCACACATATTTACGTGTATGAATATAATGCTGCAAGATGTTGCAATGTAGACTCCAGAACAAAACTTTGGAAAATAACTCATACTGCATTCAGACTTAAGTGATGTCAAACACACATCCCTCCATGAGAGCTGAACTGAATTGTAAATTAAGTAACACTGAAGTAAGCAGTGATGATCTTCTCGACTTGTTTACTTCTGTGCATTTCAGTCTTCCATCTCCAAGGGTCAATGCAGTATGTGTTTGAAATACAGTAATTTGTTAAAAAATCATTCCGTTGTAGCAGTTTTGTCAGTTGGATGTTCAATTACAAACAATAAGTTAATCAGTTAAGGTTATGGAACATTCATTATAAATATATAACATAAAGTGAATGTAACAACTGTTAGACAATTCAGCCACAAAGTAAATGTCCACATTCATCTGTTTCCTGAACCTACTTTTCTAATCCACGGTTGAAGAGAAGCAGTAGATTTTCTGATAGCGCTGGTTTTAGTGCAGAAGCTAACCCTGAGTAATGACTGAAGCTAATTTAATATTCCTTAGCCATATGAAAAGTGTAGAGATGTTTTGAGAAATAAGTAAAACAGTGATACTTCTACTCGGTTCACCGACAAAACCGCGACAGACAACTGAGCACCGACAAACCCGCTGACTAGTTTTCGAGAAATGCGCGTCGACAAAATCGCCACGACAAAATCGCAAGAGAGGCCAAGAGAGTGGGACACCCTTGCTGCAATTCTTCCTACATATACAGGACGTGATCTTAAGGACTATCTGCGTGTCTCATAATATTGACTTCTAAAATAAACATTATTATATATGCTTCAAACTAGTAATTCATATTTAAAGAAATTTTCGCGATTTTGTCGGCACGATTTTGACGGTGCATTTTAATCTGCGCTATTTTGTTGGCGCGCATATGTCTATCGCGCAAATGTCGGGTCACACTCCTACTCGCCCTGTACCCAGATTGACATCAAGACAGTCTAAATAAATGATAGGAAGAGACACAGAAGGGCTGGGATTTCAACACCCAGGAGATGTGAGGCAGCCATGCTAGCCACCACAGCACTCTGGCTCCTCGCAATTTAAATGTATTTTGAAAATGGGAAGTTTATCATACAGCTCCAGATTTCTGGGTTCAAGTTCATGTCCAGGCACTGCCAGTGTGTATTCTTTGACTGTTTTTCTATGTGTATTTGAAAGAAATACAGTTTAGGCCAATCAGCTACTCTCAAACTGGGTGTGTTTATATGAATTTGTCATTTGATGGACTGGCGTCAAACTTGTGTCCAGTGCTTCTGTGGAACTGGATCAAAAGATTAATAAATGGATGGGTGGAACATATAAAGCCAACATTGATCATTAGATCAGAAATTGGATGTATGAAACATTTTAAAACAATTCTTAGATAAGAACACATATATTTAGACATCTCTCCAAGACCTCTAGCAAAGATCATACTCATGAAGACTCTCTCTTGTCTTCTGTTTCTTTATTCTTATTTAAAAGGTGGTGCTGGGGCAGCTTGTGTAGATGTTCAAGGAACTAACTTCCCTGATCCACTAAAGTCTGACTGAAGCAGGTGGTTTAATCAACTCTGATGATTTCTTGTGTCTTCAACATTGCACTTGGGCAGGATCTTTCCAAATCATTCACGTCAGCTCCAATAATTGGGTGACCTGCCTCACAATCTAATGGAATTTCAGGCAATGAAAATTATAACAGATTAAGTAATCCAATGATAAAAGGACTACTTGATCTCAGTTTCATTGTGATATTAGTAGCGTTTAACCAAATGCAGAATGAATGACACCAGAGCTTTTACAGTAACATCAAGAGCAAGAGAGGAACCAACCCCTGACAGAGTAATAGTCCATCACAGCACATCACACTCAATCTTAATTAAACTGGCACGTGAGTTTGTATCAGTGTGGATTGCTTGATCTTGGATTTACAATTCTTACTTCCACCAGATTACCCATAAATATAAGCTGTAAGCAAACAGATTTGTGTTTCTGAAACACAAATTCCATTTTTTAGTCTTTTGGAAAGGTAGTGTTATAGTCAGAATTATTCCATTATAAATAAGAACAAATATTTTGTTAGAAGATGTGTGACAATATGATTTGAAATTAGACCTCCAAGTTGCCACAAAATGTTTCTTGCTTCCTTATTTTTAAACCTGACACTCTAGCACTAGCACTCTAGGATGACATAAGATTCCCAAAAGCCGTTTAATCCAATTTAGGGCTGCAAGATTTAAACCTGATGTGATGTTGATTTTTCTGTCGAGTTTGCAGGTTGCATATCAGTGCAGTTCTTCATATTTTATTGATCTTTTCACATTTCCATTACAGTTACGAAACCTTTCAAAATACATTTGTTGTAAACACAGTCTTACAGGTGAATATGGCCTCTTACCTAGTAGATGTACCAGGAATTGGGCGCCCGGTGTCTACAAGTACACACCAGCAGTAGCCTGTAGAAGGGTGACACTGAACTGGTTTGTAAAGCCCACCATTTGCACATTCTGGGATGAAAATTGCTTCATTCTTGTGTTGTTTGGCATCCTCCTGGGCTGTTTGGTGCTCTTGATCACAAGAAGAGGCTAAGCAGGAAAGGTAGACAAAAAAATATTGGTTAACAATCTTGGATTGTTTGGAGGCAAACTCCAATTGAACACAAGTCCCTGAAGCTATGAAGCAGCAGCCTGAACCACTGTGTTACGATGCCACCCAGCTACAGCTGCATAAAAGTAATAATCAAAGTAGAATAATCTGAACAAATCTGGTATAATGAATTTCCTTTTTGTAATCACATTAAACAGCTATTATGTAGAGGATCCTTAGTATAATTACTACTTCTGAACAACATGACTTACAGCAGCATACTTTGTGTTTACCATTTTTTAAAGAAACTCAGCTGACTGTTTAAAATATACTTCTCTTAAAAATAATTTATTTTTCTAGACAGTGAGGATATATTCTGTTAATGCCTTGGGGCATTGAAACCTTGAAGGAAAGCCAGCTTGAATACACACTTTTCTTCTACCGAGTTTCTGACTGCAGCTCAAAGTGGAGCTGGGCAAAACACTGAGATTTCCGTAACAGCATAATTTCAACATCTTTATGTTCAGACATGACCATCTTGTCAGAAGCTACCAAACAATGGATCATGTTGGAGCTCACAGTACCCTGAGCAGAAGAACACTGAGGAAGTGAACAGAAAAAAAGCTGGCTAAATATCAGGAACTGGTAGGGGTTGTGTCAGACTCAAGGTTGTGAGCAAATAGAGATGACTGTTGGGACTTCACAGGATGTTCACTCTGCAGAGCATTCAACCTGCTGGTTATGATGGGAGCTGTAAAGAGGACAGTCATAAAATCCACTCTGGATGCTGCTCCATTAGGTGGCTTTGGTTTAAGTGGTCAGACTTGTAGAATGATACTGCTGCGATGCAGTTTGGGGTCTGATCAACAATGGTAATTGATGCTGAAAGACCAGAAACACCAAATGACCCCAGGTAGCATCACAGATGATGCATTGCAGCCCTTCCAGAGATTGTATCTTGAACCACTCAGTATGGAATATTAAAAAGCAAATCCCACTACAATACCTTAACAGACTGACCAGTCACTGAACACTAATGCACTAATCCATCCATCAATAATAATCCTACTTGCTTAATCCATTCCTGGTAGAGCCAGCAGTATGAGGATCAAGACAGGAATTAACTTGGGATAGGATGCCAATCCATCATATTGGATATTTACTTTAGTGTAAAACTACTGAACAATGGCAGCTCATTTTTATAGCGAATATAGCCAGGTTGGATGAGCTGTGGTGCCAACTGCTCCTCTTTAGAAGTCTATGCTGTATGTTTCAAGTGGAATGCTTTGAAATATAACAGTTCCAGGATTGAACAAATGCTGAATTTTCACTTATTTGTTTCCTGACTAGGGTGTTGCCACTCGCGTTGTAAAGAGAGGGACTGAATGCGCCCAAAGGAATTGCAATAGCTCCTCCGAAACTCCCTCTTAAACGGTGATACAGTGGGAAGCAAATACAGTTTGTTTTTTTACCTCCTTTTTGTTCAATCAGCTGCTGGCTTGCTGCTGCCGTGCCGTGTGATCTGTATCTTGCGCGGCACTTCAAACATTTAAAAGCCTGTACAGCAGCTGTCTTTGTCATCTACACTTTGTCTTTTCTTTCCAGCCCTGGACATGGTTAAAACTCCTGGCATAATGTCTTGTCTCGTGGGACGTGAGGTCTTGATATTTTTAAGTTTATAATTTAAAAACAAAATAAGAATCTGAAAATCTAACAACATCACATTAAAGTTAGATAAATGCTGAAAAGAATGATACCAAACATATATATGTAGGTTTTAAAATAAGCCTGATTTAAAGTGTGAGAAAAAATGTGACATAAAAAATCACATAAAATTGTTGCACTTTTAGGCTTAGGATTTTATATAGAGAGAGTAGCATGTTTTTAGATGTTACCAGACAATGAATTCAAGCCTGTCAAGAAACTATTTTCTCATCTGTAGTAGTTGGAAGAAATCTGTCTGGATTACACTGAGCATTGTTAATTTCAGGTACAGAAAGTTAACAGATTTTCTGGTGCACTGTAGGTTGCACTTGCTTTGAAGTCTTTGGAATTCATCATGTTGCAGCTTAATTTGTATCATTTATTTACTACATGGCCAGTTATTATTATAAGCTTATGTAAGCTAATGTGAATGTGCTATCTGTAAATCCCTGCAGAAAAGCATGAAAAAGATAAAAAAAAGTATACATTAGGTGTTTGTTTTAATATTAAGTACTGAGCCAGTGAAACATTTAATCAGCTGTGACATTAAAACATATAAATACTATGTGCAATAATAGTGGACAGTGATTTTCCTGTACTTAAAAAAATTATGTTAGTGTAGAAAACAAGAAAAAAATAGAACTATATCAAATGACTTTGATTTCAGGACTCACTTAGATCCTGAAGAGACCACAGAGAAATCTGCAGTCAATAGTATAATTCATTATGAATTGAGTTTCTCACATTGACACATACTTTGATTCTTTTACAAAAGATTAGTTTCCAAGTGGTGAAACGTGAATATATAAATCTTACTCTCCTTGGCATTTTTATTTGCACTCTGACCTCAAAGGTGGCTCTAATTCAGATTTATTTAAAGGCACACTGCTATATTTTGTACCCTGAGCCTGAGGTTTCCCAGGATACATTTTGGCAAAAAAATGCAGTCTGACTCCTAATAATTCAAAGCTGGTGAAAGAAAAAGTAAAAGTTTGTTTGCCATTTTCTTTGTTTTTTATAGAAAAATGTACTTTGATGATATGATGCTACCAATTGCCATCTTTAGTAGCTTTCATATTTATTAAGTTAATAGTTGTGTATTTTAGAAAGATGTTTGCCATTTAACAGAGCAGATCCACCATAAATCTTCAGTTTTTAAGTACTGGAAAATTAAAAACATTCATATGTATGTACTATATTTATGAGAAAAACCTTGAAGAAGCTAATCAGCAATTTGTTTAAAACCACCAGAATTTTGTATTAATACGCTTCATATAAAAGTATGGATTCTAAACTGCAGCTGTGATCTAGCGGCTTCATATTTATATTTCTCATTGGACTTGTTATAGAAAGTAATCTGGTTCTGAATTAAGACTACAAGGTTTGTTTTAACATTTTGTAGCTCTGGCCTGTGCCACTAGAAACACTAAACAATACTGTATTCGATTAGACAGGATAGGGAGTAGGGAGCAGGTTAAGGAGATCCTGAAAAGATGGAAATATGCTGTAGAAAGGAGAGGAATGAAGGTCAGAAGGAACAAGACAGAATACATGTGTGTAAATGAGAGGGAGGTCAGTGGAATGGTGAGGATGCAGGGAGTAGAGTTGGTGAAGGTGGATGAGTTTAAATACTTGGGTTCAACAGTACAGAGTAATGGGGATTGTGGAAGAGAAGTGAAAAAGAGAGTGTAGGCAAAGTGGAGTGGGTGGAGAAGAATGTCAGGAGTGATTTGTGACAGACGGGTATCAGCAAGAGTGAAAGGGAAGGTCTACAGGATGGTAGTGAGACCAGCTATGTTATATGGGTTGGAGACGGTGGCACTGACCAGAAAGCAGGAGACAGAGCTAGAGGTGACAGAGTTAAAGATGTTAAGATTTGTATTGGGTGTGACGAGGATGGACAGGATTAGAAATGAGTACAGTAGAGGGTCAGCTCAAGCTGGACGGTTGAGAGACAAAGTCAGACAGGCGAGATTGCGTTGGTTTAGACATGTGCAGAGGAGAGATGCTGGGTATATTGGGAGAAGGATGCTAAGGATAGAGCTGCCAGGGAAGAGGAAAAGAGGAAGGCCTAAGAGAAGATTTATGGATGTGGTGAGAGAGGACATGCAGGTGATGAGTGTGACAGAGCAAGACGCAGAGGACAGAAAGATATGGAAGAAGATGATCCGCTGTGGCAACCCCTAATGGGAGCAGCCGAAAGAAGAAGAAGATAAAAGTATATTTGATACATCACATTACACCTTCACTTATTGAGAATTTAGGAGTTAACTTTAAAGTAGTTTGCAGACTTTCTCAGATTGCAGCACTGCTGAATTAGTGTGATGCAATTACATTTACTGTTATCACATTACAGTAATTACACATATAATAAATGAAAATAGAAACTACAATTATTTTTTTTAAATACAACATATTAGATGTTTATGCACATCTGCCTTTCTCATAAGCAAGTTGAACACTTTACAAAATATAGTAATTTATTATAATTAGATAGGGAGTGTCACGGTGGCCCAGTGGTTAGAGTGGACATCTTAAGAGACTGAGTTTAGCTCCCAGTCACTGACTCTTTGTAATATTTCTAACATTCTATATCTGTGAATATTTTATCTGGATCCTCAAAGTACAATGGGTCATTGTGAAGAGTGTGGGCTTGGATGCCATTTTTGCCACATGTCTGTATGTGAAATGTGTGCTCTTCTAGGTCTTCCACAGTTAACTATAAGTGCTGTTATTGGCAAGCTGAAGGGTCTTGGAGCAACAAGATCTCAGCCACAAAATGACAGACCATGTGGGCTCACAGAGTTGCCAAGTGCTGAAGCACATAGCATATACAAATCGCCATTCATCTGTTGCATCACTCACAACAGAGTTTCAAACTGCCTCTGGAAGCAACATCAGCACAAGAATTGTGCATCGGGAACTTCATGAAATGGGTTTCAATAGCTGAGCAACAGCACACAAGTCTATGATCACTAAATGTCAGGTGGGTGGTGTAAACCATATTGCCATTGGACTCTAGATTGGTGGAGGTGTGTTCTCTGGAATGATGAATCACATTTTACTATTTGAAAATATTATGGAAAAATCTGAGTTTGGTGAATGCTAGAAAAATGCTACCTTCTGGAATCCATGTTTTTCAGGGTTTGGGTCAGGCCTCTTGGTTCCAATGAAGAATATTGTTAGTGCTGCAGCATACCAAAAGTTAAACTTCCAACTATGCGGCAAGGGCTTGAGGAAAGCCATTTGCAGTTTCAGCCTGACTGTGCTCCTGTGCACAAAGCCAGGTCAAAAAAGATATGGAGGAACTCAATCTTCCTGAGCCAGGTTATCTCTTTCAACATCAGTACCTGACCTCTGAAATTATTCTTTTGTCTGAATGAGCACAAATTCCTGCATAAACACTCCAAAATTGTGTGGAAATATTATAGCCACAAAGTAAGTAGGCAACTCCATATTAATACCCTTGGTTTTGGAATAGGATGTCCAACCAGCTCTGATAGGCGTGATAGTCCACAAACGTTTGGCCACATAGTTACAGTCTACAAAATTAATTGACTATTTTGATAGACTGTATTATGTTAATTGTAACTCTGGGTTTTCCTTATTAACTGTGCTTCAGTATGTGACAGAATATGACCTTAAATTTGACAGACTGATGTGTAATTTAGGAAACTAAGTATGAGAAAATGCTATAGGGCTTTCACAAAGTAAAGCTTTTCATTTTCTAAGGCAATACTTTTGGAACGACCCTTGTGTAACTGAGATATGCACAGTAATTGATGATCTAACTGTTGCTCAAAATGTTTTCCTCTGGAAATTCCTACCATGATGTATGCATGCCTTAGTATTTCAGTCTGCAAAATTGTGAGTTCTGCTGGAATTTTAAACATTGTCTTATTCACTGCTTGTGTTTTTCAGTAACCAACCCTACTATGCAGAAACCAACTGTTGTGCCCCGTAGGCTAGGACTTCCAGTCCAGTGCAATCCAATGGATTGTTTTACATTCATTACTAAGAGCAGGGGTCTGTTGGTCCTAAAGAGTTTTTGTTCCAGCACTATTGCTTAATTAAAAACCAATCCTTGCCAATAACACATCTGATTTAATTTTACAGCGTGCTAGTGCTTTCATTCTGCCATGTCAAGTCATTTTTACATTATAGATGTTTTCCTTTCCAAGGATATCATCCAAATGATTTGTAGCCTGAAGCGGATGAGTAAGTCTGCCCTTCACTTTTCTCTCTTCAGTTTATTTCCAAATATGTTAGTAAAACAGATAGTTCATGATGAATATACACAGGTGTAAATGGAAACAATTTAGATGGAGAACTGCTGGCTCCTTTGTCATTTGCATCTTATTCATAATAAGTAGCCATTAAAAAGAGAGAAAGCAGCTTTTTATGAAATTAGGGGTGGGGAATCTTAACAAGTGAGACAACTAAAATGAAGAATAAAAAGGATTGCTTGAGCAATAAATGACTTCTCACTAAGAAACTGGATTGGAACAAAACCCTGCTACCACTACGACCCTCCAGGACTGACTTTGCAGACCCCTGGCCTAGAGAAATAAATGATAACAAATAACTGTCCAGTTCAGTGTACTTCATCCTTACTGATAATGAAGCTGGCGCATTTTCAGTTATTTAAGCACTTTTGTAAATAGTTGATTTGGGTTAAGGTACCATTTTCTAAAAAGCATCCTGTAGGTATGCATAAATGACACTTGTCACATGGTAGGAAAGCAGTGTCATCTGTCATATTAACAAATTCCATCATGCTTCCCTTAAATCCTTATAAGATCAATCTGTAAATTTTAAAGATCTGATTTAACTCAGAAGAATTCTCTGTAGAGTACATCTTTTAAACAAACTGCCTGCAATTTTATTATTGATAAGCTGTGGAATGATTAACACAACTCTGGTACATTTTAAAATTATACATTTTAAAGCAAAGTTTTCATACTCATATCATTGAGGCCCACAGAGACTTCAGGGTTTCATTCCAGTCACTTTTTTACTTGATAACCAACTTCTTTTGCTTAAAATTGAACTTACTCATTTGCTATAATTCAGAACAGTCATTGTTCCTCCTTTGCTTATTCTTCAAACTTACTTATGGGTCTCATACTCCGTTTCTAGTGGGCCACCATTTTTTGTACACCTGATTTTTTACTTAGAAGCGAATTTGTGTGGTTAATGAACCCCATTCTTTAATTCTTCCCCACCAGACATTTTCAAGACTGTTGATCTCTTTTTTCTGAGAAGATCAACCAAAATGCAGACCTATAGTTCTTAAACCTTTGCTGTTTTCATTTAAGATTTTTTTTATATCATATACACTATATCATATTCTATGATGGACACACAAGTGCAAATGAGATCACGTTTTCTGGTTATCAGTTGGCTCACTTGTCATCATTTTATTATTTGACCACTGGTTAATGGATACAAGAAACAAATAAGGGTTCTTAATCTATAAAAAGTAAGTCAGCTAAAATTAAGGCAAAAGATGTTTGTTCAATCAATAATTGGTTACTAATTAGGAAAGTGGCTAGAACAAAAACCTACAGCCACTGTACCTTCTAGAATCTGAGCTTGACACCTCCGTATTAAGGAATACATGTGTGGCATACTTCTTAGCAATGTTGACTCACAAATCTAAAATTCTGGTGCCTCAATTATAAAACTTTATGTACATTCAAGCCTGAAAATATTTACACAAAAATTTGTATGGAAAAAAAACCAAGAAATCAGATTTATAAAAATTAGGCGTTGGCACATTTCTACACAATTAACCATTTATAAATCACAATCACCTTGTAATTATGCATATGTGAGCACGCCTCAATTGCCACCCTGAAAAATCCATATATGGAGCATGCTAATCAGCCTCATATATATTTATGATGCTGCAGAACTTCATTGGCTCATACAGCGGCCTCTCCCTCTTGATATGTTGAGACCTGCGTTCAAGAGAATCTGTTTGTGTTCCACAACTCAGACTGCAAGATTATGTGGAGCATTATAGCACCTCTCCCCTACAGCCTGGGGGTCTGGGAAAGGTGTAAGATACCATCATCTGAGTGGGTAGCCACTATGTCTCAGCACATGTAATGACATGATTGCTGTTACAATAAATTGTACAGGCCATATGAAACACTGAGGGCTCAGCCATTAACCTTACCAACAAACCAGCAATGACATACAATGCCATCATATCTCATAAAGGTACTTTGCCTCGAAATAAATGAACCATGGGTTGACACAGGCAACTGAGGTGCAATGTTTGTTAATCACATCTTGGATGACTTTAGCATTAATAGAATGTAACTCCTTATGGTTAACAATATGAGTGAAGTAAAGTGCTCTGATTACATATATATATATATATATTTTTTTTTTTTTTTTTAAACAGTATGTTTACCACATCATACAAAGACTGGATGTAGTGCCTAACCAGTTTCTTAAAGGCTTCTAGCACAGCAGTCATGATGGATTAAAGCTCGACGGAAATAATCCTGACAGCTCTCTGAGAAGTGGCAACAGATAGCCAATATAAAAACCAAACTAAAAAAATTTCTTCAGTGCAAATACGTAGCATTGGACCTTCTAAAAGGGAAATAAATAAGAGTCTATACCTCATGTTCAGCATCTTTCAGGTGTAATATATTTGTCACATCAACACACAAAATAACAGTTCAGTCATATGAATTATTATGCATGCAAATCATAATTTCGCTGCGTTGGCTGCATTTCACTGCTTGATCAAAGTTGTCATAATTTCCCAGTTTATCCAAAATGTTGTGCACCATGAGTCAGAGTTGCCATAAATATACACAAATTTTTGCATCAAATTTTCTTTTATACATCCTGACGTTTGCGTGGGAAGTTGTGTACACACATTTCAAGGCATTTTTTTTTTATCCCAACTGGGTCACTGTCTGTGTAGTATTTGCATGTGCCCATTTCTATTGTCTATTTAACCATGAAATGTACTGGTGCCTGACCCAACATTAATTTTTGCCTTGTGCCCAGTGCTGCTCAGACATTCTTTCTAAGGCTTTCCAGTTATTATTTGAGAACACTGGACAACAAATTGACAGCTTCAGGTGGAACACAAATATAATTTCACATTGATTCTGTCACATAGGAATTTGGAGAAATATGAAATTAACTTTTGTTGAATTTAGCCAGATTAATCTCATAATGATACTGACACATTGCATTAGAGCTAATGTTGCATGTTGAGCTAATAAGTGTTTTGCTTCAGATTTACATTGGTACTCAGCTTTTTATACTTCTTGTTTCAGTATCCAACAATAGTCAGCAAATATTAATGGATTGCAATACCACTTTTCCATCTTTGCAATGACTTGGTGAAACCTTTCATAATGTTCATAGATAGATAGATACTTTATTAATAACTGACTACAATACAATTTTCAGGGAATAAGTCCAAGTGTAAATGCAGAAATATAATCTTTAGCAACAAGTTTCACTTCATCGTTTTATACACTTAAAGCATGTTGTCAAACAGCTGGGGCCTCATGTATAAACAGTGCGTACACACAAAAATGTTGCGTATGCCTGTTTCCACATTCACATCATCATGTATAAAAGCTAAACTTGGCGTAAAGCCACTCACATTCTCATGGCAACTCCCCACTCGTGTATGTATGTTCTTTGCTCGGTTTTGCAAACTGGCAGCACCCAGCATCACAGCAGTGGTACTGTTCTTGTGTGTTTTCCCTTTCTTTTTTAGATTTACATCCATGACGCAGGCTTTATCAAACACACTGAAATTAATAACATATCATTTATAAATTGAAGGCACCTGATTGTAACCAACCTGTAATAATATAATGGTGAACAGAATGGATAAGCTATTCCAAATACCATAGCTGCTTTAGCATTGTTACTCTCAGTGCACCACCACTCACAGTATTTAACCCACTGTATCTGACTGTGGAATCACAGCTTACAGAAGTTGATCAGAAAGCTCCACGGCAGGTTGTGTCGAAGGCGCAGAGGATTATCGGGATAAAGCTTTCACCCCTGGAGGACATTAACAGCACACACTGCCTCAGGAAAGCCACCAGCATCTGCAAGGATTCTCTCTGCCATGCGCACAGTTTATTTAAACTTCTCATATGCGGCAAACACTTCAGAGCCTTTCATGCACAGACCTCAAGACTCAGAAACAGTTTTATTCCAAGAGCTTTAAACAGACTCAATCAGTCCACAAATGCTCCTGGTAGAACTGTTTGTACTTATAACTACAGTTACCTCACTGTAAACTTGCACTACAACTGTAATATTGGACAAGCTGAGCCACTTCAAGAACCATTTGCACTATCTGCACTATATGTACATATATATTGTACTTCTGCTTTCATATTGCATATTTTCCATTGTTTTTATTTTATTATTATTACTATTATTGTTATTTTATAGGTTAATAATTTTATGGAGGATGTGCATATTGAATCTCATTGTATCCTACAGTGACAATAAAGGAATTCAATTAAATTCAACATGAGAGGACATATTAACAGATGATGATAACTGGCTTCTAAGTCGATTTAGATTTCCAAGTGCTATCCTCTTGTACAGTAGCTATGAGCTGTTAGAATACTAGGATGTATACTTGATACCATTTTTAAGATGAAATGCATTAGAGTATGTATATTACATTATATGGATAAACTGTTAAATTAAATAGTGTATACTGTTAATAATTAAACATGTGGGGGCACGGTGGTGCAGCGGTAGCAATGTGCTGACGCCCTGTCCCGGGATTGTTCCTGCCTTGCATTGTATGCTTGCTGGGACTGGCGCAACCCTGGATGGATAGATGCATAAAATAATTAAATATGTATTACGAATATTTTTTAATGTTCCTTGAAAGTTTTGAAGAATTTGTGTTCAAAGCTTACAGCTTGTTTGACATTTATTATGGAGCTTGTTGTGTGACAATTGATTCTGTGGAGAAAAAAAAATGGGAGGACAAAAATTGAGGGTTGGCATATTTGACAGACACAGTACTGTTGCAATAAATTATTTTACCAAGGGTCGTGCACGTCCCAGAAAACATTTTGTGGGATGCAGGAGCAATCCATGGACGGGGGAAGCAAGAACAATCACTGGACAGGGCACCAGCTCATCGCTACCACTGCACCACCGTGCCCCCATGTTAAATACATGCTTTAATGCATCTCATCATAAAAATGAAATTAAGTACACATCTAAGTATTCTAAAATATTCAGAGAGCTGTAATATCATGAATGTAATGTATTCTTTGTGGAGATCAGTGCCTGCGCTCTCCTGTCTACGAAGGCCTGTTTAAGAAGCATGTAGTGAATCACATACATAGAACACATAAAGTACAAAGCATTTAACATGCTACTTTAGTTATTAAGATGACGTTTACAATGTTAATATTTAAGTTTGCATTTATGTTGCATGCATTCACATGGTACAACTTAAATAATTTTCTAAAATTCTCAATGTGCCCTATTAATGTAAATATTTAGAAAACTGCACGGTTCTATAAGCCTTAGCATTGCTAAAGTGGACTGTACAACTTTGCCCAGTATTTCTTAGGGCTAGTTGTTTACTTGAGAGATTTCTGTGTAACCGTAAAGGAAATCCAATATCCTCAGTTTGGCAGCATAAGTTAAATAAAGTAGATTCCAAGTGCAAGGCAGTACATAACTTTATCTGATAGTTAATTCCACAAGTATACACAGTTAACACCCTAATAAGGCAACAATTTAGAGAAAATAGGCTAGCTGTTTTATTTCTGTCTGTCATGTGCCTAATCTGATAATGCAATGGGCAGCATGATGAAGTAATACAAGAAAATATAATAATGAAGATATACTAAACATATACAGTATTCATGTTATTTGAGATATCACAGCTTCAGGGCCTTCGGTTTGTATCCCAGTCCTAAAGTCTAAGGTTTGGGTAGTGCCTTGTGAGGTAGATTAACTGATAAAACTAAACTGGGATTGTGTAAATAAATATTGGTGTTTGCATCCATGTGTACTGCAAGGACTTGCATACTATCCAAGTTGAAGTGCACCTTGTTATTGTTTCATTAGAAAAAAGAAAAAATATAGATAGATAGATAGATAGATAGATAGATAGATAGATAGATAGATAGATAGATAGATAGATAGATAGATAGATAGATAGATTGATCGATCGATCGATTCAGCATATTGTCACCTTCTGGGCTCACCTAAAGTAAATAGTGCCATTTTGATGTGGACCCAGCTTCTGTGCTGATACAAGGCTAAAATCTGCTTTGCAATTGTCCCACTATGAGGATTATCATCTGTTTAAAACCTGTATTGAAGTGCTTATTTTTTGTTGTTTTTTGTGCCTTATTGTTCAATTAAACAGGATTATGTTGCCCTTGTTCGCTCCCTACGCATCCTAATCTTGTCTTACACCATCACTTCACACTGCTATGATATATATATTTCCTGGTTCATGCCCCAGTTGTTCAGAAACTAGGGTAGTCCTCCCCCAGCAGCACCTTATGGTGGCATCCAAAGACCCCGACAGGGCTGCGTTTTTGGACTCCAGCTCACATGCCACCCTGTGGGTGTCTTAAACTGGTTTAGCCTTGAGGAGCACTACCACCTGTCATGTGAAAGATGATGCTCTCTTAGTCCATCCATTAAGGTCTCCTGGTTGGGCAAGAATCCTTCCTTTATCCCAGCCAGGATGCCTGTCCTTCCTTCTTGGCACCTACAATATATACTTTGTATATATATATACTGTGATGGACAGCCGGGTCCCATGCCCGGCTGGGATGCCCCTGCTGCATATGTTCCGGGGGAGCCACCATGGGCATACCTACCCCAGGATGCTTGGTGGCAGCCTCCCTGGCCGATGTTCGTTTCCCAGTCTCCCGCATGGCTCCATGGGATATGGTGTCCTTCACAACCTGGGAGGGAGCTGGGGTGGCCACTAGGGGGTGCTGCAGAGACTCGAGAACCCGGCTGGACGAGTCATCAGCCCCACCCGGAGGTGCAATTGGGACCAGGTGTTCAAGCACCTGGATCACTTCCGGGTGGGCTATAAAACGAGCCAGCCTCCACCACTGAAGGGCCGGAATTGGGAGGAAGAGGACGAGGTTGCCTGAGAGGAGTGGTGATGCCAGGCGGAGAGTTGTTGCTTTTGTGTTTAAGTGCTTTTGGGACTGTGTTAGGCCTGTGGGACACGGGGAAGACGTGTGCCCACGGGTGAAGAAAAATAAAAGCCTGTGTGATTTGTACACATGCCTCTGCGTAGTCTGTGCCGGGTCGGGTGCTATATAGCGCCTTTATCACAAAATATATATATATATTAATGTTCTCACTTTCATATAAAAACAATAAAGAAAGCCCTGTATTAGGTAAGTATACCATCGATTGCTAATCATTAAATAGCTGATCCAGAAAATTAATGGCTGAATCGAACATCAACACAATGAAATTTTTGCTTCTTTATCATCATTTGAACTAATTACTAGTTTTTTCTACATTAACAAATTTCTCTTTTTAGCATGGTTGAAGTAAATATTTGCTTCCGGGGGTTGAAATTTGTTATCCTTTCTTTTAACTTTGTATTTCTTCAGTTCATTTGTTTTAAATGTAATTATTTTGAAGTAAATCCATCCATCCATCCATTTTCCAACCCATTATATCCTAACTACAGGGTCACAGGGGTCTGCTGGAGACAATCCCAGCCAACACAGGGTGCAAGGCAGGAAACAAACCCCGGGCAGGGCACGCGCACACACACCGAGCACACACTAGGGACAATTTAGAATCGCCAATTCACCTAACCTGCATGTCTTTGGACTGTGGGAGGAAACCAGAGTACCCGGAGGAAACCCACACAGACACGGGGAGAACATGCAAACTCCACGCAGGGAGGACCAGGGAAGCAAACCCGGGTCTCCTAACTGTGAGGCAGCAGTGTTAATCACTGCCCCACTGTGCAGCCCTGAAGTAAATCTTTTATGTTAGTATTGTTTGTTTGATTGGGTAGTATGCCATTGTAAGTCAGCTTTTCAAAAAAAAAAAACATAAAATTGTTTATTAAATAAGTAAATAATTATTTATTCCTATGCAGCTTTTGGGAAATGACCTGTGATGTAAGGAAGTGTTATTATCTTTCCTGTTACATTGTTTCTTCAAGACCTCAAAATGGATAAGCAGATTTGAGAATTTTAACACTGAAACTGCAGTGATGACATTGGAGGTGCTGAGCTTGAAACATAACAACCAAAGGGTACTAAGCACAGCCAAGTCTGTTAAATAATTTAAAACTAGTCTACACAGATAAGAGATATGTTTGGATAACAATACACTTATGTTACAGTACAAAAGCTTCAGCCTCCAAATCTAGACTTACTAAAGCTATGAATTTAATAGCCTATGGCCAGTGAACTTTTGGGAGAATTTCCATGCTACGTAAAGTAATTTTTATTAAGAATTGTACTCCATCAGAAAGTGCCACCTGCCAGTGGTAACTATATTCTCTGCAAATGTAATGCTTTGTTTGGAAATTTAAACAATAGATGAGCAAACTGCCCGAGTTCAGTTTAAAAATTATTAGACTGAACTTTGGCTATTCCTATAAATTGAGCAAGTCAAGAAATGTTATTAACTTGGTATTTAATTGACTAACTAATAACCCCTGAATTTTGCTTGTGAAGGAGTTTATTACTTTAATTTTTTCAGCCACGTTAAAAAGTATGAAAACACCTCTTTAAAATGTTTATCATTTTGTTATAAAAAGGCAGAATAATAATGTAACCTTTTTAATATTTGTATTTATAAACAGATATGTACTTGAACTGATTGCAACATTTAAACATTGTATATTTAAGTGAGGAACATCCATTTTAGTGTGTTGATTATTGATCTAAAGTACAACCTGTTTATTAGTCTATCAAATATGAAATAATCCACTCAGAGCAAAGTGCATTCTTGTCTTTCCAGAAATAAATGTTCTGTTTATTTTAGTGCCTCTCTCAATATGAACAATGTCATAATATTTGTTCATTTCACAACAATGGACTGTATAAGGGAAGATTTCAGGCACACAAAAAGAAGAAAAGGATAACAGAATATTAGTATGTTTCTGTTAACGTCTGCCTTCTAAGCAGTCTGGCGATAGTTCAAAGGGGAAAGCGTCACTATTTTTTAAACTGTTGTGTTTAACTTTCTAACTTGCTTATATTATATGAGGCATGGAGGCAAACTGCTTTTGCCAGCTGTAAATACAACTTGTTCATTGTATATGAGATCATCAAATAAAGGAGATGTGCAAAACTATATGAAAGAGGTGCTAATGAAAAAAAATGTTTACTAGGATACAAAGGGCCAACACCACAGTAGCCATTGTTTAGCACAGCATGAATGACAGTAATACACTTGATAAGGTATACAATTGTACGGTAACAAATGAAATATTCCATATAACGCTAAACAAACAGAATGCTTTGAATATACTGTAAAAAACTGAAACCACTGAAGTTTAACATACTACTTTGGAGATAAGTATCTTTATTTTATAACCAACAAGTTACAGTTTTGTTCAACCTCCTCAACATATATCTTAAGAAAAGTGAGAATTTATTCTCATACTGTATGTGTTGTCTTGTGCTTTATGTTAGTTATTTTAAAATCAGCAATTACTTCACATATCTCATCATCATAAATTATACTAGTTCATGTTATAATGGTGACCAAAATTTAAGTTTTTAACAATTTTATTAATTTTATGAATCTCGATGAGTGAGATAAAGAACAGTCAACAATGTCACCCATACTGCTTTCCATACATTTATACATCAAATCAATCTCAACACCTCCTCTACTCAGTCATTATTTTCTGGCTTTAGAAATCTTTATTTTATATAGTGAGGTAAAAAAAAATATTTCTGAGATTAACAAGTAGATTTGCTTATTGCAGCAAATAATTATTGATTTGATCAGTATTAAATTAAGTATAATTTGCTTTGGTAATTGATCCATTTTGTTGACACTACAAAAAAATGCCATTTTGTTTGCACTACAGGTACTGCCATTTTGTTCAGTTCCCATGATGCTTTGCACAGTTGTTGGAGGAATCATTTAGAAGTGTCACATTGGTTGACGTCATTGACACAATTATTTATAAGATAGAGGCACGTCGTGCTTGTTATCCAAATTCTTTGAATTCTTACGAGCTTTCTAAGTGCTCAGCTTTTGATTCAAGGCAAATGATTTAGCAACTGTGTTTTCCAACAATGATATTTGTTAACATTCTGTTACAGACAAAAGATAGGATCAATTTAATAGTTTTGAACTTAGCATGTTTGTGTTATGTTCCATCTCCTGACCTGTCTTTTCTACTTTTGTAGCCTGCCATTTTCTACTTCTTGCCAGTTCACACAGTGAGCAGGGTCCAATATGAAAAGGTTATCAGTATAGTATCCCAGCTTGTTTATTTAGGGATAGCATTAATACATCCATCCATCCATTATCCAACCCGCTAAATCCTAACTACAGGGATATTCGGGTCTGCTGGAGCCAATCTCAGACAACACAGGGTGCAAGGCAGGAAACAAACCCCGGGCAGGGCACACACACACATACACACATATACACACACACACACACCAAGCACACACTAGGGACAAATTAGAATGACTAATGCACCTAACCTGCATGTCTTTGGACTGTGGGAGGAAACAGTATTAATACATTTTTACCAAATTCTGGACCGTTCCATGTAGTAAATTACAGTTGTAAAATAAGACATTTTCACACTGAGTTATGAAAGATAAATTAGGTGTCTTGCATCTAAGTAAGATAAGATGACAGAAATGTAGAGTAAGGTATAATAATAGATGTTTCATGATATAGGCAAAAGAAATTCTAATTATAAATACAAGAGGGCTTTTGAAGATGCCGTTCTCATCATCTAATCAATATGCAGAAGCAGTTCAAAATATAAATAAAATGTTAGGTTATAAGTTGTTTAACCTGTTAAATATAAATCAAAAGACATTGTGCTCACACTATGTAATGTAATAGTAAAATCACTTCTAGAATATTATGTGCAGTTCTGGTCACCATGCTAAAACACAGACATAGTAGCACCTGAAGCTGTACAGAAAAGAGCAACCAGGATCATCCAAGGACTAAGAGCTTCAGGGAGTTAAACCTCTTTAGTCTTGAGCAGAAAAGGCGAGGACCTAATTCAGAATTTCAAAATTCTCAAACGTATTGATGATATAGACCCAGCAGAATTCTTTCAAATAAATACGTAACCATGTAAAAGAGGTAACCAGCAGAAATGCAAGGGAAGTGTACTTAAGACTGAGGCCAGCAATCACGTTTTCACGAAAAGAGAAAATCTGGAACAAATTACCAAGCAGAAACCTTGGCCACTTTTAAAAATATCTGGGTGAAGTATTGAAACAATTTAGCTGTTAGCTCACCAAAAGTGCTTGATGCACTGCATGGGCTCCTCTCATTTATCAAATTTCTTATATTATGTGACAGAATATTGGTACATCTGTTGTTACACCTAATAATGCTATTTGAGGATTTGGGTTAATATGGGATAATTCAAAGTAAAGATTTTTTTCTCAATACGATATGAGTGTACAGCATTCCCAAAGCACCAGAAGGGGAAGACACTTGGTGCCATTTTTCAATCAATCAGTACATTAGGTTGAATATAAATGAGACTGAAATGTCAACATGAGTATTCATTTTCAGCTATAATTTAATGATTGTGCTCACATATAATGAGCTATTTTTAATAAATTAAAAGAGAAGTAATAAATCTTATGTCAAATCAAAATGGCTTATTAATTTCTATGGGGAAAACAGCACACTAGGGAAACAGAGAGACACCCCGATGGAGGTGTGAGCAGAATAATCATTTTTGTGTCAAATACTTTCAATAAATTATTAGGCACTTATAAGAATGCATGCTTAAAATTAATAACTTCTACTCTTAAGTTTTAATTTACTAATGACACATTCACTAATTCCAAAATTACCTCACAACCTAATTTCATTAGAAACTTTATTGAAGATTTTGTCTTCTTCCTACCTGGATTCCGAGTTCGATTGGTCTGCCGGCTCCTCACTTGCTCAGTCCACAAAGTTGGATAATGAGATGTAATATCTAAGATGAGAAACCAACAGAGCACGTTCACTCCACAGCAGCCAAAAATTCTTTCAATAAAATAAATTTAAATTTCAAGTTTCCATTAGTTGCAAGGGCTTTAAGTGGCACTAATCTATGCCATAACACTCAGGATGTTAACATGAAACATGAAGAACACTTCATAACTTGTACTCTCAATGTAATCTGTTTAAACAGAAAACATTAAGCCTTTAATCAAAAAGTGTAGCGGGAACAAGGAAATGGGAAAATGGAAAATTAATGAAGCACTCACTACATGTAGTAAGCATAATAAAATTTTGTCAAGACAAAAGAATGCATCAAACTGTAGTAGCACATTAGACACAAAATTCAAGCAATATTGGCAAATGAACAGAACAGAAAGAGGGCTGACAAAATTTCAAATGAAAGACAATTTTTCTTCATTTTAGGTTCTATCCTTATCTCTGGCCAGAGCACTCCTTTGTCTTTTCTAATGTTCATGTCTGTGTGTCTTTGCTGAATTCCTTTTTTTGACAGGACTGACTCTGGATTCACTGGATGCAGTGCCAAATGAGGATGGGGTCAAATTTCCTACTGCCAATCCTTTCCATGAAGTGTTGTCCTGGATCACCTTAAGCCACCATGTGCTTAGAGGCTGTACTGGGCCTCCTTTTTGCTTACAGCCTTTATATTTTATAATGCCTCTTTCCACTGTGCCCTTCCTAGCCACTTATATTTCTTTAGGGACGCTATATATTTGATGTACACTGTATATCTTTTGTGTATAATACTGTG
The DNA here is from genome assembly GCF_016835505.1 of Polypterus senegalus. Classification (NCBI taxonomy): domain Eukaryota; kingdom Metazoa; phylum Chordata; class Cladistia; order Polypteriformes; family Polypteridae; genus Polypterus; species Polypterus senegalus. The sequence continues at coordinate 38,433,217 of NC_053169.1, read as the reverse complement.
TCTAGCACTTTGTTCTGTAATGTTTTGCATAATGCTACATGCATTCTATGTTCTTGGTGTAATATTTTAATACACTTTGATAAGCAGATCATGTAATGAGCAGTTAGTATCACAGGGCTGCCAGACCTATAATTTTTAGAACATTTTTTTTAGTAAATGTTTCATAAATCCCCATGATAAAATTTGCCTGTCCATTAAATTCTACACTTTATACTTTATGGACAAGATTGCCTCATAATTATTACTGAAAGATTTCAAACTGAATTAAATTCTGTCATACTATAAAAGAGTGGATTGTAAGGATAAGATACAGAATGTTATATTACCATATAATCTATCTTGAAATAGTTGGAGGAACTTACAGTAGCTTTCAAGACCAAGACAGTACTGAAGTGCAGTTTTTCAACGACCTCCGTTAGGTGGTGGTGTAAACCTTTTGGGTACGTCACCGTGAAAAATCTCAGTTACATACACGTTTAGAAATATTTGGAACTGCATTTATATTTAAAAAAGACTGGTTTTGAGATTGGCTGTCATTTTCTTTCAGATGGATAAACCAAAAATGACATCAGCAGCTCACACAGGCCTGAGTCATTACTTTATAGCATTGAGGGCTTGGCAAGAATTTGAAAAAGAAAATGAATAAATTTGTACAATTGGTATTACCTTCTTCATCTCCTTGAGGCTGTGGATCCAGCGCTGGAGCTGTTGAGTCATCTGAATTCAGAATGGAAAAGATTTGCAAGGAGACTACAATTATAAGAGTAAGCTGCGTATTTCTACATGCCAGAGTAAGAGATGATTTGCACATAGCCCGGCCATTAGGAAAGAAAAAAACAGAATTCAGTATAGTGGTTATAAATGGTGGTCTGAGGTCAGATGGGGAAAATCTAGTGGACATTTATCAAGAAGCCCACCCTTCATTATAAAAATTCTTTTCTCCTTGATTGATCAGCCTGTAGCCTCCCGGAATGATGGAAAAAAAAATAGTTAAACAGACAATTTAAAAAATAGACAAACGTAACCTAGAGAAGAAACAGAAGTAGAAGATTAACTGTGCCTGAAAAAGAGAATTTAAAAGAGTACTGCCTACATAAACATACTCCTTTTAGTATTACCTTCATGGACTAGTTGGATTAAAATTTAATTTAATGTTTTTTTTAAGTATTAAAAGTATGTTGAAAAATTAAAGAAGAATAACAAAAATGGAGGTCAAACGTGGAATGTTTCCCCCAAAATGGGATTCATTTAGTAATTTAAATGTCTGCTGTTGTTTGTAGGCATCCGATGATTGCCATAACTGATTTTAAGAGGGAGGATGTCATGCAATCCAGGAGTTTGCATAGTAGCTAAACTGATGAGACTACTCCATAGCATTACAAAGGTTGTTACAGCTAAGCATTAAATTAATTATATATAATTCTAATTAAAAAAATTGCAAGGATTCAGAAGAACAGTAATATGCATGCTGCCCTGGTATAGTAAGTGTTATTGATGAAGCCAATGGTATCCAGTTAATTGGTAGCAAAATGAACAGATCTTTTTAAAAGACCCCAGTCCTACAGGATGTTTTCTTATGAAATTATTGTAGCTCTAAATGTACAGACCACGGGCAGATATTTTTTGTTTTTGAAATTATAATAATATTAATATTGAAATTATAGAATACGGGCAACAGTGAAACACATATCGTGAGTTCGGAAATAAGAAAACAATTCAACAGGTAAATTTCTTCCAAATGACGCAATATAGTTTCCATCATTAAGAAATGAGGCTGATTTAACACACTGTTAATGAAATGTAAAATGCATCAGTTAAAATGTGTATTTGATTTCAAGTTGGTCAGCATGCTGGAAACAGAAATTACAGAATGTAGCTTAATAGTTCACAATATTTGAAAGTAAACTCAATAAATTTTAGAATGTTAAAAATGAGTTAATAAACAATTATTTTAATTTTATTATTTGGAAAAAAAAGAAGTTTAGGATAAGTTAGAATATAGGTTAATAACTTAGTGTTTAGCTAACAGCCATATTCCTGTCGAAAGTTCTATCCATATGCTGTATTAATGACAGAAAGTCTTCCAACAAGCTCGTGATAATATTCATGTATATCGAGTTCCATATGCATCCATAAAAAAGGACTGTTGCATTCCAGAAAGTGTCTTTATATTTGTTGTATAACAAAACTGGTTTCTGTTTACACCAGAGAAGCTATAATTAATGTAAAATAGGACATATAGCAGTTAAGCTGTACTGCTATATGAACAAAAAACCCTGAAATTGATTTATGCTCAAAGTTTTTTTTCTCACCGTAAATTAATTTTTGTTGATTGTAATAAAAAAATCATGGAAAATTAACACAACAACCTTAGACTATGAAAATATGACACCGAAATTGAAGTTTGAAGAGTTGCTTAAACAGAAACCACTTTATACGTGAGGTGGAAGGCCTCAGACATTGCATTGGCCTGTTTTATGGATCCATCTGGTCACCCTACAAACTATCATTTACAGACAAAATTCCCTGTTTGCACCTGAAGTGAGGCAAGCCATGTCCTGACTAGTTTTATTAGGTGTTTGTGAAAAAGAGGCATTTAGGCGTTATAGTAAAAATGTGATTTGTACTTAAATGGCTCATATTCAAAAGTATATATTTTTGCTGTTTAGTTCTACTCATTCTACTAAATTAATGTAATATATTACATCTTTTAAAAAAAAATACTTTAAAAGTATAAGATCAGGCAAGTGTACAATCATAAAAAGCTGCTAAATGCCTGCAAGTAAAGGAAAATGGCTGTTGTGCATGACAGATAAAAATCAGTTGTCCCCAGGCATGTACCTGTGTTAAAAAGGAGAACAGCATTCCTTTCAGAGAGGTGAGTCTCAGGAATCCCTTACAGAACACAAAGAAAATATCAGTAGGGAACCAGATTCAATTTAAATAAATAAATAGACATGCAGTAAAATAAAATAAAGAAAATCTTCATTCTCTTTTGGAAGAGATGAGTGTCTGAAAATATAAGCATCATTCTTAAGTAAAACAAAGTACATATATTACATTTTCAGGCAAAAAAAAAACAACAATTATCATGAAATTCATGTATTTAAGAAAAATTTGTAATGTTTAAATACTGTACAGTATATCAAATCTGTATTAATTTTACTAATATTACTTTCCTCGTTACTATTATATAAATGGAATTAGGCAATTAGTTTGTGGAAAAATCTACCATCTGCTTCATTTAGCAAGAGTGACTGTGAAGTATGTTTACCACACTGCTGCTTTGTAAGAACACAGAAATGAGACACATTCACCATCATCGTCTTTGACCGGCGCAGTATAAAAGTCGTGCAGTTTACAGCTAACCAGTTAGCCCGTTACTACAGCTGACATGCTAGAGAGAGATGTTTACTTTTACATTTATTCACTTAGCAGCGGCTTCTACCCAAAGCGACTTACAAAAGAGGTGAATGTGATCAAGTAAGCATCACTTTGGGACCAAGGACAAAGATACAAAATTGACCGCCATGACCACTGAAGAGCTCTGAACAAAATACAAATACAACTCCAAGGTTCCAAAAAACTAACATCTAATATCAGGTGGACAGAACAAGAGTCTTAAAATGTTTCTTACACACATTGAGGGAGTCAGAATTTCAAATGGAGGCAGGAAGCTCATTCCTTCTGGAATTTCTCTTCTCATGATTCTTGGAAGAAATTTTCCTGCATAGACGGTGTGTTGCTATGTAATATTTACAATGTTAACAATTGCAAAGAATAATAACAAATGAAATTTAATGGCAGTCATGTGATTCCGTAATTAAAAGTTCAGAAACTATTATCAACTTACCAACTGACATAGATATAGAATTCTCACTCTTTTGATAGTAGTGCTGTTCCTATTGCAGCAATAAAAAGCATTATCAAAAGTAAAAGAAGTTTAGTCTCAAGCAGAGGAGACTTTTCTGAGGACCTGATACAGGTCTTCAAAATTCTCAAAGGGATTGATAAAGTAGATCCAGCTAAATTTTTTCAACTGGACAGTGAATCAAATAATCAAATATATCATTGGAGATGAAGGGGAAATGCATTTCTGACTAAAGCCAGGATGCATTTGTTTATGCAGAGTTGTAGAAATCTGGAAAAAAAACAACCGGGACATGTAGTTGAAGAAGAAATGTTGACAATCTGGATCTCTGGATGAGATATTGGGACAGCTTATCTATTAGCTAAGCAAAAAATTTAATGGACTGAATCTCACTTGGCAAATTTCATATGTTATGTTTTTAAAAATGGTCTAAATTCTCAATGTACATTTGATGACTACTAGGCACAATGTGCCCTTCTGCTGTTTATGGCAGAATGTTTAATCCATTTACACTTGACAAGAAATTAGCATATTTGAATTTGTTATGTGTTAGGTACATTCAAAGATTCTGATAAAATATTTTTAGCCCACAAAAGGAACATTTTACTGAATTATAAGGGTTTTAAAGAGTTCTACCTTCACCTCTAATTTTGTTATGTGTGCTTCTGTTTGTCATACAAAAAAGCCAGACACAACATTTTTTGCATCAACAAACAGATTTATTTGAATTAGTCAGTCTTTTGGTGCTGCTGTTATTTCTTTAACTGCACTATGCAGTTGATTTTCAGTGGTCTGTGTACAGTTCTGATGTAATAAACATACTTTACAGTCACTCGTCAATTCCCATTTAAATATGTTTTGCTTATGTATTAAAAAATATGGTTAAGAAGTGGCAAATGAATTAACAAGATAGTTGTGTGAATGGATTTTGCTTAAACATTTACCTGTTTTTCCAGCATCTTTGCGAGGTACCTTTTCTGGAATGGCCCCTGAAATCACAATATTCAAACATATAAACTATTAACCAATCAAAGAAGTGAATCAAATGATATAAGCAGGGTAATTTAATGAAGAACCTTTAAAGCACCACATAAAAATAAAGAGTATTGTTATGTCCACTTACAGAGCAATAATCAGAGCTTGTCATTGTGTTTGATATTTTAACCAAAGGAATGATTTCAATATTTGAATTCACGAGCCGTAAGCTCCAGAGGTATTAATGAGCTAGAACCACAAATGGGTAAATTCATTAATTTAAAATAGACACAAAAAAACGAAATCTGAATGTAAACAAAACGGTCAGCTGAATTTTATATATTTAAAGGGGTTTATTGATTTTAACAGTGTGTGGCCTATACTGTATGTATTTACTAATGTGATTAAAATATTTACAAAACACTAAATAATAAGTATAATTTAATCATGGTGTGCTTGACAAGTGTTCTCACAATTAATTAAAAAAAGATATAAGAGAAGACTTTAAATAATGTTTTGATGATTTGGTAGAATATGTATGCAATATATTGAATATTGTTGTATTATGCTATTAATATTTCATAATTGCAAATCTTCACATGTGCTCTTGGACATATTCTCTAAAAAAATAAATTGAATTAAATTGACAAATTCAAAAGGTGACGTCTGTAAATATAAATTTGTCCAGTAGATTTGCAACATGTTAGAAACAAACAACTAATTCACTGCTCTAATGTATTGTGACAGATTAGGGCTGTATCGCTCCCTTGAACCCTTGTCCAAGACTCTAGACACCAGAAAACAGTGCAATAGTTGACTTTATTTAAATGCCACAGTGCACAAAGCACCCTCTCCTCCACTATACTCATAAACAAACTAATCACACTAACAATAAACAATCCTCCACGCTCAGACACATTGCCACCCTTCCACCCAGCTCAGCTCGTCGTCTGGGAGCTCCCACAGTCCTTTTATCCTCCCTGACTCGGAAGTGTTTCCAATCCCAAGTCCACATGATTCTTTATCACTTCCGGGTCAGGTACAAGTCCTTCTTCTCACCCCGGAAGCACATTGCTCTTCCTTTGACGCACTTCAAATGAGTCTTCAGTCCTCCCTGCAGCTCCCTCTTGCGGCCCCTGTAGTATCCAGCAGGGTCGTGTATAAAAACTACATAGTCCATGACTCCCTGCTGGTCTTCGGGGCACCTCCATACTGCAGGGAGGGCTCCATCTGGCGGCCTGGGGGTATTGGTCAGGATAACAAGCTGGCCAAAGACCACAGTATACACATCATATTAAATGTGCATTGCAGAGGACCCATAGAGGGTCTAGACAGTCGGCTCTTTCTATTTCTTTTTTTGATATTTGGATGTTTTATATTCTATATTTTTATGTTAATTTGGTTGTGTAATTGCATCTTTTAGATAGATAGATAGATAGATAGATAGATAGATAGATAGATAGATAGATAGATAGATAGATAGTCATGCATTTATGACTGTTTACCACCTTCCTGGCTCTAAAGAGGTAAGCAGTACCACCCTGAGATGAGAGGGGGCGCTGGTGCTAACATTATCTTCTCTTTCCTCCTCCTCTGCAATGATTCGAAAAGAGTCATCTCAGAAAGCACAAAATCAAACCAAATTTCAGGTATTTGTGCACAAATCAATAAATTGTGGTTGCAGTGGACTAAAGAACACAAACACCAGAACATGAAGAATTGTAAAATATGTTCTTGTGTTGTGAATCTATGTTCCTGCTGGTTTATGGTGATGGAAATGCCAGGATGTGTGAAATACCAGATACATCCATATTTCCTTTAGCTCTATTTCTGTTATGCCAAACACAAGGTACGGCATAGAAAGAAATGGAGGTGACCAGGAGAAGAAACATCATGAATACAGTTGTTACCAAAAACAAGTTGTGAACAGAATGTCCATATCGTCTTTCATCAAATCCAAAATATTGCCCAAAAACAAAAGCCTATAGCCACAACCTAGAAGTCTTTAAAAGTGAAACAAACACCTAAAAACTAACCGCAACCTCATACAGAGAATTTCTTTGATGTATCAGCAAAGTCAGATGACCAGGAATTTCACAATCTTTTATCCCGTCACACCAATGACATTGGCACTATGCCCCTCTTGGTTACATTTTATAGCAAAATTGAGGCAACTGCTACTCCAAACAGTGGCATACATACATAAAACACAGATGGTTTTGGAAATAGATACCAGATATTTTCAGCTGTCCTAGCTAGAGAATAATGAAAGAAATTGATTCTGTGACCCAAAAACTGATTGTAGAATGTAAAGAGTCACAAAAAAAGGAAACAAAAAAATGAATAGCAAAGGCAAATCCCGGCAATTTCAGGATGACAATGATGTTGTAATAACCTGGGATGTGTTTTGATTGATCTGTTAATATGAGTACACAATACCTCGTATATAATCTATAGCTCAGCAGTTAACTGACCCAGTAAAGAGGACATTTATACCATATCACCTGTACCAGCACCTCCTTCAGGTAATTACATCATTATGTCTTCAAGAATCATGATCTCAAGAAGAAAACCCAACTAATGGTCTATAACGCAGTTAGTGCCACTCAGTATGGTGCTGAGACCTACACTACCTACAAATTAAAACCTCCATTAGTATTGCCTGTCGAAGATTCCCTATAACAACTGAGGGATTTGTACCACCAATTTCAGCATATTAATAATAATAATAATAATAATAATAATAATAATAATAATAATAATAATAATTCATTACATATTCACAAAGGCAAAGACAACCAACACTGAAAACCATGATCTTTCAAAGTCTACTGTATAAGCTAGGCCACCTCATGAGAATTCCTAACTCTGGTTTACTCCTAGATGAATTAAGATCAAAAGATCTAAGATGACAAGATAAAGCTGTTTAAAGCCTACTTTATAAAAGACCAGTTCAACGTCACTGACTGAGAGAGTGTAGTCATTGGCAAAAGTACACGAATAAGAATGCAGATATGTGCAAGTCTCTACGAAACAGAAACACTCCATTGTCAAGAGAACTCCACAGTAATCTAAAATCACATATAACGTTGATGGGCACCCTTGTCATGTTAAGTGACTGCCGAGCGACTCAAGCAGAGCAATGTTTAAGTCAAAACATCATGGCAAATTAGGCGCAACCCTTCATTGTAAGTGCATACTCGTGTCACAAGACTACAGAAATCCTAGAATGGCTCCAGAAATATGTCAGTCAGTTCCACGTAATGGACATTCTGACCATTTCATCAGATCTCAGTCTAATTTAACATCTATAAAATGAGACTGGAAAATCTACTCAGATTAACAACTATGGGACATGCAGGAGTTAGCATAATAGCATCCATGTGCAGTCCATGCCTGTTCTGAGGACAAATGAAGGAATGACTTGATGTCAAATAGAGCGGAGAGAGGGTAAACATTTTGGGGAGTATTTGAAAAGGAAGGAAAAAAATGTACCCTCTCCAAGGTACACAACACTTGTTTAGAAAATATGAGAAAGTGAATCAGTTGTAAATTTTGTGATTCTCCCTAGTGTGCACAGGTACGCACAATAAAATTGCATTTTCACAGGGATAATATTGCTGGAGGACATCTGGTAAATAATTATTACCAGACCACTTTAGACATTCTAATCCCATGTGAATCTGCCATGCCAGAAATTTTTTCTGAGCGTGTCATTAATAATTCTGGACCTAAACAATAACTGTTTTTGGCCTCTTCTGGTAATTCTAGTCCTGTGTGGATACAACTGTCAGCGCACTGTGCTGAAGTTGTGCTGTCGGACAGTGAAAGATCCAAATATGAACGTGTTCCTGGACATTTCTACAGGAGTGAATCAGCCAACCTGACATCTGACATCATGCAAATGGAATGGTGCACAAATGAAAAGGTAAAATGAAAATCTGAAAAATGTTTTTTAACCAACCAAAGTGTCAAATTAAATTAACAATGAAAATGTTGATTATAGTAAGCACATTTATTTTTGCACCAGGCAATCTTTTGTACTATTTCTAAATTAAAACCTGAGAAATGTAACATTGTCACTCCACCAAGGGTTGTTTCCTGCATTGCACCCCCCATGACCTTAAAGTGGTAAGATGATTGTTATCAAAAATGTATATATATGAACATGTTATACAGTAATTATTCTACTAATATATTAATCAAGCATCTTACTTCCATTTGTCCACCCATTTTCTGAACATGCCTAATTCAATTCAGCATTGTGGCATGCTGTTCCATTTCAGAACATCCTCACCATCTTAGAAATGTCAGTTAATCTAACCTGCATGTTTTTACAATGGGAGATTAATACTGGAACACATGGAGAACAAGATATGGGAAGAATGAAGAGAGGCATAGGATCTGCACACAGAACACTGGAACAATGAGGCAGCAATGCTAACCACTGCACCCTCATAAAATCACGAAAATAATAGAACAAAAACTGGTGGAAGTATTGTTAGTTATTATAAGTTTTTCTTCATTTACTTGATATAATACTTATAAAATTATGATTTAGGAATCCCACTGTTGACTATTTGCTCCCTTCCTTGAGGTGGTGGTCATTCACAATCACTATTACTAGACCAGCTTGGACTTTTCAGTTATCCTAACAGATATACAGTGGTGTGAAAAACTATTTGCCCCCTTCCTGATTTCTTGTTCTTTTGCATGTTTGTCACACAAAATGTTTCTGATCATCAAACACATTTAACCATTAGTCAGATATAACACAAGTAAACACAAAATGCAGTTTTTAAATGATGTTTTTATTATTTAGGGAGAAAAAAAATCCAAACCTACATGGCCCTGTGTGAAAAACTAATTGCCCCCTGAACCTAATAACTGGTTAGGCCACCCTTAGCAGCAATAACTGCAATCAAGCGTTTGCGATAACTTGCAATGAGTCTTTTACAGCACTCTGGAGGAATTTTGGCCCACTCATCTTTGCAGAATTGTTGTAATTCAGCTTTATTTGAGGGTTTTCTAGCATGAACCGCCTTTTTAAGGTCATGCCATAGTATCTCAATTGGATTCAGGTCAGGACTTTGACTAGGCCACTCCAAAGTCTTCATTTTGTTTTTCTTCAGCCATTCAGAGGTGGATTTGCTGGTGTGTTTTGGGTCATTGTCCTGTTGTAGCACCCAAGATCGCTTCAGCTTGAGTTGACGAACAGATGGCTGGACATTCTCCTTCAGGATTTTTTGGTAGACAGTAGAATTCATGGTTCCATCTATCACAGCAAGCCTTCCAGGTCCTGAAGCAGCAAAACCACCCCAGACCATCACACTACCACCACCATATTTTACTGTTGGTATGATGTTCTTTTTCTGAAATGCTGTGTTCCTTTTACGCCAGATGTAACGGGACATTTGCCTTCCAAAAGTTCAACTTTTGTCTCATCAGTCCACAAGGTATTTTCCCAAAAGTCTTGGCAATCATTGAGATGTTTCTTAGCAAAATTGAGACTACCCCTGATGTTCTTTTTGCTTAACAGTGGTTTGCGTCTTGGAAATCTGCCATGTAGGCCGTTTTTGCCCAGTCTCTTTCTTATGGTGGAGTTGTGAACACTGGCCTTAATTGAGGCAAGTGAGGCCTGCAGTTCTTTAGACATTGTCCTGGGGTCTTTTGTGACCTCTCAGATGAGTCGTCTCTGCGCTCTTGGGGTAATTTTGGTCGGCCGGCCACTCCTGGGAAGGTTCACCACTGTTCCATGTTTTTGCCATTTGTGGATAATGGCTCTCACTGTGGTTCGCTGGAGTCCCAAAGCTCTAGAAATGGCTTTATAACCTTTACCAGACTGATAGATCTAAATTACTTCTGTTCTCATTTGTTCCTGAATTTCTTTGGATCATGGCATGATGTCTAGCTTTTGAGGTGCTTTTGGTCTACTTCTCTGTGTCAGGCAGCTCCTATTTAAGTGATTTCTTGATTGAAACAGGTGTGGCAGTAATCAGGCCTGGGGTGGCTACGGAAATTGAACTCAGGTGTGATACACCACAGTTAGGTTATTTTTTAACAAGGGGGCAGTTACTTTTTCACACAGGGCCATGTAGGTTTGGATTTTTTCTCCCTAAATAATAAAAACCATCATTTAAAAACTGCATTTTGTGTTTACTTGTGTTATATTTGACTAATGGTTAAATGTGTTTGATGATCAGAAACATTTTGTGTGACAAACATGTGCAAAAGAATAAGAAATCAGGAAGGGTGCAAATAGTTTTTCACACCACTGTACATGGTTGAGAGGTGCAGAACAAGCGGATTCCCTGAAGAAAAAACAAACAGACAATGGAAGAACATGAAAGCACCATAGCAAGAGTGGCAGGGCAGGGGATCGATCCCAGGTCCCTGGAGCTGTGAGGGAGCAGTAATAACAACTGCACCGCTATGAATTAACAGTACGCTGCTAGTACCATATGAACGGTACTTAAAAGAGCCTCCCATAGGAATACCTCACTAGAGCGTATATGTCGATATTACTTACGGGGTTTAGGGGGTATCCCTTTACAATATCCTTAGAGTTAAAGTGCCAGAAGGTTAAGCGATCTGCTAAATGTACTTTTGAACCCGATAACATGCATTTTAAAGTCTGACTCCGGACCTTACAGAGTATCATTTAGAAAGGATTGTCACAAGGAATTCCTCACTCAGTGTGCATTGTATAAGCTGCTTAAAAGAGATAATTGATATATTGGTTGGAGATTATTTTTCAAGACCTGGTTTTATTAGCTACCTTTTATTTATCTTCATTTGTCAGCTCTCATTAAACAATGCCTAACATGCCTATTAGAAAATCATGCAGATCAAGATCACATCATGGTCTTCGTGGCTGTCTCACAACAAGACCAACCAATGTTTGATTAGCTAGGGACATGGTTTGTCAATTTGGAACTATTTAAATACAGAAAAATTCATATTTCAGCAATCCACTGATTTTGTAACCGATGTATCCTCTTAAGCAGGGGTTCTCAAACTCAGTCCTGGGGGCCCACTGTGGGTGCAGGTTTTTGTTTCAAAACCCTAACCCTCACCCTAACCCTAACCCTAACCCTAATCAGTGACAACATCTGATAGCACTGATCTCATTTAATTAGCAGGTATTATTTATCTTTTATTCTACATTCAGAAAAGCACAGCAGCATGATTTTTACATTTACAAGAAACTTAGAAATATTTCTGTTTTTGCTATGGATTTAAATGCTTAACTCTCTTTTTATTATATCTCACGCTTTCTCTGTGCAGTTTGCTTCCTTCATTGAATCTTAACAATGACAATTAAAAACAAGCAGAGCAGAAACCCAAGCAAACAACACTCAGTCATGAAAGGCTGCAACTACTTTAGCATCAGCCCCACTAAATAGTAAATAATGGATTAATTAAACAATTAGAACACCTAGAAAAGTAGAATGACAAGATGAAAATACTGTTAAAATGAAAAAAATACATATAACCGCTTAGTACATTTTAATACCTTTTTTTTTTAACAAACTTAGTTTTCTAATTTGTATATTATTCCCAAAACAGGGAATCTGGGAAACAACAGTTCACTTAATTATCACAGGAGTCCAATTAAAAACAGAGGCTGGTTGGAACAAAAACCTGCAGCTACAGTGGACCCCCAAGACCGAGTTTGAGAACCCCTGCTCTAAAGTATGGGTGTCAAACTCCAGTCCTGGAGGGCCGCAGTGGCTGCAGGGTTTCATTCTGACCATCTTCTTCATTAGTGACCCGAGTTTACTAACTTCTTTTGCCTCAGTTTTAATTAACTTGCCTCAGACCCCTTAGTTGTCTCTTTTTCTTAATTAGCAGCCAAACAATAATGAGACACAAAACAAGCCGCCACATGACCAGCTAACCCGCGCCCATCACACATTATTTAAAAATAAAGAAAGGTGACGGTCTTAGTAAGGTTGATTGCTCAGGTCACCAAAACATCTTGACGATGTTTTTAGAAAAAACAGAAAAATCAACAATTTTGGAAATGTCTGCTGTGGCAGAATGAGAATAGCAACAAGCCATTGAATTAAATAACGGGTTTAATTAACAGCAACAATAGGCTTCTCATTAAGAAAGTGATTGGAGTGAAATTGTTTTAGCTGGTCATCTGTTGGCTCATTTCACATTTCATTTCATTTCAGCTGCCATTTAATCAAGAAAGGAATCAATTCAGGGGACCGAATCCTTAAAATCAGGGCTATTAAAATGAAGGGAAAAGAAGTTAATCAGCATTGAAAACTGGTCATTGTTTAGGAAAAGGGTCAGAATGAAAACCTGCAGCCACTTTGGCCCTTAAGGCCCGGAGTTTGACACCCCTACTCTAAAGGGTAAAATGAAGCCAAGATCTATCCCAGCCTCGTCAAATGGAAGGTAGGAGGACATCCTGCATGGGGCACCAATCTGTTAGCGAAATCACTCATACACACTAAGCCAAAAAACTGTTGCCAGCAGGGGTGTAGATTCTCCATCGTATAGGGTGATCCTCTTGTTTTACATCATTGTAAGTGCCAGTTTATGTGCCTAGGTTAGCTAGTTTTCTGTGAGGAGTTGTTACAGGTTGAGTATGTGATGTGTTTGTGAGCTCTGCGCCATGTGGAAAAAGCGGCATACTAAATATGGTGAATGTAATGGGATATTTAGTGTGCAAGTGTGTTGAAGACATAAGCAGTTCAGTTATTAGATTAGATAAGATATAGTTTATTTGTGCCTAAGGGGAAGTTAAAACTTTAAAGAAGCTCAAGAGAAGGGGTGAGCAAAAATAGGGAAAAAGTAGATTTACAGTTGTTCATATGGAAAAAGGCATGTAGGTTATGATTGCTACATTCAAACACACTTTAATAATAATAATAATAATAATAAGACAAATGAGAAAAGAAAAAGACAAAAAATACAAATAAATAATACAATAATTAATAAATTGTAATACAAGATTAATAATACACCCTCTGTGTTTTCTGTACTCCCAACTGTAAACCTGCTTTTTGCCCACCCCTGTATATATTGTCACACATATGTCCTTGGGGACAGCTTAAAGGCTCTGGTGATGCTAATTCAACACCATTCCACAAGCTGCCGATGTATACTAATGCCTGTTCTCTTCCTACATGTACAATCTGGATTATTTACAGCCAGACCACCTCTAACATCACTTCTGGTGTCTGTCCCCCGGACCCACCAGTTCCTGCCTAGTTGGAATTTATATAGAAGGGTTGCCATCTTGGCTTGTTTGGTCTTAGATTCATGCCATTAGTGGCATTATTTTTTGCTGAAGAGCCTTTATAATATATGGGGTCACGGTGTCAAACCAGTCTTTTTTCATGTTTTCATTTGCTCTGTCTCTTTTCTATGTATATATATATATATATATATATACAAAGTATATATATATATATATATATATATATATATATATATATATATATATATATATCTTCTTATATAATACACTACCGTGGCTGTCTTTTTGTCTGTCCAGTATTTTATATCACCTGTAGCTCACAAACAATTTGAACTATTAACCTGAAATTTGGTACACATATTTTTTTTTATTTTTTTTTATTGTAGAATCAACTCTTGGCAATGGCCAGCAGGACGGCTGTGTGGCGCATGCGCATGGGCGCCATTCTCATCCCTACCACCCTCGCTGTCACTTCCCCTACCTCTTCATATCATAAAACATTCTTGAGCCAGATTAAAGACTTAAGTGCCAGTTTAATTGAAAAATTAATGAAAAACGTACAAAGTAATTGCACCACAACCACTAACTTAAACGGTTTTAATGCAAAAAGATGCAGACGAAAGAAGAGAAGAAGCGGGCGGCTAGAGTGGAGAGAAGAAGAGCTTCTTAGGAAGCAGCCAGCGCATCAACCTCTGAGCAAACAAATGCTAAACGTACAGAGAAAAAGGATGAAAACTATGAATGCTCAAGTCAAGTGTACAAGATGATGCAACCCCCTCCTAGTTGGCAACGTAAACTTTGAATTGTAATATGCTCATTTTTAGCATATAGTATCTCATTTACATAAGTGTTCAGACGCTCCATCTGATCGTATCAAATGTAACCTGTCCAGCCTTAAGTAACATCCAAAACAGGACATTTAAGCCAGTTCTTCACATTACCCAAAGTCCCATAACCCCTGAACCTACCATAACCCACCATGAGATGTGATAGTTCTTTCAACTTAAGATGCGATCAAGGCTGGCTAGTTTTGAATCATTCCCACCTTACATTCCTCCTTGCTCTGGATCTTATTTTATGATATGCTCCAGTCTCAGTCTCTGACCAGTCCCAGAAGAACTTAGTGTTACCCCACTCAGCAACATTTGCTTCAAACTGTAATAAGGAGCAACTTCGTTAAGTGGCTGTGTAGTCTGTCTTGTTAGTGGTAAATCTGTTCGGTTATTTTCTACATGAGACAATGACGGAGACTAACTTAGTAAAAAGTTGTTATGTAGCTGTCGAATTTAGATCGACAGTAGTCTGGGTAATATGTGTGGCAATAATTTACTATTTCTTAACCTTAAATCGCAAAATGAGCATTCTTTGGTACTTTCTAAAAAAATGAAAACTTAAGCAAGGGAAGATAGTCAAAATGAAATAGAGCAGATAACATTGGATTTCCATAGTTATATAGCTCTGACTAAAGATTCGTGGAAAATAAAATTTATGGAAATATCCAGAAGTTTTAAAGGGATGGTAATGTAAAATAAGGCAATGTTAAGGTTAACGCCACTGATAAGATTGTATTTTCTTTAGAAAATATAAGCAAGAAAACACATCTGTACACACGTATAAGTTGAAATTATGTTGGCTTCTAAGAAACGTTTACATTAAAGTGAATAGACTGTTTGACACAGCATCCAAACACATGAGCAAATAAAATTTGAAGTTCATCCATCCACTTTCCTAGCCCAATTACCCAGGGCATGGTTGGGGGGTCAACTGGAGCCTATTCCGCCTTCTGCCTGTAAGCACCTTGAACATGAAAAAGGTGCTATATAAATAATTTTTTATTATTATTATTATTATTATTATCAAGCATGGGGTGCAAGGCAGACACAGTCCTTGGACAGGGGTAATTCTGTCACTGGGTGAAAAGACACATACACAGATCTGGGCCAAAATTTGGCATCGCCAGTTCATCTAATCCGCATGGCTTTGGGCTGTGGGAGGAAAACAGAGCACCTGGGAGAAAGTCACACAGAGACAAGCAGGACATGCAAATGCGGACACGAGGAGAACCGCCATCTCTTTGTTGCTAGACAGTAGTGCTACCACTGTGTGTCCTTGCTACTCAATCAAAAATTCAGCCATACTGTACAGTATTACACTTAATACAGTATTTTTAATGTTTTCTTTAAACAGTTAATGCAGTTTTGATGGCACAAATTTCAGAAAACAAATTCAATTCTTGGAATTGCAAAACTTAAAAAGTTCCTTACCTGGACATCTGGGTGTCTTATTTGCTACAGCTGTGCCACTTATGGGACGTCCATTCGGGGTGACGCACCAGCAGTACCCAGTGTAGCTGTGACATTGAACCTGAAATGATGTTTGGTTTAAACAAATACCAAAGTGAAAAACAGTAAATACACTTAACAACGGTACATACTATACAGTGCTTAGCAGAATTGCAGTATTAAAGCATTCCAAACCATTTAATAGTTGACTTTTCCATTATCTAACCTACTTAATCAAGTCCAGAGCATCCGAGTCAAGGCAGGGAGCAACCATAGACAGCTTTATTCACTCGCTTTACTGAAACACACACCCACATTCAGCCATATAGGAACAATTTAGTGTCATTTGGCACTGTACCTCTGCAGTTGACCTGTTGTTCCCCAGGTTATCTTCTCCCTCATGCAAAAAATGTGTCTAGTTTCAGTGGCTCCTGGGTGGTCTTTTAGCCTTCGAACCCCTGCAGATTTAGTTTTGGTTTTTTCCTCCAGCTTAATTTGAGTTTTTAAAAAATTAATTTCTGTCCTCCTGTCCTTCTGACTTTACAATTGGATGCATCTTTGTTAAATATGATGTTCTATATCTACTAATTATATATCTATTTTTATGTAAGCCTGTACTAATTTATTTTTTGTTGTTTTTTCATTACAAGTCTCATGGCTGTGCTGTCACTTTCCATGAGAAGTACCCAAAGCCCAATAAAGTGACAAAAGAAGATCACACCTCCAATTTGGTTGTGCACGACTTTCTGCTGCACTCGGATAGTATGACTTGCGTTGGTGATGAAAACTAACAGTTGGCCAGTGCAATGTGCTTCACTGTCAGCAGAGGTTGCTGTGGTTGTTTTCCTGTCAGCAATGCTGTGTGCCCTCAGTCTTTCCTTGTCACCCAGGAAACATAGATGCATAACTGCTCACTGTGAGAAGAACTTGCAGCCCAATTAAGCAGCCAACACCTCCAATTCTTGGGTCATGTTATGCATATAATATCATAAACTCTCGATTAATGCACAGAATAAGGTTCAAAGCCCACTGGATTTGAAGTTTTTGTGTGTCAGACTTAAAATCCTTAGCATTCTATATATATGTATATATCTATCTGTATATCTATCTATATATATGTGTGTGTGTCGGAGATGGCTGGGGGGGGCACCGGGCTGGGACACCTAGGAGGACCGGAGGAGGGCTTATACCTTCCCCAGACCATGTGGGGGCGACCGCCCTGGTACCTTTGGGGGCCATGGGTACAGAGCTTTGAAGCTCAACCCTGTAGGGGCCCGTGGTAACCACCAGTGGGCGCCCCTATGCTTTTGGAGTCCTGGACCTCAGCACTTCTGCCACACCCGGAAGTGCTGGGGGGAAGAGGAGCAGGGACACCCGGAGTGCTTCCAGGGATGCAGCTGGCACTTCCGCCACACTGGGGCGTGTCGGTGGAAGATTGCCGGGAAACACCTGGAGCACATCCAGGTGATTATAAAAGAGGCCGCCTCCCTTCATACAAGGGCTAGATGGAGGATGAGGTCTCTGGAGGAGGCAAGGAGGCGGCCTGAAGAAGAGAAAGGCATTGTTAAGGGCCTGGACTAAGGGTGATTGGTGCTGCGACACTGGGTTGTGTGTGTCATTGATCTGTATATAGTGTATGATAAACGTGTTGTGGTGCTTAACATCATGTCTACCTGTCTGTGTCCTCCGGGCTGTTCCCCACAATATACTGCGGTGGGTGGCACCCTGCCCCGGATTGGTTCCTGCCTTGTGCCCTGTGTTGGCTAGGAGTGGCTCCAGCAGACCACCGTGACCCTGTGTTCGGATTCAGCGGGTTGATAAATGGATGGATGGATGGATATTTAAAGTGTTTGGTAAAATTGATAAGGGTTGCCATTTATTTGGTTGTTAAACATTAAAAATATTTGCCAATCAGATAAATGAATGATACACCCTAAGCACTTAGTCTTCTTTTTTCCTCACCCATATATTACAGAGAGAAAAGTAGATACAAAGATAATTTTGAAAGTGGTGGAGGTGTTACTGTTAAACAGTTATTTTCAGAATCTAATTTTAGAGTCGCAGTCCTGTTTAGGCATCAGCAGTTCAAGGCACAATGTGACCATACTCCATCACTGGTACTTTGCCCACAACACTCACACTCACTCACAATTGCCTCCTCCATGTTGGGATCAGGAAGGAAAACCAGTGGAGCAGAAGGAGAAAAACGTATGACCAAAGAATTTATTACAAAGTGAATCTGCAAAGTCAGATTGGACCAAATGAAAAAAAGCAACTTACCTGGCTATATGTTCCATCATCATTGCATTCTGGTATAAATACTTGCGGAAAGACTTTTCTTGCTTGCTGCTGGGTGTATTTCCGCTCTGCCACACATCTAGAAACTTCTAAAAGAAAAGAAAAATAGAAATAGAAAAGAAAAATGTTATAAAATGTAGCTTTAATTATCCAGACTTTGAAAAACTCCAGAAGAACTGAGTGTTTCGGAAGTGGTTTTATTATACTGTGGCCTGGAAAACGACCAGACATCATGTTCTTATTAAAAAGAGTGCATTGCTACCCAGTATGATGGTGAGTGCTGAGCACTTAACAAGAAGAGCTGAAGACGTCTTTCTAATGGAGTGTATAAGATTACTATTAAAACACACCGCCACGACCCCTTAAGTAAATTTAAAGTTGCTTGATAATGTTAACCTGCTAAAAGATGTCTTTTATTAATTCATTCGTAACAAGGGTCTGTAACTAACTTATGCAAATGTCACACTTGGCCACAGGTTATCTTTTGTGGTGGGTTATAGCACAGATTATTCTTATTCAATCTTTCCAGATACAAATGCAAAAACAACTTGTTTCTTACAAATACAGTATGTATATTGTATCTCATTTGGGATTTTGTATACTTGTGTTTTTATAATCACATACACACTGTGTTTTAAATTATTTGTATTGCTTCATTGTTTGCGAGTCTGAATGATCATCAGTCTAATCCATAAAATTGACTCAATAATGACAGTTCTGTAGAATATCAAAATGCAGATTTTAGTGATTGGACCAAATGGTCTCTCTATATCTCCTTTAAATAGACAGAAATACAATGCACAAAACTCCAATAAATACCTAAAGAAATTTCCATGCCTCTCAGAGTCATTTGATACAATACAGATGTCTGTGTCATAGTGGTAAAATAGCTAAGCCATTTTTGCAGTCATATTCACATCTCACCTTAGAGTGATTCTCTCATTTTTGAGCATTCCCATTTTCTTTCAGGCTTCAAACTGCACTGAATACGTGCTGCCATTACTGTATTACAAACTCCATAACAAACCATAGACTCTTCAATCAGATTAACTGTGCTGACTACGATTGTATCTGAGACAGCAGTGCCAATAAAGAAGAATTTGAAGAAACAATCGAACATGACCTGAAATCTACAAATCCTGATTGGTAACGATGAAAAGCAACATGGAAACTTTTAAAGGCAATAGTATGGCAGGCTTTTGGGAGTGTATTTTATAAGAATAATGGAAATCAAACTGCATGGTACACAGACTCACGTAGGGTACATTTTAACATTCAATTTACAAATTAGTTTTTATTCAATGTTATGGTGCAATGGCATTGTTAATTACTCAAAAAACAAAAAGGTATTGAAAGTGTGATGACAAGAACCACTTTAAACTCAGATTTCACTTTATTCAAGAAGTACTGTATAGCCTAAATGCATTTTCCTGACTGGAACATCTTTTACAGCCAGTATATATTTTTTTAACTCCAGCCAAGTAACTCAATCTGCTTCCCTAAAATATGGAGAAAAATCACACCAGACTTGGAAGGAGGACTACAAAATGCAAATTAGAAGAGAGAAAGAGCTTTTGCATGCTAAACAGAGATGCAAGGAAGGCAGACAGCCTGGTGTTAGATGAGATGAAGATGACGTATCATACTGTACGTCCAGACACAACGTTGGGCATCATGCACACAATCCTAGGTAGAATGGCAGATTAACCTAAATAGTCAAACCTCGGTCGAATTTTTCAGGTTTCGTTGTTATACAACATTTAATCACAGCCGATTTATTTTGATATTTTGGGCTGGTGGTAAGGTTGTCCTCCAGGCATTGCAAGCAATCTTTCCTTCCATTTTGGAGACTGGCATCATCCCAACTGACTGGAAAACGGGACTTGTCATCCCTATCTGGAAAGGGAAGGGTGATCTCCTGGATTGCAACCACTACAGGGGGATAACACTGCTCTTGGTGCCAGGTAAGGTCTTTGCTAGGGTTGTCCTCAATAGGATCCATGATCACTTGCTCACCTACCAGCGACCGGAACAGTCTGGTTTTACGCCTAAGAAGTCTACCATTGACCACATCCTGGCACTGAGGGTTCTCATGGAGCGCAAACGCGAATATCAGCAGTTTCTTTGCAGCCTTTGTTGATTTTCATTAAGCGTTCAACTCAGTTGATTGAGCTGCCCTGTGGGACATCCTGAGGGTTTGTGGGATCCTCTCAAGGTTGCTGAATATCATGACTGGCCTGTACACTGGTACTGTGAGTGCTGTGCAGAGTGGAGGCAGAACCTCTGTGTTTTTCCCAGTTCATTCTGGGGTTCATCAGGGGTGTGTTTTTGCTCCTACTCTGTTCAATGCTTGCATGGACTGGGTGTTGGGCAAGGTCGTGGGGTCCAGCGGCTGTGGGGCATCTGTTGGTGAAGAAAGATTCATTGATCTTGACTTTGCCGATGATGAGTCAATGGAGGCTCTGATCGAGGCTGTCAAGAGACTGAGTGAGGAGTCCGACTGTCTGCAATTACGAGTGTCCTGGATAAAAAACAAGATACAGGCCTCCAGGTGTGGAGAGAGTCGAGAGGTTTACTTACCTTGGCAGTGACATTCATGTGTCTGGTGACTCTTCCTATGAAGTCAGTAGACGGATTGGGAGAGCATGGGGGTCATGACGTCGCTGGAAAGGGGTGTGTGGCACCCCTGATATCTATGCAATAGGACGAAGGTCCAAGTCTTTAGAGTCCTAGTGCTTCCTGTCTTGCTATATGCTTGCGAGATATGGATGCTATTCAATGATCTGAGATGAAGGCTGGACTCCTTTGGTACTGTGTCTCTCCGGAAAGTCCTTGGGTATGGTTGGTTTGACTTTGTGTCAAATGAACACTTGCTCATGGAGTCCCAAATGAGGCACATTACCTGCATTGTGAAGGGGCGTCAGCTACGGCACTACGGCCATGTGACGCATTTCCCAGAGGGTGATCCAGCTCGTAAGATTCTCATTGTTGGGGACCCGAGTGGCTGGACCAGGATAAGGGGTCACACACGTAACACCTGGAAGTGACAGATAGAGGGTCATTTCCAGAGGGTGGGACTGGACCGCGTGTCTGCCTGTGGAGTTGCCAACCAAAATCCAGAGTTGTTACATAGTGTAGTGGGTGCGGCAACGCACTGTACCAGTGCATGCTCCCCAACTTGACTTGACTTTGCAGAGATCTCTTTACACTTTGACATTAAAGAGTCATTTTCTGTTGATCAGTGTCAAAAAAGTCAAATCTACTGCGATTCATTGTTGTATAATAATAAAATTTGAAAAATTCCAAGGGGGTGCATGCTATTGATATGCACTGTATGTGAGGATTTTCTTTTTCATTTTTTTTTGTTTAGTTTAAGTTTTATAAGTATAAAATATTGTAAAATCTACTGCCTGTGAGTTGCCTTTGCCACTGGGGAGTGAGCGCCCTTTCTTACTGTCAATGTAAACAGACCGTCTCTTTGCCCCACGCCCTGCCAAATGCTGATATTTGTGGCTTTGTGTTTTGCTAGCTGGACTAATCACCCCACAACAATTTATAGTAGAGAGACTTCGTTTTTTTTATTTCTTAAAAAATTTGGGTCCTAGCCCAAACACCAGCAAAGCTGAGTAAACATTTTTAGACGCCCACGATCTTCTAATTGCTTGGAGTGATTGATAAGCAATAAAGCACTTAATGATAGATGTTGAACCCTAATGTGTATTTCAGAGTGGAGATGGGATCATTTGTAGGAGCGCGTGTGTACTATAATGTGGTAGACTAGGTGTGTTGTTAATGAAAAGTCAACATCCTTGAAAAAACACTAACTATTTTTCTTTCATTTTTTTTGGTAACTGTACCAAAACCACATTTTTTCACTATGTAACTAGAACTGGATTCTAGATGTACTTCAGAACATAACTGCATGAATTCTTAAATTAAATTTTTTAGCTCACAGTACTTTCAACCACAGCAGCAGATGCATAATTACATTTGAGACTGTATCATGAGTTCAAGTCCAAGGAAAGAAAATTTGCATCGCAAGCACTAGGTAACCACCGGATTTTTCAATTTCCTACTTCAATTCATTTGCCACAAATAATTATTACAACACTTACGTTCATCAACAAATGTTCATGCATCACGTTATCCTTCTAGTCAATAGTTCCAAGCCAAACATAAAAATGGATTGTGAAGCCCGTTCTCTTGATGTTTTCCATTTTTTATTTTCAAGATGGTCAGTGCATTTCACTGGAAATTAGAGCCGTCCACTTCCTGAAGAATCCTCAAGCATCAGTGGAAAAAGTTTCAGACAGCAAAGCTTGGCTTATAGGAAACAAATGTGATGCCTGCTTGACATCTCCAGGCTCAGGGAGGTTTCAGGGACCAGCTGGCTGCAGAACAAGCCTTCTGTGTGCTTTCAACCACAATAACAGTTGCAACTAATTTTTTGAGGGCTTGCAAGACTCCTATTTTCCAAGGGCTTGTGTGGGATCTAAAGCCACTTATTGGATACGTTGCCTGAAATAAACAAAGAATCTTTTATTCGATCTACTATTGCTTCCTAGCTGGAATCCTGTGAGATATGACTTTCAAGTGCCAAATCCACTGCGGCTGTTAGTTGTCGCTCTGGTTCTCTAGCAAGCCATGAAATCAGTTTTCTACCATCTAGTTTTTTGTTTTTTTTTTGCACCATTATTCATCTGACAGAAGTGTAGACAGTGTGTCAAAAAAGACAGCCACATCTGGGTAGAGCATGGAAAATACAGGCAGTCAAAGAAGACATCTGAAAGGCCTGACTTTTCTTTATTTGTATAGTGGAAGAAAGAACGAAAGAAAGAAAGAAAGAAAGAAAGAAAGAAAGAAAGAAAGAAAGAAAGAAAAAAAAGAAAGAATTCAACATTGCAAACAATTTCACAGTATTTAACAGAAATGCTAGAATATATTTCTATGTTATGACTTAGTGTACACATAATTAGCATGAAATCAAATTAATCCTGAATGTCTGGGCGATAGACTAAACATGGATTATTTTGTTTTTATATGTGATCATGAAAATATTTTATGACATATTGGATTCATCAATCATGTGTTGTACTAATCTTATTGATTTCATTTTGGAACAAAAGAAAAAAGGTTGCATACAGTATACATTCATGCATCCATTTAATAAACCCTTAAGGGAACTGTCACTAGCAGAACAATAATGTAGGCCTGGACCATTTGCAAAGCTTTGGACATTTTAATACAGTTCGAAATAAATCTAATTTATCCATTTAACAGTCATGGGGAGCTACTGTGCAACTCATCAGTTTTTCATTGTTACCCCTTATTTTTGGCTCTCTAGAACCCCCCCCAAAAAATCTCATTTGTAGTCAATTTTTTGATATGTTTTGAAAGAAATTACACCCTTATAATAGAGAAACGCTAATGAATGTTGTCTATTCACAAAGAATAACCATGATACCAGTAAGTTTACCTGTTTTGCAGATTTTCCTTAAGTGTGCCTTACTTTCGGAAACATAGTACAAGTGGAATGGGTTGAAAAGTGTACTTGTAGCTGTTTATTTTAAATATTGTTACTTGGAGATTTTATACACTGTGAGATTTAATTTCTTCTTTGTACAGTTAAGTTCATGAGAATTTGGACAGTGTCACAATTTTCATAATTTTGGCTCTGCATGCCACCACAATGGATTTGAAATTAAGCAATCATTATGTGATTGAAGTGTAGGCTTTCAGCTTTAATGTAAGGGGTTTACCAAAAATATTGTATGAGATATTTAGGAATGACAGCTATTTTTATACATGGTCCCCTATTTTCAGGGGCTCAAAAGTATTTGTACAAACAAATATAACCATGAATATAATTACCATTTTCAACATTTGGTTGAAAATCCTTTACAGTCAATGATTACCTGAAGTCTGCAACCCATGGCCATCTCCGAGTGCTGGGTTTCCACTCTAGGCCATTGAAGAATATTGCACTTCTTTGCTTTGACAAGCACTTGGTTTGCTTTCACAGTATGTTTTGGCTTATTGTCCATCTGTACTGTGAAGTGTCACCCTATCAGTTTTTAAGCATTTGGCTGAATCTCAGCAGACAGTAGAGCCCTGTACACTTCAGAATTCATCAAGCTACTTCCGCCAGCAGGCACATCATCAGTAAAAACCAGTGACTGACTTCCATTCACAGCCATGCATGTTCATACCATATTCATCGGATCATGAGCCATTTCTTCTGTTCTCCATACTCTTCTCTCCCCAACATTCTACTATAAATTGATCCTAGTATCCATTGTCCAAAGAAAATTATTCCAGAAATGGGCAGGCTTTTAAAAAATGTTTTCTGACAAAGTCTTACCTGTCCTTCTTATGCTTGAGGTTTACCAGTGGTTTGCACTTTGTGGTAAACCCTCTGTCTTTACTTTCATGAAGTCTTCTTTTGATTGGTAGACTTTGGCAATGATAGGTCTACCTCTCAGAGAGTGTTCTTGATTTGGCTAAATTTTGTGAAGGGGTTCTTCTTCACCAAGGACAGAATTCTGTAGTCTTTCCTGCACAGTTGTCTTCTGTGGTTTTTCTTTTTTGTGTTACTGAGTTCACCAGTGCGTTCCTTCTTTTTAATAATATACCAAATGGTCGATCTGACCAATCCTTATGTTTCTGCTAGCTCTCTGAAGGGTTTGTCTTCTTTTCTCAGCCTAATGATGGACTGTTTTTACTTGCATTGCCATTTCTTTGGACCACAGATTAAAAGTTCACAGTGACAGCTTCCAAATGCAAATTCCACACTTGGGATCAATTCCAGACCTTTTACCTGCTTAATAATTAATGAAATAATGAGGGAACTGCTCCAAGCTGGTTATGGAACAGCTTATCAGTTTGAGCCCTTTGGGAATGAGGGGGCTCTGCAGAAAAATGTCTGTCATTCCCAAACTGCTCATACAATACTTTTGGAAAACCTCTGAAATTAAAGCTGAAAGTCTACACTTCAATGACGTAATGATTGCTTGATTTCAGATCCATTGTGGTGGCATACAGAGCCAAAATTCTAACAATCATGTCGCTGTCCAAATACTTAACTGTATCTATATATAGTTCACAGATGACACTCTAGATTGTACATACTGTATTTGAATCTTGTCTGTATGTTCTCAATCAGTGTGCAGCATTAATCTATACAACATCTGGAAATGAAGGCAGCAACACACACCAGAAACTCCTATTTTGAGAACCTGCCTAAAGAATACAGATTTTAAGGTTGATGTATATGTGTGTGTTTGCAGGCATATTACTATTCTCAGTTTAGTACCACTGTTCAGTGCAAGCGTTGTGCATCCATCCAATATTGCAGCCTTCTTTGCACAGATGACAGGACATGTTGTTACTGCTAACATACTACATTCATTTTCATACTCCATTTGCCATTTCCTCCATCTCCATCACTCAGCAAACTTTATATTTTTTAGTATTTATTTATTGCTACTAATTTTGACACATGACCATCCACATGTTACATGGTTTAGAGTAAAATTAATGCAAAAGTTCCTGATATAGAAAAGCAAGTAAAACTAATTCTCAATTATGACAGTTTTTACTCAAAATATTGTATATAAGGAATTATTTTCTGCTAAAATATGTTATTTAAATCAATAAAGAGTTACATGAGCATACAATTTATATGTATATGTTACGGCCAAAACCTGAAATCGTCCAAAGTGGGAAGTGTCCGGCCAAATCAGGAAATGGCTAATGTCGCTGTAAATTGACCGGCCAATGTACGATCATTTCTTCGATTTTGGGATTTGGCAAGCCAGTTTGCGAAATTGCACGGGGCGATCAGCCAAAGTCGGAAGAAATAAGGCATGAGCAGTGATTTGTTACTCACTTAGTAGTGCAATTGCATCGAGTGTAGCCTTGGCAGCTCTTGTTCAGAAAGAGGATGCCACTTGATTGTTTCAGAATAATTAAGATTAAGTATATAAGTAGGTTTCACATTTCTGTTATCAGTTTAGCCCTAAAATAGTGACTTAACATCAGGGACCTATTTTATTGACTTTAAGGTTCATGTTTGGGCAAGGGGAAGGCCATCTCAAGTGGCGTCCGCTTTCTGAACTAGACCCGCCTTGAGCAGTTTTTCATACAGAATGGAAAACTCACTTCTGATTCTGTATCTGAAAGTTTTTAAGTATCTTCGCCAAAGTAGCATATACGCTGGTCATTTCTAGTAATTCAGACTTTGGCCATACCTTGCAGCCAAAATGTGAAGCGGCTGGCCAATTCGGGAACTGGCTGAACTTCAGGTTTTGGCCATAACATATACATAAAAGGCATGTTAAGTGTACAAGTTATTTACCCATTTTCTCATTCTCTGTTTGTGCTTGCAACCATAAGCACTGTGCACCCATCTAATGTTATAGCAGTCTTAAGCAAAAACGGAAGAAAGGCTTGACTGGAGAGATGCAAGTTTGAAAATCGAGGAAACAAATTGAGGGATCCAGAGCCTTGTTTTGCTCCAGAAGATCTAACCTTCACCCACTTCTTTCCAATATGTTCTTTCCAGTATTTGACATTGATCAATAAAATGGACGAACTCATTGATGTACTAAAGGTCTAAGAGTTGTAATTTCAATGGTAAGTTTGCCTACTTATGCTCAATCAGAGATCAAGATACTATACTATTTACTATTTTAAACCCTTATTGTCTGAAACCATAGAAAAAAAAATATCAGAATTGGAATTGCATTAATAGTATTTAGCTAATTGATAAAATAAAAATATACACAAACATTGTCATTTGACATCTGAACTCCATCTACCGGTGGCTGTAAAAATTATGGTATGTATATAACTACTGTAGTCTGAAAAGCAAGGACACTGTCAAGACAAATTTAGCACAGAAGGGCTCTAGATATTCATGGTGGTGAAGAAGCATGCGTTAGTAAACTGCTACAAAATCAGTACCAAATACTTTCTTGCATTACAATTTGATTTGCCTTTTCTGGGTGGGTTTTTGGCATCATAGGGCGAAATGTGACCGCAGGTATTGCAATACTGAAGAGATTATTACAGTGAGAAACTCTTGCCAGGTTCACATATTTAATACAAAAAAATTTAAATTGCTTCTTCAATTCAATTCTTCTTTTTACAGATAACTATCTTAATTTCCTATGAGGTTATTAACATTTCATAATATAAATTTCAAAACACCGATGGAGTGCGTATTCATTGTAACAGTCCTAAAGGAGGTCTGGTCTGCTTTTATATAAAGAGTTCATTTCTAAATAATGTCAAGATTTTTTAAAAAGTCTTTTATCTTATTGTTTAATTTGATATATAATTAAACATTAGTTTCACAGTATTTTATTCAAATTTTTGTTAAGTTAGTTATTATATTTTGCTGATTAGTATTATTTTTCAGCATTCATGCTTTCAAGATGAGCATAACCTCATTATATTGTTACGCAGATGCACACATTCAATTATGTTAAGTACATCTTAATTATTTTGCACAAAAAGCAAAAGGGCGCAGATAACCTTTCAGTTTTTTTGATTTACTTTAGAAAGCTATAGCTTATCTGAGTAGCCGTTTTCAATGGAGTCATTAAGCATCTTTCTTTGCTAGCGGATTTTTTTTCCATTGTTCATTCAATTTTGTGTATTTGCTGTTGTCAGAATCTTTGCAAAAAAAAAAAGAAGAAAAACAGATCTAAATGGCAAATTTTATTTCTAGTGAGTAGCTGGAATATATCTTAAGGGTGAATAAGTTTGCTATTTAAAGTGTAAAAATGATTACTATGCAAGGCGTCAAAAGATCAGCAACCAAACAAAAGGGTAAAGAATCCCAAAGATCAAAAGTTGAAAAGTAGTTATCTCACATGGACATATGATCACATACACATGCAAGAATGGAGGGCACACCCCACAATGATGCATGGCATCATACCCAACAAGCTTCCAAACAGTGATACTTGAAAACATAATTTTTATGACTTAACACAAAGGCTTAGTAAAAAATATTTACACAAAAACACAAAGATTTCCCTCTACTTCTTAGCAGTTGTTTTTCAGTACTGTGTTTTGAAGCACCAAGACAATGTTAACATAAGCAGAGGCTTTGAAATAGAAGTGAAGCAAACCCTTGTGGGCTTTACCTATGGCTGCCAGTTGGCTCCAGGGCCTTTTGAGACTTTAACACACACATACACACATCCATCCATCCATCCATTATCCAACCCGCTATATCCGAACTACAGGGTCACAGGGGTCTGCTGGAGCCAAACTCAGCCAACACAGGGCACAAGACAGGAAACAAACCCCGGGTAGGGTGCCAGCCCACTGCAGACAAACATGCATACTGTTCATTAATCTGTGTCCCAGCAGTAATATTTATATTTGTTTCATAGGTAATCATTTGAAATATCTCATTAAAAACAGAACACTGTTCTGTCCAAAGAGGGACAGTGCATTTACTAATTTGGTTGGAGTTTATGACCCCCTCATATGAGTGCTACTATTTCACTGATGATATTGGAAGATGATATTCCAGTAGCTCAGAATACCCAGGCTTTGCATTCTTCATTTTGGCATATTTTAACCATTTGACTTTGAGGTTTGAACAACCCAAATACAAACAGCTGGTGATGTGTGCTACCACTGAGGGAAAAACCATGGGGCATTGCTTTACCACAATGTTAGATGCTCACTTAATATACTATTTTGCAGGCCCCTTCTAGGTAATTCAAACCATGCAATGAATTTTCTTGAAGTTATCTTACCATAAGATATTAAAGTCTGGTAAATCGAAAGCAATATTAGTGCTTACATAGAATAGAGTGTCTGTGGAGAGACTGCAGAACTTGCTGGATTCAACATTCGGAGGCATGTTCAGGGACAAAATGAGCACACTGATGGGAAAAATACAATTCAAATTAAATAATAATGAAATGCAAACAATGACACACCTTACTTTAATAAAGAACGGGAAAGGTTTTCGAAAGTTAAAGATGAGTAGACTAGGCTGAAATTCACATTGATTGGCTCTTTGCATAGGGACGGACTGCAACCACATAATATCTCAGGAATGTTTAAGCCTTTTTTTTGGGAAAAAATTGGAACATCTAAGTAATTATTATTAATTCCCCCTTGCCTCCGAGTGTTCCCCTGCTACATAATCCCTTGAATGGACTGCACTTAAAACCTGAAAGTCACACTAGCCCCATATAGATCCCTGTTTTATAGTCTTGTACCGTCTCATCCTCTTCCCCTGATTTTCTTTATTACATCAACACAATTAAATATACAAGAAGGTATATCAGCATTTTGTGGGTTTCATTCTACATCTCATTTTTAGGTAGAATTCAGAGAGGAGTAAGATTAATGATTGGGGTCATCAGGGTTCAAACATTTGTGCAATAGCTATCATTGGACATTTTCCTAAGAAAGCTTAATAAAATCTTTAATGACCCTGTTCATTCTCAACAAATTCTCTATCAGAAGTTTGTAAAGCAGAGCAAAATAAAAGTAATGCAATGCAAGAGACCCTGTGTACCTTAATAAATAGTTCAAAAGGATAACTATTCCCAAAAATAAGATAATTTATCTTTAACCTTACTGTATATTTTTTATTTGTCTGTTTTTTTATTATTCAGTAGTCATATGACCAGCCTAATTTCTTAATTAGACATATTGCTATTTACCTTGACCTATTCATAAATAACTGTAGATGTCTGCGCCACCACCACCTAATCAAAGCACCGTGATGTTCCTACATTGATGGATTAAAAGCCAGAAGTCTGCATGACCATCATCATCAAGTCCTTCCAAGCGAACCCTAAATACAAAGAGGACTGTTTCATTTATGTTAGGTAGAATGCCCAGAGGGGCTGGGTGGTCTCGTGGTCTGGAACCCCTGCAGATGTTATTTTTTCTCTCCAGCAGGCTGGAGTTTTTTTTTTTGTTTTTTTCTGTCCTCCCTGGCCATAGTGTTGTCTTATTCTAATTCTTACTTTGTCTTTTTACTTCTCTTTTCTTCATCATGTAAAGCACTTTGAGCTACATTATTTGTATGAAAATGTGCTATATAAATAAATGTTGTTGTTGTCTGATGAGCCATTTGACCATTAACATTACTAAGGCTCTTGTAAAGTTTTTGATGGTATCATTAATGTGCACTGTTATGTGAGAAAGAGTAATATGCACATGAGTGACAGACCAACAAAACATGAAAATCTCAGAGACTAAAGATTACCTTTTCTTTAGACCATGTTGGTACCCATCTAGTCTAGTGAACAAAGGGTCCAAGGCAATCCAGCAAATTCAGTATGTTATAAAAGATCTCATCAATCACTACAGTTATACTACTACAAACTGTTAGAAAATTCTGCAATGGCAATGCATATCTTCTAAACATCCCTATACTGTCTACAGCAAATTAAGTTTTTTTTTTTTCTGAAAGCTTCCCTTATGAACCTTGCTTTTCCAAATTTTTCAGAAGCCTTACTATTTGTCTGTTGACCTCATCTCATCCTTGGGCACTTAACAGTTTAAAGTAATCACCTTTAATTTTATGTTCAGTGTTTATGTCTGTGACAATGGCCATCTACAATTACCTCCGTCCATGCATTGCATAAAGTCAGATGACTAGCTTACCTTACTGTGCTTTATGATTTCTGTCAAGATTATCATACATGTTCTGGTACTTTACTTTTCAGTTATAAAAAGGTGAAATGGAGTTTGGGTTAGAGATTTTCTTCGCTGACTTTGGCAGTAAAAATTGGTCCATCACTAACCACTAGAGTTAGGGGGGTAAAAATTATAATAGCTCAGTTTTGCTATAATCCTTGTAGTGATAGCAACAATACAATGAGGAAAAGCATCTAAATTATTTTTCTTCATTTTTGTGCCACCTAGAGTTGGAAGTCAGAATCTATATTTACAGTAGAGCTGCTTAACAGGTTCCCCATCTGTTGGGTTAGGGTTAGGAGCATGTGCTGATAGCATGTTGGAAATGACAAAAATTATATATTTTCGTGATGCATGAATAACAAAATTCATTCAAATGTAGGTCCTGCCACAAATAATAGCAAATCAATTGTTTATTCCAACAGTTGGAATAGTGTTTCCTATAGTAAAAACAATGTTCAAGCTTACTTAGTGCTTTTGTGTTCATATTGGTTTTCACAACATTATAGTAAAAAAAAAAAATTCAATGTGAAGCACACAATTTGTTATGAGGCACCATTTTAGGACATAATTAATTCTTAACAGTGCATACCCTCCATACTGTACCACATACAATGTACAGTGGAACCTCGATTTACGACCACAATTTGTTCCAAAACTCTGGTCATAAGCCGATTTGGTCATGACCCGAAGCAATTTCCCCCATAGAATTTTATGTACAGTAAATACAATTAATCCGTTCCAGACCGTATAAACTGTATGTAAATATATATATATATTTAGTTTTTAAGCACAAATATAGTTAATTATACCATAGAATGCACAGCGTAATAGTAAACTAAATGCAAAAACATTGAATAACACTGAGAAAACCTTGAACAACAGAGAAAACTAACACTGCATAAGTTCGCGCTATAGCGCTAAAAACCGCTCGCTAAAAACTCTTCTTTTTAATAAGTTTTAAGCACAGGGAAAAAATGAACATTTGAAAAATCCGTAATTCAGTAAACCGCCAAGAAAAGTAACATTTCAACAATGCACGCTACGAACCGATCGCTGTAAACAGAAATGACAACAAGCCCAGTGCATTCTTTAACTGCATTCTCTACCTTATGCGTCCAGCTCTCTCTCTCATGTGTGTGTGTCTCTGTCTCGCACACCTGTGTGTGTGTCTCTCTCTCACACGCCTGTGTTTGTGTGTGTCTCTCTCTCGTGTGCCTGTGTGTGTGTCGCACTCTCTCTCTCTTGCTCGCTCACTCACTGCACAGGGAGAGACTGAACACGTACAAACCGAAAGGGAAACTGGCTTGTTCGTATACCAAGTGTGTGGCAGTGAACAAAGGCAAAAGTTTGGCAAACTTTTTGGTCGTAAACTAATTTGTACGTGAACCGAGACGTTCGTGAACTGAGGTTCCACTGTATAGTGAAAGGCATACATAATGTCAGTCAGTCATTTTCCAACCCACTATATCCTAACACTGGGTCATGGAGTCTGTTGGAGCCAATCCCAGCCAGCACAGGGTGCAAAACAGGAACAAATCCTGGGCATGGTGCCAGCCCACCGCAGGCATACATAATGTATTGAAGTGAAAAGTATACAGTCTGTACTAAAACATCCATCCATCCATCCATTTTCTAACCCGCTGAATCCGAATACAGGGTCACAGGGGTCTGCTGGAGCCAATCCCAGCCAACACAGGGCACAAGGCAGGAACCAATCCTGGGCATGGTGCCAGCCCACCGCAGGCATACATAATGTATTGAAGTGAAAAGTATACAGTCTGTACTAAAACACATGTACTAAATATTAAAAAGCAAACACTATATAATGAAATGCCTAAAATTTATAACAAATCACACATTCATGAGCTCCTCCATAAGCCTTCATTGGTCTCATCGTAATTAGGTAAAATTCATATACCCGCTTAACCTGAAGAAAACAAACACAAAAAAAAAAAATCCACAGGACATGGAACATTTATATTTATTTGAAAATAGTTTTTAGCACATTTTCTTTGTGCATAAAAAACACAACTTATGGAGAAAAAAGTAAGTTAAAGATGGACATGTACCTCATGGTAACCTACATGCTTGTAGCCCCAGGTATTTTAAACATTCACGTTTATGCTGCATATTCAAACAATATTTAATTTTGAAATATTCTGTCAATTATTGGTTGACAGGCGTGTTATAAATTTAAGGGCTAATCTTACAAAGACTCTCCCAACATAAAGGTCAGATAAAGTCCCAATGTGTACTGTAACTGAATATTCCCAGTCTTACTCTGGAGAATGCTGAGATAGTTGAAATCCATATCTGCTATTAAAAAACTGAGTAGCACGGATCGAGTTTCTCTGACTAGATGTAAGAGATTGACTCTTTGCCATGTAAGGATATGATTTCAACTTTAATGTCAGTCAAATCACAAAAAAATTAATATATTACAATTTATTGAGGAGCTCAATTGTAATTCTTAATATATTGCAATACCTAAACAAAACTGTAACAGTATTGCTTCATGACCCAAGTAATGGTAGTGATAGTAATATAATAGTGATGTTAGTATCGGGGCCCTGACAATTCCCACCTCTCCTTACTGCTACACATTAGCTAATCTTTTTAAGCTTCAAAAGCTCATCCTGCTGATCAGTCACCTACCTTCCATATCATCCAACCTGCTATATCCTAACTATAGGATCACAGGGGTCTGCTGGAGCCAATCCCAGCAAACATAGGGCTCAAGGCAGGAAACAAACCCCAGGCAGGTCACCAGCCCACTGCAGGGTGCACACACACAAAGCACAATTTAGAATCACCAATGCACCTAATCAGCATGTCTTTGGGAAGAAACCAGAGCACCCCCATGCAGATACAGGGAGAACATGCAAACTCCACGCAGGGAGGACCCGGGAAGCGAACCCAGGTCTCCTAACTGCGAGGCAGCAGCGCTACCCACTGCACCACTGTGACTCCCCTTCCATTTCATTGTTCGGAAAATACTATGTAGCCTGTTGTGATCTGAAATTTTTATAAATAAATCAGATCTGTTTAATAGCAGAAAACACTCTTATTAAAAACAGAACTGGATTCATGTATCTGACAACTGTTGAATGACTGAAATAGGCTATACCAAAACTTTTTCAAAGAATAAAGGTGATGCACAAAAATGAGTCACATACCATATATACTCGCGGATAAGTTCTCCTGCAGATAAGTCGGGACTTGATTTTACAGTATAATTTCTGGTATTTTATAATGTCGGTTGTATAAGTCAAATGCGGAAAACTCACTCTATTGGTCCAAGAGATTATGATATGCTAACGCCAACCTGAGAGAGTAACCACAGAGCACACTGCCTATTTTTCTATATATTGTGGCTACGTGACCACACAGTAATACCCAAACTACTCCAAAGCGATGTTTGCACTGTTTTGTGTTTTTTGTATCTCACACCCTGATACACCTTTATCGTAAGAGCTACCCTTATCTACAATGGAGCGTTCGATCAGAAGAAAATACATGTATGAAGCTGGTTTTAAATTGAACGTCGTTGAAGTAGTGAAAGAAATAGGTAACTGCACTGCTGCAATACAATTCGATGCGTCTGAGAAACTGATGTGAGATTGGAGGAGGCAAGAAGATGTAAAAAAAAAAAATTGAAGTGTCACATTTTTGACTGGGCGTATAAGTCAGGGTCTGATTTTATGATCGATTTTTTGGGTTTCAAGACCTGACTTATACGTGAGTATATACGGTACTTATTTACATATAGATAGATAGATCCACTGTAGCATTTCAGTATAAGTGTGTCAGAGTTGGGATATGCAGCATTGTTTTATAATGGCACTCAGTTTTGTTTTCTGTCCTTTGCTACGAATTCCAGGGGGTCTAGAATGCATCTCTTAACTAAGCTTGCCCTTTTAATTAGCTTGTTGATTCAGTCAGCCTCTACTGAAGAGATGTTACCAGCCCAGCACACCATATAGTAGAAAATCACACATGTCATCACAGAGTTGTAGAAGATGTGAAGGATGTCACTTCCCACATTAAAGAAATGCAGTTTCCTAAGGAAAAAGAGCCTACTTTACCCTTGTTTATATAGTTCCTCTGTGTTATGAGGCCAGTCCAACCTGTCATTGAAGTGGACCCCTAAGTATTTATAGGAACGGACCACCACTACATACACTCCTTGCATGGTGACCAGACATAGAGGCTATTTGGTGTGGCAAACATCAATAACCAGTTCCTTGGTTTTGCTGATGTTGAGTTGCAGACATTTCTCTGCACCAAGAAACAAAGTTCTCCACTTGACTACTATACTGTTTCCTATCCCCCTTATCATATAACATGATAACATGATAATTATATTTGAATACTAACCCTCACCTATTCTGTTTCTTTTCTCGGTACCCAAATGTGGCAATTGGTGCCACGGCCCACCTGCCAAGTTGTTTGCCTGCCTATGGTAAAGTCATCCCTGATGGGGATCACAGGAATCATGGGAAAGAGGGGTCCTTTCATCGGAGCAACGTTTCAGCCGTGGCATGGCCAAATGAGGAGGCAGCTAGATGGATGAGGTCTCCAGGACTCTAAAAATATCCAAACCTAATTATGTCATATCATCTACTGTTAAACCGTACTTCTAAAATTTTTATTATTATGCTGTATTAAGGAATTGTTCTGCTCTGTGTATTGTATTGTATTGACCCCATAAGTGAAGAGCCATCTGAGAATTTCTACAAATGGCATGACCTGGTGTTATATTTATAGTCTGAGAAGTACAGAGTGAAGAGAAAAGGAGACTGGACTGTAGCTCCAATGTTACCCACACAGTCCTTGAGCCTCACAAACTAACCAAAAGATAGTCCATTATCCAGGACACTAAGGGCTCATCCACCTGAGCTTACCACTTAACAGGGATGGCTGGATGATACTGAAGGCACTGGAGAAATAAAAATACATAATTCTCCCAGCACTGCCAGCTTTGTTGAGGTAAGAATAAGTCTTGTGAGCAGATAATAAAAATAATAATAGTTTTGTTGTAAACTATGTATTTGAAATAATTAAAAACCAAGAAAAATATTTTGAGTGTGAATAAAGTGGGACTGGGTATCTGGCTAGAAGCAAACTAATGTTAATGATCAAAACAAAACATACTTTTCATAAAAACCAGGGCGCGCACAGTAGTGCAGTGGGTAGCGCTGCTGTCTCGCAGTTAGGAAACCCGGGTTCGCTTCCTGGGTCCTCACTGCGTGGAGTTTGCATGTTCTCCCCATGTCTGCGTGGGTTTCCTCCAGGAACTCTGATTTCCTCCCACAGTCCAAAGACATGTAAGTTAGGTGCATTGGCGATTCTAAATTGCCCCGTGTGTTTGTGTGAGTGTCCTGCAGTGGGCTGGCGCCCTGCCTGGGGTTTCTTTCCTGCCTTGCACCCTGTGTTGGCTGGGATTGGCTCCAGTAGACCCCCGTGTCCCTGTAGTTAGGATATAGTGGGTTGGATAATGGATGGATTTCATAAAAACCATGAACTGGAGGATTTCAAAAGTTTACCCGTAGCTTCAAAACAAAAAAGATTCCTTAATTAACCAAAACCAAAGAAGGACTAAGAAACATCCCCACTTCCCACCCGACAACCAGCCTCCAAAGGACTATCCTCTTTCATTTTTTAATGGATACGCTATAAGGCTTTCCAGGCTTCTATTGAAACTCTTCTAAGTTTAACATATGGAGCTTAATGCCATGTGGTTTTAATACTGGAAACATTTTAACTTTTATGTTAGATTGCTACCCTGGCCTTGATGTTAAAGAAATGTAATGTAAAATTTCCACATTTGCAGCATATTTCAGGGTGATTATTAACAAGAAAAATAAAATAAATTGTAACCACCTACTCAAGATGGCAGACCGAATAAATAAACTTAAATTACCAGAGTGCACAATGAAAATACTCAAGAATGGTCATTAAAAGAAAAGTGCAAGTGCAAATGCCTCTAAAACTGAACTGTGTAGAAAAACTTTAAATTGTGTTTAAAGAAAAAAAGACTACTAAAAATATAGACTGGTTTTAAAGAATTTTCTTACAAGATAGATAGATAGATAGATAGATAGATAGATAGATAGATAGATAGATAGATAGATAGATAGATAGATAGATAGATAGATAGACAAAAGTAGATGACAGAAGATGAGATCCAAAGCCTGTAAGGAAAGTTTCTGTAAGCATATCTGTGTGCTTTTCTGTGTAACTAAGGCTTCATGTGCCAGTACGTGTACCGTGAGGATGAAGAGATCAGAGGACATTTAACTGTTCACTCTAGTATTTTTATATACTGTATAAGAAGTTCCTACTTAATGATAAGATGTTTATCCAAGACTTTTAATCTGTCTTGATGCTTTGGTACATTTCTGTCTATATAATAAATACGTGTATAAAGGGCATAAGCATGGGTGTCCAACTTCAATCCTGGTGGATTGAAAGTTTTCATTACTGAACCTTTCTTATTCAATCACCTGTTTTGTTGCTAACTTTATTTTAATTGCCATTTTTTTAAGACTTAGTCCCCTGAGTTGCTTCTTTTTCTTTAAAAGGCATCCAAACACAAATGAGATGTGAAGTAAGCCAACACTTGACCAGCTAAGTCAAGGCCTTAAGTTCCAACCAATATTTCGCCAACCAGTTTCTTAATTAGAAGCTGATTCCTGTTGTTAATTAAATCCATTATGTTATTTCATGGCTTGGTGATTTTCTCACTTAACCACATCAGACATCTTCAAAACTGTTGATTTTCTAAGAGCACTGTCAAAATGTTCTGCTGACCTGAGCAGATCAACATTACTGAGATCTTGACCTTTCTTCATTAATGGCTCATTTGTATCTGATTATTGTATGGCTACAAATTAAGGAAACAATAAATAATTTAGGGGTCTGAGTCTTCAATAGCAAGTCAATTAAGATGAAGGCAAAACAAGTTAATTTAGAGCAAAAACTGGTCACTAGTTAAGTAAAGGGTTAGAATGAAAACCAGCAGCCAACATAACCCTCCAGGACCAGAGCTGGACACCCCTGGGCTATGCATTTCTGTCTCAGTGTTGCTTGAATCACATAGGTCTTGTCTTTAAGAACAGAGCTATTCAGTTGGCAGAGCTTGTTCAGGCCTGTTGTAATAATGGATGTCCAAGGAACTATGGCACCAGAGGTTCAAGCTGTTATTTAAAGAAAACTTTTGCGACGAGTTTATCTCAGCTTGTATTATTGTATGATTTATGGTGCTTAACCAGGTTTATTATTTAGTTTGGTCTTCTCCTGCACCTCAGTCTTAAGATTAGTACACACACACAGATACACATAATGATCCCATTCAGACAAAGTTTCACGTAACGTCAATTGCCAGATACTCTGCAATATTCCACAGAGGTTTCCTTTCACACGCATGCATATAGAAATCTTAGCTGGACGAAGTCCTGAGTGGTGCCAAATGTCAGTCACTCTGCAATATTCTGCATAAAATTCTTAATGTTGTATTTATTAATGTATAACAATACCAAAAAGAATAAAATATAATATTAAACAAAATAGGTAGCAAAGTCTGGAAAAAAGCAGTCTTAGAAAAAGTTTACTGAAAAACAGAAATGTTAAGGGGTGCATGTTGTCCCAGAAGGCTTTTTGATTCAGGGATCGGTATTATTCATAAATTATGTTCTCCAATGTCCAGATGAAATGATTACAAGAGTCTCTGACGTCGCTTTCTGTTTTCCTAATGTCAATTTTTTTTTATTCTTTTATGTTAAAATGCAAACATGGAGTTTCAGGACATGTGACATTCCACAAATGTGATTGGCTATCTTACCAGATGACTCTGGTAAAAAGAGTTTGATTTTTTCAGTTCCACCGCTCTTTTTCTTTTCTCCAGCTCTAAACTAATTCTGTAATTCCTAGTCCTATGGCACCCATCCATTCCCAGTATATAAATTAATTAAAACTGGTTCTGTAACATCTGTACTTTTTTTACCATTCTCAGGTCATAAACTAATTGGAAATGAAATTACTAAATTACTAGTACAATATAAAAGGATGCTTGCAGTGCCTGTAATTAAAGTCCTTTAAATTCAGTTCTTCTTGGTTTGATTGAGCAAAATAATTAAAAGTTAATGTAAACACTGCAGTTCAAAAACTGAACAGCACTCTTGGGCGCAGAGAGGAGGGACCAACTCTTCATTGTAGAGCGCACTTATGCACACTCCTGCTCACACAGGGCCAGTTTAGAGGTAACACACACAGAACACAGACACAGAAAGAATTTACAAACTCCACTTCGCTAGGAGTGAAATTTGAACTTAGGACATTAGATGTGTGAAGCTGAAACACTAAACACTTTTCCACCCTAATGTAAAATTGCAAAAGAAAATCAGTAATTTTTTGGTTTTTTTTCTGTGAGCCAATCAAGGTGGGATGTCAGGGCTTTGCAGGCCACTCTCTTTGTAGAGTCTTGATGAAGGTGGGAATAGCGGGTTTAAATAAGAAGAGGCCTGTCAAATCAATTTGTGATGCTCCAGAAAGAGACACAGGTTGGCTCTGGCTGAAGAGGGAGGCTCAATGGTCAGTTGCTGCTGGGATGCCAGGCTGGGTTGCCTGGGTTGAGGGTGTATGATGTTTTAACAGACCTGAAACACCCGTTGACCCCAGGATACATAACTGATGATGCATCCCAGTGCTTCCATGGAAGTATTTTTGAAAGTAAGTTTGTAATAACATAGGATATTGGTAAAGCCACAGCCCCTACAATACTGAATTGCTTTGAAAGTGGATGAATGGAGGTGTTGAGTGTTGTCATGCCAAATATTATGAATTCTATTCATATTCTGCATTACAAATAATATAATTTGCTACGATTATAGACATATAAGAGCAATGTAGGTCATTCTGTTTAACAAACTACATGATTTGTTGGTCATTCTGTTTTGGTAATCAAATTTTTCAATGTTTCCAAAAGTCTATTGCATCCAAATAAGTTATTATGAAAGTCATACATTTACAGTATTTGAACTTAAATAGTAACAAGGTACAATAGACATTTTGGAAAACATCAGACTTATTTCAATAAAATTCCACTTTCTTATACTTCATTCATATACTCAGAGTTGCATCGGAACAGTTAAACATTTGTTCTCTAAAATTCTGAATTCAATAGACGCTGATTTCTGGCACTCAAAAAAATATTTTAGTGTGTTATGAAATGAACCTATTTCTTTTGAGTGCCAGGAATAAGCTTCTGTGGTATTTAGTTATCTTGAAATGTGGCATACATTGGTAATCCTGGCCAGATTAATCATTTAAAAAATGTTTTCAGTAAGTGTACTATGTCTCAGATGGTTAATGAAATGTACAGGGTGATTCTAATGGCTGGGGTCCCAAGTTATGATGTATTACAGTCTTAATAATTAAGCAATCTAAACAAAATAAAGATCACATTATTCCTGGATAAATGTAGGAACGAGTGAGGCATGGCACTCTTTTTAACTTATTTGTGAATGAATTGGATAACCATGAGATCAGTGAAGGTTATATCCAGCAAGATGGGGCAACCTGATACATGTCAGCTCGTAGCATGGCACAAATTGAATCATTTTTTGGCAATCGGGTGACTGTTTACCTTGGGATTTCTTCCTTTAGGGGGTGCTGAAAGGAAAAGAACAAGTCTTGTACACTGGAACAATTACAGTGAAACATTGAACAGGAAATTGCTGCCATCAACCCTACAATGCTTGCAGAAACCTTTGTCAACATGGAGCGCCATGCCGATCTGTGTTTGTAAGGAGAAGATGACCATTTCCAACACCAAATGTGACTGGATCATTTACACATCTATCAAGGTATGCACCGTATTTATTTTGTTTCTATCACTTCATTATTATGTGAATAACATAGCATCACTTGGGCCCCACCTATTAGAATCTCTCTGTATAATTTGAGACTATTAATGTCTTTTAAAATAATACAGCATACAATATTAATGGTTTGTGGTGAACTAGCATCTCATCCATGGTCAAGTCTTGCTGGAATAGACTTAGCCTGCCATGTCTCTGTGCTGGACCATATGCTCTTGGTGCAAAACATATGGATTGATATGAGTCCGTCCATCCAGAGCTGGTTCTTGGCTTCAATATTCTGATTCTCTGTAATTCTATACATTTAATACATTTCATAAAATCAATGATTAGATTACTTTAGTGGTACAGCATGCAATATTGTGTATTATCTAGCTGCATAACATAATAGTTAAGTATGCATCGATTTAACTTGCATCTGTGTTGGACAGATTGTTCCAAATTCACTTGTCTCTCCTGAAACCTTACATTCGCTCCTTGTGAAGTGCATCCAGACCTGTCTCAATTTGTTTGCCTGAAACATGGCTACATATCAGTTAGACTGGTTTTCCCTGATCAGAAGTTTAATGCAAATGTTTCGTGTCTCCTTATCAAAGGTTTGTTTCAGAAAAGAAAGATTTTCGTCATATGGTTTCTCTCTATTTGACATTTTCATGTTTCTTCCTTTCATTTCCTTTTTGTAATCCTCATTTATCATTGGTAATTAGCAAAAATGTGTGTACAATGTGATGAATGACATTCAAATATTTAATTTATAGCATACAAATAATGGTAAACATCTATTTAACTACCACAAATACACTTACTGTATTTACAATTGTATGGAAATCCTTCATTGGTTTATTTATTTGAGATCTTTCTCTTTATGATTTTCATTATTATTATAATACTTGTTTTTTTTTTAATCACTGTAATTTTTTGCTAGCTCCAGTGGTGTCAGTGTCCATAACCCAGCACATCACAAAAAATGGAAGTGGTTCCCATCAGGGCAAGCTTCTGTACCTGTTAGGCCATATATTGTCCTGAAAGCTGTTGCAGATTCTTTTTGAATCCCATCTTGGTGGTACTAACAGCCCTGACCAACACAGGCACAACTCTAGTCTTGGTGCCCCACATCTCGCTACACTCAGTTTCCAGATCTTTATATTGGCTTTGCTTTTCAGCTACTCTGAGTCCCAGAATTCTCTGGGACTGCTATGTTGATAAGCAGTCATTGTGTCTCCCTCATGTGATGGACCACAGGGCAGTTAGCTAAAATGGTACATTTGGTTTGCACTGCCATGTCCCACATGATGGAAGTGTCTCCAGTGTTGAAAATAGCTTCTGGCATATGTTGGTAAAGTTTCTCAGTAATTTCTCCACCTTGTGCCCCACAGATCAACAAGTGCCAATAGCTGTCAACCTTACTGTGCCATTTTATATATTCAGGACAAGTCAGCATGGGACATTCAATGATGATATGGCTCTTCATCTGCTCAGCCTTGCTGCACATTCTGCACTTGTTCTCAGCTTGCTGCTTCAGAATGTTCCTCTGGTATTACCTAATGTTGATTGCCAGGTCCTGAGCTGTTTTTATTATTTGTAACAAATATAAAAAAAAAAACTAACATTATATACCTGTAGATTTTCTTATGAATTAACATTCCTAAAATCTCTTAAATCATTTCAGGGTTATGGGGGACCGGGGCAATCCTGGTAGCAATGGGAGTAAGGCAGGAACAGGCCCCAGACAAGTCACTATTCTATCATTGGGCCCATTCACACACACATGGCCAATTTAGAATTGACAGCATAACCTGCATATCTCTGGGGATGTGGTAAGACAACTGGAGTAACCAGAGGAAGATCAGTGGCGCACAACATAATGACTCATACAGTTAAGACTTGTTGTGAACAGCAATGGTGGAATGTGTGCTCTTATGAGGTATACTGTAGTAAATGCAGCCTTCAGGAAGAGGATGAGTTTAAAGATTTTGCTGATGTATTTGTGAACATCAGTGCATAGCTAAAAAGTAGTTATCAGCTTTATGGGGTATTTGTAGGTATGTGCACTGTCCTGGAAGCAAATATTAATATAAGACCCCAAAAAGTTTGAAGTTCTTCCAATATAAATATGCTCTGTCCACCTATGCTAACAAGAGCATTCCAAAGAAAAATAAATCATTCTGTGATCCTGCAGCCCTCCAAGAGCCACATATACCCAGATGACCTAAAGGGCATTAACAAATCACATGCAATTGCAGGAAGAAAGGTGTGTGTACCTAAAGTGCTAGGCAATGCAGCAATAAATGACAGCTCATTTCCTTCTGGAGTTCCCTACAGGACATTTTCTCCAATAATAGCAGGTTGTAGCAAGAGTGTTTGTGACATTTCAGCCATGCCAGATAGGCGAAGAACATCCTGACTTTAAAACAATAATCCATGGTATATCTCTGCTAGGAATCCAAGTTCCTCCCACAGTCTGTCTTCCTCAGGATGTACTTGTAGCATCTTTTTTCTATCTCTTAAAAACACATTTGTATTTAAAACCTATTATGAAAACAGGATGCATGTTGTAAATTTTAAGGAAAAAAAAAAGAATCTTTTGCAAACTGTTTGAACTCGTTGTTATT
Source organism: Polypterus senegalus (assembly GCF_016835505.1). NCBI lineage: Eukaryota > Metazoa > Chordata > Cladistia > Polypteriformes > Polypteridae > Polypterus > Polypterus senegalus. The sequence goes on along the minus strand of NC_053169.1, from coordinate 38,389,391 downwards.
TACATTTGATAGATCTGAATTGATTCTGATAGAAAGAATTTGTATATGCATGAGTATGCCCTGCTATGAACCCTAGTACTGCATTGTTTCCTGCTTTGCACCAAGTGTCTCATACACTACAGAAAACTAAAAAGCTGGCACATGGTAACCCAACACATTTCTTGTTGATGGTCCCAATCGGTTCTATGACATGCACAGATCTTGAGTGAGCATTTGTGTTTCAATTGCCAGTTTACCGAGGAGCTGGAAATCAGGTATGGGCTTTTTTTTGCTTAACTGATGCATTAAGTACACCTTTATGCCAACCCTCGCTAAATGACTTTAGAGCACATCTGAAATCCTCGACACTTTAGATACGGCTGGTATACATTTACTTGTTACTTGTAACACGCATGCACAGATTGTTTCCAACTATAGCAGTGCCACATGATGACCAGTCTTTAGAACCTACTAACTCTTGATATATTCACTTGTTTGTTTTCTGAGCCACTCACTCAAACACAAGATACTTTCCTGTTAGTGGATGGGGCACCAGCTTGTTGCAGGGTTCACTCATTCCAACAATCTTCCCTACACAGAGCCAGTTTAAAGTCTCCAACCAGTCTAAGGGTTGGTTTATACTTCACACTCAGAACGCTTATGCGTATGCATCATGGCTGCCATACGTTCCCAGGGTTCATTTGACACGTCCTCTGAGCATGTCCTCTAGGGATACATATACTGTAGTTTAGCTCAGGGGTGGACAACTCTGATCCTGGGGAGGCATATTGGCTACAGGATTTCATTCTATTTTCTTAATTAGTGACTAGTTTTTGGTACTAATTAACTTCATTTAATTTATTTGTTATTTAAGACTCAGACCCTTTAAGTCAGGGTTGAGCAACATTGGTCCTGGATGGTCACAGTTGGTTTTAGGTTTTTGTTCCAACCCCGTTGCTTCATGAGAAATCATTCATTGCTGATGAAGCACTTATTGCTCAAGTGACATTTTTCTGCCTCATTTTAGTGATCTCGCTTGGTAAGATTTTGAACACTTAATTGCTTTTTCATTGTTTGAACTTAACCTTATTAGCAATAAGATGCAAATAACAAAGGAACTAGCAGTTCTACATCTAGCTCAGGGGTGAGCAATGTCAGCGCTGGAGGGTTACATTAGCTGCATATTTTTGTTCCAACCCAATTGCTTAATTAGAAACCAATCCTTGCCAATCTCAGACCTTATTTAATTTTATGACTTGTTAGTCTACAATGTTAAGTTCTTAGTTTGTAGATTTTTCCCTTACCAATGATATCATTCAAATGATCTGAAGCCTAAAACGGATAACTTTCAGTCTGTTCTGTTAAGTGTTTTATTAAACCAAATAGTGCACCATGAATCCATACAGGTGCAAATGGAAATAAGTTAGATGGAGAACTTCTGGCACCTTTGTTATTTGCATCTTATTGCTAATAAGGAGCCATTAAAACAGTGAATGCAGCTGTTTAGGACTAAAATAAGAAATCAAAGGTGGGGAACCTTAACAAGCGAGACCACAAAAATGAAGCATCAAAATGTCACTTAAGCAATAAGTGCTTTATCAGCAATAAATGATTTCTCATTAAGAAATACTGTAGGGTTGGAACAAAAACCTGCAGCCCCTGCAGCCCTCCAGGACAGACATTGCCCACAAATGATCTAGCTTGTCTACATTTCTACCTATGTATATTCATCATTCACTATTTCATTTAATTAAGGTCTCAGAAGGAAACTGAAGAGAAAGTGAAGAACTGAAAATTACTCATCCATTTTAGGCTTCAAATCAATTGGGTGATGCATGTATCATTAGAAAGGAAAAAAAAAAGTATGATTTAAGAATGAACTGACATAGTAGAGTGAAGAAATTACCAACAAGCCATGAAATTAAATAAGATCAGTTATTTTGTAAGGACTGGCTTCTAATTAAGCATTTGGGTTCGAATAAAAACCTGCAGTCACTGTGACTCTCCAGGATCGGAGTTGGCCAGCCCGGTCTAGGATATGGAAGAAGACTGGAGAACACTCAAAAAGAAACAGGAGAATGAGCAAACTCCACACAAGTCCTGGATTCTGGAGCCATGAAAGGCTGCCCTTACAAAGCATTTTTATGTTAAACAAACCATTTTAAACAATAAGATCAAAGAGCTGAACATTTTAAACTACTACCAGACAGGTTCTGTATAACACAGTGTACTCCAGTAGTAACTCCTAATAAACTGTTGGCAGTAGTGCATGATTCATAATGCTGAAAGAACAAAAGATTCAACATAATTATCAATTATAACATAACTTATCTGAGTGAGACTGCATTTAAAGATGACTAAAAACACCGTCCTACTGCTTTGTGATTGAGTGTCTACGGGGATACACTGACCCCGCTGCAGGTCCACTTGACGGGAAGGACTAAATACAAGAATATTTTTATGTTAACTCTTTGAATTTTTCATCTTAGAATTGCCTTTTAGCCAAAGAAAAGAGAGGCAGTCATAATGCCACTATTCGACTTTTAACCAAAAGGTCCCATTCAAAAAGGGAACACTACTATCAAAGATGCTCTCTTTGACATTGAGTTCTTCATCAAGAGTGCACTAAGTAAAAATAAGAAGGAAGTCTATCAATGAAGTATTTCTTAGTATTGGGTACATCTCCATCTTAACAGTAACTATTGTATACAGTGCCTTCAGAAAGTATTCAGAACCCTTCACTTCTTCCAAATTTCAGATTTTTTTAAATCTTTTAAATTAATTTATTCCTTCATCAAGCAATGCTCAAAACCCCAGAATGATACAGCTAAAAAACAAGATTTAGAATTTTGTTTGTAATTTTTTTTTAAATAAAAAACCATATTGACACAAGTATTCACAAGTATACTATGACATTCGAAGTTTGGCTCAGGTCCATCCCATTCATTCAGAGGTCCTGTGGTCGATTTGGTTGATCAGACATATCCGGAAAGGCACACACCTGTCTATATTGTATAATGACCGACAGCTGACAATGTGTAAGAGAGCAAATAACAAGTTATGATGTTGAAGGAATTGCCAGCAGAGCTTAGAGACAGGATTGTGTCAAGGCACAGATTTGGGGAAGGCTAAAGAAAAATGTTTGCAGCATTGAAGGTCCTCAAGAGCACAGTGGCCTCCATAATTCTTAAATGGAAGAAGTTTGGAGCAACCATGGCTCTTCTTCATGCTTGTTGTCTGGTCAAGCTAACCAATCAGGAGAGAAGGGCCATGGTAAAAGTGGTGACCACGAACCTGGCTGAGCTTCAGAGAACCTGTGTGGAGATGGGAAAAACTTCCAAAAAGGATGAACACCACTGCAACACTCCACCAATCTGTGCTTTATAGCAGACTAGCTAGATAATGTATGAAAGTGTGTTTGAGGTTTGCAAAAATTGTTTTTTTTTTTTACAGAAGCTGTCTAAATAAATACAGGGTTAGTCAAAATTATGTTAACACTAATGGTACTGCCCTGTGGTGGGTTGGCACCCTGCCCGGGATTGGTTCCTGCATTCTGCCCTGTGATGGCTGGGATTGGCTCCAGCAGACCCCCGTGACCCTGTGATCGGATGCAGTGGGTTGGAAAATGGATGGATGGATGGATGGTACTGCCATGTATATACTTATATACAATTTTTGTGGACAATTTATGTGCCACATAGGGTACATGTGTTGAACATGATGGCGAACAGGTTGAGACATTCCTGTAAATCATTTTGCACATATGAAGTATGTTTTGCGAATAAATTGTTTCCGCAATTCAAATGTTAACATAATTCTGACTCACTCTGTAAATACATACATAGGTATAAAAGTAAGTAAATAAATAAATGCATAGATACTTACAAACGTTTTGTTCTGATCATACACCAGAATGGCTAGAAAGCAGGGAAATTAAAAGGAAAGAAAACTTCTGACTTGGCAGTCCCCGTCTCAGTGAGACGTTATTCAAACATATTGTTGTTGATATAAAGGAGTTCCAGTTGTGTTTCTTGATGCCCTTCTGCTGAATGTTTTGTTGGCTGACAGTTGCCAGTGTATCAGAGAGAGGATGTGCAGCATTGTTCATAATGGTAATCAGTTTTGTTTTAAGTCTTCTTTGCTATAACTTGCAGGGGGTCCAGAGTGTGTCCCATAACTGAGCCTGCCCTTTTAATTAGTGATTCAGTGGGCCTCTACTGAAGTGATGTTACCAGCCCAGCACAGCACAGTGTAGAAAATCACACATGTCATCACAGAGTAATAAGAGATGTGAAGGATGTCACTTCCCACATTAAGGGAACACAGTCTCCTGAGGAAAAAGAGCCTGCTCTGCCCTTTCTCCTATAGTTCCTCTGTGTTCTGACCAGTCCAACCTGTCCTTAATGTGGACCACTAAGTACTTGTAGGAGTAGATCACCTCTACATCAACTCCTTAAATACTGAATATTACGTGGACTTAATTTTTTTTTTTAAGGAAACAATACATTTGATTTGAGGTGTATTTTAGTAATACTAGGGAGCTTTGCCCCCGCTTGCTTCTTTTGCCAACCCCGCCCCCCACACCCCTCGCTTGCTTCACTTGCCAAGCCTAACTCCTCTGCCCCCACCTCCCCTGGCTGCCAGCCACTTTGCGTCTCTGCCACTCACGTTGTGAAGAGGGGGGCCGAACACACCCTAAACAGATGCAGTCGCTCCTCTGAAACCCCCTCTTAAATGGTGATACAATGAGAAACAAATACAGTTTTTTTTTTCACCTCCTCTTTACTCGATCAGCTGCTGGCTTACTTCTGCTGCCATGCTGCGTGATTTGCATCTCATGCAATGCTATTTAATATTTAAAAGCCTATACAGCAGCTGTCCTTTTGTATCACTGCCTTGTTTCTCTTCCCCCCTAGACCACTTCTGCTCCTGTTGGGGGTCCCGCTCCTGAGGCGTGCCCCTATGAAGAGGAAGATTTTCTGTTCTTTTAAATGAGAGACGGAACTGTCCCGTCCTGGCAACACGAATTAGACGATCTACAATTCTCTGACTTAAAGTTTAAATCTGAACAATATATTCAATCTCTTTTCAATATTCCATTATTTCACTGAGTAATAATTTCTGTTTGCTTGCGCTAATGTGATCTTTACTATCATTTTTTTGAGACTATCAAATTTTCCTACTTCCATTATCTCTAACCTGCTCTGCCAACATTTTTGAATTCTTTACAACGTTCTACTTTGTCATCTACTCTTTGTCTATTTCCGGCCCCGGGTGTGGTTAAATCTCTTGGCACAAAGTCTAGTCTTGCGAGGATGTGAAAGTGTCTATCTCAAAATGTCACGTCTCCTCTATCTGAGTAGTTCTCATGTCGTCCCAAGATTTTTTTATATAATAGAGAGATAGTGCATCCAATCCACTAGAACACTCAGCCCTCCATTAACTCTGCCCAGGCTTTGCTGCTTCAGTATTGGCCTCAACTGAGATATAGTTATTGAATTAAAGCTGAAAATTGGTATAAGCATTGTGAGCCTATACTCAGCAAAGGGTGCTATCATCTTCATCCGCATCATTACCAATGTCATTACAGGTAAAGTGTAGTTGGCAAGAACATCTTCACAAATGAGAACAAATACAACTCTAGGCCATACAGGTGTTAACTGAACAGGTAAATGTTTCTAATTCAGTAAAAACAGAAATCATAATCAAGAGAGCTGGGCCATGTATGAGTAATTTTTAAACAAAGCCATGCTGAATTATTCCATGTAAAACATCTTTCCTTTGGTTTTTAAATATTCCAGCATAATATTACTGCAACCCTTTTTTCTAAAATAACAGAGAATTAGACATATCAACAACTGACACTTGCACAGTGGCACCACGACAGAAGAAAAATAATATAGAACAATAATGTTATAGGTAGCACAAAACAAAAAAATCACAAACAAAAAAACAAAAATAAATTTTCAAAAACCAGACATATTCAAAAATAACCAGAGCTCCAAAAGAGTGTGAGAAGCAAAGGTTGTAGGTTGGTAGGCAGCTTTGTGACTTACAGTCCAACACCTCAGCCTCCTTGCACTTTTAATAGGAAAAGACAAAAGTCTGACGGATGGCCCTGGATATTTTATGACTCATTTTATAAAAGAACAGTCAGAGCAGGGGGTGTTTGTTACGGATGCAATTGTGAATTGGGGTCTGATAGAGTACTATTGTTGGGTCTGTTCTCTTTCTTGGTGATTCTAGAGTAATTACCCCTGTGTTCATTTTGTATTTTTCATTTTGACATATGAATGAATTGATTGCAAAAAATAGTAAAGGTTATATTATACGTACAATGTAGCAATAGTATATTTGTAATAGGGAAACGGTAAACGTTTGCGATTGTCGTTTATTTTAATATCTGTGTTTAACTGCTTCCTTCCCTCATCATTGCATTTCAGGACTATTAGCATTAGCAAGACAGAAAAATCAAAAAAGGTTTAAAAAGGATGGTTACTACCAGCTTTCTGTGAACTCTAACAAGATACATTTTTTCTGGCATGTTTATTTAGGTAGTGGAAATTCATTCAGGGTGTTGCTCTTCATGAAGTACAAAAGTCACACCAGTTGCTTTTTGTAAGCAGTCAATTGTGTGAATTACAACAGCCACGTGAGTTCATTAAAAATCCTCTCTAGCTCTATAAATTAAAATAAAATAATTACACATTCAAACAACTCCGTACTGGAAATGCATTGTTGCAAATGATAAATTTCATGACGATTCTAATGTACTGCAATGATATATTGGTAAATTGTTTCATTTTTTTTTTTTATACATTTATTGCATAAAAAGTTTTTTTTTCTTTTTTAATTGGCAGTCCATCTGTAAATTCAGCCTGAAAATGCAGGATTTTTTAAGAGATGTGGGAGACCTTTTACTGTTCCAATGGGATGTAGGAATGTTCAGAATGCATGCAATGTGGGCAAACAGTCTCAGTATTCAATAACTGTTTCCTAGAAGGAATTAGGACATTCACTGTGTATTGTTTAACAGAGAAAATGTTTAAAATGAGTGGATTTGGAGCTGACTTGCAAGGTGGCCAGAGATATTGTTACTGTAGCGACTGTTACTATATACTTTATTTTCTATGTTTTATTTACATATGTAAAACAAATGGCATTTATACACCTGGTTGTAATACACTGATTCAATTATGTCTGCATAAAAGTGAGCATTTAAAAATGATAGTAATATTTCAATTATTTTATAGAAAATAATTTTTAAACTTTAAATTTTTGTTATAGATCTTAGTGCATTAAGAAAAAGACAGAGTAGATTGTCATTTCCTTACAGCAAAAGAATCTGCTGGCTACTATACCTATGATTGACCTAAAACGGATCTGGAGCCTCTTTCAGATAACTATGTTAAACACAGTAATTAGAGAAACACAAATCACATTTCGCCCAAAGTGAAAAAATGCATGTTAGTGAATTGTTTATTTTATTTGATTTTTTTAAACTTTTCTATGCATGGCAAGGATTGTTGGCAGACCCAACTCAGGAAGACTGCAGTGTGCTGCATTCAGGCATAATCAGCTCATTAGCAGATGTAAGTTTTGGCTTGAATGACCATCCTTGTAAATATTCAATACAATCAAATAATGAACAATTTGAAAATAATTCAAATAATTAAATAGACTTTCATGGATGGTGGCACGGTTGTGCTCTGGTGGGCGCTCCCTGTGTGGAGTTTGCATGTTCTCCCCGTGTCTGCATTAGTTCCCTCCGAGTGCTCCAGTTTCCTCCCACTATCCAAACACATACAGATGAAGTAAAATGGCTCTAGTGTGTGGTTGGGGTGTGTGTGTGTGTGTGTTTTCCCTGTGATGGACTGGCACCATGCCCAAGGTATGGTCATTCTTTGGACCCTGTGCTAGCTGCGACCCTGTCCATAGGTAAGACAATGACTGTCTGACTTTCATTGATTAGCTAACACAAGAGTGAGATCAATTAACAAATAATAACATACCTTCACATTCATCAATTCAGTTCAAGTCTCGACAGCATTAGGTTGAGGAACCCACCCGGGACAGGGTGCCAATGCAGCTCAGGGCCTACAGCAGTTACATGCACTTGCCTACACAGGGTCAATTTGGAATCTTCAGTAAACTTAAGACAAATGTCTTCAGTATTTGGTAGAAAAATGCAGAGCACACATTCAGGCAAAGAGAGAACATGAAAACTCTACATAAGCATGGGATTCAAAGCCAGACAGCTGGATTGAAAAACCAAACGAAGTGTGACCGAGTGTATCATAAATGTTGTAAGTTGCCTTAGATAAAGGTGTCAGCCATATAGGTAAATGAAAATGTATGTGTGAGACAGCAGTATTACCTCCTGCCATATACCACCATGTTGTCACACACATACAACGCACCATAGTCAAAAGGCCATATAACTTTAAAGAATGGCCTTTCAATTAAGCATTGTAGTTTGTATTACTGCATTTATTAGCAAAAGATGTTTGAATGTATCAGACCTATTACTAACCTACAAAGTGCAGCACAACTGTCAGACATTATACAGAATATGTGAAAGATTGTGGCCCTGGTACAACACACTGCTGAGGTATTTTTAGCTGTGAGACAGAGGAGGATAACCATAAGGAAAAGTGATAAAGACAGAATATTTAATATGTATCGTAATGCAAGATGATAATTACATTCTCATGCACTATTTATACGACTGCCAATTTTGTGTAATGATAGAGGAGTTAAACCCAATTTCCTTCATGTGGTCAAAACAAAATCCACAACCGGACATTGATGGCTTCCAGGTTCTTTGGCAGGCAGGCCAAGAGCAATGAAGGCACAATGTATTATGTAACAATAATACTAGATAGACTGCTAAATACAGTATGTGCTTTATACTGGCTTATTAGTAAGGAATACAACATATCAAGTAATAAAATACATTTCTTCATTTTTAAGGTCATCCTCAGGAAGCTGTAGTTTTATTTAGATGATGAGAAGAAGTTATAGCTTTTATTATTAAATGCTAGTTGAATGTTAGTTTCTATGCTAGTGTTTCCATTCATAATAAGAACTAAATTGATATTGGACATGTTCCCCATAGAGTATTTATTTATTAAGCCAAAGGTAAATCAATCAAATTTAAATCTAAATAGCCCCATAAAGCTCAAAATCTGTGTTTGCATATGGGTGGGTGTGTTGTATACATACAGTATGTACATCTGGTATACAAATCCACTCTGTTTGGAGCAATCCCTATCAAAATTAGCACAGCCCCATTTTTTAATCAAAGGAAGACCACAGACTTTGCCCTGACCCAATATATCAGTATTTCAGGGTAAAAACAGTACCTATGATAACATTCATTGACTGCACTGTGCTCAGAGGTTAGACATATGAAGGGCACATCACAGATGATTGACAGGCCACATGAATGGCACCAGTCTCTAATACCGTCAATAGATAAGTGAAGATGTGGAGGTGTCCTGGTCCAAAAAAAATGGGCGTCAACATGTTTACCTTGTATAGTGATGTATAAAATGAAAAGAGAAAGTTTGTCGAAGCTCAATGGTTGGGAAACACTATAAATGTCCAGTGTAGGTGCCAGATGTTGTAGCTCTGAGCATTGGTGTGGCTTTGCCAGAAGCAAAAAGGCACAGACAGAGAAGTGCAGGAATAAGTAGTAGTAGTAGGCTTGGATCCAAGACATGACGGACAGACGGCATGTTTTAAGTCAACAGGTCACCTATGAGCTATTCCAAAGTCGCATCCATGGACTTTGACATGGGACCCCTACCTCGACCTCTGAAATCGTTTACATTTGCATGAGGGTCTACTTGCTTTGCACAAGGGAATTAGCTTCCAACACCCTCCTTTACATATTCTGTATATTTACATCTACAGAAATACTCAGATCACATGGGACGGCCATGTGCACAGCCTGTGCTGTTTATATTAAGTTGAAGTAAAACGAAACCAATGCTATGCCAAAAGAAAATGTGAATTTTGCATATACAGTACAACTGATGAAAACCACAAAAACAAATATTTGACTCAATGATGTAAAGGCGTGCAAATCATAAATGTTTATTTATCCTAATAATATATTCTCAAATTGCATGTTATTCCTCCTGATTACCCATTTCAATTCACACTTGGTTACATTTCATTTGGTTTTTACAGTTGGTTTGAAGTCCAAAGCCTTAACCACTACACCGCACTGCCTGTCAATAACATTAGCCTTTGGTAAACACCCTGCAAATATTGTATACAAAAAAGTACTTCTAGTACATCCAAATAAATCATAGCACTAAGGCTCTGGCCAGGTATCACAAGATATATATGTGTGTTTGTGTATAAAATCACACAAGTGCGCTTGGGGGACAAGTTCAGGGCTCGTCAAATAGTAATTCCACTCCAGGCCCAGGGTTGGTGCTGTCACTTAATACCCTTTTCTCTTCCTCCATATGAGACAGAATGAAACTCCAATGATGTGACTTTCAACTTACAGCCTCCTGACTGTGCCTACTCCAGGCCTCAGCTCTGAAAACTGGCTCCTCTGCCATCTTGGAGTCAGTCCATAGACGATTCGTGTCTGAAGAATACGTTGCTGCATTCATTGCATGTTATTTTTGTTTATTCAACTTTAGTTATTTGGTGATTATCTTCTAGTGAAACCAAGCTTTTGTAATCTCTTGACTCCATTCCCTTTGCAATATATATATATATATATATCCACCTTGATAAAAGTATACGTGTCCATGCCTATCCAATTGGTATGTCTCTGTCATTCCAACAGATGGTGTCACACAAACATGTGCAATATTAAAATGCATTGGATTTGTCATTCCGATAGATGGTACACTGCGTTTAAGAATCCCATACCAAATGGCACATAACAGAGTCGTATGCATTGCATGGTGCACTGCAAACGTTAAGACTGAGATTTTAACTCATCTTAGATGAGTATCACAAATAGTATACTATAAACATTTATTAATGATACTAAGAGCACACACACTGTAATCATTCTATATACTAAAGGCTAGTTTTGGATTTAAATATTTGGGTTATGTATTTAGACTTTTGCTTTCTTGTATTTCCTTGTACAACTAGCTCTTTACAGTGTAAGATAATAACTATCATAATCTGAGAATTTTGTATTTTGGGAATATTTTAAATGCCTTGTGAATGGACATTAAATACTAAAACAGAAATATAAAAATAAACTTGAGAGAAAGTGCACTTCTTTTACTAAAATGCTGTTGAATCATATGCAGCACTTTCTTCATATACTGTACATGAAATGCTGCTTCTTTCATGTGAAATTCCATCCATATTTCAATTATTTGACCTCCTGGCTTTCCATTTTGAGAGCAGATAATGCTTTTATTATGTCTAAGCTTTTTGTTTTTTTTTAAACAAATGTATTTTAAAGGGCATCATGAGAGTCCTTAAGGCATCAATAAATAACTCACCTTGGATTTTTTTATAAAAGACAAATTACCCTGTAAGGAATTCCACAAGAAAATAAATAAGTATTACTTCGTACTGATAATATTTCACTGCTTCAACACCGGAAAGATCATTATTGTGCTGCTTAACACTTGTGTGTATATATTTACAAGTCTGCATGTCAAGGAGTCTTTATCTTTTTCACAGATGACTTCAGAGCTTGACAATTCTCTCAGATTTCACTGGCCCTTCTGCCATTGACCAGGTTAAATAAACAACTGAAAGCTGCTCTCGGCTGGATCAATGTGCCATGCCACCCTTTGGTCTGTGCAGTGTTACTGTGATAAGGGTCACACTGTGCAGACCTCTGCAGTTTCTGGAAAACCAAGAAAGACCCCTACCAACCTTTTCATGTAAAAAAGTGGAATTTGCAAACAATCCAGTCTTGATATTGGAGAAGAAAAACTTATTTAAATCAACAATTCTTGTCAGTTGTTGTTTTAGAAAGAAAACTTCAGTCCTTCTAGGCATGCAACTAAAGTTTAGCCCTTCTGAACAACAAATCATTTATATCAACCCTACTCTTTAGAAAACAAAAATATGTTTACGGTGCACATATAATGTTATGTATGGCACATATTACTTTTCATCATAAGTACAGGGTGAGTCAAAATTTTGTTACCACTAATGGATTATTTTTATGTTGACCACACCTTTCCAGGTCAATAGATAGGTCGGGATGGACCAATGCCATGGACTCCACAGTCTCCTGATTTGACACCCTGTGATTTCTGGTTATGGTGAAGGAGTGTGTGTATAGCAGGAACGTTTATGACATCAATGACCCGAAGACAGTATACAGACTGTGGTATCATCTATTTCCCACAAAATGTGTGAACGGGCTTTAATTGGTACTGTTGCTTGTTGGTTTTTGTATGTGGAACACGATGGTGAACAGGCGGAGACATTCCTGTAAATCATCTTGCACATATGAAATATGTTTTGTGAATAAATTATTTCCACGATTCAAATGTTAACATTAATTTGACTTACAGTACCCTGTATTAACTCAAAATGGACAACGAGATTGTGAATATGAATTCTGTGTTTCATGGACAATGAATCCAACATTTCTCATTTTGCTGTGTACACAATCGACTTGAAAATGAGATTTAATGTTCAGACTACATCTACATTTCTGTGGCTCTCTGTGGTACTTCACCATTAGGATAATACAGGGAATCTGCAGAACTCCCTGCAATAAAATCAATTATCCCATTCATGTTGACAAAACTTTGCCTGTGATGCTGTTTTAGGAATATGTTGCTGTTTGCATTGCTGTTTTGTTGTCTAACTGTAACTAGGACATTGTGGCCATCATGACAGTCATTGGTGCAACTTGTGATGACAACACTTCACAATCAACTACACTGCTTAAAAAAATTAAGGGACCACTTAAATCACACATTGGATCTCGATGGATGAAATCTTCAAGTGGAAAATCTTTACTGAGCAATACTGTTTAATTAATTGAGAACAAAATGATGTAACAACAGTCAATGGAAACAAAATCACCAAACCATTGAGAGCTGGATTCAACATCACACCGAAAATCAAAGACAAAAATTGAAAACACAGGGTGATCTAACTTGCGTGAATTTCATCACGGCAACTTATAATGTGATTCAGTATTGTGTATGGCCTTCACAATCCAGTATGCGCGCTTGTCAATGTCTGAGGATTCTCCCGATGAGAAGATGGATAGAGTCCTGAAAAATCTTCAACCAAACCTGGATCAAGGCATCAGTGAGCTCCTGGGTTGTCTGTGGCACTACTTGGCAGCGATTGATGCACCAATGTATAATGTCCTAGAGGTCCTCAATTGGATTCAGGTCTGGGGAATGTGCAGGCCATTCAATAGCATCAATGCCTTTGTCATCCAAAAAACTGTCTACACACTCTGGCACACTCCTGCACCAGGAGGAACCCAGGGCCCACTGCGTAAGTGGTTTACCCTTCTGTGTAACAGAAAGAAAAAAAAAAAAGTTTGTACTTCTTTCAGTGGAAGGAGGAGGTACCAAAGGAAGGTGGACAGCTACACGGGTGCTCTGTAGCAGTGCCAGGATGAGAGGCTAGACCACTACATGCGACAGCTCAATGGCTGCAGGTGGCAGACAAGCATGTGTGAACGCAAGAAGCCAATTGGGCTCTGAATGCGAACCTAGGTAGTCCTTTGTCTTTGCCTGCTGAAATACAGTGACAGGTGAGGTGCCAACAAACCAAGGGCTTGGGGAGAGTTCAGGGTGAGATGTTACATGAGAAGGATTCAGGAAAGCAGGCTGGACTGTAGATCCACTCCGAGTGAATACATGTGCATGTGGGCAGATTCATGAACCCATGAATTAAAGCATCAAATGCAAGTCTATAAGAAAGACTTGGAAGAAATTAAAATACTTTTTTGCTAGTAAAGTGCTACAGTGTTGCTTTTTTGAAGAAGAAGAAGGACATGATTGATTTAGCTCACTGGATTATGTAGGTGGAAAAGACAATACATTAGACACAACCTCAAAGTCTCGCAGCCTACTGTTATACCTAGGAGGAGTAAGAGAAGGTGTCTAAATATTTTATCCTTCAACAGGCTCAGTTGCTGGCTTATGCTACACAGGTCATTTGTAATAGGAAAGATTGTCCCAGTCACTCCACTTAATTAAAGACACCTTTAATGAGTTGCCTGTTGAATTTAGGTATACTGCAGATATGAGGATAAAAGGCCATGTTTGTTCAGGAAAAATAGGAAGATGGAGGTGAAAGAAAAGACTGATGTTTCTTGTACTTTTATGGTTTGTTTTTTTCGTTCATTTACCTTTATATATACTGTGTTTCCCCGAAAATAAGACCTACTCTGAAAATAAGTCCTAGCATGATTTTCAGGCTGCTCTGTAATATAAGCCCTACCCCAAAAATAAGCCCTAGTCAAGATCGTCAGCTGAAAAGTAAGGCACCTAAGGTCAGGTTTATACTTCTCAAAATGCGACGCGTGTGCTGAAACATCCATTAAATTCCGAGGACACCTTGTCATAATATCTCTGAAATGGACGTTTAATGATTACATCCATCAATTCGGGGATGTGCCCATTCCAGCAGCATTGGTGCAAGACAGAAACAAAATCCCTGGATGGGGCATCAGCTCATCACAAGGTGACCATAAGCACACACATACACTAGCGTCATTGTAGCTTCACCAGATCCCCAAACCTTCATGTCTTTGGATGGAAAACTGAGCACACTGTGGAAACCCACCAGGAAAACACAGCAAACTTCAGGCAGGGATCACAAGGGACGTGACTGTCTGCAAGACAGCTGCGCTACGGCTCTGCCACCGTGCCACCCCCATATGTGTAACTATTAACAGTATTCATTATTTAAACAAAGGTAACGATTATCTGTAAAATGTAACATACATATTTTCATGCATTTCATCATGAAAGTGATATCAAGTATAATTCTAAGAATTCTAAATGTGCAGAGAGCTGGAATATCATAAATTTAATATGTTCTGTGTGGCGATATATTGCCGCTTGCCGCTGCTGTCAGGCCCGGAGGAAGCCCCAGAAGCACATTGCGAATTAACAACTAGTTCGGCGTTAAGATGTCATTTACGACGGTTTGTTTTAATGGTAAACTACGAGGTTAAAGTGGACATTTCGAGGTTAAAGCCAAAATGTCCACTTTAATCACAAAATAGACATTTTCATTATGTCCTTATATATTTGTCTCCATGGCTCAAAAACACCACCGTACATTTTGATGGTATTGTGAAGGTGCAAAAAAAAAAAAAGATGGCATAGAAGATGGCATAGGAGACTTTTAAAATGCATCATGTCATTACTTTGTGGAATATATGATGCATGAATATAAAAGCAGCATGAATACATTTGTATTTTGGCATTTTGCTTCACCACATCGAACCATTCATCAAACATCGAAGCACACACATCGATCCTGAAGGATCCTAAAAGCGGTTCAGGCTGGAATTCAGGGTTTGAATGTGGAGAGTTATAACGAAAGTCCAGAAGATGACGTGACTGTATTTGGATAAATGTATATTGTTGTAGATGAATAAATATAAGATATCCCCTAAAAATAAGCCGTAGTGCATCTTTTGGAGCAAAAATTAATATAAGACCTGGTCTTATTTTAGGAGAAACACAATATGTATAAATATATATACTGTATAATTCCTGGGGGTCCTAGATACTATTGAAACTGTCAGAAAAAAAAAATTGAAATGTAGAGATGTCAGGTAATTAAAAGGAACAACTCTGGGCATCTCTCTCCTAGGAGGTTTCGTTTTGCCAACGTGCTCACATTGCTTGTGTATTAGCGGTGGGAGGAAAAGTATAAGGGATATTGTTTTGCCTATGTGCTCGCCATACTTCTGTAATAGCAGATAAGCAAGTGAGTCTCTCTTTGGAGGTTTCGTTTTTCCAACGTACTGGCCTCGCTTGCGTATCCTCAGAGGTGGTACACTTAGCCCGACTCTATTTCTCACTTCTGGGACGGACAGACACGTGTAGACGTTTATATACAAGAAATATATATCCATTTTCCAACCCGTTGAATCCGAAAACAGGGTCACGGGGGTCTGCTGGAGCCAATCCCAGCCAACACAGGGCACAAGGCAGGAACCAATCCTGGGCAGGGTGCCAACCCACCGGAGAAAAAATATATATACAGGTCCAAATCTGTACAAATATCACTCAAAAGCACAATTTATTCTTGAACCTGTAAGAACAATACTGGAGTCTTTAAATACCCTCAGCAAGCACAATGAATTTCTTCACTCATTGACTCCAGGTGTCTCTTCCTAGAAATTAAAAGATGTCACAGGTGTCTCGATCAGTATCGTTGTGCCCGTGAACAATCTGAAGGATCAAAAAACTCAGCTGAGTAGTGGGTCATTTATAATGGCAACTAATCAGCTATAAAGGTTTTTGTTACCAAGAGGTATGAGACTTGTTCAGTACTGTAGGAGATCCTGCCATTTTGAGCTCTATTTGAATCAGCTCTAAAAAGCAACTGAACTGCTTACAATATATCTACAAAGTATGTACACACACACACACAAACACGTACATGCACACACTCTTACTTAGTATGTCATGGTACTTTAATATATTTTAGCGATTTAATTTCACAAGGAGAGGTTTGTTTATTCAAAATCATTTAATAGTATGTATAATATAATATGTATATTCATATTATATTTAGGCAGAGTGCCTTGCATTCATCTTGTTTCAATAAAAGAAAAGTTTGTGGTCAAAATAGACCATATTGGAGCTTTCTGGTCTAAATGTAAAGTGTAGCGATAGAATTTTTTGGTTCCTTTTCAAGTCCTCTGAATTAAAGTTTTTCTCCATTTTGGCTCCTTTTGATTCCTTCCAGCTTCTGCACTAAGCTCTATCATTAATAAGTTATGACCTTATCAAATATCCACTCCTGGATAGCTCAGCAATTTTTCACAGTTTTTGTACCTTTCTTTGTTGAAACAAAATGTATTCAAGCTGTTAGTTCCATCTGCCACAAAGACCTGTCACTTCACCAAAATAAATAGATATCATTTTAAGAATAGGAAGGCATAAATTTTATTATAAGAATTCATTTTAATGACTTTTAATTTGCCAACTCATATTATGTTACATATCATTTCCCTTTGGGGATTAATAAAGTGTATCTAATCCAATGTAATTTTAATATAATGTTAAGGAACACGTACCGTATATGCCCAAACAGAGACATACATAATTTTGGATTCATTCATCTGTTTTCTAAATTTGCTTTTTGCCAGAATGTATATAGCAGTACTACTGTACATGTCAAATAGGAACTATCCCCAGACAGGTCACTAGTCTATCAGAGAGCACACTGACACACATTTACTCAAAGCAGAATAAATCATTGTTGCTAACTAATTTAACATGTACACAGAAACAAAAGGACCAACACAGGACAGAATGAGCATGGAGAAAATTGAGACTTAGGTTAGTGAAGCTGTAAGATTGCAGGGATTCCTATTGCACTCTGGTGTTAAGAAACATTAAATTAATAACAATTACTTCACAGATATCAAATTTAATAAATTGCAATAAAGCTTTCCATTTGAACAGCATCAGCATATTTAGTACAAACCAACAATGGATGATATACCAGCCAACTGTAGGGTCATACAAGGCAAAATTAAAATGATCAGTTTAACCAAAAATTTGCATCTTTGGGTTTGAGAGAAGAAATTTTGAGTCCCCACATAAAAACCCACGCAGACACGCACAGGAAGTGGATGTGGAACACAGACAGAAGATAGATGAGGCAACAGCCCTAACTACAATGCTAGTGTGCCACAACCATTTGAATTTGTATGTGCTATTCTCCTTGTGAAAACTAAATTCTCTGAAATTATTGAAATTTGTTTCTTAAACCAGCCCTGTTACCTAAGTATTGATTTCTTATACTTCTCTTTATGGAGTGTAGAGTAAATTAGTGCAAAGCATGCAAATACACAGCTCCATATGGTGAAAAACAAAGATCTAACTTCAAACTACCCTGTTCAAAAAAGTTTTTAAGAGCAACATACACAAACCTCCATAATTACTGATCATGAAGATTGCACCCAAATGCACACACGCACAATAGCAGTGGGTGGGATTTACTGTATAAATGGAAAACTAACCCCTTCAGCTATGGGAGAAAGAGGTCTGCAAAAAGAACATAAAGACTCTATAGATGCTACCCTACCTGTGCGTAAAAGGCATCTTCTTTGTCAATGGTAATTGGGTTATTTGAACATTCAGCTAATGACCTCACTGGTTACTTAGATATGTCTGATCCATGAATTAGAATACAGAATGCTTTTATTTGCTTATTTTTAGGTCTCCTCATAAACATACTTACTAATACAACTTACTTTCTTGCTTTTAATCTGCTTGCATGAGTACTTCTATATGGCATCCATTAAAACCGTTTCCAGATTCATCTTGAACTGATTTGCAGTAGGCATGACTCACAGCAGTTTCCATATGATTTCTTCATACCTGATTGCGTCGATCATATTTTCAGTTTGGATGGTATCATTTGTTTTACCCACTTTCCTGGCTGAAGGCTGTGGGAGATCGAGTTTAACCACCATGCAACAATGCCATGGTTTCTGTTAAATAAAACCATTACCAATTTAAACTTTCTGTCTGTATTCAACAAAAAAAAAATGCAGAACTGTAAGACTGTGTTAAAACCGGTTAGGCTGTACAATGTAACTGGCCACCAAATGTGATTTATTTGTGTTCTACTATCACTTTCGAATTCTTCTGTGCTATGTGGTATCTCAGAAGACAATGATAATACTAAAAAGTAGATATACTGTTCTTGACAGAAGCAAAATACAAACACACTTCAAATTCTAAAACTTTTTTTTAAAGCAAAACATTTAAAACTAGCTTGCCCTCTTCACTATATTTCAACATCAGCTTCAATAAGGCATTCACTTAATAGACAGTATATGTAGTAATGCACCATAACTGACATCTATGCCAGATGGATGTGTTTTAGAGTAACTTTGTTTCCACAAATAGAATTCTTTCTGCCAGATACTATAACGAATATTTATTCTATAACTTGTTACAATAACTACTCCTAAAAAAATTCTTCTTCTTCTTCTTCTCCTTTTGGCTGCTCCCATCGGGGTTGCCACAGTGGATTATCTTTTTCCATATCTTCCTGTCTTCTGTATCTTGCTCCATTGCTCCCACCACATCCATACCCTTCACTTAGGCCTTCTTCATTTCCTTTTGCCTGACAACTCTAATCTTAACATCCTTCTCCAAATAGACCCAGCATCTCTCCTCTGCACATGTCCAAACCAACGCAATCTCGCCTCTCTGACTTTGTCTTCCAACTTGAGCTGACCCTCTAATGTATTCATTTCTAATCCTGTTCATCCTCGTCACACCCAGTCTTTAAC
Organism: Polypterus senegalus; assembly: GCF_016835505.1. NCBI lineage: Eukaryota > Metazoa > Chordata > Cladistia > Polypteriformes > Polypteridae > Polypterus > Polypterus senegalus. The sequence continues at coordinate 38,369,932 of NC_053169.1, read as the reverse complement.
TCTGCCACCTCCAGCTCTGTCTCCTGCTTTCTGGTCAGTGATACCATCTCCAACCCATATAACATAGCTGGTCTCACCACAGTCATGTAGACCTTCCCTTTCACTCTTGCTGATACCCATCTGTCACAAATCACTCCTGACACTCTTCTCCACCCATTCCACACTGCCTACACTCTCTTCTTCACCTCTCTTCCACAATCCCCATTACTCTGTACTGTTGATCCCAAGTATTTAAACTCATCCACCTTTGCCAACTCTACTCCCTGCATCCTCACTATTCCACTGACCTCCCTCTCATTTACACACATGTATTCTGTCTTGTTCCTTCTGACCTTCATTCCTCTCCTTTCTACAGCATATTTCCATCTTTTCAGGATCTCCTTAACCTGCTCCCTACTCCCTATCCTGTCTAATCGAATACAGTATTGTTTAGTATTTCTAGTGGCACAGGCCAGAGCTACAAAATGTTAAAACAAAGCTTGTAGTCTTAATTCAGAACCAGATTACTTTCTATAACAAGTCCAATGAGAAATATAAATATGAAGCTGCTAGATCACAGCTGCAGTTTAGAATCCAGATTTTTTTTTGTAAATTAAAGTTTTGTTGAAAACATTGAGTAGATAATGTAACAAAAAGTTTTTGTAAAAATCTAGATGGGATTTGTACAGATTGGCGCACTATTTTATTTTATAATTTGTCCTTCTGCCTAATTGTATTTTGCTGCTTAGGATATTAGAGAGTGACAAGGACAAAATCTGATGTCATGGTTGCAATTTTAAATAAAAAACACAAATACACAATTAGGTGTCTTGTGTTTTGTTTTGGCCAGTCATCATGTTTAACGTATTATTGCATTTGTTATGTTTAAAAACATTTATGCACTGTTTCTTTAAATGCCTTTATCTTCCATTTATTTTGTGGGTGGGTTCCCCAAGAGGTGGGGCAACCTGTCAGTCACTATCAAGGGTCTGCTCCCAGCCCTCTAAACGATCATGGGATTTATAGTCCCTCTTTGGTACGTTGCGTATCCACTTGTATTTTGACTTTTCCATGTTTTGCTTTTTTTATTCTTTGTATTTACTGGCTTTTAAACATTTTTTGCTTTGTTTAAAGATTCTGAATTGTGTGACTTTGTCACACTTTGTGTGGCTGACTTTTGTGCTTTTGTTCTTTATTTACCTTTTTTGTTAATTAATCTTTTATTTTATAAAGATTTTTGTGGTTTCTCTCACTGGTGAGACATTTTAAAGATATTTTATTTTTATGTTTTTAACTTTAAGGCTTATATCCTGTTTGAGGCCTAGTTGGGCCTTAAACCTCCCATTTTCCTGGTTCTGGCTTGCCTTGGGTGAGATCTGTTCTTTGGGCTTTTTAGAGGCCTTGTTCTTTTGATATTTTTGTAGAGCCAGAATAATAATAACATGCGGAGCAATCTTGTTAGACCTTTGTGTAAGCAAGAGAAGATGGTCAGTTTTTGTGGGAAAATGTCAACAAAAATATTTGTTTGTTTCAACAGTTCTAGAGAGTTTTTGTTTGGGCTCCAACAGTTGGCACTGTGATTGACATCTCTAGTGCACAAAAAGAGTACCTTAAGGGATCTGGAATTTTGTGTTTGAATTTGACTTCAGTGTGCTAATGATTTTGAACCATATGTGTTGATTTTGTAGTTTATGCACCCTTTTTTATGTTACTTCCTCTGAATTTCTTTAAAACAAGAGGTGACCTATTGTCCACACCACACCTTTTGTTTTAATTAGTTATTATTTGGCCAATTCGATCATGAAAATTCAATTGATAATATCACTTATGGTTTCTGCTCATGACCATTCCTGCATGTCAATGCTGATGGTGTCTCATGCTCTACCACATGAAGTCATCAACTTGAGACAAAAAATAAAAAAATGTAATAAGAAAAAACATATTAGTAAGAAATGCTGCACATTAGTCATGCACCTCTGATAAAATATGATATACCAAATATCATATCATATATCAAAAATTCAAACATAAAACAATAATATCATACACCAATGGTTTATTCTTCAGTGTTTATCTGATTCAGTATTGATTATCTGCCGAAGATCAGGCTATTCATCCGATAGTGTTTCCGATTTGGAAAAATGTACATTTTTAAATATATTTAACACCATTTTATTTTTATTTATTATTATTTGAATTTATTATTACATTTATTCTGGCTGTGTAAGTTGATGAATACTGACTCTTAGACCTTCAAGTAAGTGCAAGCTAAGGCAGTGTCACAAGTACAGAACAAAGCACAATTCTTACTTGTATTTGACACCAGCATGCAACACATTGCCGCTCTCTGGAACTATGATCAGCAAGTATTACTAGTTCTTGAAAGATGTTGATTCTTATTCTAAAAAAAATCAGGAACAGCACTTTTTTGGAAACAAGGTTGTAAGATCCTACGGTATAATAACAGTGGGAACTTTTGGTCATCCATCAAATGGCTAATTTTACTTTGCTTCAGCACTAGTGACCACCATAGCTGTGTTAAGTCACCATGCTATAACATCATGTCATGTCCATTCCATCCATTCTAGGAGGTGCTGTCTTGGAGCACTTTTAGCCACAGGCTTATTCCACCACAACGTACTAAGAAAATCCTCTGGGTGTCTTTTCTACCCACTGCTATCAGGCAATTTAACACTTCCTCCCAACATACTTATTAACTTAATTTTCAGATATCTGTGAACTATACATTTACTTATTTTTATTATTTGTCCTGTGAGTCTGTGTCTGTGTTTTTTATGTTTCTGCTGCTGCATACATCTGAATTTCCCCGTGGGATGGATACAATGAATTTAATCTAATCTAATCAAATGTTATTTTGTAACCTGCTTAATCCAGACCAGGGTCGTGATGGATGCTGCAGCATATCCTAAGTCTCTTAAGAGCAAACCTTGGACAAGGCGCCAGTCCATCACAGGGCGAACACACACACCAGACACATGCTAATACCAATTTAGCATTGCCAATTCACTAGCCCTGCATGTCTTTGGACAGTGGGAGAAAACCAGAACACCCAGAGAAAATCCACCCAAACACAGGAAAACATGCAAGCTCCACACAGAGAGGACCCAGGATATGAACCCTGGTCTCCTTACTGGGTGGAGGCAGTGCTGCCGCTGTGCCACCATGCCACCCTACTATGAAGGCAATATTAGTCATTTGGAAATAGGTATTTTTTTAAAAGAATCATCTTGGAATAGCACTGCTTGAAATAAAAATGCGTTTTCTAGGGCATTTCAATCAATACATTGTAAAATCTTACAGTTGGCTTTAAATTTCCTTTCTAAAGTTAAAAAGTACCGTTCTGCTTTAAAGTATGTGAATCCCATGTGCAATTATAGATTTCCTTCATTTTACCACAAAATTGTTATTTAGTCATAACCAGTCATTTTCATCTGACATAATAGGTGTGTAAATGCCATATGTTGGTTTAAAAAAAAATATCATGCATGTAGTAGCAAAACAGAATTAGCGCAGGTGCAAAAATATTTGAAGATCTGGGGCTGCTTTTACTCCTTTGGACCAGGATGACTCCACTTCATAAAATAAATTAATTCTGAGGTTCAACATGGAATTCTTGAATAAAACATTGCACCATCAGTCAAGAAGCTAAAGCTGGGCCAGAATTGTGTCTTACAACATGACAATGGGCCAAAGCATTCAAACAAATCTACCCAAGAATGCCTCAGAAGGAGATGATTTATGTTCTTGGTTGATCAAGAGAAAGCAACCTAAATGCAATTTAGATGGTGTGACACCAATACAGTATATATATATATATATATATATATATATATAATATTAAACTTTATGTATGTTCTTTCTTAAAATTATGCATTTACGACAGGAAATAAACACACCCAAAAAGTAATCTCCCATGAGATCAAATAAAGAATTGTGCTTGTTAAAAGATGGAAATGCTTTACATTAATAAATGACATATTTTTATTATAATGTCTTTCAAATTTGTCTTTAAGTAAGATTCCATTGGAGAAAGGATTGATTTATATGGTTTATTTCCTGTACTTTCAAAAATATCTGTTAGGTTATGAGCGCCAGGAGAGAATGTTTGTGGTTCTTCTTGTGAATTCTCCAACTAAAGAGCAACAATTGAAGATTTTTACTACTGTCCTCAATCACAGGGTTAACCCGCTGTCTACGCCATATTTGAGCTGGCAGCCACTGCTCATTCCTTGACATATCACCCTCAATCGTCCATCTTCTTTGCAAACAGCAACTCTCAGGAGTGAGAGCCGTCAGGCTGTGATTGATGATGGCAGACTTGAAGGAAAAAGCACAAGGAATGAAAAGGATATCCTTTTGTACTCTCATATCACAGCCAACAAGAGATTAGCACCCTAGGACATATGTGTGCCAAAACTCAGTTTAAATGAATCATTTAAAATATTTTTACTTGGCTTGGATATATTTCCTAGTATAGAAGTGGGCTCTTTTTATGTCACTTTATGGGCAAACCCAGGTCTCATCTTAGTATAATACTTACTAGATCTAATAAATATTATTATAAGCAATCCATTTTGTTATCTTATAAGAGATGAATTCATGATATACAGTAAGGAATACCCGCTGCAGACCTTAGCCGGTAAATTTTACTTGTATTATTAATTGTCATCAAGAGTGACAGTAATAAATCGCAACTTGTTAGCTTTCCCAGTTATTCATTTCCCCAATTTGTTCCACTGCTGAAAAGCTTCAGCTTTAAAACTAACAAATTAAGAACTCTTCAAAAGTGAAGCATGCTTTTTGGTGCTTGAGAACTGTCATGCTAGCTCACTCTTCGTTCAAACATACTGTAAAGTGCCTTTTCCTGCTGTTAATAAAGGCAAAGCCCTACACCATTTCATACCGCTAAGTAAATGGATGTGTTTGTGACACAAATACCAAAAGCAAAGAGCAGTTCAGAGTATCTTGTGTTCATTTAATCTTGATGCCTCTCTTTTATGTATTATTAGTCCTGGTAATGAAGCCGTTTATTTTGTTATTGCATGAAATGCGGCTCGCTTTTCAAGTTCTGCTTGCACAGTTACTATCATGTCTGGAAATCTCATTATTAAAAGAGCACCTTGGTAATTGTAAATGCATGCTAATTTGTTGGTAATTTTCAGGGAATAAGTGAGTGAAAAAACAACTGTTATTTTTTTTTGGATGCATTTTGACCTCTTCCTCGAGTCCCATCTGAGATTTGAATAACAGATTCACAAGAAAACACAGGACTAGCATAAGTATGGACTTTTTCAAATGCTTTTTGATGCTGAATTCCTCCACTAACAGCAAAATGAAGTAGGTGTCCAATAACAAGAAAAATATGTTGGTTTTCACACACTTTTTCCAGTCCATTCCAAGAAACTCAGTGAAAGGTGATTCCAAAGCACAAATCAGGAAATTAAGACAAGAAAATCGGCAAGTCAGTGACTATCTCTTGGAACTAATTAATCATTAAAAAATGGCTTGAGTATGGCACAGAGGTAAATCTGTCTAGAGCAGTCCATCCCCAAAAGTGTAGAGATTGTGCAAGAAGAAAACTAGAAATCTATGAGAACACTGAAGTCATTTCAAGCTATAGTGCCTCGGATTGGGCAGACAGTGTGGACAACAACTGCTGGCCGGGTGTTTCACCCATAGACATATATAGATAGATGCCACATTCACTGTGTTGCCCAGTCGACACGATACGTCAGCACATTCGCCATATTGTGAGTGGCAAAAGTGCCATTTAAACTAATACAGGTAGACGTGGAAACCGGGTTTTCTGATGAAAAAACAATAACGTTTAAAACAGTATCGTTTGCATACAACAGATTTTGGCGAATCGTTTAAATGCAATTACTTATATCCATTTCTACACTAATAATGGCAATTATTAAATAATAATAATAATAATAATAATAATTATTATTATTATTATTATTATTATTAAATAATTCCTCCCATATAAGTAACATTTCTCGGACTGCCTTCTTCCATCGTCCTGTTCTTATGCAACACAGCACTGAAGCATTGGTTAATGCCCTAGTCACCTCACGTATATATTATTGTAATGCTATTCTATCTGGCATCCCACAAAAACATTTCCATTGCTTACAACATCTTCAAAATTCTGCAAATTCATTGGCTCCCTGGTCACTACTGAATACAATACAAAATTACCATTCTTAAAATTTAAAGCTACTCCACAGTCTTCCTCTCCCCAACCTCACTGATCTCCTACAGACTTACAATCTCTCTCGCTCACTCAGATCCTGTAATTTAAGAGTATTCAGTCTGGCAATATGGTACAGCCTTAGTTTGTGGAAGGCAGACACAACTTAAGACATGAGCATAAAATGATGGTTGTCAATTTCAAACTGTGTTTCCTCAATGTGCTCCTTGAGAAAAAACACATCATCTGAACCAATCTCAGCCCGAACAAACTGATTGATTAAAGTTACACTGACAGCTTGCCGTAATGTCGAGTGACGGATAACACGCTCAGCTACTTTGACCACCTTGACTGTACCCTCAGAAGGAATCTCCTTTGTTTTTTAATGTGAGCAAGTGGTAGCTTTGATCATATGATGTTGGTATAGCATCTGTTACCAAACTAGCATGGCACACATCACAGGACAGCTTTCTCAAAATCCCGTCTAACGGCTACCTCCCACATTTTCCTGAGGTGGATTTCTTTGGGAAACCTTCAAAGTTTGAGAAATATTAACAGCTAACAACAATCTACATAGTTAGTGACTAAATATGTTTAGCCAAAATGTTGTTTGGAGGCTCACTTGAGCACATAAATGCATAGCTTTGCTAGCTTAGCCTGGCATAGCTAAAGTTAAGATTATAAAAAGGGATTTTGTAATGGCCAAATATAACCAAACCAAATGTTCAGCCTTACCTATGAAATGTAATTCCCCGGGATCTGGTTTAGAGCGTACAGTGGTTTGTACAATCGCAAGCAGCACATGCGTGTGACACCTTTATCCATTACTTCACTCCACAGCAGTGCCACTCGCAATATGTTGGCAACGTTGACATACGAGGCTGGTGGTCATGCGGCGTCTAGTAATTCTATGTCTATGGTTTCACCAGTCACAGCTTAATGGGAGAACGGCAAAGAGAAATATCACTCACAGCATGTCACCTAGAGTTTGCCAGAAAGCACATTGGAGATTCTGAATTCAGATAGAAAAAGGTTCTGTAGTCTAATGAGACCAAAATCAAGCCTTTTGGCCATCAGATTAAACACCATGTTTGTCAGAAACCAAACACTGAATATTTCTGAAAAAATACCATTCCCACCGTAAAACCTACTGGTGCCAGAATCAAGCTATGGGGATGCTTCTTTGCAGAAGACCCTGGAAGGCTTGCTAGGGTAAAATGAAAGTAACAAAATGCAAGGAAAGCCTGGAAGGAAAACCTGACGCAATATGCAAGAAAGCTGTGACTCGGGAGAAGATTTATTTTCCAGCAAGACAACAACTACAATCAGAAAGCCAAAGCTACACAGAAATGACTTCAAAACAACACTGTAAATATTCTAGTGTGGCCGAGTCTGAGTATAAATCTCAATAAAGTTGTTAACTTGTTGCTGGACTTGGAAAAAGGCTGTTCACTCCCAATCCCCTTGCAACCTGACAGAGTTTGAGCAGCTTTGCAAAAAAGACTGGAGAAAAATGGCCATGTCCAGATGTGCAAAGCTTGTAGAGAGAGACCTGAGCAGACAGACTCAAAGCTATCGTGGCTGTTAAAGGTGTAGCTACTAAGTACTGACTTGAGTGGTAAATATTTATGCAATCAATTATTTTGTGCATTATATTTGTAATTATTTTAGAACATTTTACAGAGTTCTCTATTCACATATTCTGTTGATCAGTACCAAAAACGTCAAATTTAATCCATTGTGATTCCATATTGTATAATAATAAAATGTGGAAATTTCCAAGGGGGTGAATCCATTTTATAGGCACCGTACAAAATGCATTTTATATTGTTATATGACTTTCATGTTAGGATAATTCTTCTTTCGAGGTGTTTTTGTCTTCGACCACTGAGCAAATTACTAGCTATGAAACAAAATTACAATACCTGCATAGGGAGGATGTCTCAATTTTGGTTTCCTGTGCCATTTTGCATCTTTAAAAGTAGAGTAACAGATATAAATCCCAAAACATGCAAGCTGATCAAAATATCCATGTTCTAGCAGGTCTGTAAAAACCATTAATTTGATGTAATGTAAGTGCAATTATGTGAAAACTGGCATTATGCACTTTTAAAAATCACTTTGCAGACTCATACAAAAACATTATTTTGCTCCAAGGTAGTTTTACTTGTTTTTAATAGGCAGTTCATGTTTGTCTTTAGAAATGGGTAAAATATCTTAAGGTGTCTAAATAATTATTTAAATAAGACTGTATAACACTGCAATATAAATAAAGGTTCTCATTAGTTTCTCTAACAGTTAAAGAATCCTCTGAGATCGAATCTCCTTCGTAATGAATTGTGCATATACTGTAATACACTAAGGCGCATGTGCAAATTCATGTACCAGTCTGCTAGTGTGAAGTATGATGGTCCAAATTAGCTCCAGCTACAACGTCATCTTTGAACCCGAAAACATTGATAACATAACTGGGATGAGCCGTGCAATGCGGACACTTATAGTCAAGAGTAGATGTAAAGAGGAAGAGTGAAAATGTGATTTTACTCTGATCAAATCCAAAAGGGCAGTGCTCCATCCAATAACTAACTAAGTACATAAATAAATAAAAACAAGTGCTGCACTGGAGGTTAAAAAGCAATAAATACATTTCATAAAATTCAACAGTAAAACCAAGCAAGCATTGGGTTTTCATGACTCCTCACTGCTGCTTCTGCCTTTCGGTTTTGCAGCTGGGTGGAGATGCCGACAGCTGTGGTCCCTCTCTCTGGCTCCCATCTCAGCTACCTCCTTCGGCATCTGCAGGACCGTGTATCTGGGATACCTAGGAGGCCAATCAATTGCCCCCACCCTACTGCTCCACATGATTTGTCAGCAAGGAAATGATCAACCCAGGAGCGCTGTTCCCTTAGCTCCCTCATGAGCCACTGATCACTCTGACACCACCCCACTGTGCTGGCTCATTCCCGATTCTATCTCTTTTTCTTTCCAATCTGAACCTTCCTGTCTTGCTCAGGATCCTTTTTATCCACTGGTTTCCTAATTAATATCTGAGTGCCAATGTGGAACAGCTAAGTAATTAAGCACTAGGTTCACCTTCACACCAATCACTCCGCATCTTGCCAGTTCTTCAGCCACTCACACACCCACTGTGCCCGAGTCGCACAGACCTCAGCTTCATCACATGCTGTCGTTATGCAACTGTCTTACACAAAATAGTTGTTATTTGCCCATTGTATTGTCTATATAGTAAAATGTGAAAGTATTATACAGGATTGCTTAGTTATTTGAAGCAAACTGCAGTTATATTATTATTTTTGTATAACCATAAGAAAATAAAACATTTGACAATAGAGAGGGAGTCATTCAGTCCAACAAATATTTTTGTTTGACTCATAGCTAAGCTGTCCCAATATCTCATCTAGCTTCTTCTTAAAGGTTGTCAAGGTTTCTGTTTCAACTAAACCTCTTGGTAATTGCCCTCAGTCTTAAAATGATTTCCCCTTAAAGTATGATCAGTGCATTTATCTAAAAACATAACATAATTTAGTCAGTCAGTTCTTTGTTGATTAACTTCTGCTTATCAAATTATTTTCATTATGTCCGGAGGTTTAAAAATGGTATTCCCCCTTTTCCGTCAGCATTCAGGCATGGTGTTTCTCAGATATTGTTGCTAAAATCAATTGTTTTTATGTATATGTTGGAGGTACAATGTTGCAGTAGGTGTGGCCACTTAGACTCTGCATTAGATTCAGACTTCCCAAGTGATTTCTGGGAGAGGACCAGTCATGTAGAAAAGCGCCTACAAATAAATAAAATGTATTATTATTATTATCCATTCTATGGAAACCTGCTTTTGTTGCGGATCTTTCGAGAAGTTAATGGATGTCTTGCAGGAGTCAGGGAGTCATTTTAATTTTCAGGAAACTTGGGACTAAACAGGTTTGATAATGGTATGCTTTATTAACTTTCATTTTCAAGATGATGACACTCTGCTGTATGTATCAAATTAAATAATACTTCCTCAATTATATTTTCAATTAGCTGGGTTACTGTATAAAAGCAGACGGAGGAAACTTATTTCTGTTTAAATTCTGAACAAACTAAAGTTCTTTTACTAGGTGGAAAAGGTTTGCACTTCTTGTGTGCATAAAATTCACACAAGATTTAGGTGTTGTCTTTGACCTTCAGTTGAAACATTTCTACATTTTCTAATGATTTATTTCTCCACTTTAGATTAAATGCAAAATTAAGGTGGCTTCTAATGATGCAGGATCCTGGAAAGCTACCATATTTATATGCAAAAAACTGAAGTGATTACCAGAACTTACAGTATATGATCTACTAGTTTTGGTTTTATGTATGTTATTATTTTAGACCACTTTGCAAAGACCTGTTTTCACTATGATACTAAAGAGTCTTTTTCTGTTTCAGTATCACAGAATCCAAATTAAATCCACTGTGATTTGGTGTTGTTGTATAATGATAAAATATGAAAACTTTGAAATGGGTGAATACTTTATATAGGTTCTGAACATTGAATCAACTAAATGAATAGTTACATCACAATGTTTGTTACACAGGAGCCACTCATCGTTGGCCTACCCCAACTACAAATGTATTATTTTGACATCGAGGGATAAGCTATAAACCAGCCCTGCAGAAGCCTCTGTCTTTGATTCTTCGGGGTATCTGGGCTCACAAACGTCTGTCCATAAACACATTTGATTGTCGTTCATCTTTCAAAGATGGGTGTTAGGTATTAGATTATTATTAGGTACTAGCTGACCCGCGGCGTAGCATACGCCGCATAATTATTCTTTGATGGGTGAACACTTCCTGAAAGACACAGTTGTCCAAATGGGGTGAGTTTGAGGATATGACTGTGAGTAAATTAAAAGATGGAACTCTGGAGAGAGCAACATACAATTGTCCGTGACTGAAAACTGGTTTAGGCATATCTTTTTGAAAGTTTGGCCCTGTGCCTTATTAATTTTCATTGCAAAGGCTAATCTAACAGGAAATTATCTGCATGTAAAATTAAAAGGCAAATTTGAATCTTATGGGGTCAGGGAAATCCAGGGAATAAGGGCAGTTTGTGAGGTAGGAACTGCGATAGTTTTACACTCCGGTACATTGTGGTGAATGCTGGTAACAGTCAGTCTAGTGCCATTACAGAGACCTCTTGCTGGCATGAGGTTTCTGAGAAGCATGACAACTGAACCAAATTTAATTATGAGTTTATGCAGGGGCATGCCAGTGGGAGTAAGACTATTAAGAAATTCTGCAGGGAATGAAAGTTGATCTGCGGGATTGTCTGTGACGATGGAGTCAACGCTGGTGAAAGTTTCTTCGTCGGTAGGGATAAGTTTCAGTACTTGTTCATTAAGGTGTAGTGAGTCTTCATTGGTGATGCTTAATATAGCTCGCGTACTGAGTTGTTCCGGAGTGACAGTTGAGAAGTCGTTGTCGCCATAAAGTTGTTGAACGGGATCAGAATTAAAAGGAAATCAATGTGAAGGTAATGTTACAGCTGTTCCGTTTTTCCTGTCTCCAACATCGAGGAGCCATTTTGCGAAATATTGTTCATGAGGAAGAGCTCTCATATTTGTCGTCAGTGTAAGTACATGCATGTGACGCCACAAAGGTTGCTTGTTAATGCAACTGGTGACAGTAAGTGCTCGGGAGCCATGCATAATGACGGGGAGTATTTGTCAGAAATCTCCACCCAATAGTATTGTTTTAACTCCAAATGGCTGCATGTCACCCGTGAGGTCACGTAATAACCTGTCAACTGCCTGGAATGCGTATGCATGTGTCATTGGCGCCCCGTCCCATATTATCAATTTGGATTGTATAAGATGTTGAGCGTGTGGCGAGGTAGGTTTGATGTGGCATGTGGAAGTAGTAGTCAGCTTCAACTGTATTTTAAAAACGTAATGTGCAGTATGTCCACCCAGTAACAATGTTGTAGCTGTGGGTGGAGTTGTGGCTCTGAGGCTAGAGATCTGCACTGGCAATTGGAAGGTTGCCGGTTCGAATCCTGTAAATGCCAAAAGGGACTCTGCTCTGTTGGGCCCTTGAGCAAGGCCCTTAACCGGCAATTGTTGACTGCTTTGAGTAGTGAGAAAAGCGCTATATAAATGTAAAGAATTTTTTTTTTTTTAGGTGCTACGGTTGTAGGAATGTCTCCCCTAGCTCTGATGGTATGAATCAGGGTTTTGTAGACAAAGGTTTTCCCTGTTGCTGCAGGACCATCTAAGAAGAAGCATATTTGTCGTGGATGGGAATTGCTGTATGCAGTGTGTAAACATGTGTTTGGTGAGGTGTTGGGGGCGGGCACATGAGCAGGCAGTGCGCATGCCTCGAGAGAGAGGGTGGGCGTGGGAGGAGGGTTAGAGTTGGAGGACAGGGATCCGTCGTGCGCACCCCATGGTCGTGCTTCCCATGGTTGGACGACTTGGTTGATTATATATATAGATTATTCCTGAAAAACAGAGCATTTCCCTGTACTGTTAAAAATAAAATATCTTTGTAAAGGGTTTAACTGTGAGAACTGGTATCAGTTTGTAAACTAAAGCTAAAAAAAAAGAAACTGTAACACGTAGACTGTTCTTTTATTTCCAACAGTGTCAAACCATTGGTGACATTAAAAACAAAACAAGCTAGTGAGTGGTTTAATTAATTGTGAAGTCTTATCAATTATTTCCAAGGAATTAATTATTTAGTTAATTTATTACTGTCATGTGTAGAGTACAGTTTCATTATATGTTATATGAGTAGAACAGCTTGACCTCGAAACCACAGTCGTCCTTCCCTGAAAAATCTTAGAACATATGAGGGACATTCAAAAGGTTTCCACGCTTTCATATTTTCGTTGAAAACGGTGAAGGTGGAAGGAGTAGTAATTGGAAATTAAAAAGCTGGTACAATGCTGGGAAAATTGCATCACAAACGAAGATGACTATATAGAAAAGTGATGTCATTTGTTGATACAATTCTTAATAAATAGAGTTAAAAAAAGTGCAGAAACTTTTTGAACGTCCCTTGTAATATAATATAATATAATATAATATAATATAATATAATATAATATAATATAATATAATATAAAAGAGAGACCCTCAAAGAGTTTCCGCTCTTTATATTTTCGTTTCGATTAAAGGCGGGAGGAGTAGTAATACATTAAAAAGTTGGTGGGAAGCTGGGAAATTGCATCGCAAACACAGGTGACTATGTAGAAAAGTGATGTCATTTGTTTTTGAAATTCTTAATAAATACAGTAAAAAAATGTGAGGAAACTTTTTGAATGTCCATCGTATTTGCCCATAACAAACAGATTCTAAGGAGAATTACAAAGATAAGAATTCAAGTCATAACAGAAATTTGAAATCACTTTTTAAGCCAGCCATTTATCAAACTGGTCTTTCATGTGCAACTCTTTAATATTTCAAAAACTTCTGTCGTCTTCCTTACCTGAAAAATCTCAAAGCACATTTGTTGTTCTAATATACAGTAGCTTAAACCCAACAAGACAGCAAAACATATATATATACATATATATATATATATATATATATATACTGTATATATATATATATATATTGTGGCAGTAGGGGGCGCTAGTGCTCCCTTGAACCCTCAGAGATGACTCCAAACACCAGATAAAAGTCCAAGACTTTTTTATTCTTTCACCAAACGTGCACAAAGCACTCTCCACACTACTCATATAGTAAATCTACAACACAAACTTTCCTCCTCGCCCAGACACTTTGCTCCTCTCCCTCCCAGCATAGCTCAGCGTCTGGACTGAGGCATCGTCCCTTTATAGCCCCTGACCCGGAGGTGTTCCTGTCCAATTAAGCCCATAGTTCTTTATTACTTCCGGGTCAGGGTAAACAGTCCTTTTCTGCAACCCGGGAGAACGTCGTTCCTTCCTGTCACATGACCGTGACGTACTCCCGGGTTATAGGGCACACAAGAGCCCATGAGCCCCCCTACAGCAACTCCCAGTGGTCCCCATGGTATCCAGCAGGGCTGTGTAAAAACACTACATAGTCCATAAGGCCCTGCTGGAACTCGGGGCACGATCCTGCTGTCGGGAGAGCTCCTTCTGGCGCCTGGGGTGAGGGCCGGAGCACGGCCGGCAGTCCTCCACAATATATATATATATATATATATATATATATATATATATATATATATATATATATATATATATATATAAAATAGACCCGATGTATTAATTATACATTAACGTTTCTAGAAAGATCCTTTATTTAGATCCATAACAGGCCCCATACTGTGAAAAAAACATGAATGAATGATAACAGATTTATAATATACCAATAAGTCATGATTTTAAAAGTACTCTTCCTGCATATGTCCATTAAAAAAGGCTAAGTTCAGGTTTTCTTAATCTGCTACTGTCCTGCTAAGTAGCCTACCACACATTAAAGATTTCAGCTTGTTTTTCTACATATTAGGGTGTTTTTCTGCACAAAGAACCAACTTCATATGCAAAAAATGCTTCATAGAATGGAATGATGCTTTGTCAAGCAATGGCTCTATGAGGAACCATACAGCCCAATAAATTACCATAGAATGCAATTAAGGAAGCAGTATTTTTAAGAGTGTACTGTACTGCATTTAAAAGCAATCTATTAAGTTTGATCTTAAAGAGCAGGGGTAACACTGGGAGCACAATTACAGACTTGCATCACTAGCCGATTGACTATGCCATGCTGTACGATATCTAATACTAGTTGATGTATTTCAATAAGAATCTGGCAGCATCATTAGGGACAAAGTGCACTATTTGTACTAACAAGGCGTGAACGCAATTAAAATGTTAATTCCATTACTTCACAAGAAAAGCATGGATGGGAACATGTGCACGAGGAATGTGTTGATGGCAAACAGAGGGTTTTAACAACTGATTGGGGGTATGGATTGTAATTCAAGCTGATGTCTGCAACAACAACAAAAAACACTGGAGAATGTAAGCAGTTGGGAAGGTCTTACATTTAAAAAATATAATAGATATAGCGGTCTGAAGGAGTCTAAACACTCAAAAAGGTTACAAGGCTGCAGTCATAACTGAGGCGTATAAGAATTGCTTACATTTCTATTGCAATGTAATGCTTGCATCAAGGTGAATCTAATATAAACCTGTATATAATTACAGGCACTTACGCTGCTGTGAAATACGGGGTGTTTAGGGATTTAGAAGTGATCTTTAGTATGACCTTAGTATCAACTCCCAGGCAAGTTGATTATATTATTCTCTTTGGTTTTCTTTTTCTTCATGGAGACTGAACAATTGTTAAAAAAATACAAAGAGGAGAATACAAAACACTGTGGAACTGCGCCACTGAAGGTATTTCAACAGCGATCATGTCTGTCATTATTGGACTCATAAAAGCAGCTTAGTCGGTTGGTGGTGAAGAGTGTGGTTTTTGTTTCTTGGTTAATTCCTTACCTCAGCGAAATCTACTGTCATCAAAAATGTTCATCACTTTATTGTGGACCTCACACAACAATGTAATTATCATGGAAATCAACGGGCTGAATGGAGGAAGTCTGTGGCTTTGATTTTTTTTTTTTTTATTCTGGCATGTAGAAGAACTATATTTACCAAACAGCAGTGTGATTCATCCCAAACAAATGGTTTCTGTCTCACAGAATAGCACTGTCACCCGGACATCGTGCATTTAACAATGAACTCAACGTTGTACTATAAAGGTTATTTATACATTTCAGTCTCTGACCATTACGTCATAGCAACACATATTCTCAATCAAAGAATTCCAAGACACGCTGCACTAAAGTAACACAAGACAGGGAAGAGAAGAAGGAGACAAGCAGCCAGTTCAAATCATGTTGTTGCATGCAGTTCCCTGATTTAGTTATAAATTATCTTTAATAAAATTATAATGCAGGCATCTGACTAACAAGCAAAAAGCTTTAAAAGAAATATCAAGTATCCAAAGAAATGCCAACATTTGCACAAAAGGCCTTTTGTTTGGAAAAAGTTTGTGTTCTTTAACAAGACTAGTAACATAATGTTTATTTTTACACAGTATTAGAGGGTGGCAAGCTGGCCTAAAAGTTCTAAAAGGGCCAGCGCTTCTCAGGGCTTCCTGTTTTGTGATTAACTCAATAGACTCTAGCTGCAGACCTCCAGAGCTCCACTCCATTGAGGAGATTGTTGCTTTATATTATACGTCAGTGATAACACCTGGTTATACTATGGTTGAGATTGTTGGTTTATATGACTCAAGTCAAGTAAATCAATTGACCAAAACCCACAATCTAATTGGCTGTCCTGCTGAGCTACTGAATCATGGAGTTGCTGAGGTCTGCAACTGGACCCATCTCGATTAACTAGGCATGCACATTTAATTCAAATCTGTCTTATAACGTGCTTCTCATTTATGTCAAATCCTCTTTAGTTATGACTGGCTATTTAGATAAAGAAGTTTCAACAAAAATTGTTTAAAGAGTATAGAAAAGTCCACCAGTAGGATGCATATGAATGTGGCATGCGGTCAATTTCAGTAAATAGCAAAGGTGTGTGAACTCTAATGCATTGCCAGGAAACATAAGATATCAACGATAAAAAATAAATAAATAAATAATGATAATAAGTTGAGTAATTAGCAAATAGGCAATGCAAGGTGAACAAGAAAAGGAAACTAAGTGAGGGGAAGCGTAAGAGGAAATGCCAGAAAATGTTTTGTAGTGTAAAGGTTGGCCTGAATGATGGGTATTGGGGTAAAGAGAACCTGACTCACAACCCATCTTGACAGCTTTACTCTTTCTTACAACTATTTGTGAGTTATTTACTGTCTTTTATTCTAATAGTTTTTTATACTCTCACTTCATAGTAATTGTTTGAGTATGTGTAGCTATCTTCTGATTTGACACTATTGTTTTATAGCTCTGTTTTACTTTATGAATATTTTTCTGTCCTTGTATCCAACAGGGGGTGCTAACTCCCTTGTTGGAATAAGTTCTTTGTAATTTGTGGCGTGTTACATAATCCAAAACTATATAGATTTGATATAAAAAGGCAATACCCCTCCCTTAGTGATACAGCGGTAAGAAATCACATTGTAGAAATAACTTAGCTTTCTTTATGCTGCATAACATTTCTTTTTAAGAAATTTGCAAACCTTTCTGAAAGCACATTTTCACTTTGCCATTATGGATTACTGAGAGTAGATTGATGGTCGAAAATGTCAAATTTACCCATTTAAAATTAAATCAACAATATAATACAATCTGTAGAAAGTGAAGGGTATAAATATTTTCTGAATTGACGGTACACATTTTTTGAATTTGTACCTTTCAGTTAGCTATCTTTCTAAACATTTCTTTGGTTTAATTCATCAGCAAGAATCACACCTTTTAACACAGCAAGGACAAGATACTTCTGTTATCCTATCTGCCTTTCAAATACAATTCATGCTTAATAGGCTACAACTATTTCTGAGTCTGAGTTCTTGGTCACTTACCTCAGAGTTATAATTTTAATATCAGATATCAAAATACTTATGACAAACAACCAAAAAATACATGATAAGATTCAGCAAACATCAACCATCTAAAACTAATCATCTTGGCTTCACAATCTTCAAGCACAGATTTAATGTTGTCAAGCAGTTAGTGAATATATGGACATGCTCTGGAAAATGAGACACTGATACTGAATTTGAAAAACCTAAAGAATGCAGTCCTCAGGTGCCATCTGGTGTGGTACTGTTTGTGTTGTCTTTGGGCTTTTATGATTTGTTTATTTGCCGTCCATGTTTGTAGTTCAAACAGCAATCTTTCATCATCTAGGATGTAAAGTGCTTTTTACATCATAACATTACTAGGCCTGGCCACTTAGTTGGTATGTGTTGCGACTGGGTGAGGTCAGATGGTCGGTGTGTGTTATTTATAACAAGGTGTTTTAACATGATGCACTGACATGGTCGCACCAGTTGGTGTCCATTTTCCTGCATTACCAAATCAGATTTGCACAGAATTAAAACTATCGGCTATGATTAATCAATTTTTTTAAATCCTGACTCTGTCTTTTAATTAAACTTTTCCTACTACTGGTTTTATTTTGCACATGTTCTATATTTTTCTGCAGTCATTTTGTGTCTTGTTGTTTTCAGTACTCTGTTAACTGTACTCTTTAGAGGTTCGTTTCAGTAGGCAGGCACTCACACTGGAAGCACAGAGTTCTCACTTTTGAGAACTCAATTTCACTTCGAGTATTTTCTAGATGTAGAAATTATTTCATACCTCATAGTGTTGTCATTATTTTAAAATATGAATGCCTCCAGTTTGTGGAGCTTTTTGTTTACAGCTGCCACTGCGGTGTTATGCACAGACACCTGGAGATGTGCAGTATAAATGTCAGAGCTGTGCACTTTTTGGTTACAGACTCTGCATGCATTTTGTGTATTAAGAACATCTGAGTAACAACTCTTTGCTTTTAATCTTTGACTACTCACCTAGTCATTTGACTATGAAGACCCAATTCTTTGTGTTCCTGAATATGAAGTTTATTTTTTTCAAAGATGTTTCTTCTCCTGTCCCTTAAACAATAAATCAAGTTGAAGCCCACCGTCTGAGCTTATTAGGGTACAGACAAAAAAAAATAGGCACACAGTGGGAAAAAAGCACGAAATGTCAACTTTAATCTCGAAATTTCCTCTTTAATCACATAGTTTATTTTGTCATTAAAGTAGAACATCATAAACTTCATCTTAAGCACGTTAAATGCTTTTTTTGTATTTGATTTTCAATGTGCTCTATGTGTGTGAATCACTACGTGCTTCTGTTCTTTCTCTTTCTCTGACAGGACACAGAATCCATTAAATTCGTGATATTACAGCTCTATGGATAATTAAAATACTGAGATGTATATGTGATATTATTTTCATGAATGGAATGAAAGCATGTTATTAAACATGAGAACACAATGGCGCAGTGATTGTTCATGTCTCACACAAGATGCTGTTGCGCCATGCGCGACCTTCGATGAAATAATTTATTGTAAAAGTACTGTCTCTTTCAAACGTACTATCCTCCAATTCCTGTCATTACTTTTCTTTCCCCAAATACCTGATCGCCACACAATCAGCTCTGTAATAGACGTTAAGCCATCTATAAGCTTACAACGACGATTCTTCAAAACTTTTAAGGAACATTGAAATAGCTTCATAGTACGTGTTTAATTATTCTATCTGTCTATCCTTCCAGTGTCACACCAGCCTCAGCAAATATGCAGCGCGCAAGGCAGGAGCAATATGTGAACTTGCTAGGGCTGCAGCACCATGTCCTCACATGTTTAATTATTAACAATACAGATTATTTAAATGAAGTTAAAGTTTTATCTGTATAATACAATCAACATAATTTGCTGCATTTCACCTTAAAAATGATATCGTCATCATATGTAAATATGCATTTTATAAAGTGGCGCAGGTTGTGTAATATTATAACTGTAGTGCAAGTTTACAGTGAGGTGATTGTACTTATAAGTACAAACAGATCTACAAGGAGCAATTGATTGAGTGCGTTTATAGTTCTTGGGATGAAACTGTTTCTGAACCGTGAGGTCCGTACAGGAAAGGCTTTGAAATGTTTTGCCATGGCTTTGGCAGCGTGTGCTTCATGCTGTATACCAATAATTATCTATCCGATCAGCTGCTGCTGTGATTCCCCACTCAGCTACAGTGATATACTGTAAATACTCTGAGTGGTGCAGTGAGAGTAAAATGGAGAAAGATGATCCGCTGTGGCAACCCTTAAAGGGTGCAGCTGAAAGAAGAAAAAGAAGAAGAAGAAGATGGTGCCTTGAGAGTAACAACGCTAAAGCAGTTATGGTATTGGGATACTATGGCTATTCCCTGGGCCATTATATTGTTACAGGTTAAATACAATCAGATGCATTACACTAATAAACCATATGCGGTTAGTTTCAGTGTGTTTATAAAGCCGTGTCAGAAATGTTGTTCTAAGAAATAAAGGGTAACCACACAGGAACAGTAGTACTGCTTTGACGCTGGGTGCTGCCAGTCTGCAAAACCGAGCGGAGAACTTGCGTACGACAAGGCATGAGGTACCGTGGAAAAGTGCGTGGCTTTACGCCAAGTGTAGGTTTTATACATCGCGATTTGAACGTGGAAACATTCTTACGCAACATTTCTGTGCATACGCACCATTTATGCATGAGGCCCCTGGTGTCTTCAATATAGTATTTTACCAATTAAAAGTTTGGTTTTACTTTCTCATATACGTAGTATACAGGAAGTATAGGAAAAGTGAAAAAAATCGACCTTGAGATTTTGATAAATCTTGACATTTTAGACCGTCAGAAAATACAATTTTTAAAATTATATCTGTTTGTGCGTAAACATGATAACATGAAAACGCTTTGACCTAGGCTAATGAGATTTTGTACAGCTGCTTTATATCAAAAATAAGGAATCCTATCAACTTTTGGTCAAACTTTAACTAAATACTTCCGCATATTTTCAAGTAAACTGTGGATAATATTACAGATAGGTGCTTTAAATTTTTTATAGGTATTTATAGTGATAAAAAGCAAACAGATATGAAATTTGAGAAAAATTACTCAACCGGAAGTTGTATTTTATTAAAACAACCATTCAAATTTTTGTATCATGACCCTGTTGTTCGGATGTAGCAGGTTGGATAATGGATGGATGGATGGAAATATAAATGTGTACACAATATTAAAAACTGTATTCAGTATAACATATTCTTTCCATAACTATTGATAATTTTATTTTAGTTTATAGATCATCAGTTTAACAATAATGTGTAAATATTGAACATGCAATGTAAGTATAAAGATGTAAACGTCATGTTCCTAGTAATACATTTAATTTTTAGATATTACTTCACTCATTATTATCATAATTAAATGTAGCTAAATGCAGTTTTATCTATAGCAATTTGTTGGAACAAATACTGTATAATATTAACACTTTTTGTTTTTAGGTGACTATATCTCTTTTTACTTTGCACATAATTTAGGTAATGCCTATGTAATCATGAAAAAATGTCACCACCGTTTTTAACCTATTACGTGCAAAGATATTTTAATATAAAGTTTGATTATAAATAGAGATACATGATTGTGTATCAATATGATCAGTTAGTTATGATGAGAAACAAAGAGATATGATATTTGAGAAATATTGTGCAACTGGGAGTGGTACTAACAACCTTTTCCTTTATCTCAGTTTACAAGAAAGTGAAGGGGAGCACACTCCCAATTTTTTTTTAATAAATAAGAACCTCTACACTGTAAATGTCATTTATAATACTATAAAATGGTGATGTGCATTCTTTAAAATGTTTTAAAACTAGAGGCATTATTTAATTAGTTTGACAGGTTTAAGACCCTATTTCTTTCCTACCTTATTATTATGATTGCAGTTAGAAAAAGAAATGGTGAATCAATCGGTAACATTAAACTTTGTCTAATTGTAGTAAAGAAGCTGAAATGGTAGCGAAATCATGAAAAAAAGAAAACGCTCTTATAAACGTGTCAGACGTTGGCAGACAAATAAGGGAGCCTAGGAATTTTATGTATTTTGACAACAATTTTAGGTAGTTGACCTTTCTCTTTGCCAGATATGGTTGTGCTAGTTATATGCAGAGGGACTGAGCTGGGAAAGATGAGCAGCAGGTTAGGGTGATAAAGGATAAAGATGGAAATGTACTTGTAAGCGAGGAGAGTGTGTTGAGCAGATGGAAAGAGTACTTTGAGAGGCTGATGAATGAAGAGAACGAGAGAGAGAAGAGGTTGGATGATGTGGAGATAGTCAATCAGGAAGTGCAAGGGATTAGCAAGGAGGAAATAAGGACAGCTATGAGGAGGATGAAAAATGGAAAGGCCGTTGGTGCAGATGACATACCTATGGAAGCATGGAGGTGTTTAGGAGAGATGGCAGTGGAGTTTTTAACCAGATTGTTTAATGAAATCTTGGAAAGAGAGAGGATGCCTGAGGAGTGGAGAAGAAGTGTACTGGTGCCAATATTTAAGAATAAGGAGATGTGCAGGACTGCAGTAACTACAGGGGGATAAAATTGATGAGCCACAGCATGAAGTTATGGGAAAGAGTAGTGGAAGCTAGGTTAAGAAGTGAGGTGATGATTAGTGAGCAGCAGTATGGTTTCATGCCAAGAAAGAGCACCACAGATGCAATCTTTGCTCTGAGGATGTTGATGGAGAAGTTTAGAGAAGGCCAGAAGGAGTTGCAGTGTGTCTTTGTGGACCTGGAGAAAGCATATGATAGGATGCCTCGAGGGGAGCTGTGGTATTGTATGGGGAAGTCGGGAGGGGCAGAGAAGTATATAAGAGTTGTACAGGATATGTAAGAGGGAAGTGTGACAATGGTGAGGTCTGCAGTAGGAGTGATGGATGCATTCATGTTGGAGGTGGGATTACATCAGGGATCGGCTCTGAGCCCTTTCTTATTTGCAAAGGTGATGGACAGGTTGACAGATGAGATTAGACAGGAGTCTCCGTGGACTATGATGTTTGATGATGACATTGTGATTTGTAGCGATAGTAGGGAGCAAGTTGAGGAGACCCTGGAGAGGTGGAGATATGCTATAGAGAGGAGAGGAATGAAGGTCATTAGGAGCAAGACAGAAAACGTGTGTAAATGAGAGGGAGGTCAATGGAATGGTGAGGATGCAGGGAGTACAGTTGGCGAAGGCTGATGAGTTTAAATACTTGGGATCAACAGTACAGAGTAATGAGGATTGTGGAAGAGAGGTGAAAAAGAGAGTGCAGGGCAGGGTGGAATGGGTAGAGAAGAGTGTCAGAAGTGATTTGTGACAGATGGGTATAAGCAAGAGTGAAAGGGAATGTCTACAGGATGGTAGTGAGACCAGCTATGTTATATGGGTTGGAGACGGTGGCACTGACCAGAAAGCAGGAGACAGAGCTGGAGGTGGCAGAGTTAAAGATGTTAAGATTTGCACTGGGTGTGACAAGGATGAATAGGATTAGAAATGAGTACATTAGAGGGTCAGCTCAAGTTGGACTGTTGGGAGACAAAGTCAGAGAGGCGAGATTATATTGGTTTGGACATGTGCAGAGGAGAGATGCTGGGTATATTGGGAGAAGGATGCTAAGGATGGAGCTGCCAGGGAAGAGGAAAAGAGGAAGACCTAAGCGAAGGTTTATGGATGTGGTGAGAGATGACATGCAGGTGATGGGTGTAACAGATCAAGATGCAGAGGACAGAAAGATATGGAAGAAGATGATCTGCTGTGGCGACTCCTAATGGGAGCAGCCAAAAGAAGAAGAACGTGTCATAGATTTAAAGTAAGCTAAACCTTTTCACAAAGCAGTCTTTTTTTCCAAAACTTCCAAATAAACCAGAATGAAAACTTGATAATACAATAAAATATAGACAAATGGAAAGACTTTTAAGGGGAAAGAGAAGATCTCAAGTATAACTCTAACTTTATGGATCACATAATATCAAAGAAAAAAGAACACAAAAGTTCACTAAAGTACTGTGTTATATTTTAATACCATACATTTATTGATTTATATTGAAAATTACCTTTCATTCTTGTTAAATTTTGTTAAAATTGTTCAATTTTATGTTTTAAAGTGACACTTCAATTATAGGTAGAAGGGAAAAAAACCTCAGTTGAAAGTATGAAAGAAATTTCTAAGATTGTAAAGTTCTTCCTTTAGACGTAATGAATTTTGAGATTTAGAAACTGTAATCTGTCAAAAATCAATTTTTATTGTTCCTTTAACAAAAGAAACATATGCAATAGCTGGATCATGCATAAGATAAATGGATCAGATTAGCCAACAAATAAAAAATGCATAGATTTGAAAATAACCAAAAACAGATTGTAACTAAGGTAGCTTGGAGTTACTGCTGCTGTCTCAGTTCACTGACCATAATTTGGTTCCTTACCTGATCGCTTATATGCGTGTCACCTAGATGTTCTTCTCATGTCAGTGTGGGCTTCTCCATATACACTGGTGTTCTGCCATATTATAAAAAATTGCTATTTTGAATTAATTAGGGGCTGTAATTTGGAAGTAGATATGTTTATGAAGTTGTCATGCAGTGCACTAAACATCAATTCTACAGTATTTGCAGTTTTCACCACAAGCCAGTCATGGACTAAATCACATCAGAAAGTAAGCCAATGGATTCATGATATTTTTAATGCACCTGTATCAAACAGTTGAACTGACACATTTGAATTAATGTGGTACAATATAAACAGCAGGGACTGTTCAACTTCATACTATGTAATTAATGGATTGTAGTCAATAATAAATTGCTAGTACTTTGTGGTAGAATTAACAAGCTCTACTCACTAGCTGTGGAATGATAAATTCAAGGATGAGCTGGTTTTGTAATGAGTCAAACTACAAGGGTTAGGGTGGTCTGATGGCCATAGTACTGAGTGGGTGTTTCATATTCTCAAGTATCAGTAAATTGGTACTGTGTGACAATTCATGTGATTGACTGCTGACCCATACTTGCTTCCTGCATTAAAGTTGCATTGTAATCCAAAGGAAAAAAATGGCTTGTTCAGAGGGCAGATGTATTAAAAAAGACAAGGATCACTAGACAAGTAGGTGTAAAGATCAAAACAAAAAGGTAACTGATGAAGAGGCCTGTTCAAAACTTTATAAATAAAACAAAACCAAAATATGATGCAGAATTCATTGTCAAAAATGGATGAAGAAAAATGCCCTGACTGTAACTGGAATTTTTTTTTCTGTAGCTAAGCCTAAATTTGATTTTATTTAAATCCTATGACCTTGTTAGAGCCATGATATCACACATCACATGGTGCAAATAATGTAATAGAGATAATCAAGATGGTAGCAACCATAAACCAAATCGACCTTGCAAATAACACAGATAAAAACATAACTGATTTGAAAGTAAGAAAAAATAAACAAATTATATAGAAATGCAAAAATAACTGCAGAGTCTTATGAAAGGCATATACACAAATATTCCAAAAATAATGAGAACTTTAAGAGCCACTGAAATATCTTGTAGCTCCCTGCCACCCTGGTATTAGCTAACTGGATTGGAATAGTTGTCTGACTTTGTCTGTTGGGTTTCTTTGTTATACCTGACCACTGCTTTGTTCTCCCGGTGTGTTTATGTGTATTCATTATGTACTTTTTCTGGCAGTATTTGGTGTATTACTGATGCTTTTCAAAGTCAAAAACATGTGTCATTAGTTTCTCATTTTTTACTTTAAGGAAAAAGTTGAAATTATGACATGAGTCACTGTGAGGAGCTTGGTTTCAATCATTGCTTATTGTGATGTCAGTAACATATTGCTTTATATGCAGGCACTGCCTGGGGAACAATATCTAAGATTCTGGAAATACTCTATGAAAGAGAAAGAAAGTGCTTTTGCATTCGAATTCTTACTTATCTTATTAAACAATTTTTTGCTTTGTTTCTTCAACTTAGACTCTTGCTTGTCATATTGTGTTTTCCTTTCATTTTTGAATTCCCAGTTTTGGCCAGTTTTCTGATTATATTTTGATTTCCTGATCCTTTCCCTTACCTTTTGGTGTTCCAGCTTCCATCAGTGAAAGAACAGATCCAGGGTTAAGCCTCAGTTCCTCAAGCTCCTAACTTGATTGAAGATGTACAAAAAAAAAGATTGTTGGATGGAAATGATTGCATTGCAGCTCTGATGACTGAGTATTTCATTAAGGTGATTAATTTGAAAGTGTTCTTTTGTTATTTTTTTAAACCATTACCCCGTTTTTTTATTGTGATTTCTGTATAACCATAACCCTAACCTAACCCTGAGGGATTTCATATCCTGAGAGCATAAGCTTTAAAATAGGAAACAGCACAATGCATACACCTACATGATTTAACAGAGTAGCTGATTAATCTCTCATACACTTTTCAGCAATGTGGGGAAAAACAGAACAACCTGTGTCAGCCCACACACATAAGGAGAACATGCAAACTGAAGTCCATGGAACAGTCTGCTATTCACTATATTGATTTCAAAGCCTTGTTTTAGTAAACTATTTAATCTATTTTAGGTCTGTCTGGAAAGTACATGCACACTGAAATACAAGAATCTTACACAGCAGCAGACAGAGATCATGTAACATCAATGATTAGTGGTTACAGAAAATCACTGATAAGGAGAAGAAACAGCGCCTTCCCATGTCTCTTCCTTGCATCCACCACCTTTCCCTGAATGTTATAAATGTGCTAAAAGTTTTTTTTTTTTTTCTCTGGGAATATGGAAGAAAGATATAAACCTGACAAGGTACCACAGGCAGTAAAGCAGTCTCAAGATAAGAGGTCTGAGTTAGCGCCTCATCTGAAAGGCATTAGGAATGCTTTTTTCTTCCCTGGTCTCATGAATCAAAGTTAATTTTCCTGTTCTACCTTGCTTTTGGCTGTCAAATCAAGTCATTGGCCTGTTGCACGTTATTCTGTACAGTAACTCAAGATCTCTGGGCAATATCATCTATGAGATGAGTTTCAGCTGCTAGTTTTGTATATGTACATGCATGCATGTGTGATAATTGACATACTGATTGATTTATAGATATGCTTTCCCAGGAGAAATTCAATAAAAAGAAAGCATTCAAATATTCAAGCAATGCCCCGAGGGTCAGAAAACTAGCAGAGAAGCTTCTACAAAGGTTCACTGTTTTTATTGCAGTAAACTTTTGAGAAATATAACTGACAAAATGTGAAACAGATTATTATCAAGAAGAAAAACCTAAAGTGATATATAAATGGATACTAAAAAAAAATGGCACATGCCTTTCAACAATCTGGCAAAATGTTATTTTCAGTACAATTTGCACATGGATTTGCACATATATAACACCTTTTTGTCAAACCAGAACAAAAGTTGAATATGAATGAATCTGATACATACATATACATACATATATATATATATAGGGTGAGTCAAAATTATGTTAACGTTTGAATGGTGGAAATGATTTATTCACAAAACATACTTCATATCTGCAAGATGATTTACAGGAATGTCTCAACCTGTTCGCAATCATGATCAACACACAAAAACCAATGAGCAACAGTACCATTTAAAGCCCAGACACACATTTCACAGGGAATACATGCTACCACAGTCCATTTTCTGTCCTTCAGGTCATTGATATCATGAACTTTCCTACTATACACATCCTCCTTCACCATACGTCATAACCAGAAATCACATTGTGTCAAATCAGGAGAGTGTGGAGGTTATGGCAATGGTCCACCACAACCTATCCATCGACCTGGAAAGGTGTGCTCGAGATAAAAATTAGTGTTAACATAATTTTGACTCATCCTGAATATAAAATGTGACTTGAAGGGGGCATTCCAGCTCCCCAAACCCGACTCAGACAGGCTCAAGTACCAGTCTCTGCAACAAAGGCTTTTTTGTGCTGTGGGAAACTCTTCTCTAAGCATTTCCCACCTGTACAAAGCACAGTACTAGCAAAGCAACACACAGCAAAGCCCCTTTTTCTTTACTCTTCTTCTTTTCTTTTTCTGTCTTTCTCTCTCTTTCTCCACCTCTACCTCCACTCCTCCCAGCATTCTTCATGGTCCTCCCGACTCTGGCTCCTAAAGCAATGTAAGCTGGTGGCACCCACAGAACCCAACAGAGCTGAGGTGAAGGACTCCATCTCCAGTGAAACCCTGAAAGAGTCCATGGTGCTGCAGCCACTAGGGTGGCTGCCATCTAGCAATGCAGGAGAGGTAGTGCCCCATGTGCTGGCCATCTGCCTTAATATTTATATATGTGCAATTTGGTATGTGATTCAATTTGGTAAGGTTGCAAACAGATCTTTTATTTCAAAACTCGTCAACATCCGAGTTTATTTGTTAAAATTTTTGGAATAAATATCAGCTGACATTGAATTCTTTAAGTCAGTAAAAATTAGAATATTTTATTTGAAAGTTATTAGTGATTAGTATTTGCTTATTTTGTCAATACCTTAAAAATATAAACACTTCATTCAAGTTGTAGCTAACAGAAGTCTAGAAGCGCTTTTATAGACAGGGTAAGTTTATTCATTAAAATTATTTTTACGGATCAATATAATCAAACCAAAAATTATGTAAATGTATCAGCTGGAAAAGTCTTCAAAAGATAATTGTATGAATGTTAAATAGATAACATAAGAAAGTAGTGCAGAGCAGTGAAACTCTTACATAGCCTTTGACTGAGATCAAGGAACATAAATTCGGTAAACTTTTTCTGAACAATATGTTGCCTAAAACAAATATTTACATCTTATGATATAAATTTCTTGTTAACATATTCAGTCCTTTTCTAACTCCATTTTGGAGATATCTTAAAGTTTGTTTTAAATACTGGAGCCTCTAACATTACACATGTACAGAAATGACAATGACATAGACAGGAATGTACCTACATGCACTGAAGAGTCTCAGATTCTGAAAATAGCACATTTGCAGTGAAACAAAAGTGTATTTACCGCACTGTTATTTTCTTATTTTCATTCTGTTCAACTAAAATGAAAATAACAAATGGATTTTGAAGATACTTACTGTATAGTTAACCAAGAAATAATACTGCCACATCACAATATCAGAAAACACAGTATTTATGATTAGCCCATTCATAGCAGTAAATGGATATTGTCACACACGCTCGAGTAGGTGACCTGTTTACGGCTTCTGTGAGATAAGCACTTCCACCCTGGGATGAGAGAGGATGCTGCCACTAACTTCCTCTTCTTTTCCTTCCGCAGCTCCAAGGAGGAAACGCCCAGAGGGCAACACCTGACATTACTTGCAGTGTAGCCCCAGAAGCTCTGCTTCTTCAATGGCAATAGCTATATATACAGATAAGTCACAGAAAGTGGCCATTCATTCTGGGGCCTACATCCAGAAGAGACAGCGCTCCTGTACGCTAACGGAATAAGGCAGACTTTGAACTACAGCAGTGGCTGTTTGTTTTCATTTAATTTTTCTCTTACGTTGGGATTTACCTGGGAGGTACTCCAACCCTTGAATTGTTATTTTTCAAGTTTATCAAGATACATACAAAGATTGTACTTTATTTGTCATAAGGGGGCAATGTAGCAGTCACAGGGCATACTTGAACAGTTCATTTGTAGTTAAGATTAAACAGATCATATATATATTTTTAAATGTTTAACAGAACATATAACCTACAAAGTAAAATGTAATATAATATTCTCAAACCCTGCTTAATCTAATTCAGCTCTATGGGACCAGGCCTGAAATAAGTGCCAGCCTGTCACAGGGTCTGCTGATTCACATGCCCACGCTTACAGTATATGGGGCCAAATTGCAGCGTCCTCTCCATTTAACCATTATTTCTTTGGAGAAAGCCTAAGCAGATATGGACATTATGCTACAGTCCCTACCCTCATTAAATTATTTAACAAACTAACTTCAAAATGCAATTATTATTTTATTTTTCATAATGATAAGGTGTCGACAGAGTGCTTCCATTTTATGTGATAACCTTTGTGAGATATCAAGGAACTTTACCAACTCACTTATAACCACAATTTTTACAAATTTGAGCTCTGTTCCAGATATTTGCTATGTTGACACTGTCAAGCAAAAATTCTTCATTGTGTGTAGTGCCCTCTTATGATGAGCATCACCCTAAATTATCTCCAATGTGTGTATTTTACTATTAGGTTAACTGACTAGCTCAGGGTCACAGAGTAAGTCAGAGGTGGACAGCTTTGAGGTTAACAACCCAGTCCCTTAAGACAACAGACGATACTGCCTGCAATGGCATGCTAAAGTGGACCAATATAATATCCTTGAACCTTCATAAAACCAGTCAGGGTTGCTGGGGTTACAGCCGATTGCAACAACACTGGGTGCAAGGCAGGAATCAGTTCTGGATGAGATCTCAGTCTATCACAAAATACACACACAGCCAAACGCTAATCTAAAGTCTAATTTAGAGTTACCAACGTATGCTTTTGGGATACAAGAGGAAAACAAGAGAAAACCCACACAGACAAGGAGGAAACAGACAATCATCAGTGGGTGATTCAGCCGTAGCACAGCAATTCTAACTGACCGCCACACCATTTTGCCTTCCTAAGTCAATGTGTCCAAATGTATTCCAATAAAAAAAAAAAACACTGACATTAATACTAAATTTATCTGGCATAATGAGGTATGATAACCAACAATACGTGGCTTCCTTCCAAGATGGAACACCTTCAACAAAGCACTGACACTTTTAACAAAAATGTCTCGCCAAACTAAATAGATGTCATTTATAGACATTTGAAAATTGACAAAATTCAATTAAATCTACAAAAGACATATAAATACAAATTCAGGTTTTTGCCTTGATAAAAAATATTTCAAAATTGTATGTGCACAAACCTGATGAGGATTCATTGCTTATTTAAGGAGTTTCTCCCAATATGGTCAGCAACAATCATAGTATCACATGTTTCAATTTATTTTTATGTTACCAATTTCTTCCCTTTAACACCTAATTGACAACAGCATAGGATACTTTTCAACTTAAAATAAATAAAAATCAGATTGGTCTCTTGGAGTTTACCTTTGCAGCTGCCCCGGTAAGCTATCTCTAGTTGAGGGTCTCTGCACTTGGCTCTCTGAAATTCACAGCGGGTCATAAAGGTTCTTCCATCCGAAGCACAAAGTGGTTTCTGCGGTGAGCCTGTACATTCCACATTGCATTCTTTGTCTTGGTCGACCCTCAGAAACTGATATAAAAAAAGAAAATATATAATTAACAAATGAATGAAGTCTGTTAGAACAGCAATTGGTTTCATTCCTCCAGTGCTGTCACACCAGTTTTTTTGTGCTAAATAGTACCAAAGGATGTAACAGACATTATCTCCTCAAAGACTCTCTCAGTATTAACAAATGGTAATGTTAAAACAAGAAGATTATGGTACTTTGAAGCTAATTTTTGAAAAACCACGCAGACTGCCTATTTAATATATCAGTTAGCTCCCAGATTTCTTATGTACTGTGCACATCAAGTTAGCTAAAGCAGTGTATGTCTCAGACATCTCTATACTGGAGGAGAATACAGAATTGCCCAGGACATGCTGACTGTTGGCAATACTCCTAAAAATGTACTGTCTGCAATAATGGAATAGACACAAGAGATCTCATGCCATTAAATAATTCAAGTCAGTGTTCCATACTAGGTTCTCTGTTTCAGGTTCTCATTTCCTAAACTAGGTTTTGAAACCTGCTGTCTCCTAAAGAAGTGATGGCAATTACTGACTATAAGCAGTGGTGTTGCTAGGGGCAGGTTGAGGGTGTGGTCCACCCCAGGCAGCAAATTTTTGGGGGCAGCATTATTGGCCAAAGGGCTCAGTACAATTTATGCGTAAGCAGCAGGGTTCTGAAAAATATCACTCATGAATGAAAAAAGTTAAATTCTCTGATTTTTATCCACAAATGCTACAAAGTAATTTTCAGACTGTCCTTTTGTGACAACATTAGACACAGCAGTTGAAATTTATAAGGCAATAACAAAAGTAAACATAAACATTACACTGATAATAATTTCTAGGAAGATAAACAACTAATTTATAATTTCGTTTCATTATCAATGCAAATGCGTTCTTGCTCTGCGCAGAAAACACCTCCACCTATCACTTGTACACTACACTGGTTCTGGTTTTTGCAGCGTAATTATATTAAACTAATAATTAGAACACAGCTTATCAGTGCATCTATACTATATTCTTGGCTAGTTGATGCTTATAAATAATAATATGTGAAAAATGATTGCTGTTTTTCTATATATGAATAAATCAATGCAAAATTTATCTTAATTTTTCTCTATACATCATTTTAATTTTCTATTTAAATAGGTTAACATATTTAGATATGTTGGAGGGCGGCATATTGAAGCACCACACTGCCCCGAGCAGCACAAACTCTAGCTATGCCACTGACTTAAAATAGTCCATATGTAAATCTGCTCCCGTATTCTTAGGTTTCTTAATCAAACACCAGTGATGGTTTCAGCTCATTCTCTATCTAAGCATCATTTGTCACTACTGTATAGAATGGCTGATGTAATGGGTTCATCAGATGTACAGTATAATGAAATGACTACTAATATATATTAAGGTTTATTACTTTACATACATAGAACTATCTGTCCCATGCAGTTCTGCCCGTGCAGTAGTGAAACAGGACAAATAAAAAGTCATCATTTGTATTAAGAAGAATTTACATTGATAGCTTTCATTTCTGAGGACCTCTTGATAAACAACATTTTTAGTTTTGCTATCAGGGGTGAGAATATAGCTGTGATTTATTTGGCAAAATTGTAAAGAGTTGGCAAGGTATCTCTGGCCAAGCGGAAGGTAGGTATGCTCCAACATCAAACGTTGCCACCGTATCTGATCTTGTTCCGCTCAGATGGGAGAGCGTCTCCCGCGTGGGGAGAAGAGCACATAGCCATGATATCTCTGCCAATGAGCAGGTAACCCTAAAACACGTATCTGTGATCCCTCTCTCAAAAACATCACATGGCGAGAGGTACAGCAACTTGAACAGAGTTTGGCACATGAGTGAGGATGGCCCCACCCAGCTCCCTACTCCTGAAGTCCCGCCTCCTCTACGGCCCGCAGCCACTTTTCGGATTCGCACGAATAAATCAGTGCTACAACCAAACTACCGAACTATAACACTATAACGCGATGAGAGAAGTTGCAAAATTATAGAAAGAAAGATCTAAATCTGTTAAGTAGTTCTCTTATGAAAAGTGGACAGACAAACAGACAGACAGACAGACATTGAATTTTATATATATATATATATAGAGAGATGTGATTTAAATTGGTCTGCTGCAAAGGGATTGCACCTGTCTATGGTTTCTTTTTGCCTTGTGTTCAAATGCTGCCATGCCTTGACAACTATTAATTAGATTTATTAGGCTTGAGAAATCTAACCATTACTTGTAGCTATGTGAACTATGTACATTTTTCTATTCCCAGCACAGGATGAATGTTAGAAAAAGCAAGTAATTAAAAAAAGTAAAGAAAATGATTGAAAAAGTAACACTGATAACAATGAACATAGTAAACAGTAAATTGAATTTCCCAAATATGTATGAATGATACTGAACATAGATAATATTGTATAATAAGCCTGAAGAAGGGGCCTGAGTTGACTTGAAAGCTTGCATATTGTAATCTTTTTAGTTAGCCAATAAAAGGTGTCATTTTCTTTGACTTCTCACTACATTCATAATGGCTAACATGGTACAACACCCTAGTACTATAATAAGCCAGAAAGACAATGCAAACATTTGCAAAGACTTAAAACATAGAAGAAATTACATTAAAATAATGACACACAAATGCTCTGTCTGGAATACATCAATAATAAAGAACAGGTCTGTCTACATCCTCTACATTTACTCCAACACATTCACTGAGCCCCTGTTCCATCACAATGGCATGTTTTATGTATATATACACATTGTAATGGAAGATGTGTATGGATTGGTATCCTGGCTAGTTGCTTACGGCGTGACCTTACCTAGCCAAGACAGCCTTCTCGGTACATGACTTCCCCCAGTTCGCTGTTTAAATAACATTGATTGTTTCATAACAATGGTACCTGTTAAAGGGTGGGATATATTAGGAAGCATTTGAACAGTCAGTTACTGAAGATGATCTGTTGGAAGCAGGAAAATTGGGCAACATAAGGATCTAAATAACTCTGACAAGTGCTAAACTGTGATGTACAGGGCTGGGTCAGAGCATCTCCAAAATGACAGATCTTGTGGAGTGCCCCCAAAATGCAATGGTCAGTACCTAAAAAAAGTGGCCTAAAGAAGGACAACCAGTGAACTGATGACAGGGTCATTACCATCTAAGTTCCATTGATGTGCATGGGAAGCGAAGGCTAGCTTGTCTGGTTTGATCCCACAATGAGCTCCTGTAGCACAAATTGCTGACAAATACTGTACAATGCCAGCCATGAGAGAAAGGTGTCAGAACACACAGGGCAGCTTGCTACCCCCAGTTGGAGTGCCCATGCTGACCACCATCAGAACTGGACAATGGAGCAATGGAAGAAGGTGGCCTGGTCTGATGAATCATGTTTTCTTTAAGATTATGTGGATGGCCAAGTGCATGGGTGTCATTTACCTGAAGAAGAGATGGTAGCAGATGGACTATTGAAAGAAGACTAGCCAGTGAAGGCAGCATGATGCTTTGGGCAGTGTTCTGTTGTTAAACCATGGGTTATAGCATTCATGTGGATGTTACTTTAAAATGTACCACCTACCTAAAGACTGTTGCAGAGCACATACACCCCTTCATGGCAATGCTATTCGCTAATGGCAGTGGCCTCTTACAGCAGGATAATGTGCCCTCTAACACTGCAAAAAGTGTTCAGGAATGCTTTGAAAAATATGACAAAGTGTTCAAGGTGTTGACTTGGCCTTCGAATTCCCCAGAACTCAATCTCTTCAGCAGGATTGTCTGATCCATGGAGGCCCTACCTCACAACTTACAGGACTTAAAGGATATGCTGCTAGGGTCTTGGTGTCAGATACCACAGGACAGTCTTGTGGAGTCCATGCCCTTAGTGTTTCAGAGATCTTTTGGTGGGACCAGTGGGATCTACACAATATTAGGCAGGTGATCTTACTGTTGCGGCTATCGGTGTATATAGCATATTATGAATATAGATACTGTGAAATAGCTATTGTCACGCATGAGTGCTTGGGGAACAGCTTAATTAAGGACCTGATGTGCAACACGACAAGTCATGCCAGGGGACAACAGCAGGGTACTAACCTCTCTCTTCCTATTTTCTCAGAAAAGACGAAGCAACGCCGCCATAATATCACCCAGACGACTCAAAGAACCACAACACTTCTGGGTCCATTTCTACCCTCTGCTCCCCATTTGATGACGTCAACTACCCATCCATCACCACACTTTTCCTAGCATCCCACTCTTTAATTTCCGGTCCGGATCTATAAATTGTCTGTCTACCCGGCCTTGTGTGTCTAATGACTTGAATTGCTTGACCTTATTTTGCAGTATACGGGGCTAAAAACCCCAAACCTTAATGACAGTTTTGTCTCTATTTATTACACTATATATATAGACAGGTGTGCAGTTGAACCAATATAGAAATAACAGAAATAATACATAAATTATGTTTAATGTGTATAAGTGAGCGGGGCGGCATGGTGGCGCAGTGGTAGCGCTGCTCCCTTGCAGTAAGGAGACCTGGGTTCGCTTCCCGGGTCCTCCCTGTGTGGAGCTTGCATGTTCTCCCCGTGTTAGTGTGGGTTTCCTCCCACAGTCCAAAAACATGCAGGTTAGGTGCATTGACGATCCTAAAATTGTCCCTAGTGTGTGTGTGTGTGTGCCTTGCAGTGGGCTGGCGCCCTGCCTGGGATTTGCTCCTGCATTGCGCCCTGTGCTGAGATTGGCTCAGGCAGACCCCCGTGACCCTCTGTTAGGATATAGAACTGAATATATACTGTAAGTGAGACAATGTGTACCTGGACTGAAGAATTAAAATTCATTTTTATCCATCTGTGTATCTATAGTACAAGACAGGCAGAGGTGCAACTAATAATTAGTCCTAAAAACAGCAATAATGTTAACAAAGAGGAACACAAAATAAAAAAAATAAATACATAAAATCTAAGTCAGTTGTGGGGCATGACACAGTGGCCAGTTGGAATTTGACTCAACAGTTACATGTTCCCTAAATGCAATTTTCTTTTAATCACACAGCCCCTAAAACAGCTATTAAAAATAATCAAATGTTTAAAAAACTGAAATTAATAAGTCTAACAATTTGGCAATTTAGAACAGAGATGTTACAAGTTTAATAAGAATAGTTTTTAAGGTACACTATTATAAATTCATTGACATATATTATTCCAAAGCAGTGGAGCTGATACACACTGGATATTTATTTAAACGTTTAAAACCAGCTTCAGTTACTAGTTAGTGCTGATAAAGGCAGTTAATATTTACAAAGTTCTATTTTTTGTTCAATGAATGAATAAAATCACAATGAGACGGATGTCAATTGCACAATACTTTCCTGGAATGCTGACATGACAGCTGCAAGTACAGTGATTCATATGTCATTGAAAAGAGCTCTTAATGATATGCTTCGAAATGGCTGGTTAAACAAAATTATCAGCTGCTTGTGCCACAATTATTACAATTACAATTCAGAGCGTGGGTAAAATGGCCTTCAAACCTGGTCGCAGAATGTAAGGAGAGTGCAATATTGTGAACATTTTTCCATTAATCCTTTTTTATGAACATGTTTGTCCCAGCACAGGGTCAGAGGGAGCATGACCAAGTACTAGTTGGGATGTAAGTGCATGGCTGATGACTGTCAAGGACATAGCAACACTCACTCACTCATTCACTTCACTTCACTCACTCACGCCACTCAGTCAATCACACAGTGTTAGTTTACAGTTGCCAGTCATCTTAGCAGCGGAAAATCTAAAGCCAGAGATTAAAAATGCTATGAGAGTATGCAGACTGCACCCACCCAAAAGTGTCCACATATAGGCAGGTAAGCCACTCTACCATCCTAAAATCAGCTTCAGATTTTAACAAATAACTGAACAAAATGGCAATAATATCCATAAGTATGTTCAGCATGATTATCATATAGCTATAACAAAGTCCCTGCACTGTAGTTAATTGTGCATTGACCAGTCAGTAAACTACACTTTGACCTTTTCTAAAGAATACAGGCCTGTACTGTGTTATATTATCTGACATCTGTCTGAACTGGAATTTTATTTTCATCTGCCCCTCCATGGAATTTCCAGAGTTTGGCTTATGCTATTGTGATTTGCACCATATTACCATTTACATACATTTCAACCAGAAAGAATGCAAAATATTATGCGAAAAGAATATTAGTTTAGTGTATATCGATAAAAAACAAAATTTAGTGTATATGTGCACAGATTTTTTTATGTATATACAGCACATTTTTGCAGGCATATTTCTCATTATTTTCTGGTCTCTTATAATCTCATTATGCGTGCAGATTCTGTGTACTACTGCTCCAAGCCTGTCTAAAGCCAATGTCACATTCTGCTACTTCTAGTCATGGGGTATTTGAATCTTGTGAATTTTAGCGACTGGTGATGATTTTACAGAACGCCTCTTTTTCGGAGAGCCAATGACATGTTGCCTGATGGAGCTGCTACCATAGAAAGGGTTAACAGTTATGGCGAGTTCAGCCACAATCCCATCCCTTTTTTCCATTCTATAGAAGTATTACAAATACAGGACATCAGACAGATGAGCCTGTCTGAGTTAATGAGTTTCAAAGCACTTGCGTTCCTTATTCCGCATCTGTGCATTATATGCATTGCACTTCTGGATAAGCATTTCTTGGTTGTCATGCACACAGAGCTCACTCCTACAACTAAAATAAATAAGTTACTGGGAATGTCAGACTATGCAGTTCCTCTTGTAAATGAAAACTGTCACTGAAATTCACTACAAATGTCATCTAATGTGACATTATGTTCGTGGTTAACACTACTGCCTCACAGCTCCTTCTGTGAGGAGTTTGAAATTATAAACCGTGTCCGTGCACTTTTTTATTTATCTGGGGTACTATATTTTTTCTTAAGACATGCAATTTAAGGCCAAGTCACATTAGATGACTTTTCCAGAGATTTTTCAGTTGCAGACTTCATTTACATAATCTTACAGAGTCATTGGCAGTTACGACACACTCGTGTAACTCCCAGTCGTGTTGTCTAGCAAACTCAGGAACTCACTCTAACAAGTCCACAACTCACCCAACAAAATCAAACAGGTTTCACACTGTCTTAAGTTGTAGAGATAGCCTCAGTGGGCACAAGAGCTGAGGACCCATGACCGCTCAGACGAAAGTACAATGCATATAATGCAGTGGCGAGGAATAAGAAACATGAGTATTTTGGACCTCGAAAAAAGATGAGAGACTCGTCTGTCTGCTGTCTTGTAGTTTATGTACCACTAAAGAATGAAAAAAAGAAAGAAAAAGGCAGAGACTGCACCTGAATTCGCCATATCTGTTAACCCTTCGTACAGGTCTGTCAGGCAGCACGTTATTGGTTGTCAGGAAAGGAGGTGAGTGTGCATTCTTTGGAAGTGCAAAACTGTGCTGAAAATTCATCACACAGTCTCGTAAATTGATATGTCCAACAGTATGTCACTTTAGCGTGTCAAGTTAAGAGATCAACAACTCCTTCGCCTGATCAGATATCCTCTCCATCTACAAGTCACATGATGTGATATCAGCTTTAAGGTAACTGGTGACGTGAGGTGGTGACTGTGCCCTGTGATGGACTGGCACCTTACTCCCATTTTTTGTGTATTTTTGAGATGGGTTGTTATTCTTCCCCTTGGGATAAACAAAGTACTATCTATCTATCTATCTATCTATCTATCTATCTATCTATCTATCTATCTATCTATCTATCTATCTATCTATCTATCTATCTATCTATCTATCTATCATATAGTGCCTTTCTATCTATCTATCTATCTATCTATCTATCTATCTATCTATCTATCTATCTAAAATTGGATTAAGCAGATCAGCAAAGAGTAATTTTACAAATAATTGAGAAAATTGTGCCACATTGGATAGCCACTTGTTTTATAAAATGCTTTAGGCACACTTTCACTTATTATAAAATTGTGAAATGTTTAGGTCTAAAAACTATAGATCTTCAGAGCTTTAATTTGAAAAGATTATTTTCTATTTAACTGAATCTGTTAATGATTTTTTCATTTACACCAAATATCATCAGATAATGTGTTTAAAAAAAAGGAATATCTGGAGGATGTTGTTATTTTATTTGTTCCCCATGAGCTGAACAACAGAATTAGGAGCAGCTCATCCTAAACATAAGCATTAAAAAGAAATTCCAGTTTAATCCAAGTCATTCCACAAAGTCTCTGCAAGCCCAAAACATGGTAATCCTTTTCTCCCTTTCATTTAATGCAAGCAGTCTTAACTGAACATTATAGCGCCAAAGGATAAATTCTTCCTCTGCGCACCTGGCTTTCATTACATCAGTTGGTTGGTAGTATACATTGCCTAATTAAAATGAGGAAAATTGGAAAGTCCCTATTTAAATCTGTTAATTATAACTTTATCACCCCCCCACCACCACCACCAACCAAATGGTTTCATTCATACCTTTTTTATGATTGAATCCTATAGATCAGTAGCTACATGTGTTGTGATGATTTGAAAGAGAGAAATGCTTTGAATATTCAAAAATTATTGCTATCTTGTATATTTTGATTGATTACTTGCTGTACTAGATACCGTATTTCTGTTATGCTTACATTTTAATAATAACTAACTTAATATATGCAGATAGAGAGAAAATGGAAAAAGGGCGTCCTAAAAGTACCACCTCTGATGTTTTCTGATTTAATAGTTAAGACAAAACACTGATAGTATGTTACCGATTAACTTTTATGAATGCTTCTAGAACCTTTATTTGTGGGCCATCTAATGTGTAACACACAGTATATGTCTGATAGATAGATAGATAGATAGATAGATAGATAGATAGATAGATAGATAGATAGATAGATAGATATAACTGGATAAGAAGAAAGTTCATTGTATATAAATATTACTTTTTTTTTAAGCTGTAGCACACATTTTGATTTTTGAACAAGCCCTAGATGTTTATATCACTCTATTCTTTCAATTTAAATTCTGTTTCATTGTCTTTCGCCAGTAGAATATAACATTTGGAAACTTCATAAAGTATTTTGTCATATTCAAAAACATATGACATATTTGAAAAAAAGGAGAGGGTTTAACAAATCTATTTTACTAGTGTAAGGGCCTGAATGCCATTTTCATATCACATCTGGTTGACATTACCTAAGTTTCAACTGACACGTCAGCTCCTTAATCCTCCATTACACTTCCATGGAAAACACTTTTTGCATTGTGTGATCATAACAAAACCATGAATGTCAGGATGTCTTATGTGTTTGTGGATTTAACTTTAAAAGTTATGTATTAGAATAATGTGCAAAAGAACTGCCTGCAAAAATAGGCAGAAAATATTTCTGTTGCATACTGTTAGTCAGTTCATTTAAGGTTTGCAGAATTCTTTTGTTGTTTGTTTATAAAGGTATTGGAACAGTTTTCAGTTTTTAAGACCCAAATGTTTGTTGCTTTTTATTCTAACCAGGCTGACAAATGTGTCAGGCTGCTGTCAGGGCATAAATAAACACCATCTCTGCAGTCCATCTCTTGCCCAGTATTAACTCTGAAACTGGAACATCTTTCTACTTAGATTTTATATAATATAACCATGGCAGATTCTGAGAAGCTGAATTAAAAAAATAACCTTGCTGGACATTGGGTGGCCACTAAGAATAGATGTGGCTAATCATTAGCCGGAACACTTTATAATAACTTTCATCAGTATGTCATGAACAGACATTATACAACATTTAAAAGATTATTAGTTCACATACATTCAAAGAGTTAATAAATGTCACTAAGTAATAATTCAGATATTGGTAAAACTTTATAATAACATTGATTAATATGTCATTACTAAATATAATGTAATGCTTCTTTACCTTTTAATTTTCAATTTAAAATAGCTATAGATCTTTATCTAGTATGTAATCCCCCATTGAAACTATTCATGCACTGAAACTGCAAAGGTGCTTTTTTTAAATAATGAAAGTCATTAGTTTTATGTACTGTATTTGTTTGAAGTTACTTGTATTTTATG
The DNA here is from genome assembly GCF_016835505.1 of Polypterus senegalus. Lineage (NCBI taxonomy): Eukaryota > Metazoa > Chordata > Cladistia > Polypteriformes > Polypteridae > Polypterus > Polypterus senegalus. The sequence goes on along the minus strand of NC_053169.1, from coordinate 38,328,873 downwards.
CTCTATTGTTATTTGTTCATTTCTATTTCTTATTTTCCTGTCTACTTGTTTTTTTTTGTTTGTTTTTTTTTTGTTGTATTCGTATGTGATTTTGTAATCACCATTTTAATTGTCACTTTAAGTGTAGTTACATTCCTTGTGTTTTGTGGGTGGATCCCCAAGAGGCATGGCCACTCTGATGTCATCACTTCTGAGTCTTCTGCCTTCCGGTGATTTAAATAGGCTGAGAAGGCTCTGGATTTAGTAATCATTCATTTCTTGGAGATATGCTGAATATTGTGCTTTCTATATTATGTTTTCTGTATTTTTGATTATATTGTGCTTTGTTTTAAGGATTCTGAGTTTTTGATATTTTATTAGAACTTGATTGCTGAAATATGCCAGTTAGGCAATCCCATTGTGCCTCTTATTATTCTTTTGAGCATTTCTGTGTATTTTTCCATTTTTATTAATACATCTTTCATTTGTTAAGATTTTTGTTTACCCTTTTACTACAAGTTGAGTGTTTACAGTCATCCCTCCCTCGGGCCATTGTTATATATTGGAAATACTGTTTTGTATTGTATATTTATAGTTTTTCTTTGCAAGCTGTCCCTTTTAGGACCTGCTGCTGCTGAAGCCAGCAGCTATTATACTGTATGGGGCATAGCTGGATTAAAGCGAGACAGTACTGGATATACCAGTAACAATACTTGGCTACTTGAATAACATATTTTGAAGGCCACAGAACTATTCTGTCTTGGACAAAACTCAATTTTATAAACATCAGAACATGTTACCTCATGATCAGCTTTTTTGTTTGGTCAATTCACTTCAACAGTTTGTCATTACACAGCAACAAGCATAGAAGGCGGAAGAGACAGATACACCATCCAAATGTGCAGTTTGCCTTTTACACAGATTGGTGTATTTATTAATTTGCTAAGAATGGGTAATCACTTAATCCTACCATGCCTAAGCAATTTTCCCAACTTTTACAGGAGTCCATGCTCACCTTTTCTCATTTCCCCTCTTCATTTTCAATTATAACAGTGATTTTTGCTATCTCTTTGTGATCTTCTCTACTCTTTATCTCAGGGTTCCTAATTTCCTGATGCTCTTGTCACCTTCCTGACCTCTGTGCAGCCTTCACACTCTCCTTGTTCCTTTCAGCTGCACAGGTTCTCCTTAATATACCCTCCAAACCATTAGCATCTCTACCTTCTTCCATCCTCCCAGGGAATTTTCAACACATATAGTATGGTGGTGGGGTTCACAAACATCCTGAATGATAATTGCAGTAATCAAATTTAAGTCACCCATAGAACTGTCTAACCCCCTGAAAGTAACTTTCCAGAAGGTATAGAAAAGATGAGGCCCTTCTGAAAAGTCTGTGTTACTCTGGGTAGCTGTTCCCACTCTATCTGTAAGTACTTATTCAGCATATTCACAACTCTAGCTTTCTTCTCACTTGGTTGTAAATTGGTCTACTATGAAGATGTTTAATTGGCCAGTCCAGATATTTGATAAAGCATATAATGACAAGAGTTTTTAACATGCCTCAACTGTAATAGCTCAACTTTTGTATTGATAATTCTCTCAGGAAGGTTGCTGGGTGTTTTTTTATATAAAGCAGGCCCTTGAAAACACATAAAAAATAATCTAAAAATGATGTAGTATATTACATATTGGAAACGCTGAACTGAACGCAGAGCAAAAGATTTACCTTCTGCACAAAAGAGCCTCGGAATGAGTTCTTCATTTAGAGGACTTTAGAAAAAGAGATTATATAACTCGTTTAAAGTTACACAATGAGTGGCAAAGCTTGGGCACCTGGCATTCAGCCCTTTTCTTGAGCTACCAGGCTACTCAGCCTCTTTAACCCTTGTTTTGGCCCTGGATTCAGGAGTTTTCTTTCAGTAACCATTATGAAGACTGAAGCTCTGGATACATTTGACCCAATATACTTCTTTCGTCTTTGGTTTTAAGGGGCTAGTACAGTAAAATACCACTATTCTGCAATTTTTAGTCTAGTTTATTCTTGTCTTTTTATCCAGGAATATAGTAAATCAGTTTTAAAGATAAATAATTTTCAGGTCACAGTATTTGAAAATGCGTTAGCATAAGCAATAATTTTAATAAACAAATTATTCATTTAAATTGATGTGACCTGAACAGTGCGGTATATTATATATTACATAACTAAGAAAAGGTAAAATAAATTACATAATTGCCCGTAAATGAGCGGTAGAGTTTCTATTGAGGGGCACTATACAGTATGTAAGCTACAAGTGCTGAAGATTGTAGTGTTCAAATGAGGACTACTATGCGTCCTAAAAGACAAATTTTGTTTAGCAAGTGGAGAAGAACAAGGTCTTTTTCTTTAAGGACAAATAAAAAAAATAGCTAAAGTCATTGCACAAGGATTTGTTAAATCATTCACCAAAGCTTTGAAAGCAAGACGAAATTTAAACAAGAATAGTTCCCCAAGTTTATTTTTCTTGATTGCTCATGCATTAGTGTCTTGTAAGGTAAGAAGGTTGATGAATGCAGGTGGCCAATTTACAAAACATGGCTCCCACAATGCCATTGTTCACCTGGTATATGGATCTTGATGCTGTATTTGGTGAATTTTTCATCATGGAAAATCATAAGCACATTTATTCTGCAATTTGAGTTATGTTGGTGGATTGTTTTTATCATTTTGTTGAGACATGTTTGGGACTTATTTTAAATTGTTTGTCTGCTATTTAACAATTATATCTGGATATTGGTTTTTAGGTTATACAGGGAGATTCACTCAAAAGAAGCCCCATATATTCCGTAAAAACTCTTGCTAGGACGAACCAATCTGAACGAACCATGTGCAATGTGCTCCTCAGTATTATGGAGTTTCGAACAAGCCAGGATGTCCCTGCTTCAGAGCGATGAGGTAGGTGCCAGACAGCTGTCATGACGTTTAACCTCCATTTACAACTTCTGGATGCATACCGCCCTTACCCCTTCACTCAGTCACTCGACTTCTCATCAGGATGGTGGTGTACAGTCAGAATTCAGAATCAACTGGATGATCATGAGTTAACGGAAGGTTACTTCCAGCAAGATGGAGCAACGTGTCACACATCGGCAAGGAGCATGGCAGAAATTAAGTCCTTTTTCAGCAACAGGGTAATTTCAAAGGAGCTTTAGCTACCACGGTCGCTGAATTGACATTACCAGACTTCTTCCTTTGGGGTATGCTCAAAGGAAAAGTCTATTGAAACAAGCCTTACACTGTGGAAGAGTTGAAGAAACACATCCAATGTGAAATTGCTGCTATTCCCCCCAAGACGCTTGCTGATACATTCAGGAACATGGAGCGCCGGTTCAAAATGTGTCTGGCAGAAATCGGAAACCACTTCCAGCATCTCATGTAATGCAATCGATTACACATACGTTAAGGTATATAGAGTATTTTTTTGGTTCAGAGTGCTTCATCCTAACAGGAGTTACAACAGAATGTCTGGGGCCTCTTTCGAGTGAATCTCCCTGTAGATCCACTTTATACACTATTTATTGGTTTTGAAGTCATTTTCTAATAGTGAGGCATTCATAAAAAACTATTTGTAGTTTTGCCACTGTTTTTGGTTTCACTCTCTTTTGTCATTTTTCTGTTAATTCACCTTTTATGTAGGTAATGACTGAAAGAATGAGATTGCTGGCGCATATGGCAGAAATGAGCTTTCTTTGTTGGGAGGCTGGGCTCTCCATTAGAGATAGGGTGAGAAGTGCAGACATCTTAGGGAGGTTCGGACTAGAGCTGCTGTCCCTCTTCATCGAGAGGAGGCATTTGAGGTGGTTCAGGCATCTGATATGAATGTCTCACTTTGGTAGTTTTATGGGCATTACCAGCTGGGAGGAGACCCCAGGCAAGAACCAGGGCTCGCTGGGCGGATTATATCTCAAAGATGACCTGGGAAGGCCTTGGGATCCTACTGTATGAGTTGGCAAGTATGGCTGGGAAAAGGGACATATGGGTCTTACTGTTAAGAATGTTTCCAGTTTTGGATAAGCAGAGAAAAATAAATGAATGAAGTGTCACATCTAACAGTCACAAAGTGATTTCTCTTCACCAACAAGCAGAAGAGAACAAGAATGAAAGAATATATGTATAAGGCAGCAAGGTAAAAATTAATGTGACTAAAGATTTGGGAAAAAGTGAGCATGTTCATCGATTGCTATATTGAGTGCTACTTGGTACAACTGCCATACACTCCCTCATCATTTATATTATTTTTATTTCTTATATAGATAATCATGTCCATATTTCTTCACAGCTGTAATCAGAAAAATAGAGTTAGATTAAATAAAATAGAAAAATAAAAACTTTCCAAGGTGTAGCTGACTAAACCACTTATTTGTTTAACACTCTCATTCAAATGGCCCACCCACTGCACAGTGTACAGCTGCTCAGCCCCACCCTAGCCAAACCCACAGAATCTCACGACTCTGACATTACAATGAACTGCAGGCACTCAAGACTAATCCTCTACCCCCTCGCCACCCCCAGATCTTGGCCTGCTCATCTCAGACACTGTCTGCCAGCCAAAGTGAAGAATTGCCTTGACGTGATCAAAACTTTAGCTTCATCAGAGCAAACCTTGTCGTTTGAAAAAATCATGGGCTGCATTCTCCTCTCCTCTCTTGTACCCTCATCTCTAAAGGTAACAGCAATGTTCTTTTCTTCTCTTTTCACTACTTTACTCTTTTCAAATCACTCTGATCTGGACTCTGCCTCTCCCATATTCTGTATTGTTACAAAACCTCCTTGTATCTGCGTCCAGACAAGCTAGCTGCGCTGTGGACCAGTGTCTGCATCTCTCCTTGTGGTCTTTTGTGCTGAATTTGCCCTTTCAGTGCCTGCTCTCTCATCTTTTCACTTTACTCACATTTGGCCCCCTTTTCCTAGTGACAAAAGCATTGTATTTTATCCACAAGGCTGCCAATATTGTCCCTACATTTTACCCACTGTGTGACCCTGAATGAATTATTTAAACTGCATGTGGAGCTCCAGCTGTAAAAAAAATATAAATGGAAATAGTTGTGCTAAAGACTCTGACTTGAAAAGACTTTTGTGATGGTGTTCACTCTATAAAAGACACTTTGTAAAATGAAGGTTATTTGTCTGCTGCTATTTTCACATTTCTAAGGATGTTTTTTAAGCAAACATGTGGACCTTCTACCCTTCTGTTAGCAGTACTGTCCTGTACATGTTGAAGTGTTAATTACTTGTGTGAATTCATTTTTCCCAGTTAATACAAAATCTAATTACAACCCATCTTTTTATATTTTTCCAGCCTGGATTCCTGCATCACGAAAATCCAGAAGATACTTTGTTTGCATTGAAAATTTCATCCTCTTCCATTGCTGAAGCAGGATCATTCTGCATGTTTTACCTAACTATTGTTTTCAACACCATCTGCTACCCCATCCTCAAGATTCATTTTTTGATTAACTAGACCAGGGGTCCTCAATCCCAGTCCTGGAGAGCCGAAGTGGCTGCAGGTTTTTGTTCTGACCTGGTTGCTTAATTAGAAAGCAATTCTTGCCAATAAAGCACTAACAAGCTATGAAATTAAATGAACTCTGCTATGTCAGGTCATTCTCATATCCTAGATTTTCTTTCCCTTTCTATCATGCAAATGATTTGAAGGCTAAAATGGACGAGTAATTCTCAGTCCTTCACTTTTTTCTCTTCATTTTTCTTCCAAGTATTTAATTAAACCCAATAGTGCAGATAAATACACACAGGTGTAAATGTAAATAAGCTAAATGGAGAAATGCTGCTCTCTCTTGTCATTTGCATGTTATTGATAATAAGGAGCAATTAAAATAGCTGTTTAAGACAAAATTAAGCAATAAGGGCTCAAAATCACTAAAGTGAAGCAGAAGTGTTACTTTAGCAATAAGTGCTTTTTATTAAGCAACTGGGTTGGAGCAAAAACCTGCAGCCACTGCGGCTCTCCAGGACCGTGATTGAGGACCCCTGAACTAGAACATTCAGGCATGTACCTGCATTCCCAGCGACTTTTTCCTGTGTTGTCTCGTCAGTTTACCAGTCAGTTGGCTCCAATGATAGATTAGAACAATCTTGATGTGAACAGGCTATTCAGGCCAACACAGCTCGTCAGTGCTATCCAAGTTAATTCTTCTAAAATAACATCAAGTTTAGTTTCAAAGGTCCTTAAAGTCTTACTGTCTACCACACTACCTGTAACTTATCCCTTGTGTCTATGGATCTCTTTGTAAAGAAAAAACTTCCTAATGTTTGTGCAAGATTTAGCCTTAAGTTTAAGCTTTAAACACTCTTGATGAACTAATTTTAAAGTAACAGTCTCGATCCACTGGACTAATTCCTTTTATAATTTTAAACACTTCAATCATGTCACCTCTTAATCTTCTTTTTCTTAAACTGAAAAGGTTCAGCTCTTTTAATCTTTCTTTATAACTCATGGCCTGTAGCCCTGAAATCAGCCTAGCTGCTCTTCTCTGGACTTTTTCTAGAGCTACTATATCTTTTCGTAGTTTGGAGACGAAAACTACACACAGTACTCCAGATGAGACCTCACCAGTGTGTTATAAAGCTTGAGCAGAACTTCCTTGGAGTTGTACTCCACACATCAGGGCGCTATATAACCTGACATTCTGTTTGCCTTCTTAATGGCTTCTGAACACTGTCTGGAAGTTGATAGCATAGAGTCCATAACGATTCCTAAATCCTTCTCATAAGATTTTCAGACCTCCCATTGTGTATTCAAACATAACATTTTTAATTCCTAGAAAATATGAACATTCCATAGAAACCTTATAGTAAAAATGATATAAAACTCTTGAAACTATGTTTAATCGGATTGATGAAGATCCAAAAAGCATTCATTCCTGGATGAATGTTGCCTTAATTGTTAAAATCAACATCATAATTATTAATCACTGAAACGTTTAGACAAAAGAAAATGAATAAGATTTTACTGGAGTAAATTTAGTACATCTTTGTATATGTTCTGATTTCCCAAGATTAATAAATATACAAAGATGTATTAAATGTGTATATTATTTTTAACAGTAGGAGAATGTTATTTGCTTACATTTTTCTGTATTTGGTACAGGGTTCAGACCTTTGATGCATCCCATATTGTTCATTTTGTTAAATTTATGATTGGGAGAGAAATATTAAACTAACAAAATTAAGTCACATTTTATGCCAATGATGTATTCAGCATTCAGGAGCAAGTCTTAAGCTATTTGGGCAACATTGTCATTAAGGTAGACACCTCCCTTGGACAAGACCCCATTCCAGTGTAGGGGTCACACATTTCACATTAGGACATCAAGTTAGCAATATGTTATATGTCAAAATTAAAGAATAATTTAATTCAGAGTATTGTGCTTTTATTGACACACCTTAATTATTGTAAATATTTACAAATACACAGCAATCAAAGTAAAACACAAAATATAAGGCATTAATAGGTATGTAGAAATACACACATATATAGATTTGCACCTGGAGCCTAATTCTTTTAAATATTACTAAGTAAATGATGAACTATGAATAGCAGTTTTTAACACAAAAAATGAACCCCTGTATTATACCAATTCCACAAAAAATAAACCTGTTGGGACCCCAGTGCATATAAAAAAAAGGTCAAACTCAATTTTCCCATTACTAACTAGTAACGCAGCACCAGAAACCAGGAAAATTTTATTAGAAAATAATGGCAACATGATACTGCTTGTTAATAATGTTTGAAGAAAGGTATAAATTGAAATGCACAATGTTTCAATCATATTGTCTTTATCAAAGATTTTACTAAATCTTAGGAATAAATATCATAACTTAACTAAAACCATCAGTGAAAATTAAATGTGTTAAACGGATGGTCTTAGTTAAAATGTGTTTCAAATATGTCAAGTCACAAAGCCAGTCATATCAAATAACAAAGGCATTTTTAACTGCCAAACAAATCACCTGTCCAGATGGATGAACTCAGGCAAAAATTAGCTGTTTCTAAAGCTAACAAATTGAAACTCATTGATGTCAAATTGTCAGTGAATGTGGAAGATCCTTCACACATGTGACAATATCGGCACCTGGAAAGCTACACCCTACGATGCCCTTAACCACAAAAATGCATCATTTTTTTATCTCTCATTATGAAATTTTGAAACCAGCTGGAACAAATCAAATCTTAAGCAAACTAGGGTGTCAGAGGATTGAACTGTTGTTTTAAGTGAACAGACAAGCATCCTTACATTTATAGTCTTCTTATATATAAGATGACAGATGCTTATTCAACATGTGAATACTACGGACATAGGAAATCATCTTTCAACAAATTCTTTTCCCCCTGAAAAATCAAGGCATTTCACACAATGTACCGTTTACCATTAGTCATGGCTCGACCTGCCAGTTCAAACACAATGAACCCTGGAATATGAGGATAATTGAGACATTGCTGCATCACATAGTAAGCTTCAAGTAGGGTGAAATCGGTCAGGGGCTTCTTACAGCTTGGTTTCAAGTGTAAAAACTGTAGGTCAAACAAGAGGCAAAGCCTGGCATTTATATTTCAAAGCCATATAGTCGTGTGTTTTATGTTTGTGAAAGTGGATGAAAAATTAACCTTGGTTTATTTCCAAAACTGTAAAACATTTTTCTTTCAATGGGAGTGAGAAAAATGCTTCCATCAAAATGAGCTCTAATTATTTCCAGTTAACCTTTGAAGGAACTCTGATCCGAGGTCCTCACCTAGCTTTGCTGTCTAACAAGAATGCTGTCTTTTATCATAAAAGAGTCTAACTACAGGTAATGCTTGTCTAGAGAGGAAACCTGCTTTGAACAGTCTGGTCTGGTGCTGTCCCTATCTGCTTTAATAAATTAGTGAATTAAGTGTTCAAATATATTACAATATATATATATATATATATATATATATATATATATATATATATATATATATATAAAATAGAAAAATCACCATTTGGTAGTCTGTATGCATGTGCTAGACAAGTATAATTGTGATGCTGTGGCATCCATCATGCAGTGCCATTAGTGATGAACAAAGCATGCAAATTCTATTCATGTACAGTTTTTTTTTTTTTTTTTTTTTGCTTCATAGGCAATTTTGCAATTGTGAAATGTGAAAATCATTGAAGAAGTTTTTAGGGTTTTAAATTATTTTTTGGGTGGTGGAAAATAAGTATTGCTTCCTAAAGTTTTACTCACACTTCCGTATTTACCCGTTGTCACAAATGTATGTATGGGAGGCAGCTAAAGGGTCTAAATGAGAGTAATTCCATGCCAGACCAGGGAGTGATGGAGTGGACTGACCTTTTCTCTCACTTTCCTGCAGACCGTTCATGGGAAATTCTGCCTGGTCCTGATGACGTCACTTCCAGTTCCAGCACTTCTGATGATGTCACTTCCAGACCCATGATCGAAGATACTTCCAGTTCCGGCCCTTTTGATGACATCACGTCGGAATCCAAGTCTATGGATGAGGACCCTTCTGCTTCCACCCTCAATGACTTCGCTTCCTTTTCTGGCCTTTTAAAGCCATCATATTTGACTACCCTATTCAGTTCTGTTTTGGACTGAGTTCTGAGCACATCAGTGCTAGCAATTTACCCATTTGCAGCCAGGGAACAATACACTGGTGGCTTCCCCAAACCTTTTCATGATGCTGGTGTCTGTTTTTTGTGACACTGTGTTCTTTTATTCAGCTGTGTAACACATGTAATACATACTGTTTTACACCTGTAAAATCAGCTTTATTTATGCTTCCCAATCACATCACCGCAGTGGAGGATAGTACATTTTTTCATTGTACATGATGTGACATGATATATATTGTGCACGTGAAAACATTTCAGTACACACCATCATGTAAATGACTGTGTTTTTCTCCACCACAAAACAGAACTACACGGAATGCCACTGCTGTCAACTCGTTCCCAACCCCACTGTCACCTTCCATCTGCTTTATCCCAGTTGACGATACACACACTTCTGGTGATATTTTTTTCAACAGAGATCTTACGCTTAAAGACAGGGAGACTCATGGGCAATTAATGCTTGAAAATATTTCCAGACATGAACTAAACACCTTTCTTCTAGTTGAGATTGGCAAGAATTTAGCTGAAAGCAACAAACAATTTATTTAGTGAGTTTTTATGAACCAAAATACTGCATTTTGTTGCAAATTCAATATCGTGTGAATCATTGCCCTCTTCGCTACATACCATGACTTTATTCCCTTCCACGTACCTCTAATTTCTATCCAGGCTTAACCAGAACTTGTGTCAGCAATGAGAATGAGCAATCTCAAGTGATTACATGCTAAGACTGTCCCAAGTTAAATCTTCACCCCCTCAATTATTATTCACTTCACACTGCGTGGCAAACAGCTCATTAATGTGGAAGACCCTGCCATGTGTTTAGAAAACAACGTAGGTGATAAATTTGGTAGCCAGCTATGCAAGCTTATGTGTTAGTTTTGTGCATTTTTATCATTTATTCTCATTTTGTATGTTCTTATGTTTGGCTGACAATCTTAAACTATATTACAAGATGCAAAGTGACCGCTATGTCATGACATGATGAGCCTGATCATGTGTATCAGCAACTGAAATCACACTAGCTATTTTAACTAGAGGCTTTGAGACACAGTATAGTTTTCAGGAAAAGGCTTGCCATTTATTTGCCATCAGCGTATATACCTTCCTGCATGAGGAGATTTGGAACCTTCCTTGCATGTTCTATTTTGGATCATATTGTTTCTCCCTATAACATCATGGTGACTATTTTCTGTTCTTCAGGAGGTAGGTTGTATTGGCAGATGTTCAGTTCAATCTATATTCTGTCCAGTGTATAAAGCAAGCCCTTGCATACTTGACGATGAGGCCTTAAATATTAGATTCCTCCCTAGTCAAGCACTAGGGCTATTCAAAACTCTTCCTAGACATCTGAGAAGTACATCTTGTGCCTTATTAAATGTATTTTTTTATTTTTTTCATACCATGGACAGCTGGCGGAATCAAAGATATGGTTGAAAGACACCAAGTTAAGAAATCTAATGGGGTAAAATCCATTACGAAAAACTTCTGGTGAGAATATGGTGAAAAAAAGGATAACTGTCTAAGCATGAATCACATTGAAAAGAGAGCTTTATGTAAAATAAGAACTAGCGCGGGGGGCTTGTGGGAAGAGCACTGACTAATAGCAAAAAAAGCAATTAATTTTTATCAGGTAATGGTAGTAGACATGGTGAAAGAAGAGGTCAAAACAAAGGTGCGAGAGGGCAACTCCCTTTAAGATGTGACATTGACAGAAAAGAAAGCAATGTACTCTTGAAGATACAGCTAGAGGACTGAAAGCCAAAGAATATGTGAGTGCAAAATGTAATCTAATTTTGTCATTCTGTAATGGTTACAGTCATACAGTAAAACTTCTTCCCATCTACTGTGCTGCTCAATCCAGTTTAGGGAGTCAGAGTTCAGTGGAGTTTAACTTAATCTTAGTGTGCACTCACAAACACCTATATTAGGACAATTTAAAGTTTCTGGTCAACAGGGCTTGGTGATGTTTTAATGTGGGAGGTGAAACAGACTCTGTGAAGGAAAGCCCATGTAAAAAATGTAGTAAGCAGGAATCAACCTCAGTCGTCTGGAGTGCTAGCCACTATACCACCATGCCACTTGTCATAAAATTTCTGGACTTCTCTAAACTAAAATACATCATTCACCACCACCCCCATTTATTTTTAAGTGGCTTGTTCTGTAAAGTAAACACATTCTTACTTTAATGTATCAGATTCGTATATGGCTAACCAGAAGCCTTTGAAGTAAATAGAAATCTAGCCAAAGGTAACTTTTTCATTTAAAACTGTCTTTTTAAAAAAAGGTTTTGCTGTTAGGAGGCGTATTTCCAACAAAATGTTAGAAACGTTATACACAGGTCTTGGTACCTTTTCTGTCTAAAATGAAAGCAGGGTCAGTTGGTTAAAGAAGACAAATTCTTTCAAGACCACGAGACATTGATCTGTCCTACAAGAAAGTTTGCTTATGTCAGTTGGCTTCATATTCTGCCCACTATTGGTTTTGTATGATTTTCTCGGAAATGTTCGGAAACTTCACTGAAGTCAGAATGAAAGTCAGTGGGGAAGAAGGGACTGGGCAAGTTTTGAATGAATTATAAGGGTGCTATGATCTTCTGAGGCACCTCTGCCAAGTATGCTGGACTGATTATTGTGGCCAAAAATGTGACCTGAGCTGTGAAGCAGTAGTGCTAACCACTGTACCACTGTGCTTCCCTGAAATAAAATAAATAAAATTAAATATCAGAACAGTAACATTTTTGCAGACAATGGCAGACAGGAAGAATGAATTCACTAAGGCCTTCCCCTCACATTTGGCAGCATTCTCTCACCTTTCTTGGACTTAAAGCTTGTTCACTGCTTCTGCTATCAAATCAGCACAACACTAAAGCACATGAATTCTTCACTCCTTCCTCTTTGGATCAACTGCATAGCACTCTGGGTAATACTATTAAACAGGTGGGCTCACATATTGTAAACAAGTCACATATAAGTTCATACAAAAACACATTACCCTTAAGACACGGATACATTAATCCAGTTCCAGGTTCTTTGTGCATTTCTTTAATGTATTCACAAGTTTTTCACTGACTGTTAGCCCATTACTAGAATCTGGGATATATACTCTGTGGGGTTGTCCCATTGGCTCTGCAATGTCATGCTGGTCTTACAAACCATCATGGGGTGCTGGGAAAAAAACAGCTCATCTAAGCCAATCGGAATTGCGAAATTCAGCTAACAAGGTCACTGGTGACACAGCATATTTACTTCAAAAAAACGGTTTGGCAAGTTTCACCAAACAACACTAGTTAGGGTAAAGAACTGAAAGCTGTTTGTGACTGTGGACAATGAAAAAACACTGATAAACACTTAGTGCATGGCATTTAAGAAATGGATTCTTTCCAAAGTTCTAAATAATGTATTCAGTCAGCATTTCTATTAATATATTAGGCTAAATGAGAAAGCACCTACATACTTTTTTTTTGCAGCTGGATACACATGCAGCCTCTTGTAACCTCCCTATATGCTAGTAACGCATGTCTGTCACCAGTTGTAGAGTCAACATGGCTGTTTTGTACATCAAATGCAATAAAGCAGAACAGTATACAGAGATTCAATTTTGTGATACAAAGGTCATTGGAATGTGAAAATAATAAAGAGACTGAAATGAGCATGCGAAAAACAATCAGCATGGGAATCCACATTTTGTTCGGAAACAGCACATTCTCACCAAAACCAGATAAATAAAAGTTTTGCTTATGGAGCTGCAGACAGCACATGGCTTGTCATCCAAAAAAAAACAAAAAAAAAACACATTTTTTACAATGATGTACTAAAGCTTGTGCAACCCTTAAATAAGCACGGATGTGGTTAAAAATGGTGCATTTGCAAATTCTTTATTCCTACAATGTAAACTTTAATGTATTCTGTACATAGGGTAATTCAGAAGATAGAGCTACTGCCTTTTAACCTTTGGAACCCTGCTCTGAATGCCAACTTCTATGTAGACTCTGCATGTTCTTCCTATGTCTATATGGTGTTTTCCCCTGGGGGTGGATTTCCATCTACATACTAAAGAAGTGTTTAAATTAATTCCCCAATGAATTTCCCCTATACATGCAAATAAGGGGGTGTGCTTTGAGTGTGCACTGTGAAGGACTGAAGTCCTGTCCAGTGCTGGTTCCTGTCTTGTGTCTAGTGGTCTTCCCCCCACAATTTTTATGTTGGTGTTCCTGTTACCAAGGAGGAGTCACCCAAAACTCCAAAAGTGACGGAGTGTGGGGAGATCCCATAAGTCTTCCATTTCTTGATTGGTAGATAGGCCATCTCAAAGTTATTTGTTCTTTATATGCTTTATTCTGCTGTTTTTGTATTGCTGAAGAAATTCTTTTTTTTTTACTTCATTTTAAACCAAAGATTCTATTCATGGCCATTTTTGGATGATCTAAACTTGAATGTTTTTCATTTGCTACTACTTTGTACAAAGAAGAAACCAAAATACATATGCAATTAAATCAGACTTGGCCAGAGGTTCTTTATGCCGTTTATGATATGTTATTACTTAGTTGAAGAAAGACCTATTGTCAATTGCTAAGCAGACCAAAGCAGCTCATTCTAAATTAGGCTGAAGGTATTTGAAGGATTAGATACCCTAGAATAAATCTGTACAGATTGTGCCTTTGTATTCACTGCATTTCTGTGATACATTAGAGATTATGGTGCTTAAATACTGGGTAAAAATAAATAAATCTATACATAATGATTGTAATGAATCCTTTTTCTCATAATTGCCTGTCTGTAGCACATGGGGGCACATGGGGATACAGTACATTGCTTTTTATAGTTTATAATACGTATAAACTATAATCCATTATACAGTATTTCATGTGATTCTATCTCTCATGTACATATATTAATGACTAAACTTTGGAACTGTACAGATGACATCAAAATTGTAGGGGTAATAAATGCAGAAAAATAAATACTGATTCAGGAATCATCAAAACTAGGCAAACACCTGTAGAATGCAGTTAAATTGTCTACTTGCAGGCAAATGGGACATGGATTATAAGTAAAAGATTAGCAAAACTGACCTACAGAAAGCACCCTCTGATCAAAATTAGGTGTTTACAATGATGGAACATTCTTATTCTCAGAGCAAGCAATAACAGATAAAAGTAAATAGAATGTAATCTTACATTGTAAGATCTACTGTACATTGTAAAAATCATGGGACAGTTTGCTGGAAACCTCCAAGGTGTTAATGAGACCATATCTGGAATGACTGACCATTCTGGTCAACAGACTTGAAAAAAGGACATTGAAGAAACAGACAGTGCAACAGAGTGGAGCCACCAAGTGCCTCGCTCCACTAAAAATCAGGGCCAGTTCTGACAGGCTAAAAATTCAATCTCTTTAGTCTTGAAGAAAAACAACTACAGTATGTGGGGACATAATCTACATTTTCAGAATTCTCAAAGGTATCGATTAAGTTGATCTAGTAGAACTTGTGCATTTAAATAGTGCATACTGTGTGTGAGAATACTTGTGGAAATAAAGAAGTGCACTCAGTGCAGAATCCAGGAGCAGTTCTTCATGCAATTGATCTTAGGAATCTAAAACAAAGTATAGATTTATACAGTTGAAACCTTGACAACTTGAGAGTGAGATATTTGGGATGTTTTATTCAAAAGTTTTGAAGTTGAAGTTTTTAAAATTATGAAAGCAAATAGAGATGATGAGATGATTAAAAAGTTTCAAAATATGAAAGGAATTTGTGCAGTGGAGCCAGTCTGTTACTTTAAAATGAGTTCAGTAAGAACGTGAGAACACAGTTAGAAACTTAAGGGTCAATTTCACAGAAACGTTAGAAAGATTTTCTTTACAAAGAGAACCACAGGCACATGGAACAACTTACCAAGTAGTGTGGTAGACAGTAGGATTTTCGGGATTTTCGGATCTGAAGCTGATGTTTTTTCTGAAGAAATTAGGTGGATAGGATTGGCAAGTTTGGTTTGGTCCTTGACAAACATTTTGTAGTGGTCTAATGTTTTAACTTATTAGGTAACCAAATGGATTGATTAATTCTCCTTGTTTGTAAAAGTTAGTATGTACACTTTTTGGAAGCAGGTGACACTCTTATAGAATGATGTCACCAAGGTAATACTAGTCAAAAATAATTAATTTATTAAATAAATAACCAAACACAGGGAATGCATGAATACAGGGAAAACACAAAGTAGCATATACCAGCGTTTCTCAACCTTTTTGCGACCCGAGTTTTCATAACAGTTTTAATCGTGCCCCCCCTAACATTTTTTTGAAATGTAGATGCCTACTTAACCTTTATCGCCATTTATCTAACTCTATATTTATTGTTCTAGTATCAGAATGTAGTTTAAGTTAATTTGTTTTGGTTTCAACAGATGTTTTTTTCATATTTTTAATTCTTGTTTTCTTTTTTTCACACCTTCGCGCCCCCCTTTTTGTTACTTCACGACCCCCAGGGGATGCCCGCCCCACAGGCTGAGAACCACTGGCATACACCATTAAAAAAATCTTCAGTCTCTATATGTCCATATAGTTTCTGATTCTTGGTCCACCAGGCATGATTACCATCTACTTTACTCTAGACATCTTTAAAACTGTGTGACGTGGTGGCACAGTGCAGTGCAGTAGTGGGTGAGTGGGAGAGACAAAGAGAAAGAGAGGGTGAGAGTTCAGCTGACGTCACTAGGAATTGCTCTGCTTGCAGCGTTCAGAGCAGTACCTGCTCAGCCAAGGCCTCGAGTTCTCCTGTTTGCATTCTTAAAATTGAAATATGCCCCCTTGCTGTCGTGGCCTATTTGTTGCAATAAATGCATCTTGGAGTATACATGTTCTTCCTGTGTCTGCATGCAGGTTTTATTATACACACTAAAGATGGTGACTGTAAATTAATTCTGCACGGGTAAGTGTGGCTATGATCTGTGCTAGATGTCTGGCTCTTCTGGGAAATGGAAAAAATAGGTTGAAAAATGAGTGATGAATTTCATGGCCACATATAGGGCATAAAGCTTATTAGGATCTCAACAACCTCATACATGTGAGATGGCCTTTTATATATGAAAGGCAGTGAGGAAGAAAATTCACAGAAACACCAGGCAGGCAGATCTAAAGTAGCTGCATCAATATGGCTGTGGCAAGTGAGTTCAGGGAGGTATTCACAAAAGGAATGTGAGAGAAAGCAAAGTAAGATGTTTATACAGTGTGTGATGCTCTAGTTTATAGTCCCCATTTATATAGTTTGTAAAAACTCAAAGATAATCATCTTACTTGCAAACCATTTCTCATTTTGCCTTTCTGCAAAGCAGAATGTGTTTGTACATGGGGAATGAATAATTGCGGCTTAAAATGGTGGACATTGAAGCACAAAAATACAACACTCCAGCTTATTGAAGATAAAGAAGATTTTGATTATTTTTTGTGTACTGATACCAGCAGATTACAGAGTGGTCTTTGCTCTCTCATAGTTTTCTGTCTACAGTGTTGAGGTCTTGGAGTTTACTCAGTATCTGATGCTTAACTAACACTATATGGTGCTGTCATCACCTGTCTTTCATTTTTTTACATTTTTCTAGCTATTTCTTGGTGTTTAAAAATATTTTTCAAATAATGTTCAGGGTTTTGGAAGTAAAGGAATCTAGTGGTCAAGTTTATATCTTATTTCAACATGTTTTTAATGTTGTTTACAATGAAATCCATTCTTCCATGGTGCCAGTAAGTATATATCTTATGGGCACTGCCTTTATGGGCCCTTTTTGATGATGGCTGCTATGCCATTGCTAGATAAGGTGAGTGCAATGCATGACACCATTGGGTCAAACGTATAAAAGCTGACATCGTGCACTTCCTGGTTGTCCAAGTTTGTGGATACAACAAAGAAAAGTCTTTGCATTCTTAATAGCATTTTTGTCTTATAATGGCTATGACTATTGCCTTACAATTTAACTCTGGTTATGTAAAATTATTACTCCTCTGTTATGTTCTTTTAATTATGATTTTGATTTCACGCCCTGTTTATTAGATTTTTGAACTTGTTGACCTTTACCTGTTAATAAAATCACAGCCTGTCATCTGATTCTATTCTTTTTAAAATAGTAGTTGGTACAAGTATGGGTTTTAGAAAGAAACCGTCACACTTAAAGGTGAGCAGCGTCCTCCCATTTCAGTGACCAGATGTACAAGACTCTCCATGCTACCTGTCGAAATACAGAAATTCTAGGATGAGCAAGGCAATGTTCCTCCTTAAAGGACAGACCAACAGATGTCTCCTCTTGATCTTGTGAAACGCAAGTGTCATGATTAGGACTGATTTTTAGGGTTTTATTGCTGTTTTCTTTATTTGACTCAATTTTGTAAAACTATCATTAGGGTCACAGCCTCCAAGGCTGTGACTTCAAGTTCATCGGCATGACAGGAAAAAGGCCAACTTATGCACCAAGTTTTATCCAATCTGCAAATAAATTCTTAAAAAACACAAAAAAAAAACCCTCTTTGCTAATGGATTTCTGTTTCTTACCTGATTTTTGACTTTTATTCTTGCCTCTCATCTTGGTTTCAGTTACTCTGTTTATATTTATTTGTTTTGTTTTGCCTTGCCTTTTTCTTGCATCCCCTGGTTTGTCTCAAAAATCACCTTTCTGTTTCCTGTCAAGCCAGGACAGCATGATTATGAACATTAGTTGTTTAAGTTGTTGTGATTTTTACTGAAGAAAAATGTACTCTGCATTTTATTGTGTTGCTCAAAGCTAAATATTGGCACAGACAGCATTTTTAATCTTATTTGTTTTTCCTGTTCACTAGTACACTCAGCATAGCCTTTGTAAATACTAGAACAGTTGTTAGCAGCCAACATATTTTTTTCTTTGTTTTAGGGCAGTGAAACAGATAGATAGACAGATACAGTATTTGATCTTGTCCAAAATGTAATTGTGCAGTGGTTTTAAAAACAGCTCACTAATGAAAGTGTAAAAGAACAGGCAGTTCTGAAATTTCATATATATGATATCTTCAACAGGGTTATTAAAAAACTAATACTGAAAAGTCTGCCATAGATGGACACCAAAGAGGATTAGAATGCATTACTATACACTTTAACTATCTATCTGTATAATATCCAAATGACTCTTCAATAATGATGTCAGAATTTATGAAGATCATAACTAGTGCTGCTCTCCAAGACGCATTATCCTGGAGCTAAGAAGTACTACTTGGCTCTTTTTTTGCTCCCAGCTATCGCACTTTATAATACCTTATCCCATCATGTCCATCCTTTCCTTGCAAGCTGGAACAGTCACACTGGAACAGATAAAAACATCTCTGTAGAGACATAATTTATTAAATGCATATTTGGAATATTTTGTGTATATTTCTGGGTCATGTACTGATGCATTGGTTCACACTTTGTTTTTTGGTGTTTTGTAAAATTATATGATTTTATATCCTATGATGTAGCTGGAGCAATTGAAGTTCCTCCTAGGGATCAGTAAAGTCCTATCTATCTATCTATCTATCTATCTATCTATCTATCTATCTATCTATCTATCTATCTATCTATCTATCTATCTATCTATCTATCTACAGTATCTCATGTGATGAATGGCACACATGGGCAGGCGTCCCGGATGGGATGAGGCAAGACTCCTTATCCGATCAGGAGGCCATCCCTTGAGATGCAAGGAAAGCAAGGCAAGAATTGTCCTACCTCAGCCAGGAAAAAAGCATGGGATGCCAATATGGAAGTGGGGTATGCTGGCAGCCTTTTGTGACAGGTTCACTTTCCTTACCTAGCCCAGATTCCAAAGGAGACAACCTTTCAAGGCTACATGCATCCCCGATACACTAAATGGACGAAGATTCCCAAATATACACCTACAGGGTATACTGAGGCATGCAGTCCCATGGGGATCCCTGGGAAGGTGCCAGGATTAGTAATCTCTACTTTGTGTGGCTTCAATTTGATGTGGAAGTGCTCCCAACATAAACATAAAAGGAAGCCATCCTGCTTCCTCCAGTTGAGTAGGAGTCGGGTATGGAGGGCAGGCAAAGCTCACCTGGATGAGTAGAAGAGAGAGAGAAGAACTTGTAAAAATAAACCTTTTAATTATACCAAGACTTGTGTCTTTGCAGTTGAGTTTGGGGTACTGGAACACACTCTTGTGGTCACTCTATCTATCTATCTATCTATCTATCTATCTATCTATCTATCTATCTATCTCGATCCTTGTCTTCTGTTCAAGCGTATGGCCATCAAGATCAACAGACTTTGTTATAATGTTAATCTGAACGGAACTTACTCTGAATCTCCACTACTAATTCTGTGTGATAGTCAGAACATTCCTTAAATTGCCATTATTCCAGTTGTGGACATATTTAACCAATGTGGTGCACCGGTAAAGCTCCCTGAGGTGGCATTCATGTTGTAAGGGCGGTGTATAAAATATAGCCTATTGTCTTCCTTGATTACAAGTGCTTTTTCACTAGCACTTTCTGTTTACTTTTTATGAATCCATCTTTTTTTCCCTCTGCCATAGTTAACTACCATATTTCCTTATAATTTAGCATCCACACTTCTGTTTGTACTAACTTGAAAGCATTTCATAACACCATACCATTCTTCTTGCTTGACCGGAGCACAAATCTTTAGAAAATTTCACATATCAAATTCCATTCCAAAATTAGCTTTGTATAAAAGGCACCATGGTAATGTTATGATATCTAGAAATTGTGGTGCAAATAATGGAAACTTATAAACATTGTTCTCAGTTTTCAGTCTTTCCTGCAGGGAAGTATAAATAGTGAAGTAAAGAACTAGGAGTGACCCACTTAGGTGGATCACAATTTTCTTATTATCTATGGGATGTATTCTTTTTATCAGTGACATAAAACAGTAACAGCTTGCCAGTCAGCAAAGGGATACCAGAAACATGGGGGCACCAAGATAACATGGACTAAGTGAAAGCTTCTGCAGGGGTAATGCAGAGAAAGAAAAGCCAACTCGGGCAATGGGAGAGCATCACTGCATGACAGTTTGGTAAGGCCGTCACAGGCATAGAGTCATCATTTTTATTGTTGTGAAGTATCTTGAAAGTACTCTATAGATTTATTGTATGCATTAAAGATAGAAAACAGGAGAGTAACAAGAAGCCGGGGTGGTGGGAGGTGTCCTTAAAGTGTGTGGCACTTCAGAGCAGTCCCATCTACAAGTGGTAGGACATGGCTTACATATATGCAAGGAATTCTACCCGTTTAACTGTGAGAGAAGGCCAAAAGATTCCATTGCTAGAGGGGCTCATTTAGGGCACACTGACCTAACCACCCAAAGATTTAAGAGCATATCATTGATCTCTGGATTTGGCCCAGAAGCTAACTCTTAAAGGCCTAAATCAAGAAAGGCTGCCTTTGGGTTTTGTTATTGAGACAAACACTTGATCAGCATGGAGGGCAAAGTTGGAAAGGAGACAACAGTAAGTTAGAAGGAGAACATCTGGTAGGTGCTTTAGTGCTTGAGAACTGCATTTTGAAAGGTGAACAAACGGCTAAGCTTCCCCCTAAACATTCAGAGATAAACGACCAGTTGTATTGAGATCTATGGGACAGCTTTGCTATTTATTGACTCGTTTGTTTCATTACTTTTTGATTCCTCTTTGATCATACTGTACGTTGTGGTTTAATTAAACTATGTTGTACATCTTTATATAAGAAATCTGACTCCTGATTAGGGCAGCAAATAAAATTGATCTAAGAATAGTTTTATTCCACTTGGAAGAGATTTAGAAACATTTTGCTTTCACTAAATATGCCATGATGAATATCTTAATTATAGGATTGTAACATTCTCAAAAAGTCATATTGACACCAGTATAGACCTTTACGACATAACTAGCTTATCCTAATTTATATGATTCTCCTGCTAAAAGTACACTTCCATAACATGCTGTACCCCAGGTATAGAGCAATGAGACAAAACAATAGTTCAGTAACACCGGCACAGCCTTTC
Source organism: Polypterus senegalus (assembly GCF_016835505.1). Lineage (NCBI taxonomy): Eukaryota > Metazoa > Chordata > Cladistia > Polypteriformes > Polypteridae > Polypterus > Polypterus senegalus. The sequence goes on along the minus strand of NC_053169.1, from coordinate 38,307,219 downwards.
TTCTTATCTGTTTCTAGCACTTATTTCATGGATCTCCATCTGTTGGCAGTCTTCCCAGAATTTTTCTGACTTGCTGCCCCTTTTAATCATTTTGTGTCATTGTTGCCTTTCAAACTCCTTTGCAGTTTCAATAGGAGATGGGTAGCCCCTCCATTACAGACCCTGCAACACTAATAATTTTGTAGACGTATCCATCCCACTTTCATTTATTTAATGATAGAGTAGACTGCGCTACTTTATAAAGCAGATAGACAAATGCATCATTGCGAATGAAGCAAGTGACCTTGCTCAGGTGAAAATTACATAGTCAAAAAAAAGTATATTTTTAAATATATTTTAAGTAGTTGTGTAAGCCCGTGCTGTAAAAAGCCTTGTTTCCAGGAAACTATTGAAATCATCTGAAAAAAATTGAAATGTAGAGATGTCAAGTGAAAGGAACTACTCTGGGCAACTCTCTCCTAGGAGGTTTCGTTTTCCTGATGTGCTTGCCTCACTTGTATATTAGAGGTGGGAGGAAAAGTAAAAGGGATACCGTTTTGCTGATGTTAGTGGCTAAGAAACCTTGTCTTTCTTTTGAGGTTTCGTTTTGCAGACATGCTGGCCTAACTTGTGTCATTAGCGGCTAAGTGAGTTTTCTGTTTCCTTGAAGGTAAAGCCCTTACCCCAACTCCACCTCTCACTTATGGGCTGGATAGACACACACACTTCCACATGTAGATATTTATATATAAGATATTTTAAATATTATTTTTTTGTTTTATTGTTATTCTCAAACATGCTTACTCCAGTTAAGTGTTGAAGGGATAGCATTGGATGGTGGCTTGAAACAGCCCAGGATTGATTGCTAGACCATCTCAAAAATTATTTTTCCTTGCTGTTGGGCAACTGGCTATTTTAGTTAAAATAATACTCCACCCAAAAATAATATTTTCTTAGTATGTTATTTACTCCACATAGTGTGTAGTAATGGACAAGAAAAAAATTAATGTCATGTTTTTTATGCAAGATGGGAAAAAAAAATGATAACAAATATAACAGAACTCAATGGTGATCAATGGCAACCAATGTGAAAAACTTTCATGGAAAAAAATAAAAAAAACCCCTAACATTTCTTGTATCACATGTGTCATTTATGCAGTTGTATGCTCAAAACGTGCTAAACACACACAACTGTTAGAAACATACTTCCAGAAAAATCAGTGCACATAATAAACAGGAAATGCATTTCCATAATGCTACACTTTTGAACTGAAGCTCTTGAAAATGAAAGTCGGCGGAGAGGCGAATCTTCATTTGAAAGTGTAGCATTATGGGAATGCAGTTCTTGCTTGTGATGTGAGCTGACTTTTCTGAAATTAACTAATATTATTTTAGTAAAAAACATGTCTTGCATGTTTTGAGCATACAATTGGGAAACTGACATGTGGATTATGCGACGCAAGGAAAGTGAGATTTTTCTTGTCCCTTGGACATTTATCACATTGTATAGGTGACCTTTGGGTTCTGTTATATCATTTTTCTTTCCATTTTGTATGAAAACATGAAATTAACATTTTTTGTCAGCATTCACTATGAATTACTTAGGATAAGTAACATATAAAAATATATATATCATTTTTGAGTGGAGTACACCCAAAACTGCCAATGGTGATGATGATGAAGTCTTGCAGAGTTGCCAGATTTCCTTAAGCTTTTGACCAAAGATTATTTGACAGTTGCAGAACTGGAAATCTTTCACCATGTATTGGATATGATGTTTTGCTGCCTGGGAATGATGAGGCCAAATACCATAACCAACTTTGTACAATATCTTGAAATTATACAAATACAAATTGCCATTTTTCTAAGGTATACACCAGGAGAGAAACAAAGCCTACGCTTCAAAGAATTGAATTTATTTTAGAAAAGTGTGTTATCATTTAGTACCCTTTGTGCTATCAGTACTGGATGTCTTGTCCACATCTGTCTCATGGACGCTTGCATCTGATCAGGTTTTGATCACCTTGACTAGGATATTCTTTCTTTCTATTCAAATTAACCTTTCATCATACCTACATAGGAGTCATCTTGAACTTTTAAAAGCACCTTTTCTGAAGTAACATCAATATAGTTTTTAAATAAATCAGTAACGTATAAAGTAACTGGCAGTGTCTCAACATGAATGGCTAAAGAGCTCATTAGTTTTACTCGCTACTGCAATAAATTTAATTGACATACTACCTGACGTAGCCATCAACTTGTTTGGGAGTCCCATTTCAACCATAAGAATTCAACAACTAGACTTCAAATTATTGATTCAAAAAGTGTAACCATAGTTTCCATCAGTGTAAATGTTGAATGCTCTTCATAACCTGCTGTTAATACATTAGAGTTTTAATTATGTGTAATTACTCAGAGTCTTTACACAGTATAGAGCGCCACTAAAAAAAGAAAAAACTGAAAAGAGAAACTAAGAATCTATGAACAGTCACAACGAGAGATGACAAACCAGCATCTCTGGTTTAATTAATATTACAGCTGAATAAAGGAAAAGCTAACTGTCAATGTGAAGAAGCCATTTTCCCTGTTTTCTTACACAAATAATAGATCTTTTCCTTGCCCTGAAATACTTTTTATTTTTATTTTTATGGAACGGTAAACTCAAGTGCAAGCCAACTGTTCAAGCCAAGATTTACAACATTTCATTAACAACTTGGCCTGTGTAAAGAGACAAAAGAAAAAAACATTTTTATTCAAACTCAAAACTATTTTGTGTCATGCTAAACCACTAACCTGATATATTTGCATTTTTAGCCAAAATACATCTGTTTCCATAATATGTAAATACATAGAATGTTGTAACACTTGTAGAAACTATATTCTACACCATTGTGGTTTTTGTGTATAGGAATACATATAAACATGAAGACCTACGGAAAATCATAAATCTCTTTTTTGTTTTCTTCATCAGAGTCACAGGAACTTCCAAAAAGAAAAGAACAAATAATGTTTTGTACTGTGTTGTAATTATTGGCATTATATGTTCTTTTGTGTAATTGGGAAGTTGTTGTTTGTTATAAGAGTTTTACTTTTGTGGAGCTTTTGTAAGTTGTAAATTCCCCTTAGGGTCAAATAACATACATACAATCTATCTATCTATCTATCTATCTATCTATCTATCTATCTATCTATCTATCTATCTATCTATCTATCTATCTATCTATCTATCTATGCTCATTCCATGTGTTATTTCTTAGTTTTGTTAAGCTTTCAATCACATTCCATTCCTAATTTTGACCTTGCATGTTTACTGTCTGCTCGATTAGGAATGACTGCCCTGTTTTGGGTCACTGACTTTTGAATTTGTCAAAAGACAACTGAAGTTGCTTGGAATACCCTTCTGCAGCTGTGACCTCTGTGCTCTTGTCTTTGTTTCTTTCTCTCTTGCTTTACTCGGTTTTCGCATCAGACAGAAAAAAGAATGAAAGCCCTGTCAAACATCTGTAGCTTGGGGTCATCCCAGCTTGGCCAAGATCTATAATTGTTCACACGCCCACCTGCTGCAGCCTCCACTTAAGACGTCACTGCGTCACTTAGATGATCAGGGCTAATACTGCAGCATGAGTGTCGGAATGTTCTTTGTTGTTGTCTGGTGATATTACAAAGTAATTCTTAAGACAAAACAGAAATTAGAAATGCTTAACAATACAGAGCGAGTTATTGAGTTAAAAAAGAGAAAAACAGAAGGTGTTATTAGTTTAGTAATTATAAAGATTACGGTTACAAAACAAACAATTTAGTAAGGGCCTAGAGTGGCAGATACACTAGATGTTCTTCATTGTCATTTTTGTGGTGTCAAGGAAGTTAACATCTTTTACTTGTGAAGGGAGAAAAATTTGTGGTTTGGGTAATTTCTATTCTAGTTATGGGGGACCCTTTAAAGTCAGGTAGTCACTTGTGTTTTTGCAATCAATATAATTCTATACTAGGCGGTACATGCCTATCTGCTTGTAAAGAACTGACGAGCAATTTGATAAATGGGAAGATCAGTAGAAAGTAATAACGTTATCATGTAATTTATGCCTAAATATGTGAAACCTCCTTATTTTACAATATCTTACAAAATGTGCAGCCTCACAAGTCTTAGAACAGGTTATATGTGGGAATCAAAGTAGGATGCTTTATACTTCACACATAGAGAATACAGTATGTGTCTAATAATACCTCGATGACTTCAACTTACTGAAGTATGATCTCTATTTTAAAAAGGGTCAATTATAATTTCTTTGCTGGTTTTTTATAATACAAAGGTAAGCCTCTTTTAACAATGGAATACATTTTCAGAAATATACACAATATTCTTTATAATACTTACTGGAACCATGGGATTTTACAACTGGTATTGTCTGGGCTAATTGACAATGCATATTATCTGTCTTCAGGTCCATTGGTGGTTGGTAAGAGTAAGATAATCTTATTGGGCAAAGAAGCTTTAATATCTTGTTAAAGATCATTGACTAGATCCTCCAGAAAACATCGAATCCTTCATCTTCCTTTTTTGTTTTTTATGAAAAGATGACTTCTTTCTCTCTGCTGTTATGTCTTTTGTGTTTCGCTCCCTTCCATCTTTCCCTATTTTCCTAATATACCATATATATATTTATCTTACCTTTCTACCCATCTGATGTTCTCTTGGCAATCTGAGCTGTTACTTTTATATCATGGCCATAATTTAATTTCTCACTTTGTGGAAAAGACAAAATATGATTACACTGTATCATTTTGTCCTGCATGCAGAAATAACACATAATACAAATGCACTTCTCTCTATTTTAAGACCTCAAATTGATAAGAATGTTCCTGCTTAAGTCTCATAATGTGATTATATGATAAATCTGGTCGAGACTTTTTTATTTCTTGATTTAAAGTATTGTTCAGTTCTTTGGTATTCATTTGAAAAACACAGAAGCATTCAATAGCCTACTGCTCTTCTCTTTGCAAATGGTTATTTCACTCTGTGCTGCTTACTTGAGTTATAAAGAAGTAGTGTTGCAGATGGTAAGTAGCTCTACATATGTAGTCCGGTAAAGCTTCAATAAATTAATAAATGGGGCAGTGATACGTTGTATGTGTAACCTGATTGGCAGTAGTAATTAGACAGTTAACAGAACCTTAATTTGCTTAATTGAGTATTTTTGGTCACAATTGGTTTGTTTTGGTAGTTCTCGTGTATGTGTTCTGCGAGGAGACAACATATGCTGTGTTAATTGGAATAGCATATCTTCATCACAGCTATTTATGTTGATACAGGTTCCTTCATGAGAAAGATCTGTGGAAAATTATCTCATTGTGAGTACTGTTGCAAAACATTTGTAATTCAGTTACTAGTCTAAAAGTGTCATACTTCTGGTTCTGAGGGCAATGCACCAAAATCAAGAAATGCCATCTGCCTGAACACTAGATGTAGTATGGACCATTATGGACAGTATGGAAAAAAGGCCCTCTTAAGTCAAAGCAGCATTTAACACAACATATGGATGTTACATGAAGGTCATGTCATTGTGTCCATGGCTACTTTTGTCATGTGCTACATGGTATATTCAGTGCTCGGTTCATACTCCACAGCTTCTCATTAATTATGGATAGTAAGGAAAGTATGAAAAGTATGGAAAGAAGTCTTTATATGTTGACCCAGCGATGATCAGAACAGATGGATTTGTCAATAAAGTCATGTCAGTATGTGCCACATGGTATACTCAGTGTTCAGTTTATCGTTCCTACACAATTTCTGGCATTATTATGACATTAACAGCTGATAATGTGTGTTCCAAAAATTATGTGGTTTTGAAGATTAAGGTCTGCAGAAAGATTACAGTAAGTATCAAATATTAAAGTTCACTTTATGTAAGGGAAGTCTATAGAGTAAAAGTATCTTTAACCCTAAAAGGAAGGTGCACTCTTTTTCTTAAGAAGATACATTTTGGGATACACTGTTCTTCAGACTGGGTCAATGTTGAAAGATCTGTTATCAATTGGTACACCTCGTCCTATAATACAAAACTAACTAACTGATCCTTTCTTGCTACTGTTTAAGGGAGTATGAACCCCATTAAACTGTCTACCCAAGCAATTAAAAAAATCAAATACAAATGTGGCAAATATTTGAAGATATCATGTTCAGCATTTGCAACAATAAATTTGTTGTTAAAAAGGATTATATTTATTTGTAGAATTTTAACAAAAATTTCTAAGCTGTGAACATTTACTTCAAACATGATGATATGATCTGGACCAGTGGCATAGGGAAGGGTGGCCCTGGTTGGGCCCAGGTCCACCCTGATTGGCCATAGGCCCAGCCAATTAGTTCATTGTATATGAAATTTTCCATTAAATTTTATAATTGGTTGGGTATTTCTTATTTTATCTTATATTATCTGGTTTTGAAGTGGTATGTCAAATCCCATTGGTTTACTGAATTTCAATAAAGAAATAAATGAGGAGGTGTTGCGGTGTATGTTTTACCCAATTGGAAGTAGTCATTAGACAGTTAACAGAACATTAATTTGCTTAATTAAGTATTTTCGACAAACACCAAGAGATAGGTTGTTGCTTTGAGGGATTATTTCTGACATAGCAAAACAATAAATATCAAGGAACCCCTGGGCACAAATGAGACACACAATATAGAACAGCGTGTGGCTGAGAAAATGACTGGAGCAAACTTTTCAATCACGTCTTCACTTGAGGAGACTCTGGCTTTAGTGACACCAAAAGACAAGTATGCTGTGACAGAACCACCAAAAGGTTTGTCAGACATTGATGAACCAGCCGTTCCACCTAATTTGCAATCATTTCTGACAACTACAATAACCGGAAGGGCTCAATGCTTCTCTGCAAAATGGTATGTATAGTTCAAATGGATCAAATACAGGACAGGTAGGGACTGATTTTGTGTGTGTGTCTGCCATGGCACAACAACATTTGATTGCCTTGATAATTTTTGCTCAGCATTTGTATGGTCCTAATAATTCTGTTATGTGAATGTCCCACAGTATGAATAGATGTATTTTTTTTGGAAAAGTGCCCTTATGTATCCCGCTAAAAACTAGAACACCCATTTTTACACCAGCCCACCTTAAAATCTATTCCTGGCTAAGCCCCTGGTCTGGACTTCTACACAGTTGCATATTTAAATCTTGAAACATTAAGAGCTTTACCTAGACATCATACTGAAGGTCAT